>NW_026775573.1:97571126-98190526 GCF_030987335.1 Cornus florida | reverse complement strand
TTTTAATGTATAAAGGTTTAATCATTGAAAGAAAATGAGAGTTTTGAGTTAAACATATTCGAGTTCCCTGCGACGTCTCGAAGAGTGTTTTAAAGAGTAAATATTGAATCTTTGAATGAAATTACCTCAACGAAGATACCTATTATGTCACTAGACCTTTTTAATGTATAAAGATTGAATATTTTTAAAGAATTACGAGTTTTAAGTTAAAGTTATTTGAGTTCCCTTTGACGTCAGGAAGCGTGTTTTAATGAGCAAAGATGGAATCTTTGAACGAAATTATCTCAATCAATGTACCTATTATGTCAGTCAGTAGACCTTTTTAATGTATAAAGATGGAATCTTTGAAAAAAATGAGAGTATTGAGTTTTAACTTATTCGAGTTACCTATGAAGTCGCGAAGAGTATTTTAATGACCAAAGATAGAATCTTCAAATGAAAATTCCTAAATAAAGGAACCTATTATGTTACTAGATCTTTTTGATGTATAAAGATTTAATCTTTGAAAGAAAATTAGAGTTTTGAGTTAAACTTATTCGAGTTCCTTTTGACATCCCGAAGATTGTTTTAATGAATAAAGATTGACTCTTTGAATGAAATTACCTCGATCAAGGTACCTATTAAGTCACTAGAAATTTTTATTGTATAAAGATTGAATCTTTGAAAAGAAATGAGAGTTTTGAGTTAAAGTTATTCGAGTTCCCTTTGACGTCACGAAGAGTGTTTTAATGAGTAAAGATTAAATCTTTGAATGAAATTACCTCAATCAAGGTACCTATTCTACCACTAGACCTTTGTAATGTATAAAGATTGAATCTTTGAAAGAAAATGAGTGTTTTGAGTTTAACTTATTCGAGTTACCTATGAAATCGCGAAGAGTGTTTTAATGACTGAAGATTGAATCTTTGAATGAAAAATACCACAATAAAGGTACCAATTCTGTTACTAGACCTTTTTAATGTATAAAGATTGAATCTTCGAAAGAAAATGAGATTTTTGAGTTAAACTTATTCGAGTTCCCTGTAACGTCCCGAAGAGTGTTTTAATGAGTAAAGATTGAATCATTGAATGAAATTACCTCAAACAAGGTAGTAATTACATCACTAGACCTTTTTAATTTATAAAGGTTGACGTTTTCAGAGGAAATGAGTGTTTCGAGTTAAAGTTATTCAAGTTCTATTTGACGCCATGAAGAGTGTTTTAATGAGTAAAGATTGAATCTTTGAATGAAATTACCTCAATCAAGGTACCTATTCTGTCACTAAACCTTTTTAATGTATAAAGATTGAATCTTTGAAAGAACATGAGAGTTTTGAGTTCAACTTATTCGAGTTACCTATGAAGTTGCGAAGAGTGTTTTAATGACTAAAGATTGAATCTTTGAATGAAAATACCTCAATAAAGGTACTTATTTTGTTAGTAGACCTTTTTAATGCATAAAGATTGTATCTTTGAAAGAAAATGAGAGTTTTGAGTTAAACTTAATCATGTTCTCTGTAACGTCCCAAAGAGTGTTTTAAGGAGTAAATATTGAATCTTTGAATGTAATTACCTCCATCAAGGTAGCTATTATGTCACTAGACCTTTTTAATGCAAAAAGATTGAATATTGGAAAGAAAATGAGAGTTTTGAGTTTAACATATTCGAGTTACCTATGAAGTCGCGAAGAGTGTTTTAATGAATAAAGATTGAATCTTTGAATGAAAACACCTCAATAAAGGTACCTATTATGTTACTAGACCTTTTTAATATCTAAAGATTGAATCTTTGGAATAAAATGATAGTTCTAAGTTTAACTTATTCGATTTACCTATGAAGTCGTGAACAGTGTTTTAATGACTAAATAATGAATCTTTGAATGAAAATACCTTAGTAAAGGTACCTATTATGTTACTAGACCTTTTTAATGTATAAAGATTGAATCTTGAAAAGAAAATGACTGTTTTGAGTTAAACTTATTCGAGTTCCCTATGACATCCCGAAGAGTATTTCAACGAGTAAAGATTGAATCTTTGATTGAAATTACTTGAATCAAGCGACTTATTTTGTCCCTGGACCTTTTATATATAAAGATTGAATCTTTAAAAAGAAATGAGCGTTATGAGTTATCCGAGTTCCCTACGACGTCCCGAATAGTGTTTTAACGCGTAAGGATTGAATCTTTCTATGAAATTACCTCAATAGAGTTACTTATTATGTCACTAGACCTTTTTAATGTATAAAGGTCTAATCTTTGAAAGAAAATGAGAGTTTTGAGTTAAACATATTCGAGTTCCCTTCGACGTCTCGAAGAGTGTTTTAAAGAGTAAATATTGAATCTTTGAATGAAATTACCTCAATCTAGGTACCTATTATGTCACTAGACCTTTTTAATGTATAAAGATTGAATATTTGTAAAGAACTACGAGTTTTGAGTTAAAGTTATTTGAGTTCCCTTCGACGTCACGAAGCGTGTTTTAATGAGTAAAGATTGAATCTTTGAACGAAATTAACTCAATCAATGTACCTATTATGTCAGTCAGTAGACCTTTTTAATGTATAAAGATGGAATCTTTGAAAAAAATGAGAGTATTGAGTTTTAACTTATTCGAGTTACATATGAAGTCGCGAAGAGTGTTTTAATGACCAAAGATTGAATTTTCAAATGAAAATTCCTCAATAAAGGAACCTATTATGTTACTAGATCTTTTTGATGTATAAAGATTGAATCTTTGAAAGAAAATTAGAATTTTGAGTTAAACTTATTCGAGTTCCTTTCGACATCCCGAAGAGTGTTTTAATGAATAAAGATTGAATCTTTGAATGAAATTACCTCGATCAAGGTACCTATTAAGTCACTTGAAATTTTTATTGTATAAAGATTGAATCTTTGAAAAGAAAGTAGAGTTTTTAGTTAAAGTTATTTGAGTTCCCTTTGACGTCACGAAGCGTGTTTTAATGAGTAAAGATTGAATTTTTGAATGAAATTACCTCAATCAAGGTACCTATTCTACCACTAGACCTTTGTAATGTATAAAGATTGAATCTTTGAAAGAAAATGAGTGTTTTGAGTTTAACTTATTCGAGTTACCTATGAAATCGCGAAGAGCGTTTTAATGACTGAAGATTGAATCTTTGAATGAAAAATACCACAATAAAGGTACCAATTCTGTTACAAGACCTTTTTAATGTATAAAGATTGAATCTTCGAAAGAAAATGAGATTTTTGAGTTAAACTAATTCGAGTTCCCTGTAACGTCCCGAAGAGTGTTTTAATGAGTAAAGATTGAATCTTTGAATGAAATTAACTCAATCAAGGTACCTATTCTGTCACTAAACCTTTTTAATGTATAAAGATTGAATCTTTGAAAGAACATGAGAGTTTTGAGTACAACTTATTCGAGTTACCTATGAAGTTGCGAAGAGTGTTTTAATGACTAAAGATTGAATCTTTGAATAAAAATACCTCAATAAAGGTACTAATGTTGTTAGTAGACCTTTTTAATGTACAAAGATTGTATCTTTGAAAGAAAATAAGAGTTTTGAGTTAAACTTATTCATGTTCCCTGTAACGTCCCAAAGAGTGTTTTAAGGGGTAAATATTGAATCTTTGAAAGTAATTACCTCCATCAAGGTAGCTATTACGTCACTAGACCTTTTTAATGTACAAAGATTGAATCTTGGAAAGAAAATGAGAGTTTTGAGTTTAATATATTCGAGTTACCTATGAAGTCGCGAATAGTGTTTTAATGAATAAAGATTGAATCTTTGAATGAAAACACCTCAATAAAGGTACCTATTATGTTACTAGATCTTTTTAATATCTAAAGATTGAATCTTTGGAATAAAATGATAGTTCTGAGTTTAACTTATTCGATTTACCTATGAAGTCGTGAACCGTGTTTTATTGACTAAATAATGAATCTTTGAATGAAAATACCTTAGTAAAGGTACCTATTATGTTACTAGACCTTTTTAATGTATAAAGATTGAATCTTGGAAAGAAAATGACTGTTTTGAGTTAAACTTGTTCGAGTTCCCTATGACATCCCGAAGAGTATTTCAACGAGTAAAGATTGAATCTTTGATTGAAATTACTTGAATCAAGTTACTTATTTTGTCCCTGGACCTTTTATATATAAAGATTGAATCTTTAAAAAGAAATGAGCGTTATGAGTTAAACCTATCCGAGTTCCCTATGACGTCCCGAATAGTGTTTTAACGCGTAAGGATTGAATCTTTGTATGAAATTACCTCAATAGAGGTACTTATTATGTCACTAGACCTTTTTAATGTATAAAGGTTTAATCTTTGAAAGAAAATGAGAGTTTTGAGTTAAACATATTCGAGTTCCCTACGACGTCTCGAAGAGTGTTTTAAAGAGTAAATATTGAATCCTTGAATGAAATTACCTCAATCAAGGTACCTATTATGTCAGTAGACCTTTTTAATGTATAAAGATGGAATCTTTGAAAAAAATGAGAGTATTGAGTTTTAACTTATTCGAGTTACCTATGAAGTTGCGAAGAGTGTTTTAATGACCAAAGATGGAATCTTCAAATGAAAATTCCTCAATAAAGGAACCTATTATGTTACTAGATCTTTTTGATGAATAAAAATTGAATCTTTGAAAGAAAATTAGAGTTTTGAGTTAAACTTATTCGAGTTCCTTTTGACATCCCGAAGAGTGTTTTAATGAATAAAGATTGAATCTTTGAATGAAATTACCTCGATCAAGGTACCTATTAAGTCACTAGAAATTTTTTTTGTATAAAGATTGAATCTTTGAAAAGAAATGAGAGTTTTGAGTTAAAGGTACTCGAGTTCCCTTTGACGTCACGAAGAGTGTTTTAATGAGTAAAGATTGAATCTTTGAATAAAATTACCTCAATCAAGGTACCTATTCTACCACTTGACCTTTGTAATGTATAAAGATTGAATCTTTGAAAGAAAATGAGTGTTTTGAGTTTAACTTATTCGAGTCACCTATGAAATCGCGAAGAGTGTTTTAATGACTGAAGATTGAATCATTGAATGAAAAAAACCACAATAAAGGTACCAATTCTGTTACTAGACCTTTTTAATGTATAAAGATTGAATCTTCGAAAGAAAATGAGATTTTTGAGTTAAACTTATTCGAGTTAACTGTAACATACCGAAGAGTGTTTTAATGAGTAAAGATTGAATCATTGAATGAAATTACCTCAATCAAGGTAGCTATTACATCACTAGACCTTTTTAATATATAAAGATTGACGTTTTGAAAAGAAATGAGTGTTTCAAGTTAAAGTTATTCAAGTTCCCTTTGACGCCACGAAGAGTGTTTTAATAAGTAAAGATTGAATCTTTGAATGAAATTACCTCAATCAAGGTACCTATTCTGTCACTAAACCTTTTTAATGTATAAAGATTGAATCTTTGAAAGAACATGAAAGTTTTGAGTTCAACTTATTCGAGTTACCAATGAAGTTACGAAGAGTGTTTTAATGACTAAAGATTGAATCTTTGAATGAAAATACCTCAATAAAGTACTTATTTTGTTAGTAGACCTTTTTAATATATAAAGATTGTATCTTTGAAAGAAAATGAGAGTTTTGAGTTAAACTTATTCATGTTCCCTGTAACGTCCCAAATAGTGTTTTAAGGAGTAAATATTGAATCTTTAAATGTAATTACCTCCATCAAGGTAGCTATTATGTCACTAGACCTTTTTAATGTACAAAGATTGAATCTTGGAAAGAAAATGAGAGTTTTGAGTTTAACATATTCGAGTTCCTTTTGACATCCTGAAGAGTGTTTTAATGAATAAAGATTAAATCTTTGAAAGAAATTACCTCGATCAAGGTACCTATTAAGTCACTAGAAATTTTTATTGTATAAAGATTGAATCTTTGAAAAGAAATTAGAGTTTTGAGTTAAAGTTATTCGAGTTCCCTTTGACGTCATGAAGAGTGTTTTAATGAGTAATGATTGAATCTTTGAATGAAATTACCTCAAGCAATGTACCTATTCTACCACTAGACCTTTGTAATGTATAAAGATTGAATCTTTAAAAGAAAATGAGTATTTTGAGTTTATCTTATTCGAGTTACCAATGAAATCGCGAAGAGTGTTTTAATGACTGAAGATTGAATCTTTGAATGAAAAATACCACAATAAAGGTACCAATTCTGTTACTAGACCTTTTTAATGTATAAAGATTGAATCTTCGAAAGAAAATGAGATTTTTGAGTTAAACTTATTCGAGTTCCCTGTAACGTCCCGAAGAGTGTTTTAATGAGTAAAGATTGAATTATTGAATGAAATTACCTCAATCAAGGTAGCTATTACATCACTAGACCTTTTTAATTTATAAAGATTGACGTTTTGAAAAGAAATGAGTGTTTCGAGTTAAAGTTATTCAAGTTCCCTTCGACGCCACGAAGAGTGTTTTAATGAGTAAAGATTGAATCTTTGAATGAAATTACCTCAATCAAGGTACCTATTCGAGTTACCTATGAAGTTGCGAAGAGTGTTTTAATGACTAAAGATTGAATCTTTGAATGAAAATTCCTCAATAAAGGTACTTATTTTGTTAGTAGACCTTTTTATTGTATAGAGATTGTATCTTTGAAAGAAAACGAGAGTTTTGAGTTAAACTTATTCATATTCCCTGTAACGTCCTACAGAGTGTTTTAAGGAGTAAATATTGAATCTTTGAATGTAATTACCTCCATCGAGGTAGCTATTATGTCACAAGACCTTTTTAATGTACAAAGATTGAATATTGGAAAGAAAATGAGAGTTTTGAGTTTAACATATTCGAGTTACCTTTGAAATCGCGAAGAGTGTTTTAATGAATAAAGATTGAATCTTTGAATGAAAACACCTCAATAAAGGTACCTATTATGTTACTAGAACTTTTTAATATCTAAAGATTGAATCTTTGGAATAAAATGATAGTTCTGAGTTTAACTTATTCGATTTACCTATGAAGTCGTGAACAGTGTTTTAATGACTAAATAATGAATCTTTGAATGAAAATACCTTAGTAAAGGTACCTATTATGTTACTAGACCTTTTTAACGTATAAAGATTGAATCTTGGAAAGAAAATGATTGTTTTGAGTTAAACTTATTCGAGTTCCCTATGACATCCCGAAGAGTATTTCAACGAGTAAAGATTGAATCTTTGATTGAAATTACTTGAATCAAGGGACTTATTTTGTCCCTGGACCTTTTATATATAAAGGTTAAATGTTTAAAAAGAAATAAGCATTATGAGTTAAACCTATCCAAGTTCCCTATGACGTCCCGAATAGTGTTTTAACGCGTAAGGATTGAATCTTTGAATGAAATTACCTCAATAGAGGTACTTATTATGTCGCTAGACCTTTTTAATGTTTAAAGGTTTAATCTTTGAAAGAAAATGAGAGTTTTGAGTTAAACATATTCGAGTTCCCTGCGACGTCTCGAAGAGTGTTTTAAAGAGTAAATATTGAATCTTTGAATGAAATTACCTAAATCAAGGTAGCTATTATGTCACTAGACCTTTTTAATGTACGAAGATTGAATCTTGGAAAGAGAATGAGAGTTTTGAGTTTAACATATTCGAGTTACCTATGAAGTCGCGAAGAGTGTTTTAATGAATAAAGATTGAATCTTTGAATGAAAACACCTCAATAAAGGTACCTATTATGTTACTAGACCTTTTTAATATCTAAAGATTGAATCTTTGGAATAAAATGATAGTTCTAAGTTTAACTTATTCGATTTACCTATGTAGTCGTGAACAGTGTTTTAATGACTAAATAATGAATCTTTGAATGAAAATACCTTAGTAAAGGTACCTATTATGTTACTAGACCTTTTTAATGTATAAAGATTGAATCTTGGAAAGAAAATGACTATTTTGAGTTAAACTTATTCGAGTTCCCTATGACATCCCGAAGAGTATTTCAACGAGTAAAGACTGAATCTTTGATTGAAATTACTTGAATCAAGGGACTTATTTTGTCCCTGGACCTTTTATATATAAAGATTGATTCTTTAAAAAAAAATGAGCGTTATGAGTTAAACCTATCCGAGTTCCCTATGACGTCTCGAATAGTGTTTTAACGCGTAAGGATTGAATCTTTGTATGAAATTACCTCAATAGAGGTACTTATTATGTCACTAGACCTTTTTAATGTATAAAGGTCTAATCTTTGAAAGAAAATGATAGTTTTTAGTTAAACATATTCGAGTTTCCTGCGACGTCTCGAAGAGTGTTTTAAAGAGTAAATATTGAATCTTTGAATGAAATTACCTCAATCAAGGTACCTATTATGTCACTAGACCTTTTTAATGTATAAAGATTGAATATTTGTAAAGAATTACGAGTTTTGAGTTAAAGTTATTTGAGTTCCCTTTGACGTCACGAAGCGTGTTTTAATGAGTAAAGATTGAATCTTTGAACGAAATTATCTCAATCAATGTACCTATTATGTCAGTCAGTAGACCTTTTTAATGTATAAAGATGGAATCTTTGAAAAAAATGAGAGTATTGAGTTTTAACTTATTCGAGTTACCTATGAAGTCGCGAAGAGTGTTTTAATGACCAAAGATTGAATCTTCAAATGAAAATTCCTGTATAAAGAAACCTATTATGTTACTAGATCTTTTTGATGTATAAAGATTGAATCTTTGAAAGAAAATTAGAGTTTTGAGTTAAACTTATTCGAGTTCCTTTTGACATCCCGAAGAGTGTTTTAATGAATAAAGATTGAATCTTTGAATGAAATTACCTCAATCATGGTACCTATTAAGTCACTAGAAATTTTTATTGTATAAAGATTGAATCTTTGAAAAGAAATGAGAGTTTTGAGTTAAAGTTATTCGAGTTCCCTTTGACGTCACGAAGAGTGTTTTGATGAGTAAAGATTGAATCTTTGAATGAAATTACCTCAATCAAGTACCTATTCTACCACTAGACCTTTATAATGTATAAAGATTGAATTTTTGGAAGAAAATAAGTGTTTTGAGTTTAACTTATTCGAGTTACCTATGAAATCGCGAAGAGTGTTTTAATGACTGAAGATTGAATCTTTGAATGAAAAATATAACAATAAAGGTACCAATTCTGTTACTAAACTTTTTTAATGTATAAAGATTGAATCTTCGAAATAAAATGAGATTTTTGAGTTAAACTTATTCGAGTTCCCTGTAACGTCCCGAAGAGTTTTTTAATGAGTAAAGATTGAATCATTGAATGAAATTATCTCAATCAAGGTAGCTATTACATCACTAGACCTTTTTAATTTATAAAGATTGACATTTCGAAAAGAAATGAGTGTTTCGAGTTAAAGTTATTCAAGTTCCCTTTGACGCCACGAAGAGTGTTCTAATGAGTAAAGATTGAATCTTCGAATGAAATTACCTCAATCAAGGTACCTATTCTGTCACTAATCCTTTTTAATGTATAAAGATTGAATCTTTGAAAGAACATGAGAGTTTTGAGTTCAACTTATTCGAGTTACCTATGAAGTTGCGAAGGGTTTTTTAATGACTAAAGATTGAATCTTTGAATGAAAATACCTCAATAAAGGTCCTTATTTTGTTAGTAGACCTTTTTAATGTATAAAGATTGTATCTTTGAAAGAAAATGAGAGTTTTGAGTTAAACTTATTCATGTTCCCTGTAACGTCCCAAAGAGTGTTTTAAGGAGTAAATATTGAATCTTTGAATGTAATTACCTCAATCAAGGTAGCTATTATGTCACTAGACCTTTTTAACGTACAAAGATTGAATCTTGGAAAGAAAATGAGAGTTTTGAGTTTAACTTATTCGAGTTACCTATGAAGTCGCGAAGAGTGTTTTAGTGAATAAAGATTGAATCTTTGAATGAAAAAACCTCAATAAAGGTCCCTATTATGTTACTAGACCTTTTTAATATCTAAAGATTGAATCTTTGGAATAAAATGATAGTTCTGAGTTTAACTTATTCGATTTACCTATGAAGTCGTGAACAGTGTTTTAATGACTAAATAATGAATCTTTGAATGAAAATACTTCAGTAAAGGTACCTATTATGTTACTAGACCTTTTTAATGTATAAAGATTGAATCTTGGAAAGAAAATGACTGTTTTGAGTTAAACTTATTCGAGTTCCCTATGACATCCCGAAGAGTATTTCAACGAGTAAAGATTGAATCTTTGATTGAAATTACTTGAATCAAGGGACTTATTATGTTCCTGGACCTTTTATATATAAAGGTTGACTATTTATAAAGAAATGAGCGTTATGAGTTAAACCTATCCGAGTTCCCTATGACGTCCCGAATAGTGTTTTAACGGGTAAGGATTGAATCTTTGTTTGAAATTACCTCAATAGAGGTACTTATTATATCACTAGACCTTTTTAATGTATAAAGGTCTAATCTTTGAGAGAAAATGATAGTTTTTAGTTAAACATATTCGAGTTTCCTGCGACGTCTCGAAGAGTGTTTTAAAGAGTAAATATTGAATCTTTGGATGAAATTACCTCAATAAAGGTACCTATTATGTCACTAGACCTTTTTAATGTATAAAGATTGAATATTTGTAAAGAATTACGAGTTTTGAGTTAAAGTTATTTGAGTTCCCTTTGACGTCACGAAGCGTGTTTTAATGAGTAAAGATTGAATCTTTGAACGAAATTATCTCAATCAATGTACCTATTATGTCAGTCAGTAGACCTTTTTAATGTATAAAGATGGAATCTTTGAAAAAAATGAGAGTATTGAGTTTTAACTTATTCGAGTTACCTATGAAGTCGCGAAGAGTGTTTTAATGACCAAAGATTGAATCTTCAAATGAAAATTCCTCAATAAAGGAACCTATTATGTTACTAGATCTTTTTGATGTATAAACATTGAATCTTTGAAAGAAAATTAGAGTTTTGAGTTAAAATTATTCGAGTTCCTTTTGACATCCCGAAGAGTGTTTTAATGAATAAAGATTGAATCTTTGAATGAAATTACCTCGATCAGGGTACCTATTAAGTCACTAGAAATTTTTCTTGTATAAAGATTGAATCTTTGAAAAGAAATGAGAGTTTTGAGTTAAAGTTATTCGAGTTCCCTTTGACGCCACGAAGAGTGTTTTAATGAGTAAAGATTGAATCTTTGAATGAAATTACCTTAATCAAGGTACCTATTCTACCACTAGACCATTGTAATGTATAAAGATTGAATCTTTAAAAGAAAATGAGTGTTTTGAGTTTAACTTATTCGAGTTACCTATGAAATCGGGAAGAGTGTTTTAATGACTAAAGATTGAATCTTTGAATGAAAAATACCACAATAAAGGTACCAATTCTGTTACTAGACCTTTTTAATGTATAAAGATTGAATCTTCGAAAGAAAATGAGATTTTTGAGTTAAACTTATTCGAGTTCCCTGTACCGTCCCGAAGAGTGTTTTAATGAGTAAAGATTGAATCATTGAATGAAATTACCTCAATCAAGGTAGCTATTACATCGCTAGACCTTTTTAATTTATAAAGATTGACGTTTTGAAAAGAAATGAGTGTTTCGAGTTAAAGTTATTCAAGTTCCCTTTGATGCCACGAAGAGTGTTTTAATGAGTAAAGATTGAATCTTTGAATGAAATTACCTCAATCAAGGTACCTATTCTGTCACTAAACCTTTTTAATGTATAAAGATTGAATGTTTGAAAGAACATAAGAGTTTTGAGTTCAACTTATTCGAGTTACCTATGAAGTTGCGAAGTGTGTTTTAATGACTAAAGATTGAATCTTTGAATGAAAATACCTCAATAAAGGTACTTATTTTGTTAGTAGACCTTTTTAATGTATAAAGATTGTATCTTTGAAAGAAAATGAGAGTTTTGAGTTAAACTTATTCATTTTCCCTGTAAAGTCCCAAAGAGTGTTTTAAGGAGTAAATATTGAATCTTTGAATGTAATTACCTCAATCAAGGTAGCTATTATGTCACTAGACCTTTTTAATGTACAAAGATTGAATCTTCGAAAGAAAATGAGAGTTTTGAGTTTAACTTATTCGAGTTACCTATGAAGTCGCGAAGAGTGTTTTAATGAATAAACATTGAATCTTTGAATGAAAACACCTCAGTAAAGGTACTTATTATGTTACTAGACCTTTTTAATGTCTAAAGAATGAATCTTTGGAATAAAATGATAGTTGTGAGTCTAACTTATTTGATTTACCTATGAAGTCGTGAACAGTGTTTGAATGACTAAATAATGAATCTTTGAATGAAAATACCTTAGTAAAGGTACATATTATGTTACTGGACCTTTTTAATGTATAAAGATTGAATCTAGGAAAGAAAATGACTGTTTTGAGTTAAACTAATTCGAGTTCCCTATGACATCCCGAAGTGTATTTCAACGAGTAAAGATTGAATCTTTGATTGAAATTACTTGAAACAATGAACTGATTTTGTCCCTAGACCTTTTATATATAAAGATTGAATCTTTAAAAAGAAATGAGCGTTATGAGTTAAACCTATCTGATGTTCTCTATGACGTCCCGAATAGTGTTTTAACGCGTAAGGATTGAATCTTTGTATGAAATTACCTCAGTAGAGGTACTTATTATGTCACTAGACCTTTTTAATGTATAAAGGTTTAATCTTTGAAAGAAAATGAGAGTTTTGAGTTAAACATATTCGAGTTCCCTGCGACGTCTCGAAGAGTGTTTTAAAGAGTAAACATTGAATCTTTGAATGAAATTACCTCAATCAAGGTACATATTATGTCACTAGATCTTTTTAATGTATAAAGATCGAATATTTATAAAGAACTACGAGTTTTGAGTTAAAGTTATTTGAGTTCCCTTTGACGTCACGAAGCGTGTTTTAATGAGTAAAGATTGAATCTTTGAACGAAATTATCTCAATCAATGTACCTATTATGTCAGTCAGTAGACCTTTTTAATGTATAAAGATAGAATCTTTGAAAAAAATGAGAGTATTGAGTTTTAACTTATTCGAATAAAATGATAGTTCTGAGTTTAACTTATTCGATTTACTTATGAAGTCGTGAACAGTGTTTTAATGACTAAATAATGAATCTTTGAAAGAAAATACCTTAGTAAAGGTACCTATTATGTTACTAGACCTTTTTAATGTATAAAGATTGAATCTTGGAAAGAAAATGACTGTTTTAAGTTAGACTTATTCGAGTTCCCTATGACATCCCGAAGAGTATTTAAACGAGTAAAGATTGAATCTTTGATTGAAATTACTTGAATCAAGGGACTTATTTTGTCCCTGGACCTTTTATATATAAAGATTGAATCTTTAAAAAGAAATTAGCGTTATGAGTTAAACCTATCCGAGTTCCCTATGACGTCCCGAATAGTGTTTTAAAGCGTGAGGATTGAATCTTTGTATGAAATTACCTCAATAGAGGTACTTATTATGTCACTAGACCTTTTTAATGTATAAAGGTTTAATCTTTGAAAGAAAATGAGAGTTTTGAGTTAAACATATTCGAGTTCCCTGCGACGTCTCGAAAAGTGTTTTAAAGAGTAAATATTAAATCTTTGAATGAAATTACCTCAATCAAGGTACATATTATGTCACTAGACCTTTTTAATGTATAAAGATTGAATATTTGTAAAGAACTACGTGTTTTGAGTTAAAGTTATTTGAGTTCCCTTTGACGTCACGAAGCGTGTTTTAATGAGTAAAGATTGAATCTTTGAACGAAATTATCTCAATCAATGTACCTATTATGTCAGTCAGTAGACCTTTTTAATGTATAAAGATAGAATCTTTGAAAAAAATGAGAGTATTGAGTTTTAACTTATTCGAGTTACCTATGAAGTCGCGAAGAGTGTTTTAATGACCAAAGATTGAATGTTCAAATGAAAATTCCTCAATAAAGGAACCTATTATGTTACTAGATCTTTTTGATGTATAAAGATTGAATCTTGGAAAGAAAATTAGAGTTTTGAGTTAAACTTATTCGGGTTCCTTTTGACTTCCCGAAGAGTGTTTTAATGAATAAAGATTGAATCTTTGAATGAAATTACGTCAATCAAGGTACCTATTAAGTCCCTAGAATTTTCTATTGTATAAAGATTGAATCTTTGAAAAGAAATGAGAGTTTTGAGTTAAAGTTATTCGAGTTCCCTTTGACGTCACGAAGAGTGTTTTAATGAGTAAAGATTGAATCTTTGAATGAAATTACCTCAATCAAGGTACCTATTCAACCACTAGACCTTTGTAATGTATAAAGATTGAATTTTTGAAAGAAAATGAGTGTTTTGAGTTTAACTTATTCGAGTTACCTATGAAATCGCGAAGAGTGTTTTAATGACTGAAGATTGAATCTTTGAATGAAAAATACCACAATAAAGGTACCAATTCTGTTACTAGACTTTTTTAATGTATAAAGATTGAATCTTCGAAATAAAATGAGATTTTTGAGTTAAACTTATTCGAGTTCCCTGTAACGTCCCGAAGAGTTTTTTAATGAGTAAAGATTGAATCATTGAATGAAATTACCTCAATCAAGGTAGCAATTACATCACTAGACCTTTTTAATTTATAAAGATTGACGTTTCGAAAAGAAATGAGTGTTTCGAGTTAAAGTTATTCAAGTTCCCTTTGACGCCACGAAGAGTGTTTTAATGAGTAAAGATTGAATCTTCGAATGAAATTACCTCAATCAAGGTACCTATTCTGTCACTAAACCTTTTTAATGTATAAAGATTGAATCTTTGAAAGAACATGAGAGTTTTGAGTTCAACTTATTCGAGTTACCTATGAAGTTGCGAAGGGTGTTTTAATGACTAAAGATTGAATCTTTGAATGAAAATACCTCAATAAAGGTACTTATTTTGTTAGTAGACCTTTTTAATGTATAAAGATTGTATCTTTGAAAGAAAATGAGAGTTTTGAGTTAAACTTATTCATGTTCCCTGTAACGTCCCAAAGAGTGTTTTAAGGAGTAAATATTGAATCTTTGAATATAATTACCTCAATCAAGGTAGCTATTATGTCACTAGAACTTTTTAATGTACAAAGATTGAATCTTGGAAAGAAAATGAGAGTTTTGAGTTTAACTTATTCGAGTTACCTACGAAGTCGCAAAGAGTGTTTTAATGAATAAAGATTGAATCTTTGAATGAAAGCACCTCAATAAAGGTCCCTATTATGTTACTAGACCTTTTTAATATCTAAAGATTGAATCTTTGGAATAAAATGATAGTTCTGAGTTTAACTTATTCGATTTACCTATGAAGTCGTGAACAGTGTTTTAATGACTAAATAATGAATCTTTGAATGAAAATACCTTAGTAAAGGTACCTATTATGTTACTACACCTTTTTAATGTATAAAGATTGAATCTTGGAAAGAAAATGACTGTTTTGAGTTAAACTTATTCGAGTTCCCTATGACATCCCGAAGAGTATTTCAACGAGTAAAGATTGAATCTTTGATTGAAATTACTTGAATCAAGGGACTTATTTTCTTCCTGGACCTTTTATATATAAAGATTGAATATTTATAAAGAAATGAGCGTTATGAGTTAAACCTATCCGAGTTCACTATGACGTCCCGAATAGTGTTTTAACGCGTAAGGATTGAATCTTTGAATGAAATTACCTCAATAAAGGTACTTATTATATCACTAGACCTTTTTAATATATAAAGGTTTAATCTTTGAAAGAAAATGAGAGTTTTGAGTTAAAAATATTTGAGTTCCCTGCGACGTCTCGAAGAGTGTTTTAAAGAGTAAATATTAAATCTTTGAATGAAATTACCTCAATCAAGGTACCTGTTATGTCACTAGACCTTTTTAATGTAAAAAGATTGAATATTTGTAAAGAACTACGAGTTTTGAGTTAAAGTTATTTGAGTTCCCATTGACGTCACGAAGCGTGTTTTAATGAGTAAAGATTGAATGTTTGAACGAAATTATCTTAATCAATGTACCTATTATGTCAGTAGACCTTTTTAATGTATAAAGATGGAATCTTTGAAAAAAATGAGAGTATTAAGTTTTAACTTATTCGAGTTACCTATGAAATCGCGAAGAGTGTTTTAATGACCAAAGATTGAATCTTCAAATGAAAATTCCTGAATAAAGGAACCTATTATGTTACTAGATCTTTTTGGTGTATAAATATTGAATCTTTGAAAGAAAATTAGAGTTTTGAGTCAAACTTATTCGAGTTCCTTTTGACATCCCGAAGAGTGTTTTAATGAATAAAGATTGAATCTTTGAATGAAATTACCTCAATCACGGTACCTATTAAGTCACTAGAAATTTTTATTGTATAAAGATTGAATCTTTGAAAAGAAATGAGAGTTTTGAGTTAAAGTTATTCGAGTTCCCTTTGACGTCACGAAGAGTGTTTTAATGAGTAAAGATTGAATCTTTGAATGAAATTACCACAATCAAGGTACCTATTCTACCACTAGACCGTTGTAATGTATAAAGATTGAATCTTTGAAAGAAAATGAGTGTTTTGAGTTTAACTTATTCGAGTTACCTATGAAATCGCGAAGAGTGTTTTAATGACTGAAGATTGAATCTTTAAATGAAAGATACCACAATAAAGGTACCAATTCTGTTACTAGACCTTTTTAATGTATAAAGATTGAATCTTCGAAAGAAAATGAGATTTTTGAGTTAAACTTATTCGAGTTCCCTGTAACGTCCCGAAGAGTGTTTTAATGAGTAAAGATTTAATCATTGAATGAAATTACCTCAATCAAGGTAGCTATTACATCACTAGACCTTTTTAATTTATAAAGATTGACGTTTTGAAAAGAAATGAGTGTTTCGAGTTAAAGTTATTCAAGTTCCCTTTGACGCCACGAAGAGTGTTTTAATGAGTAAAGATTGAATCTTTGAATGAAATTACCTCAATCAAGGTACCTATTCTGTCACTAAACCTTTTTAATGTATAAAGATTGAATCTTTGAAAGAACATGAGAGTTTTGAGTTCAACATATTCGAGTTACCTATGAAGTTGCGAAGGGTGTCTTAATGACTAAAGATTGAATCTTTGAATGAAAATACCTCAATAAAGGTACTTATTTTGTTAGTAGACCTTTTTAATGTATAAAGATTGTATCTTTTAAAGAAAATGAGAGTTTTGAGTTAAACTTATTCATGTTCCCTGTAACGTCCCAAAGAGTGTTTTAAGGAGTAAATATTGAATCTTTGAATGTAATTACCTCAATCAAGGTAGCTATTATGTCACTAGACCTTTTTAATGTACAAAGATTGAATCTTGGAGAGAAAATGAGAGTTTTGAGTTTAACTTATTCGAGTTACCAATGAAGTCGCGAAGGGTGTTTTAATGAATAAAGATTGAATCTTTGAATGAAAACACCTCAATAAAGGTACCTATTACGTTAGTAGACCTTTTTAACGTCTAAGGATGGAATCTTTGGAATAAAATGATAGTTCTGAGTTTAACTTATTCGATTTACCTATAAAGTCATGAACAGTGTTTGAACGACTAAATAATGAATCTTTGAATGAAAATACCTTAGTAAAGGTACCTATTATGTTACTAGACCTTTTTAACGTATAAAGATTGAATCTTGGAAATAAAATGACTGTTTTGAGTTAAACTTATTCGAGTTCCCTATGACATCCCGAAAAGTATTTCAACGAGTAAAGATTGAATCATTGATTGAAATTACTTGAAACAATGAACTGATTTTGTCCCTGGACCTTTTATATATAAAGATTGAATCTTTAAAAAGAAATGAGCGTTCTGAGTTAAACCTATCCGAGTTCCCTATGACGTCCCGAATAGTGTTTTAACGTGTAAGGATTGAATCTTTGTATGAAATTACCTCAATAGAGGTACTTATTATGTCACTAGACCTTTTTAATGTATAAAGGTTTAAACTTTGAAAGAAAATGAGAGTTTTGAGTTAAACATATTCGAGTTCCCTGCGACGTCTAGAAGATTGTTTTAAAGAGTAAATATTGAATCTTTGAATCAAATTACCTCAATCGAGGTACCTGTTATGTCACTAGACCTTTTTAATGTATAAAGATCGAATATTTGTAAAGAACTACGAGTTTTGAGTTAAAGTTATTTGAGTTCCCTTTGACGTCACGAAGTGTGTTTTAATGAGTAAAGATTGAATCTTTGAACAAAATTATCTCAATCAATGTACCTATTATGTCAGTAGACCTTTTTAATGTATAAAGATGGAATCTTTGATAAAAATGAGAGTATTGAGTTTAACTTATTCGAGTTACCTATGAAGTCGCGAAGAGTGTTTTATTGACCAAAGATTGAATCTTCAAATGAAAATTCCTCAATAAAGGAACCTATTATGTTACTAGATCTTTTTGATGTATAAAGATTGAATCTTTGAAAGAAAATTAGGGTTTTGAGTTAAACTTATTCGAGTTCCTTTTGACATCCCGAAGAGTGTTTTAATGAATAAAGATTGAATCTTTGATTGAAATTACCTCAATCATGGTACCTATTAAGTCACTAGAAATTTTTATTGTATAAAAATTGAATCTTTGAAAAGAAATGAGAGTTTTGAGTTAAAGTTATTCGAGATCCCTTTGACGTCACGAAGAGTGTTTTGATGAGTAAAGATTGAATCTTTGAATGAAATTACCTCAATCAAGTACCTATTCTACCACTAGACCTTTGTAATGTATAAAGATTGAATCTTTGAAAGAAAATGAGTGTTTTAAGTTTAATTTATTCGAGTTACCTATGAAATCGCGAAGAGTGTTTTAATGACTGAAGATTGAATCTTTGAATGAAAAATACCACAAGAAAGGTACCAATTCTGTTACTAGACCTTTTTAATGTATAAAGATTGAATCTTTGAAAGAAAATGAGATTTTTGAGTTAAACTTATTCGAGTTCCCTATAACTTCCCGAAAAGTGTTTTAATGAGTCAAGATTGAATCATTGAATGAAATTACCTCAATCAAGGTAGCTATTACATCACTAGACCTTTTTAATTTAAAAAGATTGACGTTTTGTAAAGAAATGAGTGTTTCGAGTTAAAGTTATTCAAGTTCCCTTTGACGTCACGAAGAGTGTTTTAATGAGTAAATATTGAATTTTTGAATGAAATTACCTCAATCAAGGTACCTATTCTGTCACTAAACCTTTTTAATGTATAAAGATTGAATCTTTGAAAGAACATGAGAGTTTTGAGTTCAACCTATTCGAGTTACCTATGAAGTTGCGAAGAGTGTTTTAATGACTAAAGATTGAATCTTTAAATGAAAATACATCAATAAAGGTACTTATTTTGTTAGTAGACCTTTTTAATGTATAAAGAATATATCTTCGAAAGAAAATGAGAGTTTTGAGTTAAACTTATTCATGTTCCCTGTAACATCCCAAAGAGTGTTTTAAGGAGTAAATATTGAATCTTTGAATATAATTACCTCAATCAAGGTAGCTATTATGTCACTAGACCTTTTTATTGTACAAAGATTAAATCTTGGAAAGAAAATGAGAGTTTTGAGTCTAACTTATTCGAGTTACCTATGAAGTCGCGAAGGGTGTTTTAATGAATAAAGATTGAATCTTTGAATGAAAACACCTCAATAAAGGTACCTATTATGTTACTAGACCTTTTTAATGTCTAAAGATTGAATCTTTGGAATAAAATGATAGTTCTGAGTTTAACTTATTCGATTTACCTATGAAGTCGTGAACAGTGCTTGAATGACTAAATAATGAATCTTTGAATGAAAATACCTTAGTAAAGGTACCTATTATGTCACCAGACCTTTTTAATGTATAAAGATTGAATCTTGGAAAGAAAATGACTGTTTTGAGTTAAACTTATTCGAGTTCCCTATGACATCCCGAAGAGTATTTCAACGAGTAAAGATTGAATCATTGATTGAAATTACTTGAAACAATGAACTGATTTTGTCCCTGGACCTTTTATATATAAAGATTGAATCTTTAAAAAGAAATGAGCGTTCTGAGTTAAACCTATCCGAGTTCCCTATGACGTCCCGAATAGTGTTTTAACGTGTAAGGATTGAATCTTTGTATGAAATTACCTCAATAGAGGTACTTATTATGTCACTAGACCTTTTTAATGTATAAAGGTTTAAACTTTGAAAGAAAATGAGAGTTTTGAGTTAAACATATTCGAGTTCCCTACGATGTCTAGAAGACTGTTTTAAAGAGTAAATATTGAATCTTTGAATCAAATTACCTCAATCAAGGTACCTATTATGTCACTAGACCTTTTTAATCTATAAAGATCGAATATTTGTAAAGAACTTCGAGTTTTGAGTTAAAGTTATTCGAGTTCCCTTTGACGTCACGAAGCGTGTTTTAATGAGTAAAGATTGAATCTTTGAACGAAATTATCTCAATCAATGTACCTATTATATCAGTAGACCTTTTTAATGTATAAAGATGGAATCTTTTAAAAAAATGAGAGTATTGAGTTTAACTTATTCGAGTTACCTATGAAGTCGCGAAGAGTGTTTTAATGACCAGAGATTGAATCTTCGAATGAAAATTCCTCAATAAAGGAACCTATTATGTTACTAGACCTTTTTGATGTATAAAGATTGAATCTTTGAAAGAAAATTAGAGTTTTGAGTTAAACTTATTCGAGTTCCTTTTGACATCCCAAAGAGTGTTTTAATGAATAAAGATTGAATCTTTGAATGAAATTACCCCAATCATGGTACCTATTAAGTCACTAGAAATTTTTATTGTATAAAGATTGAATCTTTGAAAAGAAATGAGAGTTTTAAGTTAAAGTTATTCGAGTTCCCTTTGACGTCACGAAGAGTGTTTTGATGAGTAAAGATTGAATCTTTGAATGAAATTACCTCAATCAAGTACCTATTCTACCACTAGACCTTTGTAATGTATAAAGATTGAATCTTTGAAAGAAAATGAGTGTTTTGAGTTTAACTTATTCGAGTTACCTATGAAATCGCGAAGAGTGTTTTAATGACTGAAGATTGAATCTTTGAATGAAAAATACCACAATAAAGGTACCAATTCTGTTACTAGACCTTTTTAATGTATAAAGATTGAATCTTTGAAAGAAAATGAGATTTTTGAGTTAAACTTATTCGAGTTCCCTGTAATGTCCCGAAGAGTGATTTAATGAGTCAAGATTGAATCATTGAATGAAATTAACTCAATCAAGGTAGCTATTATATCACTAGACCTTTTTAATTTAAAAAGATTGACGTTTTGAAAAGAAATGAGTGTTTCGAGTTAAAGTTATTCAAGTTCCCTTTGACGTCACGAAGATTGTTTTAATGAGTAAATATTGAATCTTTGAATGAAATTACCTCAATCAAGGTACCTATTCTATCACTAAACCTTTTTAATGTATAAAGATTGAATCTTTGAAAGAACATGAGAGTTTTGAGTTCAACCTATTCGAGTTACCTATGAAGTTGCGAAGAGTGTTTTAATGACTAAAGATTGAATCTTTGAATGAAAATACCTCAATAAAGGAACTTATTTTGTTAGTAGACCTTTTTAATGTATAAAGATTGTATCTTTGAAAGAAAATGAGAGTTTTGAGTTAAACTTATTCATGTTCTCTGTAACGTCCCAAAGAGTGTTTTAAGGAGTAAATATTGAATCTTTGAATGTAATTACCTCAATCAAGGTAACTATTATGTCACTAGACCTTTTTAATGTACAAAGATTGAATCTTGGAAAGAAAATGAGAGTTTTGAGTTTAACTTATTTGAGTTACCTATGAAGTCGCGAATGGTGTTTTAATGAATAAAGATTGAATCTTTGAATGAAAACACCTCTATAAAGGTACCTATTATGTTAGTAGACCTTTTTAATGTATAAAAATTGAATCTTGGAAAGAAAATGACTGTTTTGAGTGAAACTTATTCGAGTTCCCTATGACATCCCGAAGAGTATTTCAACCAGTAAAGATTGAATCTTTGATTGAAATTACTTAAAAAAATGAATTGATTTTGTCCCTGTACCTTTTATATATAAAGATTGAATCTTTAAAAAGAAATGAGATTTATGAGTTAAACCTTTCCGAGTTCCCTATGACGTCCCGAATAGTGTTTTAACGCGTAAGGATTGAATCTTTGTATGAAATTACCTCAATAGAGGTACTTATTATGTCACTAGACCTTTTTAATATATAAAGGTTTAAACTTTGAAAGAAAATGAGAGTTTTGAGTTAAACATATTCGAGTTCCCTGCGACGTCTCGAAGACTGTTTTAAAGAGTAAATATTGAATCTTTGAATCAAATTACCTCAATCAAGGTACCTGTTATGTCACTAGACCTTTTTAATGTATAAAGATTGAATATTTGTAAAGAACTACGAGTTTTGAGTTAAAGTTATTTGAGTTCCCTTTGACGTCTCGAAGCGTGTTTTAATGAGTAAAGATTGAATCTTTGAACGAAATTAACTCAATCAATGTACCTATTATGTCAGTAGACCTTTTTAATGTATAAAGATGGAATATTTGAAAAAAATGAGAGTATTGAGTTTAACTTATTTGAGTTACCTATGATGTCGCGAAGAGTGTTTTAATGACCAAAGATTGAATCTTCAAATGAAAATTCCTCAATAAAGGAACCTATTATGTTACTAGATCTTTTTGATGTATAAAGATTGAATCTTTGAAAGAAAATTAGAGTTTTGAGTTAAACTTATTCGAGTTTCTGTTGACATCCCGAAGAGTGTTTTAATGAATAAAGATGAATCTTTGAATGAAATTACCTCAATCAAGGTACCTATTAAGTCACTAGAAATTTTTATTGTATAAAGATTGAATCTTTGAAAAGAAATGAGAGTTTTGAGTTAAAGTTATTCGACTACCCTTTGACGTCACGAAGAGTGTTTTGATGAGTAAAGATTGAATCTTTGAATGAAATTACCTCAATCAAGTACCTATTCTACCACTAGACCTTTGTAATGTATAAAGACTGAATCTTTGAGAGAAAATAAGTGTTTTGAGTTTAACTTATTCGAGTTACCTATGAAATCGCGAAGAGTGTTTTAATGACTGAAGATTGAATCTTTGAATGAAAAATACCACAACCAAGGTACCAATTCTGTTACTAGACCTTTTTAATGTATAAAGATTGAATCTTTGAAAGAAAATGAGATTTTTGAGTTAAACTTATTCGAGTTCCCTGTAACGTCCCGAAGAGTGTTTTAATGAGTAAAGATTGAATCATCGAATGAAATTACCTCAATCAAGGTAGCTATTACATCACTAGACCTTTTTAAATTTAAAAAGATTGACGTTTTGAAAAGAAATGAGTGTTTCGAGTTAAAGTTATTCAAGTTTCCTTTGACGTCCCGAAGAGTGTTTTAATGAGTAAAGACTGACTATTTGAATGAAATTACCTCAATCAAGGTACCTATTCTGTCACTAAACCTTTTTAATGTATAAAGATTGTATCTTTGAAAGAAAATGAGAGTTTTGAGTTAAACTTATTCATGTTCCTTGTAACGTCCCGAAGTGTGTTTTAAATATTGAATCTTTGAATGTAATTACCTCAATCAAGGTAGCTATTATGTCACAAGACCTTTTTAATGTACAAAGATTGAATCTTGGAAAGAAAATGAGAGTTTTGAGTTTAACTTATTCGAGTTACCTATGAAGTCGCGAATGGTGTTTTAATGAATAAAGATTGAATCTTTGAATGAAAACACCTCAATAAAGGTACCTATTATGTTACTAGACCTTTTTAATATCTAAAGATTGAATCTTTGGAATAAAATGATAGTTTTGAGTTTAACTTATTCAATTTACCTATGAAGTCGTGAACAGTGTTTGAACGACTAAATAATGAATCTTTGAATGAAAATACCTTAGTAAAGGTACCTATTATGTTACTAGGCCTTTTTAATGTATAAAGATTGAATCTTGGAAAGAAAATGACTGTTTTGAGTTAAACTTATTCGAGTTCCCTATGACATCCCGAAGAGTATTTCAACGAGTAAAGATTGAATCTTTGATTGAAATTACTTGAAACAATGAACTGATTTTGTCCCTGGTCCTTTTATATATAAAGATTGAATCTTTAAAAAGAAGTGAGCGTTATGAGTTAAACCTATCCGAGTTCCCTATGACGTCCCGAATAGTGTTTTAACGCGTAAGGATTGAATCTTCGTATGAAATTACTTCAATAGAGGTGTTTATTATGTCACTAGACCTTTTTAATGTATAAAGGTTTCAACTTTGAAAGAAAATGAGAGTTTTGAGTTAAACATATTCGAGTTCCCTGCGACGTCTCGAAGAGTGTTTTAAAGAGTAAATATTGAATCTTTGAATGAAATTACCTCAATCAAGGTACCTGTTATGCCACTTAACCTTTTTAATGTATAAAGATCGAATATTTGTAAAGAACTACGAGTTTTGAGTTCAAGTTATTTGAGTTCCCTTTGACGTCACGAAGCGTGTTTTAATGAGTAAAGATTGAATCTTTGAACGAAATTATCTCAATCAATGTACCTATTATGTCAGTAGACCTTTTTAATGTATAAAGATGGAATCTTTGAAAAAAGTGAGAGTATTGAGTTTAACTTATTCGAGTTACCTATGAAGTCGCGAAGAGTGTTTTAATGACCAAAGATAGAATCTTCAAATGAAAATTCCTCAATAAAGGAACCTATTATGTTACTAGATCTTTTTGATGTATAAAGATTGAATCTTTGAAAGAAAATTAGAGTTTTGAGTTTAGCTTATTCGAGTTCCTTTTGACATCCCGAAGAGTGTTTTAACGAATAAAGATTGAATCTTTTATTGAAATTACCTCAATCAAGGTACCTATTAAGTCACTAGAAATTTTTATTGTATAAAGATTGAATCTTTGAAAAGAAATGAGAGTTTTGAGTTAAAGTCATTCGAGTTCCCTTTCACGTCACGAAGAGTATTTTAATGAGTAAAGATTGAATCTTTGAATGAAATTACCTCAATCAAGGTACCTATTCTACCACTAGACCTTTGTAATGTATAAAGATTGAATCTTTGAAAGAAAATGAGTGTTTTGAGTTTAACTTATTCGAGTTACCTATGAAATCGCGAATAGTGTTTTAATGACTGAAGATTGAATCTTTGAATGAAAAATACCACAATAAAGGTACCAATTCTGTTACTAGACCTTTTTAATGTATAAAGATGGAATCTTTGAAAGAAAATGAGATTTTTGAGTTAAACTTATTCGAGTTCCCTGTAACGTCCCGAAGAGTGTTTTAATGAGTAAAGATTGAATCATTGGATGAAATTACCTCAACCAAGGTATCTATTACATCACTAGACCTTTTTAATTTAAAAAGATTGACGTTTTGAAAAGAAATGAGTGTTTCGAGTTAAAGTTATTCATGTTCCCTTTGACGTCACGAAGAGTGTTTTAATGAATAAAGATTGACTCTTTGAATGAAATTACCTCAATCAAGGTACCTATTCTGTCACTAAACCTTTTTAATGTATAAAGATTGAATCTTTGAAAGAACATGAGAGTTTTGATTTCAACCTATTCGAGTTACCTATGAAGTTGCGAAGAGTCTTTTAATGACTAAAGATTGAATCTTTGAATGAAAGTACCTCAATAAAGGTACTTATTTTGTTAGTAGACCTTCTTAATGTAAAAAGATTGTATCTTTGAAAGAAAATGAGAGTTTTGAGTTAAACTTATTCATGTTCCCTGTAACGTCCCAAAGAGTGTTTTAAGGAGTAAATATTGAATCTTTGAATGTAATTACCTCAATCAAGGTAGCTATAATGTCACTAGACCTTTTTAATGTACAAAGATTGAATCTTGGTAAGAAAATGAGAGTTTTGAGTTTAACTTATTCGAGTTACCTATGAAGTCGCGAAGGGTGTTTTAATGAATAAAGATTGAATCTTTGAATGAAAACACCTCAATAAAGGTACGTATTATGTTACTAGACCTTTTTAATGTCTAAAGATTGAATCTTTGGAATAAAATGATAGTTCTGAGTTTAACTTATTCGATTTACCTATGAAGTCGTGAACAGTGCTTGAATGACTAAATAATGAGCGTTATGAGTTAAACCTATCCGAGTGCCCTATGACGTCCCGAATAGTGTTTTAACGCGTAAGGATTGAATCTTTGTATGAAATTACCTCAATAGAGGTACTTATTATGTCACTAGACCATTTTAATGTATAAAGGTTTAAACTTTGAAAGAAAAAGAGATTTTTGAGTTAAACATATTCGAGTTCCCTGCGACGTCTCGAAGAGTGTTTTAAAGAGTAAATATTGAATCTTTGTATCAAATTACCTCAATCAAGGTACCTGTTATGTCACTTGACCTTTTTAATGTATAAAGATCGAATATTTGTAAAGAACTACGAGTTTTGAGTTCAAGTTATTTAAGTTCCCTTTGACGTCACGAAGCGTGTTTTAATGAGTAAAGATTGAATCTTTGAACGAAATTATCTCAATCAATGTACCTATTATGTCAGTAGACCTTTTTAATGTATAAAGATGGAATCTTTGAAAAAAGTGAGAGTATTGAGTTTAACTTATTCGAGTTACCTATGAAGTCGCGAAGAGTGTTTTAATGACCAAAGATTGAATCTTCAAATGAAAATTCCTCTATAAAGGAACCTATTATGTTATTAGATCTTTTTGATGTATAAAGATTGAATCTTTGAAAGAAAATTAGAGTTTTGAGTTAAACTTATTCGAGTTCCTTTTGACATCCCGAAGAGTGTTTTAATGAATAAAGATTGAATCTTTGAATGAAATTACCTCAATCAAGGTACCTATTAAGTCACTAGAAATTTTTATTGTATAAAGATTGAATCTTTGAGAAGAAATGAGAGTTTTGAGTTAAAGTTATTTGAGTTCCCTTTGACGTCACGAAGAGTGTTTTAATGAGTAAAGATTGAATCTTTGAATGAAATTACCTCAATCAAGGTACCTATTATACCACTAGACCTTTGTAATGTATAAAGATTAAATCTTTGAAAGAAAATGAGTGTTTTGAGTTTAACTTATTCGAGTTACCTATGAAATCGCGAAGAGTGTTTTAATGACTGAAGATTGAATCTTTGAATGAAAAATACCACAATAAAGGTATCAATTCTGTTACTAGACCTTTTTAATGTATAAAGATTGAATCTTTGAAAGAAAATGAGATTTTTGAGTTAAACTTATTCGAGTTCCCTGTAACTTCCCGAAGAGGTTTTTAATGAGTCAAGATTGAATCATTGAATGAAATTACCTCAATCAAGGTAGCTATTACATCACTAGACCTTTTTAATTTAAAAAGATTGACGTTTTGAAAAGAAATGAGTGTTTCGAGTTAAAGTTATTCAAGTTCCCTTTGACGTCATGAAGAGTGTTTTAATGAGTAAATATTGAATCTTTGAATGAAATTACCTCAATCAAGGTACCTATTCTGTCACTAAACCTTTTTAATGTATAAAGATTGAATCTTGGAAAGAACATGAGAGTTTTGAGTTCAACCTATTCGAGTTACCTATGAAGTTGCGAAGAGTGTTTTAATGACTAAAGATTGAATCTTTGAATGAAAATACCTCAATAAAGGTACTTATTTTGTTAGTAGACCTTTTTAATGTATAAAGATTGTATCTTTGAAAGAAAATGAGAGTTTTGAGTTAAACTTATTCATGTTCCCTGTAACGTCCCAAAGAGTGTTTTAAGGAGTAAATATTGAATCTTTGAATGTAATTACCTCAATCAAGGTAGCTATTATGTCACTAGACCTTTTTAATGTACAAAGATTGAATCTTGGAAAGAAAATGAGAGTTTTGAGTTTAACTTATTCGAGTTACCTATGAAGTCGCGAAGGGTGTTTTAATGAATAAAGATTGAATCTTTGAATGAAAACACCTCAATAAAGGTACCTATTATGTTACTAGACCTTTTTAATGTCTAAAGATTGAATCTTTGGAATAAAATGATAGTTCTGAGTTTAACTTATTCGATTTACCTATGAAGTCGTGAACAGTGCTTGAATGACTAAATAATGAATCTTTGAATGAAAATACCTTAGTAAAGGTACCTATTATGTTACTAGACCTTTTTAATGTATAAAGATTGAATCTTGGAAAGAAAATGACTGTTTTGAGTTAAACTTATTCGAGTTCCCTATGACATCCCGAAGAGTATTTCAACGAGTAAAGATTGAATCATTGATTGAAATTACTTGAAACAATGAACTGATTTTGTCCCTGGACCTTTTATATATAAAGATTGAATCTTTAAAAAGAAATGAGCGTTCTGAGTTAAACCTATCCGAGTTCCCTATGACGTCCCGAATAGTGTTTTAACGTGTAAGGATTGAATCTTTGTATGAAATTACCTCAATAGAGGTACTTATTATGTCACTAGACCTTTTTAATGTATAAAGGTTTAAACTTTGAAAGAAAATGAGAGTTTTGAGTTAAACATATTCGAGTTCCCTGCGACGTCTAGAAGACTGTTTTAAAGAGTAAATATTGAATCTTTGAATCAAATTACCTCAATCGAGGTACCTGTTATGTCACTAGACCTTTTTAATGTATAAAGATCGAATATTTGTAAAGAACTACGAGTTTTGAGTTCAAGTTATTTGAGTTCCCTTTGACGTCACGAAGTGTGTTTTAATGAGTAAAGATTGATTCTTTGAACGAAATTATCTCAATCAATGTACCTATTATGTCAGTAGACCTTTTTAATGTATAAAGATGGAATCTTTGAAAAAAATGAGAGTATTGAGTTTAACTTATTCGAGTTACCTATGAAGTCGCGAAAAGTGTTTTAATGACCAAAGATTGAATCTTCAAATGAAAATTCCTCAATAAAGGAACCTATTATGTTACTAGATCTTTTTGATGTATAAAGATTGAATCTTTGAAAGAAAATTAGAGTTTTGAGTTAAACTTATTCGAGTTCCTTTTGACATCCCAAAGAGTGTTTTAATGAATAAAGATTGAATCTTTGATTGAAATTACCTCAATCATGGTACCTATTAAGTCACTAGAAATTTTAATTGTATAAAGATTGAATCTTTGAAAAGAAATGAGAGTTTTGAGTTAAAGTTATTCGAGTTCCCTTTGACGTCACGAATAGTGTTTTGATGAGTAAAGATTGAATATTTGAATGAAATTACCTCCATCAAGTACCTATTCTACCACTAGACCTTTGTAATGTATAAAGATTGAATCTTTGAAAGAAAATGAGTGTTTTGAGTTTAACTTATTCGAGTTACCTATGAAATCGCGAAGAGTGTTTTAATGGCTGAAGATTGAATCTTTGAATGAAAAATACAACAATAAAGGTACCAATTCTGTTACTAGACCTTTTTAATGTATAAAGATTGAATCTTTGAAAGAAAATGAGATTTTTCAGTTAAACTTATTCGAGTTCCCTGTAACTTCCCGAAGAGTGTTTTAATGAGTCAAGATTGAATCATTGAATGAAATTACCTCAATCAAGGTAGCTGTTACATCACTTGACCTTTTTAATTTAAAAAGATTGACGTTTTGAAAAGAAATGAGTGTTTCGAGTTAAAGTTATTCAAGTTTCCTTTGACGTCACGAAGAGTGTTTTAATGAGTAAATATTGAATCTTTGAATGAAATTACCTCAATCAAGGTACCTATTCTGTCACTAAACCTTTTTAATGTATAAAGATTGAATCTTTGAAAGAATATGAGAGTTTTGAGTTCAACCTATTCGAGTTACCTATGAAGTTGCGAAGAGTGTTTTAATGACTAAAGATTGAATCTTTGAGTGAAAATACTTCAATAAAGGTACTTATTTTGTTGTAGACCTTTTTAATGTATAAAGATTGTATCTTTGAAAGAAAATGAGAGTTTTGAGTTAAACTTATTCATGTTCCCTGTAACGTCCCAAAGAGTGTTTTAAGGAGTAAATATTGAATCTTTGAATGTAATTACCTCAATCGAGGTAGCTATTATGTCACTAGACCTTTTTAATGTACAAAGATTGAATCTTGGAAAGAAAATGAGAGTTTTGAGTTTAACTTATTCGAGTTACCTATGAAGTCGCGAAGGGTGTTTTAATGAATAAAGATTGAATCTTTGAATGACAACACCTCAATAAAGGTACCTATTATGTTACTAGACCTTTTTAATGTCTAAAGATTGAATCTTTGGAATAAAATGATAGTTCTGAGTTTAACTTATTTGATTTACCTATGAAGTCGTGAACAGTGTTTGAATGACTAAATAATGAATCTTTGAATGAAAATACCTTAGTAAAGGTACATATTATGTTACTAGACCTTTTTAATGTATAAAGATTGAATCTTGGAAAGAAAATGACTGTTTTGAGTTAAACTTATTCGAGTTCCCTATGACATCCCGAAGAGTATTTCAACGAGTAAAGATTGAATCATTGATTGAAATTACTTGAAACAATGAGCTAATTTTGTGCCTGGACCTTTTATATATAAAGATTGAATCTTTAAAAAGAAATGACCGTTCTGAGTTAAACCTATCCGAGTTCCCTATGACGTCCCGAATAGTGTTTTAACGTGTAAGGATTGAATCTTTGTATGAAATTACCTCAATAGAGGTACTTATTATGTCACTAGACCTTTTTAATGTATAAAGGTTTAAACTTTGAAAGAAAATGAGAGTTTTGAGTTAAACATATTCGAGTTCCCTGCGACGTCTAGAAGACTGTTTTAAAGAGTAAATATTGAATCTTTGAATCAAATTACCTCAATCAAGGTACCTGTTATGTCACTAGACCTTTTTAATCTATAAAGATCGAATATTTGTAAAGAACTACGAGTTTTGAGTTAAAGTTATTCGAGTTCCCTTTGACGTCACGAAGCGTGTTTTAATGAGTAAAGATTGAATCTTTGAACGAAATTATCTCAATCAATGTACCTATTATGTCAGTAGACCTTTTTAATGTATAAAGATGGAATCTTTGAAAAAAATGAGAGTATTGAGTTTAACTTATTCGAGTTACCTATGAAGTCGCGAAGAGTGTTTTAATGACCAGAGATTGAATCTTCAAATGAAAATTCCTCAATAAAGGAACCTATTATGTTACTAGACCTTTTTGATGTATAAAGATTGAATCTTTGAAAGAAAATTAGAGTTTTGAGTTAAACTTATTCGAGTTCCTTTTGACATCCCAAAGAGTGTTTTAATGAATAAAGATTGAATCTTTGAATGAAATTACCCCAATCATGGTACCTATTAAGTCACTAGAAATTTTTATTGTATAAAGATTGAATCTTTGAAAAGAAATGAGAGTATTGAGTTAAAGTTATTCGAGTTCCCTTTGACGTCACGAAGAATGTTTTGATGAGTAAAGATTGAATCTTTGAATGAAATTACCTCAATCAAGTACCTATTCTACCACTAGACCTTTGTAATGTATAAAGATTGAATCTTTAAAAGAAAATGAGTGTTTTGAGTTTAACTTATTCGAGTTACCTATGGAATCGCGAAGAGTGTTTTAATGACTGAAGATTGAATCTTTGAATGAAAAATACCACAATAAAGGTACCAATTCTGTTACTAGACCTTTTTAATGTATAAAGATTGAATCTTTGAAAGAAAATGAGATTTTTGAGTTAAACTTATTCGAGTTCCCTGTAACGTCCCGAAGAGTGATTTAATGAGTCAAGATTGAATCATTGAATGAAATTACCTCAATCAAGGTAGCTATTACATCACTAGACCTTTTTAACTTAAAAAGATTGACGTTTTGAAAAGAAATGAGTGTTTCGAGTTAAAGTTATTCAAGTTCCCTTTGACGTCACGAAGAGTGTTTTAATGAGTAAATATTGAATCTTTGAATGAAATTACCTCAGTCAAGGTACCTATTCTGTCACTAAACCTTTTTAATGTATAAAGATTGAATCTTTGAAAGGACATGAGAGTTTTGAGTTCAACCTATTCGAGTAACCTATGAAGTTGCGAAGAGTGTTTTAATGACTAAAGATTGAATCTTTGAATGAAAATACCTCAATAAAGGTACTTATTTTGTTAGTAGACCTTTTTAATGTATAAAGATTGTATCTTTGAAAGAAAATGAGAGTTTTGAGTTAAACTTATTCATGTTCCCTGTAACGTCCCAAAGAGTGTTTTAAGGAGTAAATATTGAATCTTTGAATGTAATTACCTCAATCAAGGTAACTATTATGTCACTAGACCTTTTTAATACACAAAGATTGAATCTTGAAAAGAAAATGAGAGTTTTGAGTTTAACTTATTTGAGTTACCTATGAAGTCGCGAATGGTGTTTTAATGAATAAAGATTGAATCTTTGAAAGAAAACACCTCAATAAAGGTACCTATTATGTTAGTAGACCTTTTTAATGTATAAAGATTGAATCTTGGAAAGAAAATGACTGTTTTGAGTTAAACTTATTCGAGTTCCCTATGACATCCCGAAGAGTATTTCAACCAGTAAAGATTGAATCTTTGATTGAAATTACTTAAAAAAATGAATTGATTTTGTCCCTGTACCTTTTATATATAAAGATTGAATCTTTAAAAAGAAATGAGCGTTATGAGTTAAACCTTTCCGAGTTCCCTATGACGTCCCGAATAGTGTTTTAACGCGTAAGGATTGAATCTTTGTATGAAATTACCTCAATAGAGGTACTTATTATGTCACTAAACCTTTTTAATGTATAAAGGTTTAAACTTTGAAAGAAAATGAGAGTTTTGAGTTAAACATATTCGAGTTCCCTGTGACGTCTCGAAGACTGTTTTAAAGAGTAAATATTGAATCTTTGAATCAAATTACCTTAATCAAGGTACCTGTTATGTCACTAGACCTTTTTAATGGATAAAGATTGAATATTTGTAAAGAACTACGAGTTTTGAGTTCAAGTTATTTGAGTTCACTTTGACGTCACGAAGCGTGTTTTAATGAGTAAAGATTGAATCTTTGAACGAAATTATCTCAATCAATGTACCTATTATGTCAGTAGACCTTTTTAATGTATAAAGATGGAATCTTTGAAAAAAATGAGAGTATTGAGTTTAACTTATTCGAGTTACCTATGATGTCGCGAAGAGTGTTTTAATGACCAAAGATTGAATCTTCAAATGAAAATTCCTCAATAAAGGAACCTATTATGTTACTAGATCTTTTTGATGTATATAGATTGAATCTTTGAAAGAAAATTAGAGTTTTGAGTTAAACTTATTCGAGTTTATTTTGACATCCCGAAGAGTGTTTTAATGAATAAAGATGAATCTTTGAATGAAATTACCTCAATCAAGGTACCTATTAAGTCACTAGAAATTTTTATTGTATAAAGATTGAATCTTTGAAAAGAAATGAGAGTTTTGAGTTAAAGTTATTCGAGTACCCTTTGACGTCACGAAGAGTGTTTTGATGAGTAAAGATTGAATCTTTGAATGAAATTACCTCAATCAAGTACCTATTCTACCACTAGACCTTTGTAATGTATAAAGACTGAATCTTTGAAAGAAAATAAGTGTTTTGAATTTAACTTATTCGAGTTATCTATGAAATCGCGAAGAGTGTTTTAATGACTGAAGATTGAATCTTTGAATGAAAAATACCACAATAAAGGTACCAATTCTGTTACTAGACCTTTTTAATGTATAAAGATTGAATCTTTGAAAGAAAATGAGATTTTTGAGTTAAACTTATTCGAGTTCCCTGTAACGTCCCGAAGAGTGTTTTAATGAGTAAAGATTGAATTATCGAATGAAATTACCTCAATCAAGGTAGCTATTACATCACTAGACCTTTTTAATTTAAAAAGATTGACGTTTTGAAAAGAAATGTGTGTTTCGAGTTAAAGTTATTCAAGTTCCCTTTGACGTCCCGAAGAGTTTTTTAATGAGTAAAGATTGACTATTTGAATGAAATTACCTCAATCAAGGTACCTATTCTGTCACTAAACCTTTTTAATGTATAAAGATTTTATCTTAGAAAGAAAATGAGAGTTTTGAGTTAAACTTATTCATGTTCCCTGTAACGTCCCAAAGAGTGTTTTAAGGAGTAAATATTGAATCTTTGAATGTAATTACCTCAATCAAGGTAGCTATTATGTCACTAGACCTTTTTAATGTACAAAGATTGAATCTTGGAAAGAAAATGAGAGTTTTGAGTTTAACTTATTCGAGTTACCTATGAAGTCGCGAATGGTGTTTAAATGAATAAAGATTGAATCTTTGAACGAAAACACCTCAATAAAGGTACATATTATGTTACTAGACTTTTTTAATATCTAAAGATTGAATCTTTGGAATAAAATGATAGTTCTGAGTTTAACGTATTCAATTTACCTATGAAGTCGTGAACAGTGTTTGAACGACTAAATAATGAATCTTTGAATGAAAATACCTTAGTAAAGGTACCTATTATATTACTGGGCCTTTTTAATGTATAAAGATTGAATCTTGGAAAGAAAATGACTGTTTTGAGTTAAACTTATTCGAGTTCCGTATGACATCCCGAAGAGTATTTCAACGAGTAAAGATTGAATCTTTGATCAAAATTACTTGAAACAATGAACTGATTTTATCCCTGGACCTTTTATATATAAAGATTGAATCTTTAAAAAGAAGTGAGTGTTATGAGTTAAACCTATCCGAGTTCCCTATGACGTCCCGAATAGTGTTTTAATGCGTAAGGATTGAATCTTCGTATGAAATTACCTCAATAGAGGTACTTATTATGTCACTAGACCTTTTTAATGTATAAAGGTTTCAACTCTGAAAGAAAATGAGAGTTTTGAGTTAAACATATTCGAGTTCCCTGCAACGTCCCGAAGAGTGTTTTAAAGAGTAAATATTGAATCTTTGAATCAAATTACCTCAATCAAGGTACCTGTTATGTCACTAGACCTTTTTAATGTATAAAGATCGAATATTTGTAAAGAACTACGAGTTTTGAGTTCAAGTTATTCGAGTTCCCTTTGACGTCACGAAGCGTGTTTTAATGAGTAACGATTGAATCTTTGAACGAAATTATCTCAATCAATGTTCCTATTATGTTAGTAGACCTTTTTAATGTATAAAGATGGAATCTTTGAAAAAAGTGAGAGTATTGAGTTTAACTTATTCGAGTTACCTATGAAGTCGCGAAGAGTGTTTTAATAACCAAAGATTGAATCTTCAAATGAAAATTCCTCAATAAAGGAACTTATTATGTTATTAGATCTTTTTGATGTATAAAGATTGAATCCTTGAAAGAAAATTAGAATTTTGAGTTAAACTTATTCGAGTTCCTTTTGACATCCCGAAGAGTGTTTTAATGAATAAAGATTGAATCTTTGAATGAAATTACCTCAATCAAGGTACCTATTAAGTCACTAGAAATTTTTATTGTATAAAGATTGAATCTTTGAAAAGAAATGAGAGTATTGAGTTAAAGTTATTCGAGTTCCCTTTGACGTCACGAAGAGTGTTTTAATGAGTAAAGATTGAATCTTTGAATGAAATTACCTCAATCAAGGTACCTATTGTACCACTAGACCTTTGTAATGTATAAAGATTAAATCTTTGAAAGAAAATGAGTGTTTTGAGTTTAACTTATTCGAGTTACCTATGAAATCGCGAAGAGTGTTTTAATGACTGAAGATTGAATCTTTGAATGAAAAATACCACAATAAAGGTACCAATTCTATTACTAGACCTTTTTAATGTATAAAGATTGAATCTTTGAAAGAAAATGAGATTTTTGAGTTAAACTTATTCGAGTTCCCTGTAACGTCCCGAAGAGTGTTTTAATGAGTAAAGATTGAATCATTGAATGAAATTACCTCAATCAAGGTAGCTATTACATCACTAGACCTTTTTAATTTAAAAAGATTGACGTTTTGAAAAGAAATGAGTGTTTCGAGTTAAAGTTATTCAAGTTCCCTTTGACGTCACGAAGAGTGTTTTAATGAGTAAATATTGAATCTTTGAATGAAATTATCTCAATCAAGGTACCTATTCTGTCAATAAACCTTTTTAATGTATAAAGATTGAATCTTTGAAAGAACAAGAGAGTTTTGAGTTCAACCTATTCGAGTTACCTATGAAGTTGCGAAGAGTGTTTTAATGACTAAAGATTGAATCTTTGAATGAAAATACCTCAATAAAGGTACTTATTTTGTTAGTAGACCTTTTTAATGTTTAAAGATTGTATCTTTGAAAGAAAATGAGAGTTTTGAGTTAAACTTATTCATGTTCCCTGTAACGTCCCAAAGAGTGTTTTAAGGAGTAAATATTGAATCTTTGAATGTAATTACGTCAATCAAGGTAGCTATTATGTCACTAAACCTTTTTAATGTACAAAGATTGAATCTTGGAAAGAAAATGAGAGTTTTGAGTTTAACTTATTCGAGTTACCTATGAAGTCGCGAAGGGTGTTTTAATGAATAAAGATTGAATCTTTGAATGAAAACACCTCAATAAAGGTACCTATTATGTTACTAGACCTTTTTAATGTCTAAAGATTGAATCTTTGGAATAAAATGATAGTTCTGAGTTTAACTTATTCGATTTACCTGTGAAGTCGTGAACAGTGTTTGAATGACTAAATAATGAATCTTTGAATGAAAATACCTTAGTAAAGGTACCTATTATGTTACTAGACCTTTTTAATGTATAAAGATTGAATGTTGGAAAGAAAATGACTGTTTTGAGTTAAACTTATTCGAGTTCCCTATGACATCCTGAAGAGTATTTCAACGAGTAAAGATTGAATCTTTGATTGAAATTACTTGAAAAAATGAATTGATTTTGTCCCTGTACCTTTTATATATAAAGATTGAATCTTTAAAAAGAAATGTGCGTTATGAGTTAAACCTATCCGAGTTCCCTATGACGTCCCGAATAGTGTTTTAACGCGTAAGGATTGAATCTTTGTATGAAATTACCTCAATAGAGGTACTTATTATGTCACTAGACCTTTTTAATGTATAAAGGTTTAAACTTCGAAAGAAAATGAGAGTTTTGAGTTAAACATATTCGAGTTCCCTGCGATGTCTAGAAGACTGTTTTAAAGAGTAAATATTGAATCTTTGAATCAAATTACCTCAATCAAGGTACCTGTTATGTCACTAGACCTTTTTAATGTATAAAGATCGAATATTTGAAAAGAACTACGAGTTTTGAGTTCAAGTTATTTGAGTTCCCTTTGACGTCACGAAGCGTGTTTTAATGAGTAAAGATTGAATCTTTGAACGAAATTATCTCAATCAATGTACCTATTATGTCAGTAGACCTTTTTAATGTATAAAGATGGAATCTTTGAAAAAAATGAGAGTATTGAGTTTAACTTATTCGAGTTACCTATGAAGTCGCGAAGAGTGTTTTAATGACCAAAGATTGAATCTTCAAATGAAAATTCCTCAATAAAGGAACCTATTATGTTACTAGATCTTTTTGATGTATAAAGATTGAATCTTTAAAAGAAAATTAGAGTTTTGAGTTAAAGTTATTCGAGTTCCTTTTGACATCCCGAAGAGTGTTTTAATGAATAAAGATTGAATCTTTGAATGAAATTACCTCAATCAAGGTACCTATTAAGTCAGTAGAAATTTTTATTGTATAAAGATTGAATCCTTGAAAAGAAATGGGAGTTTTGAGTTAAAGTTATTCGAGTTCCCTTTGATGTCACGAAGAGTGTTTTGATGAGTAAAGATTGAATCTTTGAATGAAATTACCTCAATCAAGTACCTATTCTACCACTAGACCTTTGTAATGTATAAAGATTGAATCTTTGAAAGAAAATGAGTGTTTTGAGTTTAACTTATTCGAGTTACCTATGAAATCGTGAAGAGTGTTTTAATGACTGAAGATTGAATCTTTGAATGAAAAATACCACAATAAAGGTACCAATTCTATTACTAGACCATTTTAATGTATAAAGATTGAATCTTTGAAAGAAAATTAGATTTTTGAGTTAAACTTATTCGAGTTCCCTGTAACGTCCCGAAGAGTGTTTTAATGTGTTAAGATTGAATCATTGAATGAAATTACCTCAATCAAGGTAACTATTACATCACTAGACATTTTTAATTTAAGAAGATTGACGTTTTGAAAAGAAATGAGTGTTTCGAGTTAAAGTTATTCAAGTTCCCTTTGACGTCACGAAGAGTGTTTTAATGAGTAAATATTGAATCTTTGAATGAAATTACCTCAATCAAGGTACCTATTCTATAACTAAACCTTTTTAATGTATAAAGTTTGAATCTTTGAAAGAACAATGAGAGTTTTGAGTTCAACCTATTCGAGTTACCTATGAAGTTGCGAAGAGTGTTTTAATGACTAAAGATTGAATCTTTGAATGAAAATACCTCAATAAAGGTACTTATTTTGTTAGTAGACCGTTTTAATGTATAAAGATTGTATCTTTGAAAGAAAATGAGAGTTTTGAGTTAAACTTATTCATGTTCCCTGTAACGTCCCAAAGAGTGTTTTAAGGAGTAAATATTGAATCTTTGAATGTAATTACCTCAATCGAGGTAGCTATTATGTCACTAGACCTTTTTAATGTACAAAGATTGAATCTTGGAAAGAAAATGAGAGTTTTTGAGTTTAACTTATTCGAGTTACCTATGAAGTTGCGAATGGTGTTTTAATGAATAAAGATTGAATCTTTGAATGAAAACACCTCAATAAAGGTACCTATTATGTTACTAGACCTTTTTAATGTCTAAAGATTGAATCTTTGGAATAAAATGATAGTTCTGAGTTTAACTTATTCGATTTACCTATGAAGTCGAGAACAGTGTTTGAATGACTAAATAATGAATCTTTGAATGAAAATACCTTAGTAAAGGTACCTATTATGTTAGTAGACCTTTTTAATGTATAAAGATTGAATGTTGGAAAGAAAATGACTGTTTTGAGTTAAACTTATTCGAGTTCCCTATGACATCCCGAAGAGTATTTCAACGAGTACAGATTGAATCTTTGATTGAAATTACTTGAAAAAATGAATTGATTTTGTCCCTGTACCTTTTATATATAAAGATTGAATCTTTAAAAAGAAATGAGCGTTATGAGTTAAACCTATCTGAGTTCCCTATGACGTCCCAAATAGTGTTTTAACGCGTAAGGATTGAATCTTTGTATGAAATTACCTCAATAGAGGTACTTATTATGTCACTAGACCTTTTTAATGTATAAAGGTTTAAACTTTGAAAGAAAAATGAGAGTTTTGAGTTAAACATATTCGAGTTCCCTGCGACGTCTAGAAGACTGTTTTAAAGAGTAAATATTGAATCTTTGAATCAAATTACCTCAATCAAGGTACCTGTTATGTCACTAGACCTTTTTAATGTATAAAGATCGAATATTTGTAAAGAACTATGAGTTTTGAGTTCAAGTTATTTGAGTTCCCTTTGACGTCACGAAGCGTGTTTTAATAAGTAAAGATTGAATCTTTGAACGAAATTATCTCAATCAATGTACCTATTATGTCAGTAGACCTTTTTAATGTATAAAGATGGAATCTTTGAAAAAAATGAGAGTATTGAGTTTAACTTATTCGAGTTACCTATGAAGTCGCGAAGAGTGTTTTAATGACCAAAGATTGAATCTTCAAATGAAAATTCCTCAATAAAGGAACCTATTATGTTACTAGATCTTTTTGATGTATAAAGATTGAATCTTTGAAAGAAAATTAGAGTTTTGAGTTAAACTTATTCGAGTTCCTATTGACATCCCGAAGAGTGTTTTAATGAATAAAGATTGAATCTTTGAATGAAATTACCTCAATCAAGGTACCTATTAAGTCACTAGAAATTTTTATTGTATAAAGATTGAATCTTTGAAAAGAAATGAGAGTTTTGAGTTAAAGTTATTCGAGTTCCCTTTGACGTCACGAAGAGTGTTTTGATGAGTAAAGATTGAATCTTTGAATGAAATTACCTCAATCAAGTACCTATTCTACCACTAGACCTTTGCAATGTATAAAAATTGAATCTTTGAAAGAAAATGAATGTTTTGAGTTTAACTTATTCGAGTTACCTATGAAATCGCGAAGAGTGTTTTAATGACTGAAGATTGAATCTTTGAATGAAAAATACCAATTCTGTTACAAGACCTTTTTAATGTATAAAGATTGAATCTTTGAAAGAAAATGAGATTTTCGAGTTAAACTTATTCGAGTTTCCTGTAACGTCCCGAAGAGTGTTTTAATGAGTAAAGATTGACTATTTGAATGAAATTACCTCAATCAAGGTACCTATTCTGTCACTAAACCTTTTTAATGTATAAAGATTGTATCTTTGAAACAAAACGAGAGTTTTGAGTTAAACTTATTCATGTTCCCTGTAACGTCCCAAAGAGTGTTTTAAGGAGTAAATATTGAATCTTTGAATGTAATTACCTCAATCAAGGTAGCTATTGTGTCACTAGACCTTTTTAATGTACAAAGATTGAATCTTGGAAAGAAAATGAGAGTTTTGAGTTTAACTTATTTGAGTTACCTATAAAGTCGCGAAGGGTGTTTTAATGAATAAAGATTGAATCTTTGAATGAAAACACCTCAATAAATGTACCTATTATGTTACTAGACCTTTTTAATATCTAAAGATTGAATCTTTGGAATAAAACGATAGTTCTGAGTTTAACTTATTCGATTTACCTATGAAGTCGTGAACAGTGTTTGAATGACTAAATAATGAATCTATGAATGAAAATACCTTAGTAAAGGTACCTATTATGTTAGTAGGCCTTTTTAATGTATAAAGATTGAATCTTGGAAAGAAAATGACTGTTTTGAGTTAAACTTATTCGAGTTTCCTATGACATCCCGAAGAGTATTTCAACAAGTAAAGATTGAATCTTTGATTGAAATTACTTGAAACAATGAACTGATTTTGTCCCTGGACCTTTTATATATAAAGATTGAATCTGTAAAAAGAAATGAGCGTTATGAGTTAAACCTATCCGAGTTCCTTATGACGTCCCGAATAGTGTTTTAACGCGTAAGGATTGAATCTTTGTATGAAATTACTCAATAGAGGTACTTATTATGTCACTAGACCTTTTTAATGTATAAAGGTTTAAACTTTGAAAGAAAATGAGAGATTTGAGTTAAACATATTCGAGTTCCCTGCGACGTCTCGAAGAGTGTTTTAAAGAGTAAATGTTGAATCTTTGAATCAAATTACCTCAATCAAGGTACCTGTTATGTCACTAGACCTTTTAAATGTATAAAGATCGAATATTTGTAAAGAACTACGAGTTTTGTGTTCAAGTTATTTGAGTTCCCTTTGAGGTCACGAAGCGTATTTTAATGAGTAAAGATTGAATCTTTGAACGAAATTATCTCAATCAATATACCTATTATGTCAGTAGAACTTTTTAATGTATAAAGATGGAATCTTTGAAAAAAGTGAGAGTATTGAGTTTAACTTATTCGAGTTACCTATGAAGTCGCGAAGAGTGTTTTAATGACCAAAGATTGAATCTTCAAATGAAAATTCCTCAATAAAGGAACCTATTATGTTACTAGATCTTTTTGATGTATAAAGATTTAATATTTGAAAGAAAATTAGAGTATTGAGTTAAACTTATTCGAGTTCCTTTTGACATCCCGAAGAGTGTTTTAATAAATAAAGATTGAATCTTTGAATGAAATTACCTCAATCAAGGTTCCTATTAAGTCACTAGAAATTTTTATTGTATAAAGATTGAATGTTTGAAAAGAAATGAGAGTTTTGAGTTAAAGTTATTCGAGTTCCCTTTGACGTCACGAAGAGTGTTTTAATGAGTAAAGATTGAATCTTTGAATGAAATTACCTCAATCAAGGCACCAATTCTACCACTAGACCTTTGTAATGTATAAAGATTGAATCTTTGAAAGAAAATGAGTGTTTTGAGTTTAACTTATTCGAGTTACCTATGAAATCGCGAAGAGTGTTTTAATGACTGAAGATTGAATCTTTGAATGAAAAATACCACAATAAAGGTACCAATTCTGTTACTAGACCTTTTTAATGTATAAAGATTGAATCTTTGAAAGAAAATGAGATTTTTGAGTTAAACTTATTCGAGTTCCCTGTAACGTCCCGAAGAGTGTTTTAATGAGTAAAGATTGAATCATTGAATGAAATTACCTTAATCAAAGCAGCTATTACATCACTAGACTTTTTTAATTTAAAAAGATTGACGTTTTGAAAAGAAATGAGTGTTTCGAGTTAAAGTTATTCAAGTTCCCTTTGACGTCACGAAGAGTGTTTTAATGAGTAAAGATTGACTCTTTGAATGAAATTACCTCAATCAAGGTACCTATTCTGTCACTAAACCTTTTTAATGAATAAAGATTGAAGCTTTGAAAGAACAAGAGAGTTTTGATTTCAACCTATTCGAGTTACCTATGAAGTTGCGAAGAGTCTTTTAATGACTAAAGATTGAATCTTTGAATGAAAATACCTCAATAAAGGTACTTATTTTGTTAGTAGACCTTTTTAATGTATAAAGATTGTATCTTTGAAAGAAAATGAGAGTTTTGAGTTAAACTTATTCATGTTCCCTGTAACGTCCCAAAGAGTGTTTTAAGGAGTAAATATTGAATCTTTGAATGTAATTACCTCAATCAAGGTAGCTATTATGTCACTAGACCTTTTTAATGTACAAAGTTTGAATCTTGGAAAGAAAATGAGAGTTTGGAGTTTAAGTTATTCGAGTTACCTATGAAGTCGCAAAGAGTGTTTTAATGAATAAAGATTGAACTTTGAATGAAAACACCTCAATAAAGGTACCTATTATGTTACTAGACCTTTTTAATGTCTAAAGATTGAATCTTTGGAATAAAATGATAGTTCTGACTTTAACTTATTCGATTTACCTATGAAGTCGTGAACAGTGTTTGAACGACTAAATAATGAATCTTTGAATGAAAATACCTTAGTAAAGGTACCTATTATGTTACTGGACCTTTTTAATGTATAAAGATTGAATCTTGGAAAGAAAATGACTGTTTTGAGTTAAACTTATTCGAGTTCCCTATGACATCCCGAAGAGTATTTCAACGAGTAAAGATTGAATCTTTGATTGAAATTACTTGAAACAATGAACTGATTTTGTCCCTGGACCTTTTTTATATAAAGATTGAATCTTTAAAAAGAAATGAGCGTTATGAGTTAAACCGATCCGAGTTCCCTATGACGTCCCGAATAGTGTTTTAACGTGTAAGGATTGAATCTTTGTATCAAATTTCCTCAATTGAGGTACTTATTATGTCACTAGACCTTTTTAATGTATAAAGGTTTAATCTTTGAAAGAAAATGAGAATTTTGAGTTAAACATATTCGAGTTCCCTGCGACGTCTCGAAGAGTGTTTTAAAGAGTAAATATTGAATCTTTGAATGAAATTACCTCAATCAAGGTACCTGTTATGTCACTAGACCTTTTTAATATATAAAGATCGAATATTTGTAAAGAACTACGAGTTTTGAGTTCAAGTTATTTGAGTTCCCTTTGACGTCACGAAGCGTGTTTTAATAAGTAAAGATTGAATCTTTGAACGAAATTATCTCAATCAATGTACCTATTATGTCAGTAGAACTTTTTAATGTATAAAGATGGAATCTTTGAAAAAAGTGAGAGTATTGAGTTTAACTTATTCGAGTTACCTATGAAGTCGCGAAGAGTGTTTTAATGACCAAAGATTGAATCTTCAAATGAAAATTCCTCAATAAAGGAACCTATTATGTTACTAGATCTTTTTGATGTATAAAGATTTAATATTTGAAAGAAAATTAGAGTATTGAGTTAAACTTATTCGAGTTCCTTTTGACATCCCGAATAGTGTTTTAATAAATAAAGATTGAATCTTTGAATGAAATTACCTCAATCAAGGTTCCTATTAAGTCACTAGAAATTTTTATTGTATAAAGATTGAATCTTTGAAAAGAAATGAGAGTTTTGAGTTAAAGTTATTCGAGTTCCCTTTGACGTCACGAAGAGTGTTTTAATGAGTAAAGATTGAATCTTTGAATGAAATTACCTCAATCAAGGCACCAATTCTACCACTAGACCTTTGTAATGTATAAAGATTGAATCTTTGAAAGAAAATGAGTGTTTTGAGTTTAACTTATTCGAGTTACCTATGAAATCGCGAAGAGTGTTTTAATGACTGAAGATTGAATCTTTGAATGAAAAATACCACAATAAAGGTACCAATTCTGTTACTAGACCTTTTTAATGTATAAAGATTGAATCTTTGAAAGAAAATGAGATTTTTGAGTTAAACTTATTCGAGTTCCCTGTAACGTCCCGAATAGTGTTTTAATGAGTAAAGATTGAATCATTGAATGAAATTACCTTAATCAAGGTAGCTATTACTGTTGGGAAGCGTGCTAGTTTTAAAAACTTTTCGAGGGATTTAAATTCATAGATCTTGATTCATCACATAGAGACAAGTTTTATGCAAAAAATAAAATAAAATATGATGTATTATTCAACTAAAAGATTGAATACTTACATCAAGATTTGAGTAAGCCTCAGATCTCTCTTCTAAAGTGAATGTTCTCACTTATTGTAGATCCCTTTTGCTAGAAATCTTTTCCATGGATCTCCATTTTCTTGGTAATGGTCTTGCCTTTAGGAATCACTCATAAGCCTCCTTGAATGACCTTGGAAAACTAGGCTTGTGGGAGCCTCCATTAGATGAGAACATAAACCCTAATTTTCTAGAGAGAGAAAATTTATTCCTTTTTCCTTCTCATAAAAATCACCCCCTAAAATATACATAGACCATGTATATTTATAGGCAACATAAAAATAAAGAAAAGGAAACAACAAATCCTTCTCCATCTCTAATTCATATGTCTCAAATCTAATATGATTCCAATATCAAGTTGGGCTATGAGTGAGAATCCATTGGGCCTATTATTTTATTGGCTACAATGAATTAATAATTGGCCCGGTCCATGGACCCAATTCAATTAATTCATAAATTAATTTCTACTCCACTAAAAGAAATTAATTGAACTCCAATTAAATAATAAATAACCTCTAAGTCAATATTGCACTTTGACCCCTCTATGCATAATTAGTTATCGGATAAATATAGCCATCAATCCGACTACTTAATTAATATATTTATTTTGGTACCTTTGATTATTTCTGGCTCGATCACAATAAAACATTTGTTTGACAAAAATAATAATTTAAATAAATAAATATATAATAAATCATTTTGTCTAAAAACACACGAAGGCCTTCGAATTTACTTTGTAATCAACCATAATCAATACAAAATAAATACAAGTAGCAATGATGCAAATATTGAAAATATAACCCTCTAACTATTAATTACATAACTACCCAAAGTGTCGGTCTAAGGATCCCGAAGAATCCGCCGAACAAATCAAAGTAATTATTAATTAATAAAAGAGTCTATACTTTTCTCATGCTTAAGAGTCAAATGCCATGACGGTGATAGGGAGTAATTGCATACGACGGCTCTCGCAATATATCTCAACCTAACGCGGATCCAGTTCAAGTCTTAATTAATTATGAGTCCATCCATAATTACCGACTATGAACAATTTATAATTACTATTTATATATCATGCATTGATTGTCATCACATACATATATATAAATATTTCTTGTAATTAACTGGACACTATCAATTTCATAGTGAATTGAAACATAATACATTGAATTCACCAATTATATAAATCATAAATATTTCAGATATGTCAGGAACATATGTCAATACAATCCAGATAGGAATTTACTATGCCAGGGCATATAAATCTCAACAGCTCCCACTTGCCCTCATAGCCAATTCAAATTGCATCTAACTCCAATGTTATCCAGATAATGATCAAAATTATTGATCAATGACACCTTTGATAATGGATCAACAAAGTTGTGTTCCAATGCAATGTTTTAACTACAAGTGCATTTTCTTGCCGGACAATATCATGTCGAACATGATACTTCCTCTCAGTGTATCTTGTTCCTCTATGGAACCTTGGGTCATTGGTTTGGACTACTTCTGCACTATTGTCACAATATAGCTCGATAGGCAGGCTAGTATGCTCCACAACCTCTAAATCAGTGAGATCAAACCAATAGGCTTATATTGCCACCTTTAAGGCTGCAATATGTTCCACCTGCAGGTTTGAGTCAACAGTTGAAATCTGCTTGACAATCTACCAACTGATTTCCCTTCCATTAAGTGAACATACACTAAGTCATGAACCTCATAGTATCTACTTCTGATTGAAAATCAGAACTAGCATACCTGACTAGGACCATATCATCACATCCATAAATGAGTATGATATCATTGATTCTCCTTAGGTACTTAATGATATTTTTCACAATAGACCAGTTGTCAAGTCCAGTATTGGACTGATCTCTACTGACTATCCCTACCATGTAGCGGATGTCCTGTTTGGTATAGACCATGGCATATATGAGACTCTCATATGCCGAAACATATTGTTCCAGTCTCATTTGCTCAATCTCCTCTGCTAGTCTTGAAAAACTACTTACTAGAGAGAGCGATCCATATCAATAAAGCAAGAACTCATTCTTTGAGTTATGCATACCAAACCTGGTCAAAACTTTATCAATGTAGGATTATTAAGATAAGCCTATTTTCCTTTTAACCTGATCTTGCAAAAGCTTGATCCTAGGAATATAGCTTACATCTTGAAAATCCTTCATTTAAAAGTAATTGAACAACTACCTTATAATTGATGACAAAACTTCCACGTCATTATAAATGAGTAAGATGTCATCAATATATAGAATTAAGAAAAATAATGACATTCCCTTGTACACTCATGATTTATTCACTAAGAAATCTTCTGGTATCTTTTTGTAGATTAACTTGCCTTTCATAGGAATCACCCTACTAGAAAGTTCTACAAGATCCCAGAATTTATTATAATACATAGATTCCAACTCTGATTTCATAGTAACTCACCAAAACGATCTGTATCCACATCGGTTCACGCTTCCGTGTAGCTTACTGGGTTCAACTCATGTTTAACAGGGATGTCCATAATGGTCTCACCTAAAAACATGATTCTGTCGAATTGGATGATAATCCTCCCACTACATCAATGTACCGATGCAAGAATCTGTGTAGTAGATGATGCTAACGCATCAATAGGGAATTCATATATTATTCTCAATCTCTATAATAAGTGTGTTCACATGTGGTACATCTGGTACTCATACCAAATTCTCTAACATTATGCTACTAGGTATATGATTCATAATATGATTCTCCTATAGATAAACAGTGAGTGAAAACAATCAACTTTTATCTTTGAGATCATAAAATAATCCATCCTAGTGACATTTAGAGTAGCTATCAAATCTAGCATGCCTATGATCTGATTCCAACTTATTTGTCCATATCAAACGCACGTGTGCAAGACTACCCCATATGTGCATATGATTCAAACTAATATTTAGTCAAAAACACAGCTCAACGGTATCCTTGAGACAGACTAAGATGGAATGCAGTTCATAATGCGCATCGATGTCATTAACGCTAAACTCTTAAATGAAAGAGATAATGTGGCATTACTGATCATAGATCTAACCATGTTAAGTGGAATTCTGTTATTCCTATTTGACACCTAAATTAATTTAGCGTCAATTGCGGAAAACTGGTACACAACACCCTCATTGACCATATAGTCTTTGCACTATCCCAAGAAATACTCAAATACTCGATCAGATCGAAGTGTTTTGATAAGTTTACCTAATCTGAGCTCCACATCAGTCTTGACCCTCTCGGAATATACCAAAAGTATAAGACTTGTGCCGCAACAGGTAAATTTATCCAAAACGTGAGTAATCTTGATTGGATGTTCATAAGACTACACGTGTACGTGTGTACCGACTCCAATTGTTCTTTATGTCTATTTCATTTGGCTGATTAAGCCCTTAGAGTTATCTATCCTTCAAAACAAGATTCACAAGTTTGGTTTAGGCTCCTCTGCCTCACTAGGTAATAAACCTTCTTTAACCAATCTTTAAATCTCATTTTGATTGATTACAACCCAAAAATAGACACCAAAAATACAATGAGTCAGGAATAACAAATTTTCTCTTAACATTCAATCTAGAAGATGCAACATTAGTTTCTACATCCTGCAAATCTTAAGAGCTTGTGATTATAGTATATTAACCATCTTTCAATACACCAGAAGCAATCACATATCTATTCAATTTTATAAAACCAGTTTTACAAAATAACGATCTAGTTTTTTATAAGCCAAAAGTGAAATAAGAATGAGATTGCGTTTCACTTCTGTGCATAAAGATAGTTCTCTAATACTAATATCCTCATACTCTCTAATTTCAGTTGTAATACTCCCACTGACTTAGTTACAACCATGGCATCAGGTCAAAAGATAAATATATACCCATATCATCAAGGCTTCTGGATTCCTGAAATCCTTACAATAAATTGCAAACATGTTTAGTGGCTCCAGAATCTATCCATCAGGAATCAATAGATACAACCACATAACATGGCTCAATGATTAAATATATATTTTCCTATGCCACGTCATTACTTAGACAGTTTGTCCTTTAGTGTCTTAGTTAACAGCAAAAGAAACAGTTTCATTCGCCCTCCACATACACTGCCTTATTCCCTTTAACCTTTAGATACCTATGTTTTGTGCTAGCCTAGTCCTATTATCATCCTTCTTCTTTGCTTTGCCCATCCACTTGGGCCTAGAAGAAGATGGTATAGACTAGGTTAGATTGATAGGAACGCCCATACTCTTGATTATCCCTTCTTCTGTTACCAATTCTATAAGAATATCAGCGAGTGTGAACTCAAACTGATTCCTTATTTAGTTCACTCTAACAGAGTCGAATGAGTTTGGTAACAAGGCAATAATCATGTCAACTTGAAACTTACCACCCAAGTCAGCCTTATTGATCTCCAGCTAATTTTTAAATAATAAACAATCATTTTCCAAAATTTGATTTCAAACTGGAGTTCATCAGGCTATCTTGATGGTATTTAAATTTGACACAGTACTTAGGCATATGCTCTATCTAATCTCACCAAAATATCTCATTGACATTTAATATGATGCTTGAAGAAAATAAAATAATACAAATGTTAGCTTTGGAGTATATTCGAGCTAAACTCTAGAATATTGCACCAAGTCATATCATTTGCCTTATCTAATTTATTAAAAGCATTAATGTCAAATTTGGTATCTCAAAGTAAAAGAGATAGGTATAGGAGTAATAAACACATTTTGTACCCTTACGTTGTGAATAAAATATCTAAGTTCATTTTCCAGTCATTATAAATAAGGTCCAATATCATAGAATATGTAAGCAAGTAGATAAACTGGATTAGACATAATTAATCTGAATATAAATGCATTCATACAATATGCAAGGTGAATTATTAATTCTGTCATGCATATTTAAAATTAAAATGAGTTTGTTAACCACATAATATAATAAATCTAAATCGAACAAGAGATCATTATTATTATTGGTGAACAATCCCTTTTAATTAATGCGGGTCCCTCAACTCTGTAGCATAATAAATCAACCAATCAATATGTCAATAACTTATCCTGTTGGAGGAGTTCATTATTACTATTGTTGAGATTCATTTACTATTAGGTGAGCACTTCCATTAAAATAGTATGTGGGTCCCTTAACCACTGCATGAAAAATCGGATAACCAATACACCAATAACTTATTCGGTTGGCGAAGTTCATTATTGCTATTGGCGGGCAAATCCCATCATCTCCATATCTCTTAAGACAATGCCTTGTCTATTTATATGAAATGACTCCCGATTATGTTTAGCCTTTCTAAAATCACCTAGTGTAGACCACTCCGTTGGGGAGCTAACACTATTGATTTTAGATTGAGTGTATAACATTATTAATGCTCTAATGAAAAATAAAACATTAAATATGTTGTCATTATAATCTAGACTCTTTAAATCATGCGTAGGGCCTTATTTTTAAAGATCTAATTACAATGAACATTTAATATTTTTATTTTCATGAGACAACCATTCTTGTAATATTAAGACTCTTCAAATCATGCGTGGGGCCTTATTTTTGAAGATCTAATTACAATGGTTTTAATAACGAAGGCCATGGGGCAATGTATAAAAATCCCCGCTCCCACTCAATTTTTAATCATTCATAATCAGGGTTTTCATTTTATTCATTTACATGATATAATGCATGCAAAACGTCTTGATTTTAATCCAATTAAATTTAGAAAATATTTGGACTTTAAACGATTCACTAATATTTAACTCGAGGCACACTTCAAAAATAATTTATAAAAATAATTTTTCGTTTCCCAATAAGTGCCCTCTAATTAATTAGTAATCAAATCCAATTAATTTTCATAATTTAACTAATATAAATCAAGCCATTTAAATAAATATCATGGATCCAATGCATGAACAATAATAATTAGCAATTAATTATTTCATGCATCACATACAACAATAAATGACAGATAAAGCAAATTAAATGGCCAATGGATTCAGCTTTTAACATTTAATTACTCTAAGTATTGCGCGAGGATCTTCCATCAGCTTGCAAACACCTGCAGGAGGTTGATACGCGCTAGGAGAAGCAAAACACTGCTTGGAACGCGACTGGAGGGCCCCACACGCGCTCACACGTGCCTGGGGCATGCTGCAGGTGAAGCCACGCGCCCCCACGCGCTGGCACGCGCCTGGGACGCGTGGGACGCGCCCCCACGCGCTGGCACGCGCCTGGGACGCATGGGACGCGCCCCCACGCGCTGGCACGCGCGTGGGACGCGTGGGACGCGCCTCCACGCGAGTGGAGGCCATACACACTTGGCTGGCGCGTGCAATGCACGCGCCAGCATATGTCACCTCCTGGCGCGTGTTCCTCACGCGCCAGGCTCACCCCACTGCTGCCATACCTGATTCTAGCCTCCTCCGACGTCTCTTCTCGCCGCCGGTGATGCTCCGGCCACCGGAAAAACGCCGAAAAATCCAGAAAAATTAATAAAAATTTCCAGAAATTAAATTAGGCCTTAAAAAATTCCAGAAAAATTCTGAAAAATTGCTAAAAAATCCCAGAAAATTTCTGAAGCCTAATTTAACCCTCTTGGACCTTCTTGAAGCTTCATAGCATCCTTTGATGAATATTACATGGCTTTAAAAATATTTACAACTTGAAATACAATGGGAAAAATAAATTACATCATTGAACTTTCAAACGGCTAAATCAAAGCCTTAATTACATTCATCCAAGGATAAAATTACATGTAATATTCCTATAAGCTTCATCCATGGCCCAACCATACATCATCATTCATTCACAATTATTCATACATCATCATGTATCAATATATATCAACATATTAAATCATACATCAACATACATCAATAAAAATATATATGAATATAATTTTGAATCCATGAATGATGATTTTCATAAAATCATGATCTCTAATAATGAATCAAACCATGCTCTGATACCACTGTTGGGAAGCGTGCTAGTTTTAAAAACTTTTCGAGGGATTTAAATTCATAGATCTTGATTCATCACATAGAGACAAGTTTTATGCAAAAAATAAAATAAAATATGATGTATTATTCAACTAAAAGATTGAATACTTACATCAAGATTTGAGTAAACCTCAGATCTCTCTTCTAAAGTGAATGTTCTCACTTATTGTAGATCCCTTTTGCTAGACATCTTTTCCATGGATCTCCATTTTCTTGGTAATGGTCTTGCCTTTAGGAATCACTCATAAGCCTCCTTGAATGACCTTGGAAAACTAGGCTTGTGGGAGCCTCCATTAGATGAGAACATAAACCCTAATTTTCTAGAGAGAGAAAATTTATTCCTTTTTCCTTCTCATAAAAATCACCCCCTAAAATATACATAGACCATGTATATTTATAGGCAACATAAAAATAAAGAAAAGGAAACAACAAATCCTTCTCCATCTCTAATTCATATGTCTCAAATCTAATATGATTCCAATATCAAGTTGGGCTATGAGTGAGAATCCATTGGGCCTATTATTTTATTGGCTACAATGAATTAATAATTGGCCCGGTCCATGGACCCAATTCAATTAATTCATAAATTAATTTCTACTCCACTAAAAGAAATTAATTGAACTCCAATTAAATAATAAATAACCTCTAAGTCAATATTGCACTTTGACCCCTCTATGCATAATTAGTTATCGGATAAATATAGCCATCAATCCGACTACTTAATTAATATATTTATTTTGGTACCTTTGATTATTTCTGGCTCGATCACAATAAAACATTTGTTTGACAAAAATAATAATTTAAATAAATAAATATATAATAAATCATTTTGTCTAAAAACACACGAAGGCCTTCGAATTTACTTTGTAATCAACCATAATCAATACAAAATAAATACAAGTAGCAATGATGCAAATATTGAAAATATAACCCTCTAACTATTAATTACATAACTACCCAAAGTGTCGGTCTAAGGATCCCGAAGAATCCGCCGAACAAATCAAAGTAATTATTAATTAATAAAAGAGTCTATACTTTTCTCATGCTTAAGAGTCAAATGCCATGACGGTGATAGAGAGTAATTGCATACGACGGCTCTCGCAATATATCTCAACCTAACGCGGATCCAGTTCAAGTCTTAATTAACTATGAGTCCATCCATAATTACCGACTATGAACAATTTATAATTACTATTTATATATCATGCATTGATTGTCATCACATACATATATATAAATATTTCTTGTAATTAACTGGACACTATCAATTTCATAGTGAATTGAAACATAATACATTGAATTCACCAATTATATAAATCATAAATATTTCAGATATGTCAGGAACATATGTCAATACAATCCAGATAGGAATTTGCTATGCCAGGGCATATAAATCCCAACAATTACATCACTAGACTTTTTTAATTTAAAAAGATTGACGTTTTGAAAAGAAATGAGTGTTTCGAGTTAAAGTTATTCAAGTTCCCTTTGACGTCACGAAGAGTGTTTTAATGAGTAAAGATTGACTCTTTGAATGAAATTACCTCAATCAAGGTACCTATTCTGTCACTAAACCTTTTTAATGAATAAAGATTGAATCTTTGAAATAACAAGAGAGTTTTGATTTCAACCTATTCGAGTTACCTATGAAGTTGCGAAGAGTCTTTTAATGACTAAAGATTGAATCTTTGAATGAAAATACCTCAATAAAGGTACTTATTTTGTTAGTAGACCTTTTTAATGTATAAAAATTGTATCTTTGAAAGAAAATGAGAGTTTTGAGTTAAACTTATTCATGTTCCCTGTAACGTCCCAAAGAGTGTTTTAAGGAGTAAATATTGAATCTTTGAATGTAATTACCTCAATCAAGGTAGCTATTATGTCACTAGACCTTTTTAATGTACAAAGATTGAATCTTGGAAAGAAAATGAGAGTTTGGAGTTTAACTTATTCGAGTTACCTATGAAGTCGCGAAGAGTGTTTTAATGAATAAAGATTGAATCTTTGAATGAAAACACCTCAATAAAGGTACCTATTATGTTACTAGACCTTTTTAATGTCTAAAGATTGAATCTTTGGAATAAAATGATAGTTCTAAGTTTAACTTATTCGATTTACCTATGAAGTCGTGAACAGTGTTTGAATGACTAAAAAATGAATCTTTGAATGAAAATACCTTAGTAAAGGCACCTATTATGTTACTGGACCTTTTTAATGTATAAAGATTGAATCTTGGAATGAAAATGACTGTTTTGAGTTAAACTTATTCGAGTTCCCTATGACATCCCGAAGAGTATTTCAACGAGTAAAGATTGAATCTTTGATTGAAATTACTTGAAACAATGAACTGATTTTGTCCCTGGACCTTTTATATATAAAGATTGAATCTTTAAAAAGAAATAAGCGTTATGAGTTAAACCTATCAGAGTTCCCTATGACGTCCCGAATTGTGTTTTAACGTGTAAGGATTGAATCTTTGTATGAAATTACCTCAATAGAGGTACTTATTACGTCAGTAGACCTTTTTAATGTATAAAGGTTTAATCTTTGAAAGAAAATGAGAGTTTTGAGTTAAACATATTCGAGTTCCCTGCGACGTCTCGAAGAGTGTTTTAAAGAGTAAATATTGAATCTTTGAATGAAATTACCTCAATCAAGGTACCTGTTATGTCACTAGACCTTTTTAATGTATAAAGATCGAATATTTGTAAAGAATTACGAGTTTTGAGTTCAAGTTATTTGAGTTCCCTTTGACGTCACGAAGCGTGTTTTAATTAGTAAAGATTGAATCTTTGAACGAAATTATCTCAATCAATGTACCTATTATGTCAGTAAACCTTTTTAATGTATAAAGATGGAATCTTTGAAAAAAGTGTCAGTATTGAGTTTAACTTATTCGAGTTACCTATGAAGTCGCGAAGAGTGTTTTAATGACCAAAGACTGAATCTTCAAATGAAAATTCTTCAATAAAGGAACATATTATGTTACTAGATCTTTGTGATGTATAAAGATTGAATCTTTGAAAGAAAATTAGAGTTTTGAGTTAAACTTATTCGAGTTCCTTTTGACATCCCGAAGAGTGTTTTAATAAATAAAGATTGAATCTTTGAATGAAATTACCTCAATCAAGGTACCTATTAAGTCACTAGAAATTTTTATTGTATAAAGATTGAATCTTTGAAAAGAAATGAGAGTTTTGAGTTAAAGTTATTCGAGTTCCCTTTGACGTCACGAAGAGTGTTTTAATGAGTAAAGATTGAATCTTTGAATGAAATTACCTCAATCAAGGCACCAATTCTACCACTAGACCTTTGTAATGTATAAAGATTGAATCTTTGAAAGAAAATGAGTGTTTTGAGTTTAAATTATTCGAGTTACCTATGAAATCGCGAAGAGTGTTTTGATGACTGAAGATTGAATCTTTGAATGAAAAATACCAAAATAAAAGTACCAATCCTGTTACTAGACCTTTTTAATGTATAAAGATTGAATCTTTGAAAGAAAATGTGATTTTTGAGTTAAACTTATTTGAGTTCCCTGTAACGTCCCGAAGAGTGTTTTAATGAGTAAAGATTGAATCATTGAATGAAATTACCTCAATCAAGGTAGCTATTACATCACTAGACTTTTTTAATTTAAAAAGATTGACGTTTTGAAAAGAAATGAGTGTTTCGAGTTAAAGTTATTCAAGTTCCCTTTGACGTCACGAAGAGTGTTTTAATGAGTAAAGATTGACTCTTTGAATGAAATTACCTCAATCAAGGTACCTATTCTGTCACAAAACCTTTTTAATGAATAAAGATTAAATCTTTGAAAGAACATGAGAGTTTTGATTTCAACCTATTCGAGTTACCTATGAAGTTACGAAGAGTCTTTTAATGACTAAAGATTGAATCTTTGAATGAAAATACCTCAATAAAGGTACTTATTTTGTTAGTAGACATTTTTAATGTATAAAGATTGTATCTTTGAACGAAAATGAGAGTTTTGAGTTAAACTTATTCATGGTCCCTGTAACGTCCCAAAGAGTGCTTTAAGGAGTAAATATTGAATCTTTGAATGTAATTACCTCAGTCAAGGTAGCTATTATGTCACTAGACCTTTTTAATGTACAAAGTTTGAATCTTGGAAAGAAAATGAGAGTTTAGAGTTTAACTTATTCAAGTTACCTATGAAGTCGCGAAGAGTGTTTTAATGAATAAAGATTGAATCTTTGAATGAAAATACCTCAATAAAGGTACCTATTATGTTACTAGACCTTTTTAACGTCTAAAGATTGAATATTTGGAATAAAATGATAGTTCTGAGTTTAACTTATTCGATTTATCTATGAAGTCGTGAACAGTGTTTGAATGACTAAATAATGAATCTTTGAATGAAAATACCTTAGTAAAGGCACCTATTATGTTACTAGACCTTTTTAATGTATAAAGATTGAATCTTGGAATGAAAATGACTGTTTTGAGTTAAACTTATTCGAGTTCCCTATGATATCCCGATGAGTATTTCAACGAGTAAAGATTGAATCTTTGATTGAAATTACTTGAAACAATGAACTGATTTTGTCCCTGGACCTTTTATATATAAAGATTGAATCTTTAAAAAGAAATGAGCGTTATGAGTTAAACCTATCAGAGTTCCCTATGACGTCCCGAATTGTGTTTTAACGTGTAAGGATTGAATCTTTGTATGAAATTACCTCAATAGAGGTACTTATTAAGTCAGTAGACCTTTTTAATGTATAAAGGTTTAATCTTTGAAAGAAAATGAGAGTTTTGAGTTAAACATATTCGGGTTCCCTGCGACGTCTCGAAGAGTGTTTTAAAGAGTAAATATTGAATCTTTGAATGAAATTACCTCAATCAAGGTACCTGTTATGTCACTAGACCTTTTTAATGTATAAAGATCGAATATTTGTAAAGAATTACGAGTTTTGAGTTCAAGTTATTTGAGTTCCCTTTGACGTCACGAAGCGTGTTTTAATAAGTAAAGATTGAATCTTTGAACGAAATTATCTCAATCAATGTACCTATTATGTCAGTAAACCTTTTTAATGTATAAAGATGGAATCTTTGAAAAAAGTGTCAGTATTGAGTTTAACTTATTCGAGTTACCTATGAAGTCGCGAAGAGTGTTTTAATGACCAAAGACTGAATCTTCAAATGAAAATTCCTCAATAAAGGAACATATTATGTTACTAGATCTTTTTGATGTATAAAGATTGAATCTTTGAAAGAAAATTAGAGTTTTGAGTTAAACTTATTCGAGTTCCTTTTGACATCCCGAAGAGTGTTTTAATAAATAAAGATTGAATCTTTGAATGAAATTACCTCAATCAGGGTACCTATTAAGTCACTAGAAATTTTTATTCGAGTTACCTTTGACGTCACGAAGAGTGTTTTAATGAGTAAAGATTGAATCTTTGAATGAAATTACCTCAATCAAGGTACCTATTCTACCACTAGACCTTTGTAATGTATAAAGATTGAATCTTTGAAAGAAAATGAGTGTTTTGAGTTTAACTTGTTCGAGTTACCTATGAAATCGCGAAGAGTGTTTTGATGACTGAAGATTGATTCTTTGAATGAAAAATACCACAATAAAGGTACCAATTCTGTTACTCGACCTTTATAATGTATAAAGATTGAATCTTTGAAAGAAAATGAGATTTTTGAGTTAAAATTATTCGAGTTCCCAGTAACGTCCCGAAGAGTGTTTTAATGAGTAAAGATTGAATCATTGAATGAAATTACCTCAATCAAGGTAGCTATTACATCATTAGACCTTTTTAATTTAAAAAGATTGACGTTTTGAAAAGAAATGAGTGTTCGAGTTAAAGTTATTCAAGTTCCCTTTGACGTCACGAAGAGTGTTTTAATGAGTAAAGATTGAATCTTTGAATGAAATTACCTCAATCAAGGTACCTATTCTGTCACTAAACCTTTTTAATGTATAAAGATTGAATCTTTGAAAGAACATGAGAGTTTTGATTTCAACCTATTCGAGTTACCTATGAAGTTGCGAAGAGTCTTTTAATGACTAAAGATTGAATCTTTGAATGAAAATACCTCAATAAAGGTACTTATTTTGTTAGTTGACCTTTTTAATGTATAAAGATTGTATCTTTGAAAGAAAAAGAGAGTTTTGAGTTAAACTTATTCATGTTCCCTGTTTTGCCCTAAAGAGTGTTTTAAGGAGTAAATATTGAATATTTGAATGTAATTACCTCAATCAAGGTAGCTATTATGTCACTAGACCTTTTTAATGTACAAAGATTGAATCTTGGAAAGAAAAGGAGCGTTTTGAGTTTAACTTATTCGAGTTACCTATGAAGTCGCGAAGGGTGTTTTAATGAATAAAGATTGAATCTTTGAATGAAAACACCTCAACAAAGGTACCTATTATGTTACTAGACCTTTTTAATGTCTAAAGATTGAATCTTTGGAATAAAATGATAGTTCTGACTTTAACTTATTCGATTTACCTATGAAGTCGTGAACAGTGTTTGAACGACTAAATAATGAATCTTTGAATGAAAATACCTTAGTAAAGGTACCTATTATGTTACTAGACCTTTTTAATGTATAAAGATTGAATCTTGGAAAGAAAATGACTGTTTTGAGTTAAACTTATTCGAGTTCCCTATGACATCCCGAAGAGTATTTCAACGAGTAAAGATTGAATCTTTGATTGAAATTACTTGAAACAATGAACTGATTTTGTCCCTGGACCTTTTATATATAAAGATTGAATCTTTAAAAAGAAATGAGCGTTATGAGTTAAACCTATCCAAGTTCCCTATAACGTCCCGAATTGTGTTTTAACGCGTAAGGATTGAATCTTTGTATGAAATTACCTCAATAGAGGTACTTATTATGTCACTAGACCATTTTAATGTATAAAGATTTAAACTTTGAAAGAAAATGAGAGTTTTGAGTTAAACATATTTGAGTTCCCTGCGACGTCTCGAAGAGTGTTTTAAAGAGTAAATATTGAATCTTTGAATGAAATTACCTCAATCAAGGTACCTGTTATGTCACTAGACCTTTTTAATGTATAAAGATCGAATATTTGTAAAGAACTACGAGTTTTGAGTTCAAGTTATTTGAGTTCCCTTTGACGTCACGAAGCGTGTTTTAATGAGTAAAGATTGAATCTTTGAACGAAATTATCTCAATCAATGTACTTATTATGTCAGTAGACCTTTTTAATGTATAAAGATGGAATCTTTGAAAAAAGTGAGAGTATTGAGTTTAACTTATTCGAGTTACCTATGAAGTCGCGAAGAGTGTTTTAATGACCAAAGATTGAATCTTCAAATGAAAATTCCTCAATAAAGGAACCTATTATGTTACTAGATCTTTTTGATGTATAAAGATTGAATCTTTGAAAGAAAATTAGAGTTTTGAGTTTTGCTTATTCGAGTTCCTTTTGACATCCCGAAGAGTGTTTTAATGAATAAAGATTGAATCTTTGAATGAAATTACCTCAATCAAGGTACCTATTAAGTCACTAGAAATTTTTATTGTATAAAGATTGAATCTTTGAAAAGAAATGAGAGTTTTGAGTTAAAGTTATTCGAGTTCCCTTTGACGTCACGAAGAGTGTTTTAATGAGTAAAGATTGAATCTTTGAATGAAATTACCTCAATCAAGGTACCTATTCTACCACTAGACCTTTGTAATGTATAAAGATTGAATCTTTGAAAGAAAATGAGTGTTTTGAGTTTAACTTATTCGAGTTACCTATGAAATCGCGAAGAGTGTTTTAATGACTGAAGATTGAATCTTTGAATGAAAAATACCACAATAAAGGTGCCAATTCTGTTACTAGACCTTTTTAATGTATAAAGATTGAATCTTTGAAAGAAAATGAGATTTTTGAGTTAAACTTATTCGAGTTCTCTGTAACATCCCGAAGAGTGTTTTAATGAGTAAAGATTGAATCATTGAATGAAATTACCTCAACCAAGGTAGCTATTACATCACTAGACCTTTTTAATTTAAAAAGATTGACGTTTTGAAAAGAAATGAGTGTTTCGAGTTAAAGTTATTCAAGTTCCCTTTGACGTTACGAAGAGTGTTTTAATGAGTAAAGATTGACTCTTTGAATGAAATTACCTCAATCAAGGTACCTATTCTGTCACTAAACCTTTTTAATGTATAAAGATTGAATATTTGAAAGAACATGAGAGTTTTGATTTCAACCTATCCGAGTTACCTATGAAGTTGCGAAGAGTCTTTTAATGACTAAAGATTGAATCTTTGAATGAAAGTACCTCAATAAAGGTACTTATTTTGTTAGTAGACCTTTTTAATGTATAAAGATTGTATCTTTGAAAGAAAATGAGAGTTTTGAGTTAAACTTATTCATGTTCCCTGTAACGTCCCAAAGACTGTTTTAAGGAGTAAATATTGAATCTTTGAATGTAATTACCTCAATCAAGGTAGCTATTATGTCACTAGACCTTTTTAATGTACAAAGATTGAATCTTGGAAAGAAAATGAGAGTTTTGAGTTTAACTTATTCGAGTTACCTATGAAGTCGCGAAGAGTGTTTTAATGAATAAAGATTGAATCTTTCAATGAAAACACCTCAATAAAGGTACCTATTATGTTACTAGACCTTTTTAATGTCTAAAGATTGAATCTTTGGAATAAAATGATAGTTCTGAGTTTAACTTATTTGATTTACCTATGAAGTTGTCAACAGTGTTTGAACGACTAAATAATGAATCTTTGAATGAAAATACCTTAGTAAAGGTACCTATTATGTTACTAGACCTTTTTAATGTAAAAAGATTGAATCTTGGAAAGAAAATGACTGTTTTGAGTTAAACTTATTCGAGTTCCCTATGACATCCCGAAGAGTATTTCAACGAGTAAAGATTGAATCTTTGATTGAAATGACTTGAAACAATGAACTGATTTTGTCCCTGGACCTTTTATATATAAAGATTGAATCTTTAAAAAGAAATGAGCGTTATGAGTTAAACCTATCCGAGTTCCCTATGACGTCCCGAATAGTGCTTTAACGCGTAAGGATTGAATCTTTGTATGAAATTATCTCAATAGAGGTACTTATTATGTCACTAGACCATTTTAATGTATAAAGGTTTAAACTTTGAAAGAAAATGAGAGTTTTGAGTTAAACATATTCGAGTTCCCTGCGACGTCTCGAAGAGTGTTTTAAAGAGTAAATATTGAATCTTTGAATGAAATTACCACAATCAAGGTACCTGTTAGGTCACTAGACCTTTTTAATGTATAAAGATCGAATATTTGTAAAGAACTACGAGTTTTGAGTTCAAGTTATTTGAGTTCCCTTTGACGTCACGAAGCGTGTTTTAATGAGTAAAGATTGAATCTTTGATCGAAATTATCTCAATCAATGTACCTATTATGTTAGTAGACCTTTCTAATGTATAAAGATGGAATCATTGAAAAAAGTGAGAGTATTGAGTTTAACTTATTCGAGTTACCTATGAAGTCGCGAAGAGTATTTTAATGACCAAAGATGGAATCTTCAAATGAAAATTCCTTAATAAAGGAACCTATTATGTTACTAGATCTTTTTGATGTATAAAGATTGAATCTTTGAAAGAAAATTAGAGTTTTGAGTTAAACTTATTCGAGTTCTTTTGACATCTCGAAGAGTGTTTTAAGGAATAAAGATTGAATCTTTGAATGAAATTACCTCGATCAAGGTACCTATTAAGTCACTAGAAATTTTTATTGTATAAAATTGAATCTTTGAAAAGAAATGAGAGTTTTGAGTTAAAGTTATTCGAGTTCCCTTCGACGTCACGAAGAGTGTTTTAATGAGTAAAGATTGAATCTTTGAATGAAATTACCTCAATCAAGGTACCAATTCTACCACTAGACCTTTGTAATGTATAAAGATGGAATCTTTGAAAAAAGTGAGAGTATTGAGTTTAACTTATTCGAGTGACCTATGAAGTCGCGAAGAGTGTTTTAATAACCAAAGATTGAATCTTCAAATGAAAATTCCTCAATAAAGGAACCTATTATGTTACTAGATCTTTTTGATGTATAAAGATTGAATCTTTGAAAGAAAATTAGAGTTTTGAGTTAAACTTATTCGAGTTCCTTTTGACATCCCGAAGTGTGTTTTAATGAATAAAGATTGAATCTTTGAATGAAATTACCTCAATCAAGGTACCTATTAAGTCACTAGAAATTTTTATTGTATAAAGATTGAATCTTTGAAAAGAAATGAGAGTTTTGAGTTAAAGTTATTCGAGTTCCCTTTGACGTCGCGAAGAGTGTTTTAATGAGTAAAGATTGAATCTTTGAATGAAATTACCTCAATCACGGTACCTATTCTACCACTAGACCTTTGTAATGTATAAAGATTAAATCTTTGAAAGAAAATGAGTGTTTTGAGTTTAACTTATTCGAGTTACCTATGAAATCGCGAAGAGTGTTTTAATGACTGAAGATTGAATCTTTGAATGAAAAATATCACAATAAAGGTACCAATTCTGTTACTAGACCTTTTTAATGTATAAAGATTGAATCTTTGAAAGAAAATGAGATTTTTGAGTTAAACTTATTCGAGTTCCCTGTAACGTCCCGAAGAGTGTTTTAATGAGTAAAGATTGAATCATTGAAAGAAATTACCTCAATCAAGGTAGCTATTACATCAGTAGACCTTTTTAATTTAAAAAGATTGATGTTTTGAAAAGAAATGAGTGTTTCGAGTTAAAGTTATTCAAGTTCCCTTTGACGTCACGAAGAGTGTTTTAATGAGTAAATTGAATCTTTGAATGAAATTACCTCAATCAAGGTACCTATTCTGTCACTAAACCTTTTTAATGTATAAAGATTGAATCTTTGAAAGAACATGAGAGTTTTGATTTCAACCTATTCGAGTTACCTATGAAGTTGCGAAGAGTCTTTTAATGACTAAAGATTGAATCTTTGAATGAAAATACCTCAATAAAGGTACTTATTTTGTTAGCAGACCTTTTTAATGTATAAAGATTGTATCTTTGAAAGAAAATGAGAGTTTTGAGTTAAACTTATTCATGTTCCCTGTAACGTTCCAAAGAGTGTTTGAAGGAGTAAATATTGAATCTTTTTATGTAATTACCTCAATCAAGGTAGCTATTATGTCACTAGACCTTTTTAATGTACAAAGATTGAATCTTGGAAAGGAAATGAGAGTTTTGAGTTAAACTTATTCGAGTTACCTATGAAGTCGCGAAGGGTGTTTTAATGAATAAAGATTGAATCTTTGAATGAAAACACCTCAATAAAGGTACCTATTATGTTACTAGACCTTTTTAATGTCTAAAGATTGAATCTTTGGAATAAAATGATAGTTCTGACTTTAACTTATTCGATTTACCTATGAAGTCATGAACAGTGTTTGAACGACTAAATAATGAATCTTTGAATGCAAATACCTTAGTAAAGGTACCTATTTTGTTACTAGACCTTTTTAATGTATAAAGATTGAATCTTGGAAAGAAAATGACTGTTTTGAGTTAAACTTATTCGAGTTCCCTATGACATCCCGAAGAGTATTTCAACGAGTAAAGATTGAATCTTTGATTGAAATTACTTGAAACAATGAACTGATTTTTTCCCAGGACCTTTTATATATAAAGATTGAATCTTTAAAAAGAAATGAGCGTTATGAGTTAAACCTATCCGAGTTCCCTATGACGTCCTGAATAGGGTTTTAACGCGTAAGGATTGAATCTTTGTATGAAATTACCTCAATAGAGGTACTTATTATGTCACTAGACTTTTTTAATGTCTAAAGGTTTAATCTTTGAAAGAAAATCAGAGTTTTGAGTTAAACATATTTGAGTTCCCTGCGACGTCTCAAAGAGTGTTTTAAAGAGTAAATATTGAATCTTTGAATGAAATTACCTCAATCAAGGTACCTGTTATGTCACTAGACCTTTTTAATGTATAAAGATCGAATATTTGTAAAGAACTACGAGTTTTGAGTTAAAGTTATTTGAGTTTCCTTTGACATCACGAAGCGTGTTTTAATGAGTAAAGATTGAATCTTTGAACGAAATTTTCTCAATCAATGTACCTATTATGTCAGTAGACCTTTTTAATGTATCAAGATGGAATCTTTGAAAAAAGTGAGAGTATTGAGTTTAACTTATTCGAGTTACCTATGAAGTCGCGAAGAGTGTTTTAACGACCAAAGATTGAATCTTCAAATGAAAATTCCTTAATAAAGGAACCTATTATGTTACTAGATCTTTTTGATTTATAAAGATTGAATCTTTGAAAGAAAATTAGAGTTTTGAGTTAAACTTATTCGAGTTCTTTTGATATCTCGAAGAGTGTTTTAAGGAATAAAGATTGAATCTTTGAATGAAATTACCTCGATCCAGGTACCTATTAAGTCACTAGAAATTTTTATTGTATAAAATTGAATCTTTGAAAAGAAATGAGAGTTTTGAGTTAAAGTTATTCGAGTTCCCTTCGACGTCACGAAGAATGTTTTAATGAGTAAAGATTGAATCTTTGAATGAAATTACCTCAATCAAGGTATCTATTCTACCACTAGACCTTTGTAATGTATAAAGATTGAATCTTTGAAAGAAAATGAGTGTTTTGAGTTTAACTTATTCGAGTTACCTATGAAATCGCAAAGAGTGTTTTAGTGACTGAAGATTGAATCTTTGAATGAAAAATACCACAATAAAGGTACCAATTCTGTTACAAGACCTTTTTAATGTATAAAGATTGAATCTTTGAAAGAAAATGAGATTTTTGAGTTAAACTTATTCGAGTTCCCTGTAACGTCCCGAAGAGTATTTTAATGAGTAAAGATTGAATCATTGAATGAAATTACCTCAATCAAGGTAGCTATTACATCACTAGACCTTTTTAATTTAAAAAGATTGACGTTTTGAAAAGAAATGAGTATTCGAGTTAAAGTTATTCAAGTTCCCTTTGACGTCACGAAGAGTGTTTTAATGAGTAAAGATTGAATCTTTGAATGAAATTACCTCAATCAAGGTACCTATTCTGTCACTAAACCTTTTTAATGTATAAAGATTGAATCTTTGAAAGAACATGAGAGTTTTGATTTCAACCTATTCGAGTAACCTATGAAGTTGCGAAGAGTCTTTTAATGACTAAAGATTGAATCTTTGAATGAAAATACCTCAATAAAGGTACTTATTTTGTGAGTAGACCTTTTTAATGTATAAAGATTGTATCTTTGAAAGAAAATGAGAGTTTTGAGTTAAACTTATTCATGTTCCCTGTAACATCCCAAAGAGTGTTTTAAGGAGGAAATATTGAATCTTTGAATGTAATTACCTCAATCAAGGTAGCTATTATGTCACTAGACCTTTTTAATGTACAAAGATTGAATCTTGGAAAGAAAATGAGAGTTTTGAGTTTAACTTATACGAGTTACCTATGAAGTCGCGAAGAGTGTTTTAATGAATAAAGATTGAATCTTTGGAATAAAATGATAGTTCTTAGTTTAACTTATTCGATTTACCTATGAAGTCGTGAACAGTGTTTGAACGACTAAATAATGAATCTTTGAATGAAAATACCTTAGTAAAGGTACCTATTATGTTACTAGACCTTTTTAATGTATAAAGATTGAATCTTGGAAAGAAAATGACTGTTTTGAGTTAAACTTATTCGAGTTCCCTATGACATCCCGAAGAGTATTTCAACGAGTAAAGATTGAATCTTTCCTTGAAATTACTTGAAACAATGAACTGATTTTGTTCCTGGACCTTTTATATATAAAGATTGAATCTTTAAAAAGAAATGAACGTTATGAGTTAAACCTATCCGAGTTCCCTATGACGTCCCGAATAGTTTTTTAACGCGTAAGGATTGAATCTTTGTATGAAATTACCTCAATAGAGGTACTTATTATGTCAGTAGACCTTTTTAATGTATAAAGGTTTAATCTTTGAAAGAAATGAGAGTTTTGAGTTAAACATATTCGAGTTCCCTGCGACGTCTCGAAGAGTGTTTTAAAGAGTAAATATTGAATCTTTGAATGAAATTACCTCAATCAAGGTACCTGTTATGTCACTAGACCTTTTTAATGTATAAAGATCGAATATTTGTAAAGAATTACGAGTTTTGAGTTCAAGTTATTTGAGTTCCCTTTGACGTCACGAAGCGTGTTTTAATTAGTAAAGATTGAATCTTTGAACGAAATTATCTCAATCAATGTACCTATTATGTCAGTAAACCTTTTTAATGTATAAAGATGGAATCTTTGAAAAAAGTGTCAGTATTGAGTTTAACTTATTCGAGTTACCTATGAAGTCGCGAAGAGTGTTTTAATGACCAAAGACTGAATCTTCAAATGAAAATTCTTCAATAAAGGAACATATTATGTTACTAGATCTTTGTGATGTATAAAGATTGAATCTTTGAAAGAAAATTAGAGTTTTGAGTTAAACTTATTCGAGTTCCTTTTGACATCCCGAAGAGTGTTTTAATAAATAAAGATTGAATCTTTGAATGAAATTACCTCAATCAAGGTACCTATTAAGTCACTAGAAATTTTTATTGTATAAAGATTGAATCTTTGAAAAGAAATGAGAGTTTTGAGTTAAAGTTATTCGAGTTCCCTTTGACGTCACGAAGAGTGTTTTAATGAGTAAAGATTGAATCTTTGAATGAAATTACCTCAATCAAGGCACCAATTCTACCACTAGACCTTTGTAATGTATAAAGATTGAATCTTTGAAAGAAAATGAGTGTTTTGAGTTTAAATTATTCGAGTTACCTATGAAATCGCGAAGAGTGTTTTGATGACTGAAGATTGAATCTTTGAATGAAAAATACCAAAATAAAAGTACCAATCCTGTTACTAGACCTTTTTAATGTATAAAGATTGAATCTTTGAAAGAAAATGTGATTTTTGAGTTAAACTTATTTGAGTTCCCTGTAACGTCCCGAAGAGTGTTTTAATGAGTAAAGATTGAATCATTGAATGAAATTACCTCAATCAAGGTAGCTATTACATCACTAGACTTTTTTAATTTAAAAAGATTGACGTTTTGAAAAGAAATGAGTGTTTCGAGTTAAAGTTATTCAACTTCCCTTTGACGTCACGAAGAGTGTTTTAATGAGTAAAGATTGACTCTTTGAATGAAATTACCTCAATCAAGGTACCTATTCTGTCACAAAACCTTTTTAATGAATAAAGATTGAATCTTTGAAAGAACATGAGAGTTTTGATTTCAACCTATTCGAGTTACCTATGAAGTTACGAAGAGTCTTTTAATGACTAAAGATTGAATCTTTGAATGAAAATACCTCAATAAAGGTACTTATTTTGTTAGTAGACATTTTTAATGTATAAAGATTGTATCTTTGAACGAAAATGAGAGTTTTGAGTTAAACTTATTCATGGTCCCTGTAACGTCCCAAAGAGTGCTTTAAGGAGTAAATATTGAATCTTTGAATGTAATTACCTCAGTCAAGGTAGCTATTATGTCACTAGACCTTTTTAATGTACAAAGTTTGAATCTTGGAAAGAAAATGAGAGTTTAGAGTTAACTTATTCAAGTTACCTATGAAGTCGCGAAGAGTGTTTTAATGAATAAAGATTGAATCTTTGAATGAAAATACCTCAATAAAGGTACCTATTATGTTACTAGACCTTTTTAACGTCTAAATATTGAATATTTGGAATAAAATGATAGTTCTGAGTTTAACTTATTCGATTTATCTATGAAGTCGTGAACAGTGTTTGAATGACTAAATAATGAATCTTTGAATGAAAATACCTTAGTAAAGGCACCTATTATGTTACTAGACCTTTTTAATGTATAAAGATTGAATCTTGGAATGAAAATGACTGTTTTGAGTTAAACTTATTCGAGTTCCCTATGACATCCCGAAGAGTATTTCAACGAGTAAAGATTGAATCTTTGATTGAAATTACTTGAAACAATGAACTGATTTTGTCCCTGGACCTTTTATATATAAAGATTGAATCTTTAAAAAGAAATGAGCGTTATGAGTTAAACCTATCAGAGTTCCCTATGACGTCCCGAATTGTGTTTTAACGTGTAAGGATTGAATCTTTGTATGAAATTACCTCAATAGAGGTACTTATTAAGTCAGTAGACCTTTTTAATGTATAAAGGTTTAATCTTTGAAAGAAAATGAGAGTTTTGAGTTAAACATATTCGAGTTCCCTGCGACGTCTCGAAGAGTGTTTTAAAGAGTAAATATTGAATCTTTGAATGAAATTACCTCAATCAAGGTACCTGTTATGTCACTAGACCTTTTTAATGTATAAAGATCGAATATTTGTAAAGAATTACGAGTTTTGAGTTCAAGTTATTTGAGTTCCCTTTGACGTCACGAAGCGTGTTTTAATAAGTAAAGATTGAATCTTTGAACGAAATTATCTCAATCAATGTACCTATTATGTCAGTAAACCTTTTTAATGTATAAAGATGGAATCTTTGAAAAAAGTGTCAGTATTGAGTTTAACTTATTCGAGTTACCTATGAAGTCGCGAAGAGTGTTTTAATGACCAAAGACTGAATCTTCAAATGAAAATTCCTCAATAAAGGAACATATTATGTTACTAGATCTTTTTGATGTATAAAGATTGAATCTTTGAAAGAAAATTAGAGTTTTGAGTTAAACTTATTCGAGTTCCTTTTGACATCCCGAAGAGTGTTTTAATAAATAAAGATTGAATCTTTGAATGAAATTACCTCAATCAGGGTACCTATTAAGTCACTAGAAATTTTTATTGTATAAAGATTGAATCTTTGAAAAGAAATGAGAGTTTTGAGTTAAAGTTATTCGAGTTACCTTTGACGTCACGAAGAGTGTTTTAATGAGTAAAGATTGAATCTTTGAATGAAATTACCTCAATCAAGGTACCTATTCTACCACTAGACCTTTGTAATGTATAAAGATTGAATCTTTGAAAGAAAATGAGTGTTTTGAGTTTAACTTGTTCGAGTTACCTATGAAATCGCGAAGAGTGTTTTGATGACTGAAGATTGATTCTTTGAATGAAAAATACCACAATAAAGGTACCAATTCTGTTACTCGACCTTTATAATGTATAAAGATTGAATCTTTGAAAGAAAATGAGATTTTTGAGTTAAAATTATTCGAGTTCCCAGTAACGTCCCGAAGAGTGTTTTAATGAGTAAAGATTGAATCATTGAATGAAATTACCTCAATCAAGGTAGCTATTACATCATTAGACCTTTTTAATTTAAAAAGATTGACGTTTTGAAAAGAAATGAGTGTTCGAGTTAAAGTTATTCAAGTTCCCTTTGACGTCACGAAGAGTGTTTTAATGAGTAAAGATTGAATCTTTGAATGAAATTACCTCAATCAAGGTACCTATTCTGTCACTAAACCTTTTTAATGTATAAAGATTGAATCTTTGAAAGAACATGAGAGTTTTGATTTCAACCTATTCGAGTTACCTATGAAGTTGCGAAGAGTCTTTTAATGACTAAAGATTGAATCTTTGAATGAAAATACCTCAATAAAGGTACTTATTTTGTTAGTTGACCTTTTTAATGTATAAAGATTGTATCTTTGAAAGAAAAAGAGAGTTTTGAGTTAAACTTATTCATGTTCCCTGTTTTGCCCTAAAGAGTGTTTTAAGGAGTAAATATTGAATATTTGAATGTAATTACCTCAATCAAGGTAGCTATTATGTCACTAGACCTTTTTAATGTACAAAGATTGAATCTTGGAAAGAAAAGGAGCGTTTTGAGTTTAACTTATTCGAGTTACCTATGAAGTCGCGAAGGGTGTTTTAATGAATAAAGATTGAATCTTTGAATGAAAACACCTCAACAAAGGTACCTATTATGTTACTAGACCTTTTTAATGTCTAAAGATTGAATCTTTGGAATAAAATGATAGTTCTGACTTTAACTTATTCGATTTACCTATGAAGTCGTGAACAGTGTTTGAACGACTAAATAATGAATCTTTGAATGAAAATACCTTAGTAAAGGTACCTATTATGTTACTAGACCTTTTTAATGTATAAAGATTGAATCTTGGAAAGAAAATGACTGTTTTGAGTTAAACTTATTCGAGTTCCCTATGACATCCCGAAGAGTATTTCAACGAGTAAAGATTGAATCTTTGATTGAAATTACTTGAAACAATGAACTGATTTTGTCCCTGGACCTTTTATATATAAAGATTGAATCTTTAAAAAGAAATGAGCGTTATGAGTTAAACCTATCCAAGTTCCCTATAACGTCCCGAATTGTGTTTTAACGCGTAAGGATTGAATCTTTGTATGAAATTACCTCAATAGAGGTACTTATTATGTCACTAGACCATTTTAATGTATAAAGATTTAAACTTTGAAAGAAAATGAGAGTTTTGAGTTAAACATATTTGAGTTCCCTGCGACGTCTCGAAGAGTGTTTTAAAGAGTAAATATTGAATCTTTGAATGAAATTACCTCAATCAAGGTACCTGTTATGTCACTAGACCTTTTTAATGTATAAAGATCGAATATTTGTAAAGAACTACGAGTTTTGAGTTCAAGTTATTTGAGTTCCCTTTAACGTCACGAAGCGTGTTTTAATGAGTAAAGATTGAATCTTTGAACGAAATTATCTCAATCAATGTACTTATTATGTCAGTAGACCTTTTTAATGTATAAAGATGGAATCTTTGAAAAAAGTGAGAGTATTGAGTTTAACTTATTCGAGTTACCTATGAAGTCGCGAAGAGTGTTTTAATGACCAAAGATTGAATCTTCAAATGAAAATTCCTCAATAAAGGAACCTATTATGTTACTAGATCTTTTTGATGTATAAAGATTGAATCTTTGAAAGAAAATTAGAGTTTTGAGTTTTGCTTATTCGAGTTCCTTTTGACATCCCGAAGAGTGTTTTAATGAATAAAGATTGAATCTTTGAATGAAATTACCTCAATCAAGGTACCTATTAAGTCACTAGAAATTTTTATTGTATAAAGATTGAATCTTTGAAAAGAAATGAGAGTTTTGAGTTAAAGTTATTCGAGTTCCCTTTGACGTCACGAAGAGTGTTTTAATGAGTAAAGATTGAATCTTTGAATGAAATTACCTCAATCAAGGTACCTATTCTACCACTAGACCTTTGTAATGTATAAAGATTGAATCTTTGAAAGAAAATGAGTGTTTTGAGTTTAACTTATTCGAGTTACCTATGAAATCGCGAAGAGTGTTTTAATGACTGAAGATTGAATCTTTGAATGAAAAATACCACAATAAAGGTGCCAATTCTGTTACTAGACCTTTTTAATGTATAAAGATTGAATCTTTGAAAGAAAATGAGATTTTTGAGTTAAACTTATTCGAGTTCTCTGTAACATCCCGAAGAGTGTTTTAATGAGTAAAGATTGAATCATTGAATGAAATTACCTCAACCAAGGTAGCTATTACATCACTAGACCTTTTTAATTTAAAAAGATTGACGTTTTGAAAAGAAATGAGTGTTTCGAGTTAAAGTTATTCAAGTTCCCTTTGACGTCACGAAGAGTGTTTTAATGAGTAAAGATTGACTCTTTGAATGAAATTACCTCAATCAAGGTACCTATTCTGTCACTAAACCTTTTTAATGTATAAAGATTGAATATTTGAAAGAACATGAGAGTTTGGATTTCAACCTATCCGAGTTACCTATGAAGTTGCGAAGAGTCTTTTAATGACTAAAGATTGAATCTTTGAATGAAAGTACCTCAATAAAGGTACTTATTTTGTTAGTAGACCTTTTTAATGTATAAAGATTGTATCTTTGAAAGAAAATGAGAGTTTTGAGTTAAACTTATTCATGTTCCCTGTAACGTCCCAAAGAGTGTTTTAAGGAGTAAATATTGAATCTTTGAATGTAATTACCTCAATCAAGGTAGCTATTATGTCACTAGACCTTTTTAATGTACAAAGATTGAATCTTGGAAAGAAAATGAGAGTTTTGAGTTTAACTTATTCGAGTTACCTATGAAGTCGCGAAGAGTGTTTTAATGAATAAAGATTGAATCTTTCAATGAAAACACCTCAATAAAGGTACCTATTATATTACTAGACCTTTTTAATGTCTAAAGATTGAATCTTTGGAATAAAATGATAGTTCTGAGTTTAACTTATGTGATTTACCTATGAAGTTGTCAACAGTGTTTGAACGACTAAATAATGAATCTTTGAATGAAAATACCTTAGTAAAGGTACCTATTATGTTACTAGACCTTTTTAATGTAAAAAGATTGAATCTTGGAAAGAAAATGACTGTTTTGAGTTAAACTTATTCGAGTTCCCTATGACATCCCGAAGAGTATTTCAACGAGTAAAGATTGAATCTTTGATTGAAATGACTTGAAACAATGAACTGATTTTGTCCCTGGACCTTTTATATATAAAGATTGAATCTTTAAAAAGAAATGAGCGTTATGAGTTAAACCTATCCGAGTTCCCTATGACGTCCCGAATAGTGCTTTAACGCGTAAGGATTGAATCTTTGTATGAAATTATCTCAATAGAGGTACTTATTATGTCACTAGACCATTTTAATGTATAAAGGTTTAAACTTTGAAAGAAAATGAGAGTTTTGAGTTAAACATATTCGAGTTCCCTGCGACGTCTCGAAGAGTGTTTTAAAGAGTAAATATTGAATCTTTGAATGAAATTACCACAATCAAGGTACCGTTAGGTCACTAGACCTTTTTAATGTATAAAGATCGAATATTTGTAAAGAACTACGAGTTTTGAGTTCAAGTTATTTGAGTTCCCTTTGACGTCACGAAGCGTGTTTTAATGAGTAAAGATTGAATCTTTGATCGAAATTATCTCAATCAATGTACCTATTATGTTAGTAGACCTTTCTAATGTATAAAGATGGAATCATTGAAAAAGTGAGAGTATTGAGTTTAACTTATTCGAGTTACCTATGAAGTCGCGAAGACTATTTTAATGACCAAAGATGGAATCTTCAAATGAAAATTCCTTAATAAAGGAACCTATTATGTTACTAGATCTTTTTGATGTATAAAGATTGAATCTTTGAAAGAAAATTAGAGTTTTGAGTTAAACTTATTCGAGTTCTTTTGACATCTCGAAGAGTGTTTTAAGGAATAAAGATTGAATCTTTGAATGAAATTACCTCGATCAAGGTACCTATTAAGTCACTAGAAATTTTTATTGTATAAAATTGAATCTTTGAAAAGAAATGAGAGTTTTGAGTTAAAGTTATTCGAGTTCCCTTCGACGTCACGAAGAGTGTTTTAATGAGTAAAGATTGAATCTTTGAATGAAATTACCTCAATCAAGGTACCAATTCTACCACTAGACCTTTGTAATGTATAAAGATGGAATCTTTGAAAAAAGTGAGAGTATTGAGTTTAACTTATTCGAGTGACCTATGAAGTCGCGAAGAGTGTTTTAATAACCAAAGATTGAATCTTCAAATGAAAATTCCTCAATAAAGGAACCTATTATGTTACTAGATCTTTTTGATGTATAAAGATTGAATCTTTGAAAGAAAATTAGAGTTTTGAGTTAAACTTATTCGAGTTCCTTTTGACATCCCGAAGTGTGTTTTAATGAATAAAGATTGAATCTTTGAATGAAATTACCTCAATCAAGGTACCTATTAAGTCACTATAAATTTTTATTGTATAAAGATTGAATCTTTGAAAAGAAATGAGAGTTTTGAGTTAAAGTTATTCGAGTTCCCTTTGACGTCGCGAAGAGTGTTTTAATGAGTAAAGATTGAATCTTTGAATGAAATTACCTCAATCACGGTACCTATTCTACCACTAGACCTTTGTAATGTATAAAGATTAAATCTTTGAAAGAAAATGAGTGTTTTGAGTTTAACTTATTCGAGTTACCTATGAAATCGCGAAGAGTGTTTTAATGACTGAAGATTGAATCTTTGAATGAAAAATATCACAATAAAGGTACCAATTCTGTTACTAGACCTTTTTAATGTATAAAGATTGAATCTTTGAAAGAAAATGAGATTTTTGAGTTAAACTTATTCGAGTTCCCTGTAACGTCCCGAAGAGTGTTTTAATGAGTAAAGATTGAATCATTGAAAGAAATTACCTCAATCAAGGTAGCTATTACATCAGTAGACCTTTTTAATTTAAAAAGATTGATGTTTTGAAAAGAAATGAGTGTTTCGAGTTAAAGTTATTCAAGTTCCCTTTGACGTCACGAAGAGTGTTTTAATGAGTAAATTGAATCTTTGAATGAAATTACCTCAATCAAGGTACCTATTCTGTCACTAAACCTTTTTAATGTATAAAGATTGAATCTTTGAAAGAACATGAGAGTTTTGATTTCAACCTATTCGAGTTACCTATGAAGTTGCGAAGAGTCTTTTAATGACTAAAGATTGAATCTTTGAATGAAAATACCTCAATAAAGGTACTTATTTTGTTAGCAGACCTTTTTAATGTATAAAGATTGTATCTTTGAAAGAAAATGAGAGTTTTGAGTTAAACTTATTCATGTTCCCTGTAACGTTCCAAAGAGTGTTTGAAGGAGTAAATATTGAATCTTTTTATGTAATTACCTCAATCAAGGTAGCTATTATGTCACTAGACCTTTTTAATGTACAAAGATTGAATCTTGGAAAGGAAATGAGAGTTTTGAGTTAAACTTATTCGAGTTACCTATGAAGTCGCGAAGGGTGTTTTAATGAATAAAGATTGAATCTTTGAATGAAAACACCTCAATAAAGGTACCTATTATGTTACTAGACCTTTTTAATGTCTAAAGATTGAATCTTTGGAATAAAATGATAGTTCTGACTTTAACTTATTCGATTTACCTATGAAGTCGTGAACAGTGTTTGAACGACTAAATAATGAATCTTTGAATGCAAATACCTTAGTAAAGGTACCTATTTTGTTACTAGACCTTTTTAATGTATAAAGATTGAATCTTGGAAAGAAAATGACTGTTTTGAGTTAAACTTATTCGAGTTCCCTATGACATCCCGAAGAGTATTTCAACGAGTAAAGATTGAATCTTTGATTGAAATTACTTGAAACAATGAACTGATTTTTTCCCAGGACCTTTTATATATAAAGATTGAATCTTTAAAAAGAAATGAGCGTTATGAGTTAAACCTATCCGAGTTCCCTATGACGTCCTGAATAGGGTTTTAACGCGTAAGGATTGAATCTTTGTATGAAATTACCTCAATAGAGGTACTTATTATGTCACTAGACTTTTTTAATGTCTAAAGGTTTAATCTTTGAAAGAAAATCAGAGTTTTGAGTTAAACATATTTGAGTTCCCTGCGACGTCTCAAAGAGTGTTTTAAAGAGTAAATATTGAATCTTTGAATGAAATTACCTCAATCAAGGTACCTGTTATGTCACTAGACCTTTTTAATGTATAAAGATCGAATATTTGTAAAGAACTACGAGTTTTGAGTTAAAGTTATTTGAGTTTCCTTTGACGTCACGAAGCGTGTTTTAATAAGTAAAGATTGAATCTTTGAACGAAATTTTCTCAATCAATGTACCTATTATGTCAGTAGACCTTTTTAATGTATCAAGATGGAATCTTTGAAAAAAGTGAGAGTATTGAGTTTAACTTATTCGAGTTACCTATGAAGTCGCGAAGAGTGTTTTAACGACCAAAGATTGAATCTTCAAATGAAAATTCCTTAATAAAGGAACCTATTATGTTACTAGATCTTTTTGATTTATAAAGATTGAATCTTTGAAAGAAAATTAGAGTTTTGAGTTAAACTTATTCGAGTTCTTTTGATATCTCGAAGAGTGTTTTAAGGAATAAAGATTGAATCTTTGAATGAAATTACCTCGATCCAGGTACCTATTAAGTCACTAGAAATTTTTATTGTATAAAATTGAATCTTTGAAAAGAAATGAGAGTTTTGAGTTAAAGTTATTCGAGTTCCCTTCGACGTCACGAAGAGTGTTTTAATGAGTAAAGATTGAATCTTTGAATGAAATTACCTCAATCAAGGTATCTATTCTACCACTAGACCTTTGTAATGTATAAAGATTGAATCTTTGAAAGAAAATGAGTGTTTTGAGTTTAACTTATTCGAGTTACCTATGAAATCGCAAAGAGTGTTTTAGTGACTGAAGATTGAATCTTTGAATGAAAAATACCACAATAAAGGTACCAATTCTGTTACAAGACCTTTTTAATGTATAAAGATTGAATCTTTGAAAGAAAATGAGATTTTTGAGTTAAACTTATTCGAGTTCCCTGTAACGTCCCGAAGAGTATTTTAATGAGTAAAGATTGAATCATTGAATGAAATTACCTCAATCAAGGTAGCTATTACATCACTAGACCTTTTTAATTTAAAAAGATTGACGTTTTGAAAAGAAATGAGTATTCGAGTTAAAGTTATTCAAGTTCCCTTTGACGTCACGAAGAGTGTTTTAATGAGTAAAGATTGAATCTTTGAATGAAATTACCTCAATCAAGGTACCTATTCTGTCACTAAACCTTTTTAATGTATAAAGATTGAATCTTTGAAAGAACATGAGAGTTTTGATTTCAACCTATTCGAGTAACCTATGAAGTTGCGAAGAGTCTTTTAATGACTAAAGATTGAATCTTTAAATGAAAATACCTCAATAAAGGTACTTATTTTGTGAGTAGACCTTTTTAATGTATAAAGATTGTATCTTTGAAAGAAAATGAGAGTTTTGAGTTAAACTTATTCATGTTCCCTGTAACATCCCAAAGAGTGTTCTAAGGAGGAAATATTGAATCTTTGAATGTAATTACCTCAATCAAGGTAGCTATTATGTCACTAGACCTTTTTAATGTACAAAGATTGAATCTTGGAAAGAAAATGAGAGTTTTGAGTTTAACTTATACGAGTTACCTATGAAGTCGCGAAGAGTGTTTTAATGAATAAAGATTGAATCTTTGGAATAAAATGATAGTTCTTAGTTTAACTTATTCGATTTACCTATGAAGTCGTGAACAGTGTTTGAACGACTAAATAATGAATCTTTGAATGAAAATACCTTAGTAAAGGTACCTATTATGTTACTAGACCTTTTTAATGTATAAAGATTGAATCTTGGAAAGAAAATGACTGTTTTGAGTTAAACTTATTCGAGTTCCCTATGACATCCCGAAGAGTATTTCAACGAGTAAAGATTGAATCTTTCCTTGAAATTACTTGAAACAATGAACTGATTTTGTTCCTGGACCTTTTATATATAAAGATTGAATCTTTAAAAAGAAATGAACGTTATGAGTTAAACCTATCCGAGTTCCCTATGACGTCCCGAATAGTTTTTTAACGCGTAAGGATTGATTCTTTGTATGAAATTACCTCAATAGAGGTACTTATTATGTCAGTAGACCTTTTTAATGTATAAAGGTTTAATCTTTGAAAGAAAATGAGAGTTTTGAGTTAAACATATTCGAGTTCCCTGCGACGTCTCGAAGAGTGTTTTAAAGAGTAAATATTGAATCTTTGAATGAAATTACCTCAATCAAGGTACCTGTTATGTCACTAGACCTTTTTAATGTATAAAGATCGAATATTTGTAAAGAATTACGAGTTTTGAGTTCAAGTTATTTGAGTTCCCTTTGACGTCACGAAGCGTGTTTTAATTAGTAAAGATTGAATCTTTGAACGAAATTATCTCAATCAATGTACCTATTATGTCAGTAAACCTTTTTAATGTATAAAGATGGAATCTTTGAAAAAAGTGTCAGTATTGAGTTTAACTTATTCGAGTTACCTATGAAGTCGCGAAGAGTGTTTTAATGACCAAAGACTGAATCTTCAAATGAAAATTCTTCAATAAAGGAACATATTATGTTACTAGATCTTTGTGATGTATAAAGATTGAATCTTTGAAAGAAAATTAGAGTTTTGAGTTAAACTTATTCGAGTTCCTTTTGACATCCCGAAGAGTGTTTTAATAAATAAAGATTGAATCTTTGAATGAAATTACCTCAATCAAGGTACCTATTAAGTCACTAGAAATTTTTATTGTATAAAGATTGAATCTTTGAAAAGAAATGAGAGTTTTGAGTTAAAGTTATTCGAGTTCCCTTTGACGTCACGAAGAGTGTTTTAATGAGTAAAGATTGAATCTTTGAATGAAATTACCTCAATCAAGGCACCAATTCTACCACTAGACCTTTGTAATGTATAAAGATTGAATCTTTGAAAGAAAATGAGTGTTTTGAGTTTAAATTATTCGAGTTACCTATGAAATCGCGAAGAGTGTTTTGATGACTGAAGATTGAATCTTTGAATGAAAAATACCAAAATAAAAGTACCAATCCTGTTACTAGACCTTTTTAATGTATAAAGATTGAATCTTTGAAAGAAAATGTGATTTTTGAGTTAAACTTATTTGAGTTCCCTGTAACGTCCCGAAGAGTGTTTTAATGAGTAAAGATTGAATCATTGAATGAAATTACATCAATCAAGGTAGCTATTACATCACTAGACTTTTTTAATTTAAAAAGATTGACGTTTTGAAAAGAAATGAGTGTTTCGAGTTAAAGTTATTCAACTTCCCTTTGACGTCACGAAGAGTGTTTTAATGAGTAAAGATTGACTCTTTGAATGAAATTACCTCAATCAAGGTACCTATTCTGTCACAAAACCTTTTTAATGAATAAAGATTGAATCTTTGAAAGAACATGAGAGTTTTGATTTCAACCTATTCGAGTTACCTATGAAGTTACGAAGAGTCTTTTAATGACTAAAGATTGAATCTTTGAATGAAAATACCTCAATAAAGGTACTTATTTTGTTAGTAGACATTTTTAATGTATAAAGATTGTATCTTTGAACGAAAATGAGAGTTTTGAGTTAAACTTATTCATGGTCCCTGTAACGTCCCAAAGAGTGCTTTAAGGAGTAAATATTGAATCTTTGAATGTAATTACCTCAGTCAAGGTAGCTATTATGTCACTAGACCTTTTTAATGTACAAAGTTTGAATCTTGGAAAGAAAATGAGAGTTTAGAGTTTAACTTATTCAAGTTACCTATGAAGTCGCGAAGAGTGTTTTAATGAATAAAGATTGAATCTTTGAATGAAAATACCTCAATAAAGGTACCTATTATGTTACTAGACCTTTTTAACGTCTAAAGATTGAATATTTGGAATAAAATGATAGTTCTGAGTTTAACTTATTCGATTTATCTATGAAGTCGTGAACAGTGTTTGAATGACTAAATAATGAATCTTTGAATGAAAATACCTTAGTAAAGGCACCTATTATGTTACTAGACCTTTTTAATGTATAAAGATTGAATCTTGGAATGAAAATGACTGTTTTGAGTTAAACTTATTCGAGTTCCCTATGACATCCCGAAGAGTATTTCAACGAGTAAAGATTGAATCTTTGATTGAAATTACTTGAAACAATGAACTGATTTTGTCCCTGGACCTTTTATATATAAAGATTGAATCTTTAAAAAGAAATGAGCGTTATGAGTTAAACCTATCAGAGTTCCCTATGACGTCCCGAATTGTGTTTTAACGTGTAAGGATTGAATCTTTGTATGAAATTACCTCAATAGAGGTACTTATTAAGTCAGTAGACCTTTTTAATGTATAAAGGTTTAATCTTTGAAAGAAAATGAGAGTTTTGAGTTAAACATATTCGAGTTCCCTGCGACGTCTCGAAGAGTGTTTTAAAGAGTAAATATTGAATCTTTGAATGAAATTACCTCAATCAAGGTACCTGTTATGTCACTAGACCTTTTTAATGTATAAAGATCGAATATTTGTAAAGAATTACGAGTTTTGAGTTCAAGTTATTTGAGTTCCCTTTGACGTCACGAAGCGTGTTTTAATAAGTAAAGATTGAATCTTTGAACGAAATTATCTCAATCAATGTACCTATTATGTCAGTAAACGTTTTTAATGTATAAAGATGGAATCTTTGAAAAAAGTGTCAGTATTGAGTTTAACTTATTCGAGTTACCTATGAAGTCGCGAAGAGTGTTTTAATGACCAAAGACTGAATCTTCAAATGAAAATTCCTCAATAAAGGAACATATTATGTTACTAGATCTTTTTGATGTATAAAGATTGAATCTTTGAAAGAAAATTAGAGTTTTGAGTTAAACTTATTCGAGTTCCTTTTGACATCCCGAAGAGTGTTTTAATAAATAAAGATTGAATCTTTGAATGAAATTACCTCAATCAGGGTACCTATTAAGTCACTAGAAATTTTTATTGTATAAAGATTGAATCTTTGAAAAAAAATGAGAGTTTTGAGTTAAAGTTATTCGAGTTACCTTTGACGTCACGAAGAGTGTTTTAATGAGTAAAGATTGAATCTTTGAATGAAATTACCTCAATCAAGGTACCTATTCTACCACTAGACCTTTGTAATGTATAAAGATTGAATCTTTGAAAGAAAATGAGTGTTTTGAGTTTAACTTATTCGAGTTACCTATGAAATCGCGAAGAGTGTTTTGATGACTGAAGATTGATTCTTTGAATGAAAAATACCACAATAAAGGTACCAATTCTGTTACTCGACCTTTATAATGTATAAAGATTGAATCTTTGAAAGAAAATGAGATTTTTGAGTTAAAATTATTCGAGTTCCCAGTAACGTCCCGAAGAGTGTTTTAATGAGTAAAGATTGAATCATTGAATGAAATTACCTCAATCAAGGTAGCTATTACATCATTAGACCTTTTTAATTTAAAAAGATTGACGTTTTGAAAAGAAATGAGTGTTCGAGTTAAAGTTATTCAAGTTCCCTTTGACGTCACGAAGAGTGTTTTAATGAGTAAAGATTGAATCTTTGAATGAAATTACCTCAATCAAGGTACCTATTCTGTCACTAAACCTTTTTAATGTATAAAGATTGAATCTTTGAAAGAACATGAGAGTTTTGATTTCAACCTATTCGAGTTACCTATGAAGTTGCGAAGAGTCTTTTAATGACTAAAGATTGAATCTTTGAATGAAAATACCTCAATAAAGGTACTTATTTTGTTAGTTGACCTTTTTAATGTATAAAGATTGTATCTTTGAAAGAAAAAGAGAGTTTTGAGTTAAACTTATTCATGTTCCCTGTTTTGCCCTAAAGAGTGTTTTAAGGAGTAAATATTGAATATTTGAATGTAATTACCTCAATCAAGGTAGCTATTATGTCACTAGACCTTTTTAATGTACAAAGATTGAATCTTGGAAAGAAAAGGAGCGTTTTGAGTTTAACTTATTCGAGTTACCTATGAAGTCGCGAAGGGTGTTTTAATGAATAAAGATTGAATCTTTGAATGAAAACACCTCAACAAAGGTACCTATTATGTTACTAGACCTTTTTAATGTCTAAAGATTGAATCTTTGGAATAAAATGATAGTTCTGACTTTAACTTATTCGATTTACCTATGAAGTCGTGAACAGTGTTTGAACGACTAAATAATGAATCTTTGAATGAAAATACCTTAGTAAAGGTACCTATTATGTTACTAGACCTTTTTAATGTATAAAGATTGAATCTTGGAAAGAAAATGACTGTTTTGAGTTAAACTTATTCGAGTTCCCTATGACATCCCGAAGAGTATTTCAACGAGTAAAGATTGAATCTTTGATTGAAATTACTTGAAACAATGAACTGATTTTGTCCCTGGACCTTTTATATATAAAGATTGAATCTTTAAAAAGAAATGAGCGTTATGAGTTAAACCTATCCAAGTTCCCTATAACGTCCCGAATTGTGTTTTAACGCGTAAGGATTGAATCTTTGTATGAAATTACCTCAATAGAGGTACTTATTATGTCACTAGACCATTTTAATGTATAAAGATTTAAACTTTGAAAGAAAATGAGAGTTTTGAGTTAAACATATTTGAGTTCCCTGCGACGTCTCGAAGAGTGTTTTAAAGAGTAAATATTGAATCTTTGAATGAAATTACCTCAATCAAGGTACCTGTTATGTCACTAGACCTTTTTAATGTATAAAGATCGAATATTTGTAAAGAACTACGAGTTTTGAGTTCAAGTTATTTGAGTTCCCTTTAACGTCACGAAGCGTGTTTTAATGAGTAAAGATTGAATCTTTGAACGAAATTATCTCAATCAATGTACTTATTATGTCAGTAGACCTTTTTAATGTATAAAGATGGAATCTTTGAAAAAAGTGAGAGTATTGAGTTTAACTTATTCGAGTTACCTATGAAGTCGCGAAGAGTGTTTTAATGACCAAAGATTGAATCTTCAAATGAAAATTCCTCAATAAAGGAACCTATTATGTTACTAGATCTTTTTGATGTATAAAGATTGAATCTTTGAAAGAAAATTAGAGTTTTGAGTTTTGCTTATTCGAGTTCCTTTTGACATCCCGAAGAGTGTTTTAATGAATAAAGATTGAATCTTTGAATGAAATTACCTCAATCAAGGTACCTATTAAGTCACTAGAAATTTTTATTGTATAAAGATTGAATCTTTGAAAAGAAATGAGAGTTTTGAGTTAAAGTTATTCGAGTTCCCTTTGACGTCACGAAGAGTGTTTTAATGAGTAAAGATTGAATCTTTGAATGAAATTACCTCAATCAAGGTACCTATTCTACCACTAGACCTTTGTAATGTATAAAGATTGAATCTTTGAAAGAAAATGAGTGTTTTGAGTTTAACTTATTCGAGTTACCTATGAAATCGCGAAGAGTGTTTTAATGACTGAAGATTGAATCTTTGAATGAAAAATACCACAATAAAGGTGCCAATTCTGTTACTAGACCTTTTTAATGTATAAAGATTGAATCTTTGAAAGAAAATGAGATTTTTGAGTTAAACTTATTCGAGTTCTCTGTAACATCCCGAAGAGTGTTTTAATGAGTAAAGATTGAATCATTGAATGAAATTACCTCAACCAAGGTAGCTATTACATCACTAGACCTTTTTAATTTAAAAAGATTGACGTTTTGAAAAGAAATGAGTGTTTCGAGTTAAAGTTATTCAAGTTCCCTTTGACGTCACGAAGAGTGTTTTAATGAGTAAAGATTGACTCTTTGAATGAAATTACCTCAATCAAGGTACCTATTCTGTCACTAAACCTTTTTAATGTATAAAGATTGAATATTTGAAAGAACATGAGAGTTTTGATTTCAACCTATCCGAGTTACCTATGAAGTTGCGAAGAGTCTTTTAATGACTAAAGATTGAATCTTTGAATGAAAGTACCTCAATAAAGGTACTTATTTTGTTAGTAGACCTTTTTAATGTATAAAGATTGTATCTTTGAAAGAAAATGAGAGTTTTGAGTTAAACTTATTCATGTTCCCTGTAACGTCCCAAAGAGTGTTTTAAGGAGTAAATATTGAATCTTTGAATGTAATTACCTCAATCAAGGTAGCTATTATGTCACTAGACCTTTTTAATGTACAAAGATTGAATCTTGGAAAGAAAATGAGAGTTTTGAGTTTAACTTATTCGAGTTACCTATGAAGTCGCGAAGAGTGTTTTAATGAATAAAGATTGAATCTTTCAATGAAAACACCTCAATAAAGGTACCTATTATGTTACTAGACCTTTTTAATGTCTAAAGATTGAATCTTTGGAATAAAATGATAGTTCTAAGTTTAACTTATGTGATTTACCTATGAAGTTGTCAACAGTGTTTGAACGACTAAATAATGAATCTTTGAATGAAAATACCTTAGTAAAGGTACCTATTATGTTACTAGACCTTTTTAATGTAAAAAGATTGAATCTTGGAAAGAAAATGACTGTTTTGAGTTAAACTTATTCGAGTTCCCTATGACATCCCGAAGAGTATTTCAACGAGTAAAGATTGAATCTTTGATTGAAATGACTTGAAACAATGAACTGATTTTGTCCCTGGACCTTTTATATATAAAGATTGAATCTTTAAAAAGAAATGAGCGTTATGAGTTAAACCTATCCGAGTTCCCTATGACGTCCCGAATAGTGCTTTAACGCGTAAGGATTGAATCTTTGTATGAAATTATCTCAATAGAGGTACTTATTATGTCACTAGACCATTTTAATGTATAAAGGTTTAAACTTTGAAAGAAAATGAGAGTTTTGAGTTAAACATATTCGAGTTCCCTGCGACGTCTCGAAGAGTGTTTTAAAGAGTAAATATTGAATCTTTGAATGAAATTACCACAATCAAGGTACCTGTTAGGTCACTAGACCTTTTTAATGTATAAAGATCGAATATTTGTAAAGAACTACGAGTTTTGAGTTCAAGTTATTTGAGTTCCCTTTGACGTCACGAAGCGTGTTTTAATGAGTAAAGATTGAATCTTTGATCGAAATTATCTCAATCAATGTACCTATTATGTTAGTAGACCTTTCTAATGTATAAAGATGGAATCATTGAAAAAAGTGAGAGTATTGAGTTTAACTTATTCGAGTTACCTATGAAGTCGCGAAGAGTATTTTAATGACCAAAGATGGAATCTTCAAATGAAAATTCCCTAATAAAGGAACCTATTATGTTACTAGATCTTTTTGATGTATAAAGATTGAATCTTTGAAAGAAAATTAGAGTTTTGAGTTAAACTTATTCGAGTTCTTTTGACATCTCGAAGAGTGTTTTAAGGAATAAAGATTGAATCTTTGAATGAAATTACCTCGATCAAGGTACCTATTAAGTCACTAGAAATTTTTATTGTATAAAATTGAATCTTTGAAAAGAAATGAGAGTTTTGAGTTAAAGTTATTCGAGTTCCCTTCGACGTCACGAAGAGTGTTTTAATGAGTAAAGATTGAATCTTTGAATGAAATTACCTCAATCAAGGTACCAATTCTACCACTAGACCTTTGTAATGTATAAAGATGGAATCTTTGAAAAAAGTGAGAGTATTGAGTTTAACTTATTCGAGTGACCTATGAAGTCGCGAAGAGTGTTTTAATAACCAAAGATTGAATCTTCAAATGAAAATTCCTCAATAAAGGAACCTATTATGTTACTAGATCTTTTTGATGTATAAAGATTGAATCTTTGAAAGAAAATGTGAGTTTTGAGTTAAACTTATTCGAGTTCCTTTTGACATCCCGAAGTGTGTTTTAATGAATAAAGATTGAATCTTTGAATGAAATTACCTCAATCAAGGTACCTATTAAGTCACTAGAAATTTTTATTGTATAAAGATTGAATCTTTGAAAAGAAATGAGAGTTTTGAGTTAAAGTTATTCGAGTTCCCTTTGACGTCGCGAAGAGTGTTTTAATGAGTAAAGATTGAATCTTTGAATGAAATTACCTCAATCACGGTACCTATTCTACCACTAGACCTTTGTAATGTATAAAGATTAAATCTTTGAAAGAAAATGAGTGTTTTGAGTTTAACTTATTCGAGTTACCTATGAAATCGCGAAGAGTGTTTTAATGACTGAAGATTGAATCTTTGAATGAAAAATATCACAATAAAGGTACCAATTCTGTTACTAGACCTTTTTAATGTATAAAGATTGAATCTTTGAAAGAAAATGAGATTTTTGAGTTAAACTTATTCGAGTTCCCTGTAACGTCCCGAAGAGTGTTTTAATGAGTAAAGATTGAATCATTGAAAGAAATTACCTCAATCAAGGTAGCTATTACATCACTAGACCTTTTTAATTTAAAAAGATTGATGTTTTGAAAAGAAATGAGTGTTTCAAGTTAAAGTTATTCAAGTTCCCTTTGACGTCACGAAGAGTGTTTTAATGAGTAAATTGAATCTTTGAATGAAATTACCTCAATCAAGGTACCTATTCTGTCACTAAACCTCTTTAATGTATAAAGATTGAATCTTTGAAAGAACATGAGAGTTTTGATTTCAACCTATTCGAGTTACCTATGAAGTTGCGAAGAGTCTTTTAATGACTAAAGATTGAATCTTTGAATGAAAATACCTCAATAAAGGTACTTATTTTGTTAGCAGACCTTTTTAATGTATAAAGATTGTATCTTTGAAAGAAAATGAGAGTTTTGAGTTAAACTTATTCATGTTCCCTGTAACGTTCCAAAGAGTGTTTGAAGGAGTAAATATTGAATCTTTTTATGTAATTACCTCAATCAAGGTAGCTATTATGTCACTAGACCTTTTTAATGTACAAAGATTGAATCTTGGAAAGGAAATGAGAGTTTTGAGTTAAACTTATTCGAGTTACCTATGAAGTCGCGAAGGGTGTTTTAATGAATAAAGATTGAATCTTTGAATGAAAACACCTCAATAAAGGTACCTATTATGTTACTAGACCTTTTTAATGTCTAAAGATTGAATCTTTGGAATAAAATGATAGTTCTGACTTTAACTTATTCGATTTACCTATGAAGTCGTGAACAGTGTTTGAACGACTAAATAATGAATCTTTGAATGCAAATACCTTAGTAAAGGTACCTATTTTGTTACTAGACCTTTTTAATGTATAAAGATTGAATCTTGGAAAGAAAATGACTGTTTTGAGTTAAACTTATTCGAGTTCCCTATGACATCCCGAAGAGTATTTCAACGAGTAAAGATTGAATCTTTGATTGAAATTACTTGAAACAATGAACTAATTTTTTCCCAGGACCTTTTATATATAAAGATTGAATCTTTAAAAAGAAATGAGCGTTATGAGTTAAACCTATCCGAGTTCCCTATGACGTCCTGAATAGGGTTTTAACGCGTAAGGATTGAATCTTTGTATGAAATTACCTCAATAGAGGTACTTATTATGTCACTAGACTTTTTTAATGTCTAAAGGTTTAATCTTTGAAAGAAAATCAGAGTTTTGAGTTAAACATATTTGAGTTCCCTGCGACGTCTCAAAGAGTGTTTTAAAGAGTAAATATTGAATCTTTGAATGAAATTACCTCAATCAAGGTACCTGTTATGTCACTAGACCTTTTTAATGTATAAAGATCAAATATTTGTAAAGAACTACGAGTTTTGAGTTAAAGTTATTTGAGTTTCCTTTGACGTCACGAAGCGTGTTTTAATGAGTAAAGATTGAATCTTTGAACGAAATTTTCTCAATCAATGTACCTATTATGTCAGTAGACCTTTTTAATGTATCAAGATGGAATCTTTGAAAAAAGTGAGAGTATTGAGTTTAACTTATTCGAGTTACCTATGAAGTCGCGAAGAGTGTTTTAATGACCAAAGATTGAATCTTCAAATGAAAATTCCTTAATAAAGGAACCTATTATGTTACTAGATCTTTTTGATTTATAAAGATTGAATCTTTGAAAGAAAATTAGAGTTTTGAGTTAAACTTATTCGAGTTCTTTTGATATCTCGAAGAGTGTTTTAAGGAATAAAGATTGAATCTTTGAATGAAATTACCTCGATCCAGGTACCTATTAAGTCACTAGAAATTTTTATTGTATAAAATTGAATCTTTGAAAAGAAATGAGAGTTTTGAGTTAAAGTTATTCGAGTTCCCTTCGACGTCACGAAGAGTGTTTTAATGAGTAAAGATTGAATCTTTGAATGAAATTACCTCAATCAAGGTACCTATTCTACCACTAGACCTTTGTAATGTATAAAGATTGAATCTTTGAAAGAAAATGAGTGTTTTGAGTTTAACTTATTCGAGTTACCTATGAAATCGCAAAGAGTGTTTTAGTGACTGAAGATTGAATCTTTGAATGAAAAATACCACAATAAAGGTACCAATTCTGTTACAAGACCTTTTTAATGTATAAAGATTGAATCTTTGAAAGAAAATGAGATTTTTGAGTTAAACTTATTCGAGTTCCCTGTAACGTCCCGAAGAGTATTTTAATGAGTAAAGATTGAATCATTGAATGAAATTACCTCAATCAAGGTAGCTATTACATCACTAGACCTTTTTAATTTAAAAAGATTGACGTTTTGAAAAGAAATGAGTATTCGAGTTAAAGTTATTCAAGTTCCCTTTGACGTCACGAAGAGTGTTTTAATGAGTAAAGATTGAATCTTTGAATGAAATTACCTCAATCAAGGTACCTATTCTGTCACTAAACCTTTTTAATGTATAAAGATTGAATCTTTGAAAGAACATGAGAGTTTTGATTTCAACCTATTCGAGTAACCTATGAAGTTGCGAAGAGTCTTTTAATGACTAAAGATTGAATCTTTGAATGAAAATACCTCAATAAAGGTACTTATTTTGTTAGTAGACCTTTTTAATGTATAAAGATTGTATCTTTGAAAGAAAATGAGAGTTTTGAGTTAAACTTATTCATGTTCCCTGTAACATCCCAAAGAGTGTTTTAAGGAGGAAATATTGAATCTTTGAATGTAATTACCTCAATCAAGGTAGCTATTATGTCACTAGACCTTTTTAATGTACAAAGATTGAATCGTGGAAAGAAAATGAGAGTTTTGAGTTTAACTTATACGAGTTACCTATGAAGTCGCGAAGAGTGTTTTAATGAATAAAGATTGAATCTTTGGAATAAAATGATAGTTCTTAGTTTAACTTATTCGATTTACCTATGAAGTCGTGAACAGTGTTTGAACGACTAAATAATGAATCTTTGAATGAAAATACCTTAGTAAAGGTACCTATTATGTTACTAGACCTTTTTAATGTATAAAGATTGAATCTTGGAAAGAAAATGACTGTTTTGAGTTAAACTTATTCGAGTTCCCTATGACATCCCGAAGAGTATTTCAACGAGTAAAGATTGAATCTTTCCTTGAAATTACTTGAAACAATGAACTGATTTTGTTCCTGGACCTTTTATATATAAAGATTGAATCTTTAAAAAGAAATGAACGTTATGAGTTAAACCTATCCGAGTTCCCTATGACGTCCCGAATAGTTTTTTAACGCGTAAGGATTGAATCTTTGTATGAAATTACCTCAATAGAGGTACTTATTATGTCAGTAGACCTTTTTAATGTATAAAGGTTTAATCTTTGAAAGAAAATGAGAGTTTTGAGTTAAACATATTCGAGTTCCCTGCGACGTCTCGAAGAGTGTTTTAAAGAGTAAATATTGAATCTTTGAATGAAATTACCTCAATCAAGGTACCTGTTATGTCACTAGACCTTTTTAATGTATAAAGATCGAATATTTGTAAAGAATTACGAGTTTTGAGTTCAAGTTATTTGAGTTCCCTTTGACGTCACGAAGCGTGTTTTAATTAGTAAAGATTGAATCTTTGAACGAAATTATCTCAATCAATGTACCTATTATGTCAGTAAACCTTTTTAATGTATAAAGATGGAATCTTTGAAAAAAGTGTCAGTATTGAGTTTAACTTATTCGAGTTACCTATGAAGTCGCGAAGAGTGTTTTAATGACCAAAGACTGAATCTTCAAATGAAAATTCTTCAATAAAGGAACATATTATGTTACTAGATCTTTGTGATGTATAAAGATTGAATCTTTGAAAGAAAATTAGAGTTTTGAGTTAAACTTATTCGAGTTCCTTTTGACATCCCGAAGAGTGTTTTAATAAATAAAGATTGAATCTTTGAATGAAATTACCTCAATCAAGGTACCTATTAAGTCACTAGAAATTTTTATTGTATAAAGATTGAATCTTTGAAAAGAAATGAGAGTTTTGAGTTAAAGTTATTCGAGTTCCCTTTGACGTCACGAAGAGTGTTTTAATGAGTAAAGATTGAATCTTTGAATGAAATTACCTCAATCAAGGCACCTATTCTACCACTAGACCTTTGTAATGTATAAAGATTGAATCTTTGAAAGAAAATGAGTGTTTTGAGTTTAAATTATTCGAGTTACCTATGAAATCGCGAAGAGTGTTTTGATGACTGAAGATTGAATCTTTGAATGAAAAATACCAAAATAAAAGTACCAATCCTGTTACTAGACCTTTTTAATGTATAAAGATTGAATCTTTGAAAGAAAATGTGATTTTTGAGTTAAACTTATTCGAGTTCCCTGTAACGTCCCGAAGAGTGTTTTAATGAGTAAAGATTGAATCATTGAATGAAATTACCTCAATCAAGGTAGCTATTACATCACTAGACTTTTTTAATTTAAAAAGATTGACGTTTTGAAAAGAAATGAGTGTTTCGAGTTAAAGTTATTCAAGTTCCCTTTGACGTCACGAAGAGTGTTTTAATGAGTAAAGATTGACTCTTTGAATGAAATTACCTCAATCAAGGTACCTATTCTGTCACAAAACCTTTTTAATGAATAAAGATTGAATCTTTGAAAGAACATGAGAGTTTTGATTTCAACCTATTCGATTTACCTATGAAGTTACGAAGAGTCTTTTAATGACTAAAGATTGAATCTTTGAATGAAAATACCTCAATAAAGGTACTTATTTTGTTAGTAGACATTTTTAATGTATAAAGATTGTATCTTTGAACGAAAATGAGAGTTTTGAGTTAAACTTATTCATGGTCCCTGTAACGTCCCAAAGAGTGCTTTAAGGAGTAAATATTGAATCTTTGAATGTAATTACCTCAGTCAAGGTAGCTATTATGTCACTAGACCTTTTTAATGTACAAAGTTTGAATCTTGGAAAGAAAATGAGAGTTTAGAGTTTAACTTATTCAAGTTACCTATGAAGTCGCGAAGAGTGTTTTAATGAATAAAGATTGAATCTTTGAATGAAAATACCTCAATAAAGGTACCTATTATGTTACTAGACCTTTTTAACGTCTAAAGATTGAATATTTGGAATAAAATGATAGTTCTGAGTTTAACTTATTCGATTTATCTATGAAGTCGTGAACAGTGTTTGAATGACTAAATAATGAATCTTTGAATGAAAATACCTTAGTAAAGGCACCTATTATGTTACTAGACCTTTTTAATGTATAAAGATTGAATCTTGGAATGAAAATGACTGTTTTGAGTTAAACTTATTCGAGTTCCCTATGACATCCCGAAGAGTATTTCAACTAGTAAAGATTGAATCTTTGATTGAAATTACTTGAAACAATGAACTGATTTTGTCCCTGGACCTTTTATATATAAAGATTGAATCTTTAAAAAGAAATGAGCGTTATGAGTTAAACCTATCAGAGTTCCCTATGACGTCCCGAATTGTGTTTTAACGTGTAAGGATTGAATCTTTGTATGAAATTACCTCAATAGAGGTACTTATTAAGTCAGTAGACCTTTTTAATGTATAAAGGTTTAATCTTTGAAAGAAAATGAGAGTTTTGAGTTAAACATATTCGAGTTCCCTGCGACGTCTCGAAGAGTGTTTTAAAGAGTAAATATTGAATCTTTGAATGAAATTACCTCAATCAAGGTACCTGTTATGTCACTAGACCTTTTTAATGTATAAAGATCGAATATTTGTAAAGAATTACGAGTTTTGAGTTCAAGTTATTTGAGTTCCCTTTGACGTCACGAAGCGTGTTTTAATAAGTAAAGATTGAATCTTTGAACGAAATTATCTCAATCAATGTACCTATTATGTCAGTAAACCTTTTTAATGTATAAAGATGGAATCTTTGAAAAAAGTGTCAGTATTGAGTTTAACTTATTCGAGTTACCTATGAAGTCGCGAAGAGTGTTTTAATGACCAAAGACTGAATCTTCAAACGAAAATTCCTCAATAAAGGAACATATTATGTTACTAGATCTTTTTGATGTATAAAGATTGAATCTTTGAAAGAAAATTAGAGTTTTGAGTTAAACTTATTCGAGTTCCTTTTGACATCCCGAAGAGTGTTTTAATAAATAAAGATTGAATCTTTGAATGAAATTACCTCAATCAGGGTACCTATTAAGTCACTAGAAATTTTTATTGTATAAAGATTGAATCTTTGAAAAGAAATGAGAGTTTTGAGTTAAAGTTATTCGAGTTACCTTTGACGTCACGAAGAGTGTTTTAATGAGTAAAGATTGAATCTTTGAATGAAATTACCTCAATCAAGGTACCTATTCTACCACTAGACCTTTGTAATGTATAAAGATTGAATCTTTGAAAGAAAATGAGTGTTTTGAGTTTAACTTATTCGAGTTACCTATGAAATCGCGAAGAGTGTTTTGATGACTGATGATTGATTCTTTGAATGAAAAATACCACAATAAAGGTACCAATTCTGTTACTCGACCTTTATAATGTATAAAGATTGAATCTTTGAAAGAAAATGAGATTTTTGAGTTAAAATTATTCGAGTTCCCAGTAACGTCCCGAAGAGTGTTTTAATGAGTAAAGATTGAATCATTGAATGAAATTACCTCAATCAAGGTAGCTATTACATCATTAGACCTTTTTAATTTTAAAAGATTGACGTTTTGAAAAGAAATGAGTGTTCGAGTTAAAGTTATTCAAGTTCCCTTTGACGTCACGAAGAGTGTTTTAATGAGTAAAGATTGAATCTTTGAATGAAATTACCTCAATCAAGGTACCTATTCTGTCACTAAACCTTTTTAATGTATAAAGATTGAATCTTTGAAAGAACATGAGAGTTTTGATTTCAACCTATTCGAGTTACCTATGAAGTTGCGAAGAGTCTTTTAATGACTAAAGATTGAATCTTTGAATGAAAATACCTCAATAAAGGTACTTATTTTGTTAGTTGACCTTTTTAATGTATAAAGATTGTATCTTTGAAAGAAAAAGAGAGTTTTGAGTTAAACTTATTCATGTTCCCTGTTTTGCCCTAAAGAGTGTTTTAAGGAGTAAATATTGAATATTTGAATGTAATTACCTCAATCAAGGTAGCTATTATGTCACTAGACCTTTTTAATGTACAAAGATTGAATCTTGGAAAGAAAAGGAGCGTTTTGAGTTTAACTTATTCGAGTTATCTATGAAGTCGCGAAGGGTGTTTTAATGAATAAAGATTGAATCTTTGAATGAAAACACCTCAACAAAGGTACCTATTATGTTACTAGACCTTTTTAATGTCTAAAGATTGAATCTTTGGAATAAAATGATAGTTCTGACTTTAACTTATTCGATTTACCTATGAAGTCGTGAACAGTGTTTGAACGACTAAATAATGAATCTTTGAATGAAAATACCTTAGTAAAGGTACCTATTATGTTACTAGACCTTTTTAATGTATAAAGATTGAATCTTGGAAAGAAAATGACTGTTTTGAGTTAAACTTATTCGAGTTCCCTATGACATCCCGAAGAGTATTTCAACGAGTAAAGATTGAATCTTTGATTGAAATTACTTGAAACAATGAACTGATTTTGTCCCTGGACCTTTTATATATAAAGATTGAATCTTTAAAAAGAAATGAGCGTTATGAGTTAAACCTATCCAAGTTCCCTATAACGTCCCGAATTGTGTTTTAACGCGTAAGGATTGAATCTTTGTATGAAATTACCTCAATAGAGGTACTTATTATGTCACTAGACCATTTTAATGTATAAAGATTTAAACTTTGAAAGAAAATGAGAGTTTTGAGTTAAACATATTTGAGTTCCCTGCGACGTCTCGAAGAGTGTTTTAAAGAGTAAATATTGAATCTTTGAATGAAATTACCTCAATCAAGGTACCTGTTATGTCACTAGACCTTTTTAATGTATAAAGATCGAATATTTGTAAAGAACTACGAGTTTTGAGTTCAAGTTATTTGAGTTCCCTTTGACGTCACGAAGCGTGTTTTAATGAGTAAAGATCGAATATTTGTAAAGAACTACGAGTTTTGAGTTCAAGTTATTTGAGTTCCCTTTGACGTCACGAAGCGTGTTTTAATGAGTAAAGATTGAATCTTTGAACGAAATTATCTCAATCAATGTACTTATTATGTCAGTAGACCTTTTTAATGTATAAAGATGGAATCTTTGAAAAAAGTGAGAGTATTGAGTTTAACTTATTCGAGTTACCTATGAAGTTGCGAAGAGTGTTTTAATGACCAAAGATTGAATCTTCAAATGAAAATTCCTCAATAAAGGAACCTATTATGTTACTAGATCTTTTTGATGTATAAAGATTGAATCTTTGAAAGAAAATTAGAGTTTTGAGTTTTGCTTATTCGAGTTCCTTTTGACATCCCGAAGAGTGTTTTAATGAATAAAGATTGAATCTTTGAATGAAATTACCTCAATCAAGGTACCTATTAAGTCACTAGAAATTTTTATTGTATAAAGATTGAATCTTTGAAAAGAAATGAGAGTTTTGAGTTAAAGTTATTCGAGTTCCCTTTGACGTCACGAAGAGTGTTTTAATGAGTAAAGATTGAATCTTTGAATGAAATTACCTCAATCAAGGTACCTATTCTACCACTAGACCTTTGTAATGTATAAAGATTGAATCTTTGAAAGAAAATGAGTGTTTTGAGTTTAACTTATTCGAGTTACCTATGAAATCGCGAAGAGTGTTTTAATGACTGAAGATTGAATCTTTGAATGAAAAATACCACAATAAAGGTGCCAATTCTGTTACTAGACCTTTTTAATGTATAAAGATTGAATCTTTGAAAGAAAATGAGATTTTTGAGTTAAACTTATTCGAGTTCTCTGTAACATCCCGAAGAGTGTTTTAATGAGTAAAGATTGAATCATTGAATGAAATTACCTCAACCAAGGTAGCTATTACATCACTAGACCTTTTTAATTTAAAAAGATTGACGTTTTGAAAAGAAATGAGTGTTTCGAGTTAAAGTTATTCAAGTTCCCTTTGACGTCACGAAGAGTGTTTTAATGAGTAAAGATTGACTCTTTGAATGAAATTACCTCAATCAAGGTACCTATTCTGTCACTAAACCTTTTTAATGTATAAAGATTGAATATTTGAAAGAACATGAGAGTTTTGATTTCAACCTATCCGAGTTACCTATGAAGTTGCGAAGAGTCTTTTAATGACTAAAGATTGAATCTTTGAATGAAAGTACCTCAATAAAGGTACTTATTTTGTTAGTAGACCTTTTTAATGTATAAAGATTGTATCTTTGAAAGAAAATGAGAGTTTTGAGTTAAACTTATTCATGTTCCCTGTAACGTCCCAAAGAGTGTTTTAAGGAGTAAATATTGAATCTTTGAATGTAATTACCTCAATCAAGGTAGCTATTATGTCACTAGACCTTTTTAATGTACAAAGATTGAATCTTGGAAAGAAAATGAGAGTTTTGAGTTTAACTTATTCGAGTTACCTATGAAGTCGCGAAGAGTGTTTTAATGAATAAAGATTGAATCTTTCAATGAAAACACCTCAATAAAGGTACCTATTATGTTACTAGACCTTTTTAATGTCTAAAGATTGAATCTTTGGAATAAAATGATAGTTCTGAGTTTAACTTATGTGATTTACCTATGAAGTTGTCAACAGTGTTTGAACGACTAAATAATGAATCTTTGAATGAAAATACCTTAGTAAAGGTACCTATTATGTTACTAGACCTTTTTAATGTAAAAAGATTGAATCTTGGAAAGAAAATGACTGTTTTGAGTTAAACTTATTCGAGTTCCCTATGACATCCCGAAGAGTATTTCAACGAGTAAAGATTGAATCTTTGATTGAAATGACTTGAAACAATGAACTGATTTTGTCCCTGGACCTTTTATATATAAAGATTGAATCTTTAAAAAGAAATGAGCGTTATGAGTTAAACCTATCCGAGTTCCCTATGACGTCCCGAATAGTGCTTTAACGCGTAAGGATTGAATCTTTGTATGAAATTATCTCAATAGAGGTACTTATTATGTCACTAGACCATTTTAATGTATAAAGGTTTAAACTTTGAAAGAAAATGAGAGTTTTGAGTTAAACATATTCGAGTTCCCTGCGACGTCTCGAAGAGTGTTTTAAAGAGTAAATATTGAATCTTTGAATGAAATTACCACAATCAAGGTACCTGTTAGGTCACTAGACCTTTTTAATGTATAAAGATCGAATATTTGTAAAGAACTACGAGTTTTGAGTTCAAGTTATTTGAGTTCCCTTTGACGTCACGAAGCGTGTTTTAATGAGTAAAGATTGAATCTTTGATCGAAATTATCTCAATCAATGTACCTATTATGTTAGTAGACCTTTCTAATGTATAAAGATGGAATCATTGAAAAAAGTGAGAGTATTGAGTTTAACTTATTCGAGTTACCTATGAAGTCGCGAAGAGTATTTTAATGACCAAAGATGGAATCTTCAAATGAAAATTCCTTAATAAAGGAACCTATTATGTTACTAGATCTTTTTGATGTATAAAGATTGAATCTTTGAAAGAAAATTAGAGTTTTGAGTTAAACTTATTCGAGTTCTTTTGACATCTCGAAGAGTGTTTTAAGGAATAAAGATTGAATCTTTGAATGAAATTACCTCGATCAAGGTACCTATTAAGTCACTAGAAATTTTTATTGTATAAAATTGAATCTTTGAAAAGAAATGAGAGTTTTGAGTTAAAGTTATTCGAGTTCCCTTCGACGTCACGAAGAGTGTTTTAATGAGTAAAGATTGAATCTTTGAATGAAATTACCTCAATCAAGGTACCAATTCTACCACTAGACCTTTGTAATGTATAAAGATGGAATCTTTGAAAAAAGTGAGAGTATTGAGTTTAACTTATTCGAGTGACCTATGAAGTCGCGAAGAGTGTTTTAATAACCAAAGATTGAATCTTCAAATGAAAATTCCTCAATAAAGGAACCTATTATGTTACTAGATCTTTTTGATGTATAAAGATTGAATCTTTGAAAGAAAATTAGAGTTTTGAGTTAAACTTATTCGAGTTCCTTTTGACATCCCGTAGTGTGTTTTAATGAATAAAGATTGAATCTTTGAATGAAATTACCTCAATCAAGGTACCTATTAAGTCACTAGAAATTTTTATTGTATAAAGATTGAATCTTTGAAAAGAAATGAGAGTTTTGAGTTAAAGTTATTCGAGTTCCCTTTGACGTCGCGAAAAGTGTTTTAATGAGTAAAGATTGAATCTTTGAATGAAATTACCTCAATTACGGTACCTATTCTACCACTAGACCTTTGTAATGTATAAAGATTAAATCTTTGAAAGAAAATGAGTGTTTTGAGTTTAACTTATTCGAGTTACCTATGAATCGCGAAGAGTGTTTTAATGACTGAAGATTGAATCTTTGAATGAAAAATATCACAATAAAGGTACCAATTCTGTTACTAGACCTTTTTAATGTATAAAGATTGAATCTTTGAAAGAAAATGAAATTTTTGAGTTAAACTTATTCGAGTTCCCTGTAACGTCCCGAAGAGTGTTTTAACGAGTAAAGATTGAATCATTGAAAGAAATTACCTCAATCAAGGTAGCTATTACATCACTAGACCTTTTTAATTTAAAAAGATTGATGTTTTGAAAAGAAATGAGTGTTTCGAGTTAAAGTTATTCAAGTTCCCTTTGACGTCACGAAGAGTGTTTTAATGAGTAAATTGAATCTTTGAATGAAATTACCTCAATCAAGGTACCTATTCTGTCACTAAACCTTTTTAATGTATAAAGATTGAATCTTTGAAAGAACATGAGAGTTTTGATTTCAACCTATTCGAGTTACCTAGGAAGTTGCGAAGAGTCTTTTAATGACTAAAGATTGAATCTTTGAATGAAAATACCTCAATAAAGGTACTTATTTTGTTAGCAGACCTTTTTAATGTATAAAGATTGTATCTTTGAAAGAAAATGAGAGTTTTGTGTTAAACTTATTCATGTTCCCTGTAACGTTCCAAAGAGTGTTTGAAGGAGTAAATATTGAATCTTTTTATGTAATTACCTCAATCAAGGTAGCTATTATGTCACTAGACCTTTTTAATGTACAAAGATTGAATCTTGGAAAGGAAATGAGAGTTTTGAGTTAAACTTATTCGAGTTACCTATGAAGTCGCGAAGGGTGTTTTAATGAATAAAGATTGAATCTTTGAATGAAAACACCTCAATAAAGGTACCTATTATGTTACTAGACCTTTTTAATGTCTAAAGATTGAATCTTTGGAATAAAATGATAGTTCTGACTTTAACTTATTCGATTTACCTATGAAGTCGTGAACAGTGTTTGAACGACTAAATAATGAATCTTTGAATGCAAATACCTTAGTAAAGGTACCTATTTTGTTACTAGACCTTTTTAATGTATAAAGATTGAATCTTGGAAAGAAAATGACTGTTTTGAGTTAAACTTATTCGAGTTCCCTATGACATCCCGAAGAGTATTTCAACGAGTAAAGATTGAATCTTTGATTGAAATTACTTGAAACAATGAACTGATTTTTTCCCAGGACCTTTTATATATAAAGATTGAATCTTTAAAAAGAAATGAGCGTTATGAGTTAAACCTATCCGAGTTCCCTATGACGTCCTGAATAGGGTTTTAACGCGTAAGGATTGAATCTTTGTATGAAATTACCTCAATAGAGGTACTTATTATGTCACTAGACTTTTTTAATGTCTAAAGGTTTAATCTTTGAAAGAAAATCAGAGTTTTGAGTTAAACATATTTGAGTTCCCTGCGACGTCTCAAAGAGTGTTTTAAAGAGTAAATATTGAATCTTTGAATGAAATTACCTCAATCAAGGTACCTGTTATGTCACTAGACCTTTTTAATGTATAAAGATCGAATATTTGTAAAGAACTACGAGTTTTGAGTTAAAGTTATTTGAGTTTCATTTGACGTCACGAAGCGTGTTTTAATGAGTAAAGATTGAATCTTTGAACGAAATTTTCTCAATCAATGTACCTATTATGTCAGTAGACCTTTTTAATGTATCAAGATGGAATCTTTGAAAAAAGTGAGAGTATTGAGTTTAGCTTATTCGAGTTACCTATGAAGTCGCGAAGAGTGTTTTAATAACCAAAGATTAAATCTTCAAATGAAAATTCCTTAATAAAGGAACCTATTATGTTACTAGATCTTTTTGATTTATAAAGATTGAATCTTTGAAAGAAAATTAGAGTTTTGAGTTAAACTTATTCGAGTTCTTTTGATATCTCGAAGAGTGTTTTAAGGAATAAAGATTGAATCTTTGAATGAAATTACCTCGATCCAGGTACCTATTAAGTCACTAGAAATTTTTATTGTATAAAATTGAATCTTTGAAAAGAAATGAGAGTTTTGAGTTAAAGTTATTCGAGTTCCCTTCGACGTCACGAAGAGTGTTTTAATGAGTAAAGATTGAATCTTTGAATGAAATTACCTCAATCAAGGTACCTATTCTACCACTAGACCTTTGTAATGTATAAAGATTGAATCTTTGAAAGAAAATGAGTGTTTTGAGTTTAACTTATTCGAGTTACCTATGAAATCGCAAAGAGTGTTTTAGTGACTGAAGATTGAATCTTTGAATGAAAAATACCACAATAAAGGTACCAATTCTGTTACAAGACCTTTTTAATGTATAAAGATTGAATCTTTGAAAGAAAATGAGATTTTTGAGTTAAACTTATTCGAGTTCCCTATAACGTCCCGAAGAGTATTTTAATGAGTAAAGATTGAATCATTGAATGAAATTACCTCAATCAAGGTAGCTATTACATCACTAGACCTTTTTAATTTAAAAAGATTGACGTTTTGAAAAGAAATGAGTATTCGAGTTAAAGTTATTCAAGTTCCCTTTGACGTCACGAAGAGTGTTTTAATGAGTAAAGATTGAATCTTTGAATGAAATTACCTCAATCAAGGTACCTATTCTGTCACTAAACCTTTTTAATGTATAAAGATTGAATCTTTGAAAGAACATGAGAGTTTTGATTTCAACCTATTCGAGTAACCTATGAAGTTGCGAAGAGTCTTTTAATGACTAAAGATTGAATCTTTGAATGAAAATACCTCAATAAAGGTACTTATTTTGTTAGTAGACCTTTTTAATGTATAAAGATTGTATCTTTGAAAGAAAATGAGAGTTTTGAGTTAAACTTATTCATGTTCCCTGTAACATCCCAAAGAGTGTTTTAAGGAGGAAATATTGAATCTTTGAATGTAATTACCTCAATCAAGGTAGCTATTATGTCACTAGACCTTTTTAATGTACAAAGATTGAATCTTGGAAAGAAAATGAGAGTTTTGAGTTTAACTTATACGAGTTACCTATGAAGTCGCGAAGAGTGTTTTAATGAATAAAGATTGAATCTTTGGAATAAAATGATAGTTCTTAGTTTAACTTATTCGATTTACCTATGAAGTCGTGAACAGTGTTTGAACGACTAAATAATGAATCTTTGAATGAAAATACCTTAGTAAAGGTACCTATTATGTTACTAGACCTTTTTAATGTATAAAGATTGAATCTTGGAAAGAAAATGACTGTTTTGAGTTAAACTTATTCGAGTTCCCTATGACATCCCGAAGAGTATTTCAACGAGTAAAGATTGAATCTTTCCTTGAAATTACTTGAAACAATGAACTGATTTTGTTCCTGGACCTTTTATATATAAAGATTGAATCTTTAAAAAGAAATGAACGTTATGAGTTAAACCTATCCGAGTTCCCTATGACGTCCCGAATAGTTTTTTAACGCGTAAGGATTGAATCTTTGTATGAAATTACCTCAATAGAGGTACTTATTATGTCACTAGACCTTTTTAATGTATAAAGGTTTAATCTTTGAAAGAATATGAGAGTTTTGAGTTAAACATATTTGAGTTCCCTGCGACGTCTCGAAGAGTGTTTTAAAGAGTAAATATTGAATCTTTGAATGAAATTACCTCAATCAAGGTACCTGTTATGTCACTAGACCTTTTTAATGTATAAAGATCGAATATTTTTAAAGAACTACGAGTTTTGAGTTAAAGTTATTTGAGTTCCCTTTGACGTCACGAAGCGTGTTTTAATGAGTAAGGATTGAATCTTTGATCGAAATTATCTCAATCAATGTACCAATTATGTCAGTAGACCTTTTTAATGTATAAAGATGGAATCATTGAAAAAAGTGAGAGTATTGAGTTTAACTTATTCGAGTTACCCATGAAGTCGCGAAGAGTGTTTTAATGACCAAAGATTGAATCTTCAAATGAAAATTCCTCAATAAAGGAACCTATTATGTTACTAGATCTTTTTGATGTATAAAGATTGAATCTTTGAAAGAAAATTAGAGTTTTGAGTTAAACTTATTCGAGTTCCTTTTGACATCCCGAACAGTGCTTTAATGAATAAAGATTGAATCTTTGAATGAAATTACCTCAATCAAGGTACCTATTAAGTCACTAGAAATTTTTATAGTATAAAGATTGAATCTTTGAAAAGAAATGAGAGTTTTGAGTTAAAGTTATTCGAGTTCCCTTTGACGTCATGAAGAGTGTTTTAATGAGTAAAGATTGAATCTTTGAATGAAATTACCTCGATCAAGGTACCTATTCTACCACTAGACCTTTGTAATGTATAAAGATTGAATCTTTGAAAAAAAATGATTGTTTTGCATTTAACTTATTCGAGTTACCTATGAAATCGCAAAAAGTGTTTTAATGACTGAAGATTGAATCTGTGAATGAAAAATACCACAATAAAGGTACCAATTCTGTTACTAGACCTTTTTATGAGATTTTTGAGTTAAACTTATTCGAGTTCCCTGTAACGTCCTGAAGAGTGTTTTAACGAGTAAAGATTGAATCATTGAATGAAATTACCTCAATCAAGGTAGCTATTACATCACTAGACCTTTTTAATTTAAAAAGATTGACGTTTTGAAAAGAAATGAGTGTTCGAGTTAAAGTTATTCAAGTTCCCTTTGACGTCACGAAGAGTGTTTTAATGAGTAAAGATTGACTCTTTGATTGAAATTACCGCAATCAAGGTACCTATTCTGTCACTAAACCTTTTTAATGTATAAAGATTGTATCTTTGAAAGAACATGAGAGTTTTGATTTCAACCTATTCGAGTTACCTATGAAGTTGCGAAGAGTCTTTTAATGACTAAAGATTGAATCTTCGAATGAAAGTACCTCAATAAAGGTACTTATTTTGTTAGTAGACCTTTTTAATGTATAAAGATTGTATCTTTGAAAGAAAATGAGAGTTTTGAGTTCAACTTATTCATGTTCCCGGTAACGTCCCAAAGAGTGTTTTAAGGAGTAAATATTGAATCTTTGAATGTAATTACCTCAATCAAGATAGCTATTATGTCACTAGACCTTTTTAATGTACAAAGATTGAATCTTGGAAAGAAATTGAGAGTTTTGAGTTCAACTTATTCGAGTTACCTATGAAGTCGCGAAGAGTGTTTTAATGAATAAAGATTGAATCTTTGAATGAAAACACCTCAATAAAGGTAACTATTATGTTACTAGACCTTTTTAATGTCTAAAGATTGAATCTTTGGAATAAAATGATAGTTCTGAGTTTAACTTATTCGATTTACCTATGAAGTCGTGAACAGTGTTTGAACGACTAAATAATGAATCTTTGAATGAAAATACCTTATAAAGGGACCTATTATGTTACTAGACCTTTTTAATGTATAAAGATTGAATCTTGGAATGAAAATGACTGTTTTGAGTTAAACTTATTCGAGTTCCGTATGACATCCCGAAGAGTATTTCAACGAGGAAAGATTGAATCTTTGATTGAAATTACTTGGAACAATGAACTGATTTTATCCCTGGACCTTTTATATATAAAGATTGAATCTTTAAAAAGAAATGAGCGTTATGAGTTAAACCTATACGAGTTCCCTATGACGTCCCGAATAGTGTTTTAACGCGTAAGGATTGAATCTTTGTATGAAATTACCTCAATAGAGGTACTTATTATATCAGTAGACCTTATTAATGTATAAAGGTTTAATCTTTGAAAGAAAATGAGGGTTTTGAGTTAAACATATTCGAGTTCCCTGCGACGTCTCGAAGAGTGTTTTAAAGAGTAAATATTGAATCTTTGAATGAAATTACCTCAATCAAGGTACCTATTATGTCAGTAGACCTTTGTAATGTATAAAGATTGAATTTTTGAAAGAAAATGAGTGTTTTGAGTTTAACATATTCGAGTTACCTATGAAATCGCGAAGAGTGTTTTAATGACTGGAGATTGAATCTTTGAATGAAAAATCCCACAATAAAGGTACCAATTCTATTACTAGAACTTTTTAATGTATAAAGATTGAATCTTTGAAAGAAAATGAGATTTCTGAGTTAAACTTATTCGAGTTCCCTGTAACGTCCCGAAGATTGTTTTAATGAGTAAAGATTGAATCATTGAATGAAATTACCTCAATCAAGGTAGCTATTACATCATTAGACCTTTTTAATTCAAAAAGATTGACGTTTTGAAAAGAAATGAGTGTTTCGAGTTAAAGTTATTCAAGTTCCCTTTGACGTCACGAAGAGTGTTTTAATGAGTAAAGATTGAATCTTTAAAAGAAATTACCTCAATCAAGGTACCTATTCTGTCACTAAACCTTTTTAATGAATAAAGATTGAATCTTCGAAAGAACATGAGAGTTTTGAGTTCAACCTATTCGAGTTGCCTATGAAGTTGCGAAGAGAGTTTTAATGACTAAAGATTGAATCTTTGAATGAAAATACCTCAATAAAGGTACTTATTTTGTTAGTAGACCTTTTTAATGTATAAAGATTATATCTTTGAAAGAAAATGAGAGTTTTGAGTTAAACTTATTCATGTTCCCTGTAACGTCCCAAGGAGTGTTTTAAGGAGTAAATATTGAATCTTTGAATGTAATTACCTCAATCAAGTTAGCTATTATGTCACTAGACCTTTTTAATGTACAAAGATTCAATCTTGGAAAGAAAATGAGAGTTTGGAGTTTAACTTATTCGAGTTACCTATGAAGTCGCAAAGAGTGTTTTAATGAATAAAGATTGAATCTTTGAATGAAAACACCTCAATAAAGGCACCTATTATGTTACTAGACCTTTTTAATGTCTAAAGATTGAATCTTTGGAATAAAATGATAGTTCTGAGTTTAACTTATTCGATTTACCTATGAAGTCGTGAACAGTGTTTGAATGACTAAATAATGAATCTTTGAATGAAAATACCTTAGTAAAGGTACCTATTATGTTACTAGACCTTTTTAATGTATAAAGATTGAATCTTGGAAAGAAAATGACTGTTTTGAGTTAAACTTATTCGAGTTCCCTATGACATCCCGAAGAGTATTTCAACGCGTAAAGATTGAATCTTTGATTGAAATTACTTGAAACAATGAACTGATTTTGTCCCTGGACCTTTTATATATAAAGATTGAATCTTTAAAAAGAAATGAGCGTTATGAGTTAAACCTATCCGAGTTCCCTATGACGTCTCGAATAGTGTTTTAACGCGTAAGGATTGAATCTTTGTATGAAATTACCTCAATAGAGGTACTTATTATGTCACTAGACCTTTTTAATGTATAAAGGTTTAATCTTTGAAAGAAAATGAGAGTTTTGAGTTAAAAGTATTCGAGTTCCCTGCGACGTCTCGAAGAGTGTTTTAAAGAGTAAATATTGAATCTTTGAATGAAATTACCTCAATCAAGGTACCTATTATGTCACTAGACCTTTTTAATGTATAAAGATCGAATATTTGTAAAGAACTACGAGTTTTGAGTTAAAGTTATTTGAGTTCCCTTTGACGTCAAGAAGCGTGTTTTAATGAGTAAAGATTGAATCTTTGAATGAAATTACCTCAATCAAGGTAGCTATTACATCACTAGACCTTTTTAATTTAAAAAGATTGACGTTTTGAAAAGAAATGAGTGTTTCGAGTTAAAGTTATTCAAGTTCCCTTTGACGTCACGAAGAGTGTTTTAATGAGTAAAGATTGAATCTTTGAATGAAATTACCTCAATCAAGGTACCTATTCTGTCACTAAACCTTTTTAATGTATAAAGATTGAATCTTTGAAAGAACATGAGAGTTTTGAGTTCAACCTATTCGAGTTGCCTATGAAGTTGCGAAGAGTGATTTAATGACTAAAGATTGAATCTTTGAATGAAAATACCTCAATAAAGGTACTTATTTTGTTAGTAGACCTTTTTAATGTATAAAGATTATATCTTTGAAAGAAAATGAGAGTTTTGAGTTAAACTTATTCATGTTCCCTGTAACGTCCCAAGGAGATTTTTAAGGAGTAAATATTGAATCTTTGAATGTAATTACCTCAATCAAGGTAGCTATTATGTCACTAGACCTTTTTAATGTACAAAGATTCAATCTTGGAAAGAAAATGAGAGTTTGGAGTTTAACTTATTCGAGTTACCTATGAAGTCGCAAAGAGTGTTTTAATGAATAAAGATTGAATGTTTGAATGAAAACACCTCAATAAAGGTACCTATTATGTTACTAGACCTTTTTAATGTCTAAAGATTGAATCTTTGGAATAAAATGATAGTTCTGAGTTTAACTTATTCGATTTACCTATGAAGTCTTGAACAGTGTTTGAATGACTAAATAATGAATCTTTGAATGAAAATACCTTTGTAAAGGTACCTATTATGTTACTAGACCTTTTTAATGTATAAAGATTGAATCTTGGAAAGAAAATGACCGTTTTGAGTTAAACTTATTCGAGTTCCCTATGACATCCCGAAGAGTATTTCAACGCGTAAAGATTGAATCTTTGATTGAAATTACTTGAAACAATGAACTGATTTTGTCCCTGGACCTTTTATATATAAAGATTGAATCTTTAAAAAGAAATGAGCGTTATGAGTTAAACCTATCCGAGTTCCCTATGACGTCCCGAATAGTGTTTTAACGCGTAAGGATTGAATCTTTGTATGAAATTACCTCAATAGAGGTACTTATTATGTCACTAGACCTTTTTAATGTATAAAGGTTTAATCTTTGAAAGAAAATGAGAGTTTTGAGTTAAAAGTATTCGAGTTCCCTGCGACGTCTCGAAGAGTGTTTTAAAGAGTAAATATTGAATCTTTGAATGAAATTACCTCAATCAAGGTACCTGTTATGTCACTAGACCTTTTTAATGTATAAAGATCGAATATTTGTAAAGAACTACGAGTTTTGAGTTAAAGTTATTTGAGTTCCCTTTGACGTCAAGAAGCGTGTTTTAATGAGTAAAGATTGAATCTTTGAACGAAATTATCTCAATCAATGTACCTATTATGTCAGTAGACCTTTTTAATGTATAAAGATGGAATCTTTGAAAAAAATGAGAGTATTGAGTTTAACTTATTCGAGTTACCTATGAAGTCGCGAAGAGTGTTTTAATGACCAAAGATTGAATCTTCAAATAAAAATTCCTCAATAAAGGAACCTATTTTGTTACTAGATCTTTTTGATATATAAAGATTGAATCTTTGAAAGAAAATTAGAGTTTTGAGTTAAACTTATTCGAGTTCCTTTTGACATCCCGAAGAGTGTTTTAATGAATAAAGATTGAATCTTTGAATGAAATTACCTCAATCAAGGTACCTATTAAGTCACTAGAAATTTTTATTGTATAAAGATTGAATCTTTGAAAAGAAATGAGAGTTTTGAGTTAAAGTTATTCGAGTTCCCTTTGACGTCACGAAGTGTGTTTTAATGAGTAAAGATTGAATCTTTGAATGAAATTACCTCAATCAAGGTACCTATTCTACCACTAGACCTTTGTAATGTATAAGGATTGAATCTTTGAAAGAAAATGAGTGTTTTGAGTTTAACTTATTCGAGTTACCTATGAAATCGCGAAGAGTGTTTTAATGACTGAAGATTGAATCTTTGAATGAAAAATACCACAATAAAGATACCAATTCTGTTACTAGACCATTTTAATATATAAAGATTGAATCTTTGAAAGAAAATGAGATTTTTGAGTTAAACTTATTCGAGTTCCCTGTAACGTCGCGAAGAGTGTTTTAATGAGTAAAGATTGAATCATTGAATGAAATTACCTCAATCAAGGTAGCTATTACATCACTAGACCTTTTTAATTTAAAAAGATTGACGTTTTGAAAAGAAATGAGTGTTTCGAGTTAAAGTTATTCAAGTTCCCTTTGACGTCACGAAGAGTGTTTTAATGAGTAAAGATTGAATCTTTGAATGAAATTACCTCAATCAAGGTACCTATTCTGTCACTAAACCTTTTTAATGTATAAAGATTGAATCTTTGAAAGAACATGAGAGTTTTGAGTTCAACCTATTCGAGTTGCCTATGAAGTTGCGAAGAGTGATTTAATGACTAAAGATTGAATCTTTGAATGAAAATACCTCAATAAAGGTACTTATTTTGTTAGTAGACCTTTTTAATGTATAAAGATTATATCTTTGAAAGAAAATGAGAGTTTTGAGTTAAACTTATTCATGTTCCCTGTAACGTCCCAAGGAGATTTTTAAGGAGTAAATATTGAATCTTTGAATGTAATTACCTCAATCAAGGTAGCTATTATGTCACTAGACCTTTTTAATGTACAAAGATTCAATCTTGGAAAGAAAATGAGAGTTTGGAGTTTAACTTATTCGAGTTACCTATGAAGTCGCAAAGAGTGTTTTAATGAATAAAGATTGAATGTTTGAATGAAAACACCTCAATAAAGGTACCTATTATGTTACTAGACCTTTTTAATGTCTAAAGATTGAATCTTTGGAATAAAATGATAGTTCTGAGTTTAACTTATTCGATTTACCTATGAAGTCTTGAACAGTGTTTGAATGACTAAATAATGAATCTTTGAATGAAAATACCTTTGTAAAGGTACCTATTATGTTACTAGACCTTTTTAATGTATAAAGATTGAATCTTGGAAAGAAAATGACCGTTTTGAGTTAAACTTATTCGAGTTCCCTATGACATCCCGAAGAGTATTTCAACGCGTAAAGATTGAATCTTTGATTGAAATTACTTGAAACAATGAACTGATTTTGTCCCTGGACCTTTTATATATAAAGATTGAATCTTTAAAAAGAAATGAGCGTTATGAGTTAAACCTATCCGAGTTCCCTATGACGTCCCGAATAGTGTTTTAACGCGTAAGGATTGAATCTTTGTATGAAATTACCTCAATAGAGGTACTTATTATGTCAGTAGACCTTTTTAATGTATAAAGGTTTAATCTTTGAAAGAAAATGAGAGTTTTGAGTTAAAAGTATTCGAGTTCCCTGCGACGTCTCGAAGAGTGTTTTAAAGAGTAAATATTGAATCTTTGAATGAAATTACCTCAATCAAGGTACCTGTTATGTCACTAGACCTTTTTAATGTATAAAGATCGAATATTTGTAAAGAACTACGAGTTTTGAGTTAAAGTTATTTGAGTTCCCTTTGACGTCAAGAAGCGTGTTTTAATGAGTAAAGATTGAATCTTTGAACGAAATTATCTCAATCAATGTACCTATTATGTCAGTAGACCTTTTTAATGTATAAAGATGGAATCTTTGAAAAAAATGAGAGTATTGAGTTTAACTTATTCGAGTTACCTATGAAGTCGCGAAGAGTGTTTTAATGACCAAAGATTGAATCTTCAAATAAAAATTCCTCAATAAAGGAACCTATTTTGTTACTAGATCTTTTTGATATATAAAGATTGAATCTTTGAAAGAAAATTAGAGTTTTGAGTTAAACTTATTCGAGTTCCTTTTGACATCCCGAAGAGTGTTTTAATGAATAAAGATTGAATCTTTGAATGAAATTACCTCAATCAAGGTACCTATTAAGTCACTAGAAATTTTTATTGTATAAAGATTGAATCTTTGAAAAGAAATGAGAGTTTTGAGTTAAAGTTATTCGAGTTCCCTTTGACGTCACGAAGTGTGTTTTAATGAGTAAAGATTGAATCTTTGAATGAAATTACCTCAATCAAGGTACCTATTCTACCACTAGACCTTTGTAATGTATAAGGATTGAATCTTTGAAAGAAAATGAGTGTTTTGAGTTTAACTTATTCGAGTTACCTATGAAATCGCGAAGAGTGTTTTAATGACTGAAGATTGAATCTTTGAATGAAAAATACCACAATAAAGATACCAATTCTGTTACTAGACCATTTTAATATATAAAGATTGAATCTTTGAAAGAAAATGAGATTTTTGAGTTAAACTTATTCGAGTTCCCTGTAACGTCGCGAAGAGTGTTTTAATGAGTAAAGATTGAATCATTGAATGAAATTACCTCAATCAAGGTAGCTATTACATCACTAGACCTTTTTAATTTAAAAAGATTGACGTTTTGAAAAGAAATGAGTGTTTCGAGCTAAAGTTATTCAAGTTCCCTTTGACGTCACGAAGAGTGTTTTAATGAGTAAAGATTGAATCTTTGAATGAAATTACCTCAATCAAGGTACCTACTCTGTCACTAAACCTTTTTAATGTATAAAGATTGAATCTTTGAAAGAACGTGAGAGTTTTGAGTTCAACTTATTCGAGTTACCTATGAAGTTGCGAAGAGTGTTTTAATGACTAAAGATTGAATCTTTGAATGAAAATACCTCAATAAAGGTACTTATTTTGTTAGTAGACCTTTTTAATGTAGAAAGATTGTATCTTTGAAAGAAAATGAGAGTTTTGAGTTAAACTTATTCATGTTCCCTGTAACGTCCCAAAGAGTGTTTTAAGGAGTAAATTTTGAATCTTTGAATGTAATTACCTCAATCAAGGTAGCGATTTTGTCAGTAGACCTTTTTAATGTACAAAGATTGAATCTTGGAAAGAAAATGAGAGTTTGGAGTTTAACTTATTCGAGTTACCTATGAAGTCGCGAAGAGTGTTTTAATGAATAAAGATTGAATCTTTGAATGAAAACACCTCAATAAAGGTACCTATTATTTTACTAGACCTTTTTAATGTCTAAGGATTGAATCTTTGGAATAAAATGATAATTCTGAGTTTAACTTATTCGATTTACCTGTTAAGTCGTGAACAGTGTTTTAATGACTAAATAATGAATCTTTGAATGAAAATACCTTAGTAAAGGTACCTATTATGTTACTAGACCTTTTTAATGTATAAAGATTGAATCTTGGAAAGAAAATGACTGTTTTGAGTTAAACTTATTCGAGTTCCCTATGACATCCCGAAGAGTATTTCAACGCGTAAAGATTGAATCTTTGATTGAAATTACATGAAGCAATGAACTGATTTTGTCCCTGGACCTTTTATATATAAAGATTGAATCTTTAAAAAGAAATGAGCGTTATGAGTTAAACCTATCCGAGTTCCCAATGACGTCCCGAATAGTGTTTTAACGCGTAAGGATTGAATCTTTGTATGAAATTACCTCAATAAAGGTACTTATTATGTCACTAGACCTTTTTAATGTATAAAGGTTTAATCTTTGAAAGAAAATGAGAGTTTTGAGTTAAAAGTATTCGAGTTCCCTGCGACGTCTAGAAGAGTGTTTTAAAGAGTAAATATTGAATCTTTGAATGAAATTACCTCAATCAAGGTACCTATTATGTCACTAGACCTTTTTAATGTATAAAGATTGAATATTTGTAAAGAACTACGAGTTTTGAGTTAAAGTTATTTGAGTTCCCTTTGACGTCAAGAAGCGTGTTTTAATGAGTAAAGATTGAATCTTTGAACGAAATTATCTCAATCAATGTACCTATTATGTCAGTAGACCTTTTTAATGTATAAAGATGGAATCTTTGAAAAAAAATGAGAGTATTGAGTTTAACTTATTCGAGTTACCTATGAAGTCGCGAAGAGTGTTTTAATGACCAAAGATTGAATCTTCAAATAAAAATTCCTCAATAAAGGAACCTATTTTGTTACTAGATCTTTTTGATATTTAAAGATTGTATCTTTGAAAGAAAATTAGAGTTTTGAGTTAAACTTATTCGAGTTCCTTTTGACATCCCGAAGAGTGTTTTAATGAATAAAGATTGAATCTTTGAATGAAATTACCTCAATCAAGGTACCTATTAAGTCACTAGAAATTTTTATTGTATAAAGATTGAATCTTTGAAAAGAAATGAGAGTTTTGAGTTAAAGTTATTCGAGTTCCCTTTGACGTCACGAAGTGTGTTTTAATGAGTAAAGATTGAATCTTTGAATGAAATTACCTCAATCAAGGTACCTATTCTACCACTAGACCTTTGTAATGTATAAGGATTGAATCTTTGAAAGAAAATGAGTGTTTTGAGTTTAACTTATTCGAGTTACCTATGAAATCGCGAAGAGTGTTTTAATGACTGAAGATTGAATCTTTGAATGAAAAATACCACAATAAAGATACCAATTCTGTTACTAGACCATTTTAATGTATAAAGATTGAATCTTTGAAAGAAAATGAGATTTTTGAGTTAAACTTATTCGAGTTCCCTGTAACGTCGCAAAGAGTGTTTTAATGAGTAAAGATTGAATCATTGAATGAAATTACCTCAATCAAGGTAGCTATTACATCACTAGACCTTTTTAATTTAAAAAGATTGACGTTTTGAAAAGAAATGAGTGTTTCGAGCTAAAGTTATTCAAGTTCCCTTTGACGTCACGAATAGTGTTTTAATGAGTAAAGATTGAATCTTTGAATGAAATTACCTCAATCAAGGTACCTATTCTGTCACTAAACCTTTTTAATGTATAAAGATTGAATCTTTGAAAGAACGTGAGAGTTTTGAGTTCAACTTATTCGAGTTACCTATGAAGTTGCGAAGAGTGTTTTAATAACTAAAGATTGAATCTTTGAATGAAAATACCTCAATAAAGGTACTTATTTTGTTAGTAGACCTTTTTAATGTATAAAGATTGTATCTTTGAAAGAAAATGAGAGTTTTGAGTTAAACTTATTCATGTTCCCTGTAACGTCCCAAAGAGTGTTTTAAGGAGTAAATATTGAATCTTTGAATGTAATTACCTCAATCAAGGTAGCGATTTTGTCAGTAGACCTTTTTAATGTACAAAGATTGAATCTTGGAAAGAAAATGAGAGTTTGGAGTTTAACTTATTCGAGTTACCTATGAAGTCGCGAAGAGTGTTTTAATGAATAAAGATTGAATCTTTGAATGAAAACACCTCAATAAAGGTACCTATTATTTTACTAGACCTTTTTAATGTCTAAGGATTGAATCTTTGGAATAAAATGATAATTCTGAGTTTAACTTATTCGATTTACCTATGAAGTCTTGAACAGTGTTTGAATGACTAAATAATGAATCTTTGAATGAAAATACCTTTGTAAAGGTACCTATTATGTTACTAGACCTTTTTAATGTATAAAGATTGAATCTTGGAAAGAAAATGACCGTTTTGAGTTAAACTTATTCGAGTTCCCTATGACATCCCGAAGAGTATTTCAACGCGTAAAGATTGAATCTTTGATTGAAATTACTTGAAACAATGAACTGATTTTGTCCCTGGACCTTTTATATATAAAGATTGAATCTTTAAAAAGAAATGAGCGTTATGAGTTAAACCTATCCGAGTTCCCTATGACGTCCCGAATAGTGTTTTAACGCGTAAGGATTGAATCTTTGTATGAAATTACCTCAATAGAGGTACTTATTATGTCACTAGACCTTTTTAATGTATAAAGGTTTAATCTTTGAAAGAAAATGAGAGTTTTGAGTTAAAAGTATTCGAGTTCCCTGCGACGTCTCGAAGAGTGTTTTAAAGAGTAAATATTGAATCTTTGAATGAAATTACCTCAATCAAGGTACCTGTTATGTCACTAGACCTTTTTAATGTATAAAGATCGAATATTTGTAAAGAACTACGAGTTTTGAGTTAAAGTTATTTGAGTTCCCTTTGACGTCAAGAAGCGTGTTTTAATGAGTAAAGATTGAATCTTTGAACGAAATTATCTCAATCAATGTACCTATTATGTCAGTAGACCTTTTTAATGTATAAAGATGGAATCTTTGAAAAAAATGAGAGTATTGAGTTTAACTTATTCGAGTTACCTATGAAGTCGCGAAGAGTGTTTTAATGACCAAAGATTGAATCTTCAAATAAAAATTCCTCAATAAAGGAACCTATTTTGTTACTAGATCTTTTTGATATATAAAGATTGAATCTTTGAAAGAAAATTAGAGTTTTGAGTTAAACTTATTCGAGTTCCTTTTGACATCCCGAAGAGTGTTTTAATGAATAAAGATTGAATCTTTGAATGAAATTACCTCAATCAAGGTACCTATTAAGTCACTAGAAATTTTTATTGTATAAAGATTGAATCTTTGAAAAGAAATGAGAGTTTTGAGTTAAAGTTATTCGAGTTCCCTTTGACGTCACGAAGTGTGTTTTAATGAGTAAAGATTGAATCTTTGAATGAAATTACCTCAATCAAGGTACCTATTCTACCACTAGACCTTTGTAATGTATAAGGATTGAATCTTTGAAAGAAAATGAGTGTTTTGAGTTTAACTTATTCGAGTTACCTATGAAATCGCGAAGAGTGTTTTAATGACTGAAGATTGAATCTTTGAATGAAAAATACCACAATAAAGATACCAATTCTGTTACTAGACCATTTTAATATATAAAGATTGAATCTTTGAAAGAAAATGAGATTTTTGAGTTAAACTTATTCGAGTTCCCTGTAACGTCGCGAAGAGTGTTTTAATGAGTAAAGATTGAATCATTGAATGAAATTACCTCAATCAAGGTAGCTATTACATCACTAGACCTTTTTAATTTAAAAAGATTGACGTTTTGAAAAGAAATGAGTGTTTCGAGCTAAAGTTATTCAAGTTCCCTTTGACGTCACGAAGAGTGTTTTAATGAGTAAAGATTGAATCTTTGAATGAAATTACCTCAATCAAGGTACCTACTCTGTCACTAAACCTTTTTAATGTATAAAGATTGAATCTTTGAAAGAACGTGAGAGTTTTGAGTTCAACTTATTCGAGTTACCTATGAAGTTGCGAAGAGTGTTTTAATGACTAAAGATTGAATCTTTGAATGAAAATACCTCAATAAAGGTACTTATTTTGTTAGTAGACCTTTTTAATGTAGAAAGATTGTATCTTTGAAAGAAAATGAGAGTTTTGAGTTAAACTTATTCATGTTCCCTGTAACGTCCCAAAGAGTGTTTTAAGGAGTAAATTTTGAATCTTTGAATGTAATTACCTCAATCAAGGTAGCGATTTTGTCAGTAGACCTTTTTAATGTACAAAGATTGAATCTTGGAAAGAAAATGAGAGTTTGGAGTTTAACTTATTCGAGTTACCTATGAAGTCGCGAAGAGTGTTTTAATGAATAAAGATTGAATCTTTGAATGAAAACACCTCAATAAAGGTACCTATTATTTTACTAGACCTTTTTAATGTCTAAGGATTGAATCTTTGGAATAAAATGATAATTCTGAGTTTAACTTATTCGATTTACCTATTAAGTCGTGAACAGTGTTTTAATGACTAAATAATGAATCTTTGAATGAAAATACCTTAGTAAAGGTACCTATTATGTTACTAGACCTTTTTAATGTATAAAGATTGAATCTTGGAAAGAAAATGACTGTTTTGAGTTAAACTTATTCGAGTTCCCTATGACATCCCGAAGAGTATTTCAACGCGTAAAGATTGAATCTTTGATTGAAATTACATGAAACAATGAACTGATTTTGTCCCTGGACCTTTTATATATAAAGATTGAATCTTTAAAAAGAAATGAGCGTTATGAGTTAAACCTATCCGAGTTCCCAATGACGTCCCGAATAGTGTTTTAACGCGTAAGGATTGAATCTTTGTATGAAATTACCTCAATAGAGGTACTTATTATGTCACTAGACCTTTTTAATGTATAAAGGTTTAATCTTTGAAAGAAAATGAGAGTTTTGAGTTAAAAGTATTCGAGTTCCCTGCGACGTCTCGAAGAGTGTTTTAAAGAGTAAATATTGAATCTTTGAATGAAATTACCTCAATCAAGGTACCTATTATGTCACTAGACCTTTTTAATGTATAAAGATCGAATATTTGTAAAGAACTACGAGTTTTGAGTTAAAGTTATTTGAGTTCCCTTTGACGTCAAGAAGCGTGTTTTAATGAGTAAAGATTGAATCTTTGAATGAAATTACCTCAATCAAGGTAGCTATTACATCACTAGACCTTTTTAATTTAAAAAGATTGACGTTTTGAAAAGAAATGAGTGTTTCGAGTTAAAGTTATTCAAGTTCCCTTTGACGTCACGAAGAGTGTTTTAATGAGTAAAGATTGAATCTTTGAATGAAATTACCTCAATCAAGGTACCTATTCTGTCACTAAACCTTTTTAATGTATAAAGATTGAATCTTTGAAAGAACATGAGAGTTTTGAGTTCAACCTATTCGAGTTGCCTATGAAGTTGCGAAGAGTGATTTAATGACTAAAGATTGAATCTTTGAATGAAAATACCTCAATAAAGGTACTTATTTTGTTAGTAGACCTTTTTAATGTATAAAGATTATATCTTTGAAAGAAAATGAGAGTTTTGAGTTAAACTTATTCATGTTCCCTGTAACGTCCCAAGGAGATTTTTAAGGAGTAAATATTGAATCTTTGAATGTAATTACCTCAATCAAGGTAGCTATTATGTCACTAGACCTTTTTAATGTACAAAGATTCAATCTTGGAAAGAAAATGAGAGTTTGGAGTTTAACTTATTCGAGTTACCTATGAAGTCGCAAAGAGTGTTTTAATGAATAAAGATTGAATGTTTGAATGAAAACACCTCAATAAAGGTACCTATTATGTTACTAGACCTTTTTAATGTCTAAAGATTGAATCTTTGGAATAAAATGATAGTTCTGAGTTTAACTTATTCGATTTACCTATGAAGTCTTGAACAGTGTTTGAATGACTAAATAATGAATCTTTGAATGAAAATACCTTTGTAAAGGTACCTATTATGTTACTAGACCTTTTTAATGTATAAAGATTGAATCTTGGAAAGAAAATGACCGTTTTGAGTTAAACTTATTCGAGTTCCCTATGACATCCCGAAGAGTATTTCAACGCGTAAAGATTGAATCTTTGATTGAAATTACTTGAAACAATGAACTGATTTTGTCCCTGGACCTTTTATATATAAAGATTGAATCTTTAAAAAGAAATGAGCGTTATGAGTTAAACCTATCCGAGTTCCCTATGACGTCCCGAATAGTGTTTTAACGCGTAAGGATTGAATCTTTGTATGAAATTACCTCAATAGAGGTACTTATTATGTCACTAGACCTTTTTAATGTATAAAGGTTTAATCTTTGAAAGAAAATGAGAGTTTTGAGTTAAAAGTATTCGAGTTCCCTGCGACGTCTCGAAGAGTGTTTTAAAGAGTAAATATTGAATCTTTGAATGAAATTACCTCAATCAAGGTACCTGTTATGTCACTAGACCTTTTTAATGTATAAAGATCGAATATTTGTAAAGAACTACGAGTTTTGAGTTAAAGTTATTTGAGTTCCCTTTGACGTCAAGAAGCGTGTTTTAATGAGTAAAGATTGAATCTTTGAACGAAATTATCTCAATCAATGTACCTATTATGTCAGTAGACCTTTTTAATGTATAAAGATGGAATCTTTGAAAAAAATGAGAGTATTGAGTTTAACTTATTCGAGTTACCTATGAAGTCGCGAAGAGTGTTTTAATGACCAAAGATTGAATCTTCAAATAAAAATTCCTCAATAAAGGAACCTATTTTGTTACTAGATCTTTTTGATATATAAAGATTGAATCTTTGAAAGAAAATTAGAGTTTTGAGTTAAACTTATTCGAGTTCCTTTTGACATCCCGAAGAGTGTTTTAATGAATAAAGATTGAATCTTTGAATGAAATTACCTCAATCAAGGTACCTATTAAGTCACTAGAAATTTTTATTGTATAAAGATTGAATCTTTGAAAAGAAATGAGAGTTTTGAGTTAAAGTTATTCGAGTTCCCTTTGACGTCACGAAGTGTGTTTTAATGAGTAAAGATTGAATCTTTGAATGAAATTACCTCAATCAAGGTACCTATTCTACCACTAGACCTTTGTAATGTATAAGGATTGAATCTTTGAAAGAAAATGAGTGTTTTGAGTTTAACTTATTCGAGTTACCTATGAAATCGCGAAGAGTGTTTTAATGACTGAAGATTGAATCTTTGAATGAAAAATACCACAATAAAGATACCAATTCTGTTACTAGACCATTTTAATATATAAAGATTGAATCTTTGAAAGAAAATGAGATTTTTGAGTTAAACTTATTCGAGTTCCCTGTAACGTCGCGAAGAGTGTTTTAATGAGTAAAGATTGAATCATTGAATGAAATTACCTCAATCAAGGTAGCTATTACATCACTAGACCTTTTTAATTTAAAAAGATTGACGTTTTGAAAAGAAATGAGTGTTTCGAGTTAAAGTTATTCAAGTTCCCTTTGACGTCACGAAGAGTGTTTTAATGAGTAAAGATTGAATCTTTGAATGAAATTACCTCAATCAAGGTACCTATTCTGTCACTAAACCTTTTTAATGTATAAAGATTGAATCTTTGAAAGAACATGAGAGTTTTGAGTTCAACCTATTCGAGTTGCCTATGAAGTTGCGAAGAGTGATTTAATGACTAAAGATTGAATCTTTGAATGAAAATACCTCAATAAAGGTACTTATTTTGTTAGTAGACCTTTTTAATGTATAAAGATTATATCTTTGAAAGAAAATGAGAGTTTTGAGTTAAACTTATTCATGTTCCCTGTAACGTCCCAAGGAGATTTTTAAGGAGTAAATATTGAATCTTTGAATGTAATTACCTCAATCAAGGTAGCTATTATGTCACTAGACCTTTTTAATGTACAAAGATTCAATCTTGGAAAGAAAATGAGAGTTTGGAGTTTAACTTATTCGAGTTACCTATGAAGTCGCAAAGAGTGTTTTAATGAATAAAGATTGAATGTTTGAATGAAAACACCTCAATAAAGGTACCTATTATGTTACTAGACCTTTTTAATGTCTAAAGATTGAATCTTTGGAATAAAATGATAGTTCTGAGTTTAACTTATTCGATTTACCTATGAAGTCTTGAACAGTGTTTGAATGACTAAATAATGAATCTTTGAATGAAAATACCTTTGTAAAGGTACCTATTATGTTACTAGACCTTTTTAATGTATAAAGATTGAATCTTGGAAAGAAAATGACCGTTTTGAGTTAAACTTATTCGAGTTCCCTATGACATCCCGAAGAGTATTTCAACGCGTAAAGATTGAATCTTTGATTGAAATTACTTGAAACAATGAACTGATTTTGTCCCTGGACCTTTTATATATAAAGATTGAATCTTTAAAAAGAAATGAGCGTTATGAGTTAAACCTATCCGAGTTCCCTATGACGTCCCGAATAGTGTTTTAACGCGTAAGGATTGAATCTTTGTATGAAATTACCTCAATAGAGGTACTTATTATGTCAGTAGACCTTTTTAATGTATAAAGGTTTAATCTTTGAAAGAAAATGAGAGTTTTGAGTTAAAAGTATTCGAGTTCCCTGCGACGTCTCGAAGAGTGTTTTAAAGAGTAAATATTGAATCTTTGAATGAAATTACCTCAATCAAGGTACCTGTTATGTCACTAGACCTTTTTAATGTATAAAGATCGAATATTTGTAAAGAACTACGAGTTTTGAGTTAAAGTTATTTGAGTTCCCTTTGACGTCAAGAAGCGTGTTTTAATGAGTAAAGATTGAATCTTTGAACGAAATTATCTCAATCAATGTACCTATTATGTCAGTAGACCTTTTTAATGTATAAAGATGGAATCTTTGAAAAAAATGAGAGTATTGAGTTTAACTTATTCGAGTTACCTATGAAGTCGCGAAGAGTGTTTTAATGACCAAAGATTGAATCTTCAAATAAAAATTCCTCAATAAAGGAACCTATTTTGTTACTAGATCTTTTTGATATATAAAGATTGAATCTTTGAAAGAAAATTAGAGTTTTGAGTTAAACTTATTCGAGTTCCTTTTGACATCCCGAAGAGTGTTTTAATGAATAAAGATTGAATCTTTGAATGAAATTACCTCAATCAAGGTACCTATTAAGTCACTAGAAATTTTTATTGTATAAAGATTGAATCTTTGAAAAGAAATGAGAGTTTTGAGTTAAAGTTATTCGAGTTCCCTTTGACGTCACGAAGTGTGTTTTAATGAGTAAAGATTGAATCTTTGAATGAAATTACCTCAATCAAGGTACCTATTCTACCACTAGACCTTTGTAATGTATAAGGATTGAATCTTTGAAAGAAAATGAGTGTTTTGAGTTTAACTTATTCGAGTTACCTATGAAATCGCGAAGAGTGTTTTAATGACTGAAGATTGAATCTTTGAATGAAAAATACCACAATAAAGATACCAATTCTGTTACTAGACCATTTTAATATATAAAGATTGAATCTTTGAAAGAAAATGAGATTTTTGAGTTAAACTTATTCGAGTTCCCTGTAACGTCGCGAAGAGTGTTTTAATGAGTAAAGATTGAATCATTGAATGAAATTACCTCAATCAAGGTAGCTATTACATCACTAGACCTTTTTAATTTAAAAAGATTGACGTTTTGAAAAGAAATGAGTGTTTCGAGCTAAAGTTATTCAAGTTCCCTTTGACGTCACGAAGAGTGTTTTAATGAGTAAAGATTGAATCTTTGAATGAAATTACCTCAATCAAGGTACCTACTCTGTCACTAAACCTTTTTAATGTATAAAGATTGAATCTTTGAAAGAACGTGAGAGTTTTGAGTTCAACTTATTCGAGTTACCTATGAAGTTGCGAAGAGTGTTTTAATGACTAAAGATTGAATCTTTGAATGAAAATACCTCAATAAAGGTACTTATTTTGTTAGTAGACCTTTTTAATGTAGAAAGATTGTATCTTTGAAAGAAAATGAGAGTTTTGAGTTAAACTTATTCATGTTCCCTGTAACGTCCCAAAGAGTGTTTTAAGGAGTAAATTTTGAATCTTTGAATGTAATTACCTCAATCAAGGTAGCGATTTTGTCAGTAGACCTTTTTAATGTACAAAGATTGAATCTTGGAAAGAAAATGAGAGTTTGGAGTTTAACTTATTCGAGTTACCTATGAAGTCGCGAAGAGTGTTTTAATGAATAAAGATTGAATCTTTGAATGAAAACACCTCAATAAAGGTACCTATTATTTTACTAGACCTTTTTAATGTCTAAGGATTGAATCTTTGGAATAAAATGATAATTCTGAGTTTAACTTATTCGATTTACCTGTTAAGTCGTGAACAGTGTTTTAATGACTAAATAATGAATCTTTGAATGAAAATACCTTAGTAAAGGTACCTATTATGTTACTAGACCTTTTTAATGTATAAAGATTGAATCTTGGAAAGAAAATGACTGTTTTGAGTTAAACTTATTCGAGTTCCCTATGACATCCCGAAGAGTATTTCAACGCGTAAAGATTGAATCTTTGATTGAAATTACATGAAGCAATGAACTGATTTTGTCCCTGGACCTTTTATATATAAAGATTGAATCTTTAAAAAGAAATGAGCGTTATGAGTTAAACCTATCCGAGTTCCCAATGACGTCCCGAATAGTGTTTTAACGCGTAAGGATTGAATCTTTGTATGAAATTACCTCAATAAAGGTACTTATTATGTCACTAGACCTTTTTAATGTATAAAGGTTTAATCTTTGAAAGAAAATGAGAGTTTTGAGTTAAAAGTATTCGAGTTCCCTGCGACGTCTAGAAGAGTGTTTTAAAGAGTAAATATTGAATCTTTGAATGAAATTACCTCAATCAAGGTACCTATTATGTCACTAGACCTTTTTAATGTATAAAGATTGAATATTTGTAAAGAACTACGAGTTTTGAGTTAAAGTTATTTGAGTTCCCTTTGACGTCAAGAAGCGTGTTTTAATGAGTAAAGATTGAATCTTTGAACGAAATTATCTCAATCAATGTACCTATTATGTCAGTAGACCTTTTTAATGTATAAAGATGGAATCTTTGAAAAAAAATGAGAGTATTGAGTTTAACTTATTCGAGTTACCTATGAAGTCGCGAAGAGTGTTTTAATGACCAAAGATTGAATCTTCAAATAAAAATTCCTCAATAAAGGAACCTATTTTGTTACTAGATCTTTTTGATATTTAAAGATTGTATCTTTGAAAGAAAATTAGAGTTTTGAGTTAAACTTATTCGAGTTCCTTTTGACATCCCGAAGAGTGTTTTAATGAATAAAGATTGAATCTTTGAATGAAATTACCTCAATCAAGGTACCTATTAAGTCACTAGAAATTTTTATTGTATAAAGATTGAATCTTTGAAAAGAAATGAGAGTTTTGAGTTAAAGTTATTCGAGTTCCCTTTGACGTCACGAAGTGTGTTTTAATGAGTAAAGATTGAATCTTTGAATGAAATTACCTCAATCAAGGTACCTATTCTACCACTAGACCTTTGTAATGTATAAGGATTGAATCTTTGAAAGAAAATGAGTGTTTTGAGTTTAACTTATTCGAGTTACCTATGAAATCGCGAAGAGTGTTTTAATGACTGAAGATTGAATCTTTGAATGAAAAATACCACAATAAAGATACCAATTCTGTTACTAGACCATTTTAATGTATAAAGATTGAATCTTTGAAAGAAAATGAGATTTTTGAGTTAAACTTATTCGAGTTCCCTGTAACGTCGCAAAGAGTGTTTTAATGAGTAAAGATTGAATCATTGAATGAAATTACCTCAATCAAGGTAGCTATTACATCACTAGACCTTTTTAATTTAAAAAGATTGACGTTTTGAAAAGAAATGAGTGTTTCGAGCTAAAGTTATTCAAGTTCCCTTTGACGTCACGAATAGTGTTTTAATGAGTAAAGATTGAATCTTTGAATGAAATTACCTCAATCAAGGTACCTATTCTGTCACTAAACCTTTTTAATGTATAAAGATTGAATCTTTGAAAGAACGTGAGAGTTTTGAGTTCAACTTATTCGAGTTACCTATGAAGTTGCGAAGAGTGTTTTAATAACTAAAGATTGAATCTTTGAATGAAAATACCTCAATAAAGGTACTTATTTTGTTAGTAGACCTTTTTAATGTATAAAGATTGTATCTTTGAAAGAAAATGAGAGTTTTGAGTTAAACTTATTCATGTTCCCTGTAACGTCCCAAAGAGTGTTTTAAGGAGTAAATATTGAATCTTTGAATGTAATTACCTCAATCAAGGTAGCGATTTTGTCAGTAGACCTTTTTAATGTACAAAGATTGAATCTTGGAAAGAAAATGAGAGTTTGGAGTTTAACTTATTCGAGTTACCTATGAAGTCGCGAAGAGTGTTTTAATGAATAAAGATTGAATCTTTGAATGAAAACACCTCAATAAAGGTACCTATTATTTTACTAGACCTTTTTAATGTCTAAGGATTGAATCTTTGGAATAAAATGATAATTCTGAGTTTAACTTATTCGATTTACCTATGAAGTCTTGAACAGTGTTTGAATGACTAAATAATGAATCTTTGAATGAAAATACCTTTGTAAAGGTACCTATTATGTTACTAGACCTTTTTAATGTATAAAGATTGAATCTTGGAAAGAAAATGACCGTTTTGAGTTAAACTTATTCGAGTTCCCTATGACATCCCGAAGAGTATTTCAACGCGTAAAGATTGAATCTTTGATTGAAATTACTTGAAACAATGAACTGATTTTGTCCCTGGACCTTTTATATATAAAGATTGAATCTTTAAAAAGAAATGAGCGTTATGAGTTAAACCTATCCGAGTTCCCTATGACGTCCCGAATAGTGTTTTAACGCGTAAGGATTGAATCTTTGTATGAAATTACCTCAATAGAGGTACTTATTATGTCACTAGACCTTTTTAATGTATAAAGGTTTAATCTTTGAAAGAAAATGAGAGTTTTGAGTTAAAAGTATTCGAGTTCCCTGCGACGTCTCGAAGAGTGTTTTAAAGAGTAAATATTGAATCTTTGAATGAAATTACCTCAATCAAGGTACCTGTTATGTCACTAGACCTTTTTAATGTATAAAGATCGAATATTTGTAAAGAACTACGAGTTTTGAGTTAAAGTTATTTGAGTTCCCTTTGACGTCAAGAAGCGTGTTTTAATGAGTAAAGATTGAATCTTTGAACGAAATTATCTCAATCAATGTACCTATTATGTCAGTAGACCTTTTTAATGTATAAAGATGGAATCTTTGAAAAAAATGAGAGTATTGAGTTTAACTTATTCGAGTTACCTATGAAGTCGCGAAGAGTGTTTTAATGACCAAAGATTGAATCTTCAAATAAAAATTCCTCAATAAAGGAACCTATTTTGTTACTAGATCTTTTTGATATATAAAGATTGAATCTTTGAAAGAAAATTAGAGTTTTGAGTTAAACTTATTCGAGTTCCTTTTGACATCCCGAAGAGTGTTTTAATGAATAAAGATTGAATCTTTGAATGAAATTACCTCAATCAAGGTACCTATTAAGTCACTAGAAATTTTTATTGTATAAAGATTGAATCTTTGAAAAGAAATGAGAGTTTTGAGTTAAAGTTATTCGAGTTCCCTTTGACGTCACGAAGTGTGTTTTAATGAGTAAAGATTGAATCTTTGAATGAAATTACCTCAATCAAGGTACCTATTCTACCACTAGACCTTTGTAATGTATAAGGATTGAATCTTTGAAAGAAAATGAGTGTTTTGAGTTTAACTTATTCGAGTTACCTATGAAATCGCGAAGAGTGTTTTAATGACTGAAGATTGAATCTTTGAATGAAAAATACCACAATAAAGATACCAATTCTGTTACTAGACCATTTTAATATATAAAGATTGAATCTTTGAAAGAAAATGAGATTTTTGAGTTAAACTTATTCGAGTTCCCTGTAACGTCGCGAAGAGTGTTTTAATGAGTAAAGATTGAATCATTGAATGAAATTACCTCAATCAAGGTAGCTATTACATCACTAGACCTTTTTAATTTAAAAAGATTGACGTTTTGAAAAGAAATGAGTGTTTCGAGCTAAAGTTATTCAAGTTCCCTTTGACGTCACGAAGAGTGTTTTAATGAGTAAAGATTGAATCTTTGAATGAAATTACCTCAATCAAGGTACCTACTCTGTCACTAAACCTTTTTAATGTATAAAGATTGAATCTTTGAAAGAACGTGAGAGTTTTGAGTTCAACTTATTCGAGTTACCTATGAAGTTGCGAAGAGTGTTTTAATGACTAAAGATTGAATCTTTGAATGAAAATACCTCAATAAAGGTACTTATTTTGTTAGTAGACCTTTTTAATGTAGAAAGATTGTATCTTTGAAAGAAAATGAGAGTTTTGAGTTAAACTTATTCATGTTCCCTGTAACGTCCCAAAGAGTGTTTTAAGGAGTAAATTTTGAATCTTTGAATGTAATTACCTCAATCAAGGTAGCGATTTTGTCAGTAGACCTTTTTAATGTACAAAGATTGAATCTTGGAAAGAAAATGAGAGTTTGGAGTTTAACTTATTCGAGTTACCTATGAAGTCGCGAAGAGTGTTTTAATGAATAAAGATTGAATCTTTGAATGAAAACACCTCAATAAAGGTACCTATTATTTTACTAGACCTTTTTAATGTCTAAGGATTGAATCTTTGGAATAAAATGATAATTCTGAGTTTAACTTATTCGATTTACCTATTAAGTCGTGAACAGTGTTTTAATGACTAAATAATGAATCTTTGAATGAAAATACCTTAGTAAAGGTACCTATTATGTTACTAGACCTTTTTAATGTATAAAGATTGAATCTTGGAAAGAAAATGACTGTTTTGAGTTAAACTTATTCGAGTTCCCTATGACATCCCGAAGAGTATTTCAACGCGTAAAGATTGAATCTTTGATTGAAATTACATGAAACAATGAACTGATTTTGTCCCTGGACCTTTTATATATAAAGATTGAATCTTTAAAAAGAAATGAGCGTTATGAGTTAAACCTATCCGAGTTCCCAATGACGTCCCGAATAGTGTTTTAACGCGTAAGGATTGAATCTTTGTATGAAATTACCTCAATAAAGGTACTTATTATGTCACTAGACCTTTTTAATGTATAAAGGTTTAATCTTTGAAAGAAAATGAGAGTTTTGAGTTAAAAGTATTCGAGTTCCCTGCGACGTCTAGAAGAGTGTTTTAAAGAGTAAATATTGAATCTTTGAATGAAATTACCTCAATCAAGGTACCTATTATGTCACTAGACCTTTTTAATGTATAAAGATCGAATATTTGTAAAGAACTACGAGTTTTGAGTTAAAGTTATTTGAGTTCCCTTTGACGTCAAGAAGCGTGTTTTAATGAGTAAAGATTGAATCTTTGAACGAAATTATCTCAATCAATGTACCTATTATGTCAGTAGACCTTTTTAATGTATAAAGATGGAATCTTTGAAAAAAAATGAGAGTATTGAGTTTAACTTATTCGAGTTACCTATGAAGTCGCGAAGAGTGTTTTAATGACCAAAGATTGAATCTTCAAATAAAAATTCCTCAATAAAGGAACCTATTTTGTTACTAGATCTTTTTGATATTTAAAGATTGTATCTTTGAAAGAAAATTAGAGTTTTGAGTTAAACTTATTCGAGTTCCTTTTGACATCCCGAAGAGTGTTTTAATGAATAAAGATTGAATCTTTGAATGAAATTACCTCAATCAAGGTACCTATTAAGTCACTAGAAATTTTTATTGTATAAAGATTGAATCTTTGAAAAGAAATGAGAGTTTTGAGTTAAAGTTATTCGAGTTCCCTTTGACGTCACGAAGTGTGTTTTAATGAGTAAAGATTGAATCTTTGAATGAAATTACCTCAATCAAGGTACCTATTCTACCACTAGACCTTTGTAATGTATAAGGATTGAATCTTTGAAAGAAAATGAGTGTTTTGAGTTTAACTTATTCGAGTTACCTATGAAATCGCGAAGAGTGTTTTAATGACTGAAGATTGAATCTTTGAATGAAAAATACCACAATAAAGATACCAATTCTGTTACTAGACCATTTTAATGTATAAAGATTGAATCTTTGAAAGAAAATGAGATTTTTGAGTTAAACTTATTCGAGTTCCCTGTAACGTCGCAAAGAGTGTTTTAATGAGTAAAGATTGAATCATTGAATGAAATTACCTCAATCAAGGTAGCTATTACATCACTAGACCTTTTTAATTTAAAAAGATTGACGTTTTGAAAAGAAATGAGTGTTTCGAGCTAAAGTTATTCAAGTTCCCTTTGACGTCACGAATAGTGTTTTAATGAGTAAAGATTGAATCTTTGAATGAAATTACCTCAATCAAGGTACCTATTCTGTCACTAAACCTTTTTAATGTATAAAGATTGAATCTTTGAAAGAACGTGAGAGTTTTGAGTTCAACTTATTCGAGTTACCTATGAAGTTGCGAAGAGTGTTTTAATAACTAAAGATTGAATCTTTGAATGAAAATACCTCAATAAAGGTACTTATTTTGTTAGTAGACCTTTTTAATGTATAAAGATTGTATCTTTGAAAGAAAATGAGAGTTTTGAGTTAAACTTATTCATGTTCCCTGTAACGTCCCAAAGAGTGTTTTAAGGAGTAAATATTGAATCTTTGAATGTAATTACCTCAATCAAGGTAGCGATTTTTTCAGTAGACCTTTTTAATGTACAAAGATTGAATCTTGGTAAGAAAATGAGAGTTTGGAGTTTAACTTATTCGAGTTACCTATGAAGTCGCGAAGAGTGTTTTAATGAATAAAGATTGAATCTTTGAATGAAAACACCTCAATAAAGGTACCTATTATTTTACTATACCTTTTTAATATCTAAGGATTGAATCTTTGGAATAAAATGATAGTTCTGAGTTTAACTTATTCGATTTACCTATTAAGTCGTGAACAATGTTTTAATGACTAAATAATGAATCTTTGAATGAAAATACCTTAGTAAAGGTACCTATTATGTTACTAGACCTTTTTAATGTATAAAGATTGAATCTTGGAAAGAAAATGACTGTTTTGAGTTAAACTTATTCGAGTTCCCTATGACATCCCGAAGAGTATTTCAACGCGTAAAGATTGAATCTTTGATTGAAATTACTTGAAACAATGAACTGATTTTGTCCCTGGACCTTTTATATATAAAGATTGAATCTTTAAAAAGAAATGAGCGTTATGAGTTAAACCTATCCGAGTTCCCTATGACGTACCGAATAGTGTTTTAACGCGTAAGGATTGAATCTTTGTATGAAATTACCTCAATAGAGGTACTTATTATGTCACTAGACCTTTTTAATGTATAAAGGTTTAATCTTTGAAAGAAAATGAGAGTTTTGAGTTAAACGTATTCGAGTTCCCTGCGACGTCTCGAAGAGTGTTTTAAAGAGTAAATATTGAATCTTTGAATGAAATTACCTCAATCAAGGTACCTGTTGTGTCACTAGACCTTTTTAATATATAAAGATCGAATATTTGTAAAGAACTACGAGTTTTGAGTTCAAGTTATTTGAGTTCCCTTTGACGTCACGAAGCGTGTTTTAATAAGTAAAGATTGAATCTTTGAACGAAATTATCTCAATCAATGTACCTATTATGTCAGTAGAACTTTTTAATGTATAAAGATGGAATCTTTGAAAAAAGTGAGAGTATTGAGTTTAACTTATTCGAGTTACCTATGAAGTCGCGAAAGGTGTTTTAATGACCAAAGATTGAATCTTCAAATGAAAATTCCTCAATAAAGGAACCTATTATGTTACTAGATCTTTTTGATGTATAAAGATTGAATCTTTGAAAGAAAATTAGAGTATTGAGTTAAACTTATTCGAGTTCCTTTTGACATCCCGAAGAGTGTTTTAATAAATAAAGATTGAATCTTTGAATGAAATTACCTCAATCAAGGTACCTATTAAGTCACTAGAAATTTTTATTGTATAAACATTGAATCTTTGAAAAGAAATGTGAGTTTTGAGTTAAAGTTATTCGAGTTCCCTTTGACGTCACGAAGAGTGTTTTAATGAGTAAAGATTGAATCTTTGAATGAAATTACCTCAATCAAGGCACCAATTCTACCACTAGACCTTTGTAATGTATAAAGATTGAATCTTTGAATGAAAATGAGTGTTTTGAGTTTAACTTATTCGAGTTACCTATGAAATCGCGAAGAGTGTTTTAATGACTGAAGATTGAGTCTTTGAATGAAAAATACCACAATAAAGGTACCAATTCTGTTACTAGACCTTTTTAATGTATAAAGATTGAATCTTTGAAAGAAAATGAGATTTTTGAGTTAAACTTATTCGAGTTCCCTGTAACGTCCCGAAAAGTGTTTTAATGAGTAAAGATTGAATCATTGAATGAAATTACCTCAATCAAGGTAGCTATTACATCACTAGACCTTTTTAATTTAAAAAGATTGACGTTTTGAAAAGAAATGAGTGTTTCAGGTTAAAGTTATTCAAGTTCCCTTTGACGTCACGAAGAGTGTTTTAATGAGTAAAGATTGACTCTTTGAATGAAATTATCTCAATCAAGGTACCTATTCTGTCACTAAACCTTTTTAATGAATAAAGATTGAATCTTTGAAAGAACATGAGAGTTTTGATTTCAACCTATTCGAGTTACCTATGAAGTTGCGAAGAGTCTTTTAATGACTAAATATTGAATCTTTCAATGAAAATACCTCAATAAAGGTACTTATTTTGTTAGTAGACCTTTTTAATGTATAAAGATTGTATCTTTGAAAGAAAATGAGAGTTTTGAGTTAAACTTATTCATGTTCCCTGTAACGTCCCAAAGAGTGTTTTAAGGAGTAAATATTGAATTTTTCAATGTAATTACCTCAATCAAGGTAGCTTTATGTCACTAGACCTTTTTATTGTACAAAGATTGAATCTTGGAAAGAAAATGAGAGTTTGGAGTTTAACTTATTCGAGTTACCTATGAAGTTGCGAAGGGTGTTTTAATGAATAAAGATGGAATCTTTGAATGAAAACACCTCAATAAAGGTACCTATTATGTTACTAGACCTTTTTAATGTCTAAAGATTGAATCTTTGGAATAAAATGATAGTTCTGACTTTAACTTATTCGATTTACCTATGAAGTCGTGAACAGTGTTTGAACGACTAAATAATGAATCTTTGAATGAAAATACCTTAGTAAAGGTACCTATCATGTTTCTAGACCTTTTTAATATATAAAGATTGAATCTTGGAAAGAAAATGACTGTTTTGAGTTAAACTTATTCGAGTTCCCTATGACATCCCGAAGAGTATTTCAACGAGTAAAGATTGAATCTTTGATTGAAATTACTTGAAACAATGAACTGGTTTTGTCCCTGGACCTTTTATATATAAAGATTGAATCTTTAGAAAGAAATGAGCGTTATGAGTTAAACCTATCCGAGTTCCCTATAACGTCCCGAATTGTGTTTTAACGCTTAAGGATTGAATCTTTGTATGAAATTACCTCAATAGAGGTACTTATTATGTCACTAGACCATTTTAATGTATAAAGATTTAAACTTTGAAAGAAAATGAGAGTTTTGAGTTAAACATATTTGAGTTCCCTCCGACGTCTCGAAGAGTGTTTTAAAGAGTAAATATTGAATCTTTGAATGAAATTACCTCAATCAAGGTACCTGTTATGTCACTAGACCTTTTTAATGTATAAAGATCGAATATTTGTAAAGAATTACGAGTTTTGAGTTCAAGTTATTTGAGTTCCCTTTGACGTCACGAAGCGTGTTTTAATGAGTAAAGATTGAATATTTCAACGAAATTATCTCAATCAATGTACCTATTATGTCAGTTGACCTTTTTAATGTATAAAGATGGAATCTTTGAAAAAAGTGAGAGTATTGAGTTTAACTTATTCGAGTTACCTATGAAGTCGCGAAGAGTGTTTTAATGACCAAAGATTGAATCTTCAAATGAAAATTCCTCAATAAAGGAACCTATTATGTTACTAGATCTTTTTGATGCATAAAGATTGAATCTTTGAAAGAAAATTAGAGTTTTTAGTTTAGCTTATTCGAGTTCCTTTTGACATCCCGAAGAGTGTTTTAATGAATAAAGATTGAATCTTTGAATGAAATTACCTCAATCAACGTACCTATTAAGTCACTAGAAATTTTTATTGTATAAAGATTGAATCTTTGAAAAGAAATGAGAGTTTTGAGTTAAAGTTATTCGAGTTCCCTTTGACGTCACGAAGAGTGTTTTAATGAGTAAAGATTGAATCTTTCAATGAAATTACCTCAATCAAGGTACCTATTCTACCACTAGACCATTGTAATGTATAAAGATTGAATCTTTGAAAGAAAATGAGTGTTTTGAGTTTAACTTATTCGAGTTACCTATGAAATCGCGAAGAGTGTTTTAATGACTGAAGATTGAATCTTTGAATGAAAAATACCACAATAAAGGTACCAATTCTGTTACTAGACCTTTTTAATGTATAAAGATTGAATCTTTGAAAGAAAATGAGATTTTTGAGTTAAACTTATTCGAGTTCCCTGTAACGTCCCGAAGAGTGTTTTAATGAGTAAAGATTGAATCATTGAATGAAATTACCTCAACCAAGGTAGCTATTACATCACTAGACCTTTTTAATTTAAAAAGATTGACGTTTTGAAAAGAAATGAGTGTTTCGAGTTAAAGTTATTCAAGTTCCCTTTGACGTCACGAAGAGTGTTTTAATGAGTAAAGATTGACTCTATGAATGAAATTACCTCAATCAAGGTACCTATTCTGTCACTAAACCTTTTTAATGTATAAAGATTGAATGTTTGAAAGAACATGAGAGTTTTGATTTCAACCTATCCGAGTTACCGATGAAGTTGCGAAGAGTCTTTTAATGACTAAAGATTGAATCTTTGAATAAAAGTACCTCAATAAAGGTACTTATTTTGTTAGTAGACCTTTTTAATGTATAAAGATTGTATCTTTGAAAGAAAATGAGAGTTTTGAGTTAAACTTATTCATGTTCCCTGTAACGTCCCAAAGAGTGTTTTAAGGAGTAAATATTGAATCTTTGAATGTAATTACCTCAATCAAGGTAGCTATTATGTCACTAGACCTTTTTAATGTACAAAGATTAAATCTTGGAAAGAAAATGAGAGTTTTGAGTTTAACTTATTCGAGTTACCTATGAAGTCGCGAAGAGTGTTTTAATGAATAAAGATTGAATCTTTGAATGAAAACACCTCAATAAAGGTACCTATTATGTTACTAGACCTTTTTAATGTCTAAAGATTGAATCTTTGGAATAAAATGATAGTTTTGAGTTTAACTTATTCGATTTACCTATGAAGTCGTGAACAGTTTTTGAATGACTAAATAATGAATCTTTGAATGAAAATACCTTTGTAAAGGTACCTATTATGTTACTAGACCTTTTTAATGTAAAAAGATTGAATCTTGGAAAGAAAATGACTGTTTTGAGTTAAACTTATTCGAGTTCCCTATGACATCCCGAAGAGTATTTCAACGAGTAAAGATTGAATCTTTGATTGAAATTAGTTGAAACAATGAACTGATTTTGTCCCTGGACCTTTTATATATAAAGATTGAATCTTTAAAATGAAATGAGCGTTATGAGTTAAACCTATCCGAGTTCCCTATGACGTCCCGAATAGTGTTTTAACGCGTAAGGATTGAATCTTTGTATGAAATTACCTCAATAGAGATACTTATTATGTCACTAGACCATTTTAATGTATCAAGGTTTAAACTTTGTAAGAAAATGAGAGTTTTGAGTTAAACATATTCGAGTTCCCTGCGACGTCTCGAAGAGTGTTTTAAAGAGTAAATATTGAATCTTTGAATGAAATTACCTCAATCAAGGTACCTGTTAGGTCACTAGACCTTTTTAATGTATAAAGATCGAATATTTGTAAAGAAGTACGAGTTTTGAGTTCAAGTTATTTGAGTTCCCTTTGACGTCACGAAGCGTGTTTTAATGAGTAAAGATTGAATCTTTGATCGAAATTATCTCAATCAATGTACCTATTATGTCAGTAGACCTTTTTAATGCATAAAGATGGAATCATTGAAAAAAGTGGGAGTATTGAGTTTAACTTATTCGAGTTACCTATGAAGTCGCGAAGAGTAGTTTAATGACCAAAGATTGAATCTTCAAATGAAAATTCCTCAATAAAGGAACCTATTGTGTTACTAGATCTTTTTGATGTATAAAGATTGAATCTTTGAAAGAAAATTAGAGTTTTGAGTTAAACTTATTCGAGTTCTTTTGACATCTCGAAGAGTGTTTTAAGGAATAATGATTGAATCTTTGAATGAAATTACCTCGATCAAGGTACCTATTAAGTCACTAGAATTTTTATTGTATAAAATTGAATCTTTGAAAAGAAATGAGAGTTTTGAGTTACAGTTATTCGAGTTCCCTTCGACGTCACGAAGAGTGTTTTAATGAGTAAAGATTGAATCTTTGAATGAAATTACCTCAATCAAGGTACCTATTCTACCACTAGACCTTTGTAATGTATAAAGATGAAATCTTTTAAAAAAGTGAGAGTATTGAGTTTAACTTATTCGAGTTACCTATGAAGTCGCGAAGAGTGTTTTAATAACCAAAGATTGAATCTTCAAATGAAAATTCCTCAATAAAGGAACCTATTATGTTACTAGATCTTTTTAATGTATAAAGATTGAATCTTTGAAAGAAAATTAGAGTTTTGAGTTAAACTTATTCGAGTTCCTTTTGACATCCCGAAGTGTGTTTTAATGAATAAAGATTGAATCTTTGAATGAAATTACCTCAATCAAGGTACCTATTAAGTCACTAGAAATTTTTATTGTATAAAGATTGAATCTTTGAAAAGAAATGAGAGTTTTGAGTTAAAGTTATTCGAGTTCCCTTTGACGTCGCGAAGAGTGTTTTAATGAGTAAAGATTGAATCTTTGAATGAAATTACCTCAATCACGGTACCTGTTCTACCGCTAGACCTTTGTAATGTATAAAGATTAAATCTTTGAAAGAAAATGAGTGTTTTGAGTTTAACTTATTCGAGTTACCTATGAAATCGCGAAGAGTGTTTTAATGACTGAAGATTGAATCTTTGAATGAAAAATATCACAATAAAGGTACCAATTCTGTTACTAGACCTTTTTAATGTATAAAGATTGAATCTTTGAAAGAAAATGAGATTTTTTAGTTAAACTTATTCGAGTTCCCTGTAACGTCCCGAAGAGTGTTTTAATGAGTAAAGATTGAATCATTGAATGAAATTACCTCAATCAAGGTAGCTATTACATCACTAGACCTTTTTAATTTAAAAAGATTGATGTTTTGAAAAGAAATGAGTGTTTTGAGTTAAAGTTATTCAAGTTCCCTTTGACGTCACGAAGAGTGTTTTAATGAGTAAAGATTGAATCTTTGAATGAAATTACCTCAATCAAGGAACCTATTCTGTCACTAAACCTTTTTAATGTATAAAGATTGAATCTTTGAAAGAACATGAGAGTTTTGATTTCAACCTATTCGAGTTACCTATGAAGTTGCGAAGAGTCTTTTAATGACTAAAGACTGAATCTTTGAATGAAAATACCTCAATAAAGGTACTTATTTTGTTAGCAGACCTTTTTAATGTATAAAGATTGTATCTTTGAAAGAAAATGAGAGTTTTGAGTTAAACTTATTCATGTTCCCTGTAACGTCCCAGAGAGTGTTTTAAGGAGTAGATATTGAATCTTTGAATGTAATTACCTCAATCAAGGTAGCTATTATGTCACTAGACCTTTTTAATGTACAAAGATTGAATCTTGGAAAGAAAATGAGAGTTTTGAGTTAAACTTATTCGAGTTACCTATGAAGTCGCGAAGGGTGTTTTAATGAATAAAGATTGAATCTTTGAATGAAAACACCTCAATAAAGGTACCTATTATGTTACTAGACCTTTTTAATGTCTAAAGATTGAATCTTTGGAATAAAATGATAGTTCTGAGTTTTAACTTATTCGATTTACCTATGAAGTCGTGAACAGTGTTTGAACGACTAAATAATGAATCTTTGAATACAAATACCTTAGTAAAGGTACCTATTTTGTTACTAGACCTTTTTAATGTATAAAGATTGAATCTTGGAAAGAAAATGACTGTTTTGAGTTAAACTTATTCGAGTTCCCTATGACATCCCGAAGAGTATTTCAACGAGTAAAGATTGAATCTTTGATTGAAATTACTTGAAACAATGAACTGATTTTTTCCCTGGACCTTTTATATATAAAGATTGAATGTTTAAAAAGAAATGAGTGTTATGAGTTAAACCTATCCGAGTTCCCTATGACGTCCTGAATAGGGTTTTAACGCGTAAGGATTGAATCTTTGTATGAAATTACCTCAATAGAGGTACTTATTATGTCACTAGACCTTTTTAATGTATAAAGGTTTAATCTTTGAAAGAAAATGAGAGTTTTGAGTTAAACATATTTGAGTTCCCTGCGACGTCTCAAAGAGTGTTTTAAAGAGTAAATATTGAATCTTTGAATGAAATTACCTCAATCAAGGTACTTGTTATGTCACTAGACCTTTTTAATGTATAAAGATCGAATATTTGTAAAGAACTACGAGTTTTGAGTTAAAGTTATTTGAGTTCCCTTTGACGTCACGAAGCGTGTTTTAATGAGTAAAGATTGAATCTTTGAACGAAATTATCTCAATCAATGTACCTATTATGTCAGTAGACCTTTTTAATGCATAAAGATGGAATCTTTGAAAAAAGTGAGAGTATTGAGTTTTAACTTATTCGAGTTACCTATGAAGTCGCGAAGAGTGTTTTAATGACTAAAGATTGAATCTTCAAATGAAAATTCCTTAATAAAGGAACCTATTATGTTACTAGATCTTTTTGATGTATAAATATTGAATCTTTGAAAGAAAATTAGAGTTTTGAGTTAAATTTATTCGAGTTCTTTTGACATCTCGAAGAGTGTTTTAAGGAATAAAGATTGAATCTTTGAATGAAATTACCTCGATCAAGGTACCTATTAAGTCAATAGAAATTCTTATTGTATAAAATTGAATCTTTGAAAAGAAATGAGAGTTTTGAGTTAAAGTTATTCGAGTTCCCTTCGACGTCACGAAGAGTGTTTTAATGAGTACAGATTGAATCTTTGAATCAAATTACCTCAATCAAGGTACCTATTCTACCACTAGACCTTTGTAATGTATAAAGATTCAATCTTTGAAAGAAAATGAGTGTTTTGAGTTTAACTTATTCGAGTTACCTATGAAATCGCAAAGAGTGTTTTAGTGACTGAAGATTGAATCTGTGAATGAAAAATGCCACAATAAAGGTACCAATTCTGTTACTAGACCTTTTTAATGTATAAGGAATGAATCTTTGAAAGAAAATGAGATTTTTGAGTTAAACTTATTCGAGTTTCCTGTAACGTCCCGAAGAGTGTTTTAATGAGTAAAGATTGAATCATTGAATGAAATTACCTCAATCAAGGTAGCTATTACATCACTAGACCTTTTTAATTTAAAAAGATTGACGTTTTGAAAAGAAATGAGTGTTCGAGTTAAAATTATTCAAGTTCCCTTTGACGTCACGAAGAGTGTTTTAATGAGTAAAGATTGAATCTTTGAATGAAATTACCTCAATCAAGGTACTTATTCTGTCACTAAACCTTTTTAATGTATAAATGTTGAATCTTTGAAAGAACATAAGAGTTTTGATTTCAACCTATTCGAGTTACCTATGAAGTTGCGAAGAGTCTTTTAATGACTAAAGATTGAATCTTTGAATGAAAATACCTAAATAAAGGTACTTATTCTGTTAGTAGACCTTTTTAATGTATAAAGATTGTATCTTTGAAAGAAAATGAGTGTTTTGAGTTAAACTTATTCATGTTCCCTGTAACGTCCCAAAGAGTGTTTTAAGGAGGAAATATTGAATCTTTGAATGTAATTACCTCAATCAAGGTAGCTATTATGTCACTAGACCTTTTTAATGTACAAAGATTGAATCTTGGAAAGAAAATGAGAGTTTTGAGAGTAACTTATTCGAGTTACCTATGAAGTCGCGAAGAGTGTTTTAATGAATAAAGATTGAATCTTTGAATGAAAACACCTCAATAAAGGTACCTATTATGTTACTAGACCTTTTTAATGTCTAAAGATTGAATCTTTGGAATAAAATGATAGTTATTAGTTTAACTTATTCGATTTACCTATGAAGTCGTGAACAGTGTTTGAACGACTAAATAATGAATCTTTGAACGAAAATACCTTAGTAAAGGTACCTATTATGTTACTAGACCTTTTTAATGTATAAAGATTGAATCTTGGAAAGAAAATGACTGTTTTGAGTTAAACTTATTCGAGTTCCTGACATCCCGAAGAGTATTTCAACGAGTAAAGATTGAATCTTTGATTGAAATTACTTGAAACAATGAACTGATTTTGTCCCTGGACCGTTTATATATAAAGATTGAATCTTTAAAAAGAAATGAGCGTTATGAGTTAAACCTATCCGAGTTCCCTATGACGTCCCGAATAGTGTTGTAACGCGTAAGGATTGAATCTTTGAAAAAAGTGAGAGTATTGAGTTTAACTTATTCGAGTTACCTATGAAGTCGCGAAGAGTGTTTTAATGACCAAAGATTGAATCTTCAAATGAAAATTCCTCAATAAAGGAACCTATTATGTTACTAGATCTTTTTGATGTATAAAGATTGAATCTTTGAAAGAAAATTAGAGTTTTCAGTTAAACTTATACGAGTTCCTTTTGACATCCCGAAGAGTGTTTTAATGAATAAAGATTGAATCTTTGAATGAAATTACCTCAATCAAGGTACCTATTAAGTCACTAGAAATTTTTATTGTATAAAGATTGAATCTTTGAAAAGAAATGAGAGTTTTGAGTTAAAGTTATTCGAGTTCCCTTTGACGTCACGAAGAGTGTTTTAATGAGTAAAGATTGAATCTTTGAATGAAATTACCTCAATCAAGGTACCTATTCTACCACTAGACCTTTGTAATGTATAAAGATTGAATCTTTGAAAGAAAATGAGTGTTTTGAGTTTAACTTATTCGAGTTACCTATGAAATCGCGAAGAGTGTTTTAATGACTGAAGATTGAATCTTTGAATGAAAAATACCACAATAAAGGTACCAATTCTGTTACTAGACCTTTTTAATGTATAAAGATTGAATCTTTGAAAGAAAATGAGATTTTTGAGTGAAACTTATTCGAGTTCCCTGTAACGTCCCGAAGAGTGTTTTAATGAGTAAAGATTGAATCATTGAATGAAATTACCTCAATCAAGGTAACTATTACATCACTAGACCTTTTTAGTTTAAAAAGATTGACATTTTGAAAAGAAATGAGTGTTTCGAGTTAAAGTTATTCAAGTTCCCTTTGACGTCACGAAGAGTGTTTTAATGAGTAAAGATTGAATCTTTGAATGAAATTACCTCAATCAAGGTACCTATTCTGTCACTAAACCTTTTTAATGTATAAAGATTGAATCTTTGAAAGAACATGAGAGTTTTGATTTCAACCTATTCGAGTTACCTATGAAGTTACGAAAAGTCTTTTAATGACTAAAGATTGAATCTTTGAATGAAAATACCTCAATAAAGGTACTTATTTTGTTAGTAGACCTTTTTAATGTATAAAGATTGTATCTTTGAAAGAAAATGAGAGTTTTGAGTTAAACTTATTCATGTTCCCTGTAACGTCCCAAAGAGTGTTTTAAGGAGTAAATATTGAATCTTTGAATGTAATTACCTCAATCAAGGTAGCTATTATGTCACGAGACCTTTTTAATGTACAAAGATTGAATCTTGGAAAGAAAATGAGAGTTTTGAGTTTAACTTATTCGAGTTACCTATGAAGTCGCGAAGAGTGTTTTAATGAATAAAGATTGAATCTTTGAATGAAAACACCTCAATAAAGGTACCTATTATGTTACTAGACCTTTTTAATGTCTAAAGATTGAATCTTTGGAATAAAATGATAGTTCTGAGTTTAACTTATTCGATTTACCTATGAAGCCGTGAACAGTGTTTGAACGACTAAATAATGAATCTTTGAATGAAAATACCTTAGTAAAGGTACCTATTATGTTACTAGACCTTTTTAATGTATAAAGATTGAATCTTGGAAAGAAAATGACTGTTTTGAGTTAAACTTATTCGAGTTCCCTATGACATCCCGAAGAGTATTTCAACGAGTAAAGATTGAATCTTTGATTGAAATTACTTGAAACAATGAACTGATTTTGTCCCTGGACCTTTAATATATAAAGATTGAATCTTTAAAAAGAAATGAGCGTTATGAGTTAAACCTATCCGAGTTCCCTATGACGTCCCGAATAGTGTTTTAACGCGTAAGGATTGAATCTTTGTATGAAATTACCTCAATAGAGGTACTTATTATGTCACTAGACCTTTTTAATGTATAAAGGTTTAATCTTTGAAAGAATATGAGAGTTTTGAGTTAAACATATTTGAGTTCCCCGCGACGTATCGAAGAGTGTTTTAAAGAGTAAATATTGAATCTTTGAATGAAATTTCCTCAATCAAGGTACCTGTTATGTCACTAGACCTTTTTAATGTATAAAGATCGAATATTTGTAAAGAACTACGAGTTTTGAGTTAAAGTTATTTGAGTTCCCTTTGACGTCACGAAGCGTGTTTTAATGAGTAAAGATTGAATCTTTGATCGAAATTATCTCAATCAATGTACCTATTATGTCAGTAGACCTTTTTAATGTATAAAGATGGAATCATTGAAAAAAGTGAGAGTATTGAGTTTAACTTATTCGAGTTACCTATGAAATCGCGAAGAGTGTTTTAATGACCAAAGATTGAATCTTCAAATGAAAATTCCTCAATAAAGGAACCTATTATGTTACTAGATCTTTTTGATGTATAAAGATTGAATCTTTGAAAGAAAATTAGAGTTTTGAGTTAAAATTATTCGAGTTCCTTTTGACATCTCGAAGAGTGTTTTAATGAATAAAGATTGAATCTTTGAATGAAATTACCTCAATCAAGGTACCTATTAAGTCACTAGAAATTTTTATAGTATAAAGATTGAATCTTTGAAAAGAAATGAGAGTTTTGAGTTAAAGTTATTCGAGTTCCCTTTGACGTCATGAAGAGTGTTTTAATGAGTAAAGATTGAATCTTTGAATGAAATTACCTCGATCAAGGTACCAATTCTACCACTAGACCTTTGTAATGTATAAAGATTGAATCTTTGAAAGAAAATGAGTGTTTTGCGTTTAACTTATTCGAGTTACCTATGAAATCGCAAAGAGTGTTTTAATGACTGAAGATTGAATCTGTGAATGAAAAATACCACAATAAAGGTACCAATTCTGTTACTAGACCTTTTTAATGTATAAAGATTGAATCTTTGAAAGAAAATGAGATTTTTGAGTTAAACTTATTCGAGTTCCCTGTAACGTCCTGAAGAGTGTTTTAATGAGTAAAGATTGAATCATTGAATGAAATTACCTCAATCAAGGTTGCTATTACATCACTAGACCTTTTTAATTTAAAAAGATTGACGTTTTGAAAAGAAATGAGTGTTCGAGTTAAAGTTATTCAAGTTCCCTTCGACGTCACGAAGAGTGTTTTAATGAGTAAAGATTAACTCTTTGAATGAAATTACCTCAATCAAGGTACCTATTCTGTCACTAAACCTTTTTAATGTATAAAGATTGAATCTTTGAAAGAACATGAGAGTTTTGATTTCAACCTATTCGAGTTATTTATGAAGTTGCGAAGAGTCTTTTAATGACTAAAGATTGAATCTTCGAATTGAAAGTACCTCAATAAAGGTACTTATTTTGTTAGTAGACCTTTTTAATGTATAAAGATTGTATCTTTGAAAGAAAATGAGAGTTTTGAGTTCAACTTATTCATGTTCCCTGTAACGTCCCAAAGAGTGTTTTAAGGAGTAAATATTGAATCTTTGAATCTAATTACCTCAATCAAGGTAGCTATTATGTCACTAGACCTTTTTAATGTACAAAGATTGAATCTTGGAAAGAAATTGAGAGTTTTGAGTTTAACTTATTCGAGTTACCTATGAAGTCGCGAAGAGTGTTTTAATGAATAAAGATTGAATCTTTGAATGAAAACACCTCAATAAAGGTAACTATTATGTTACTAGACCTTTTTAATGTCTAAAGACTGAATCTTTGGAATAAAATGATAGTTCTGAGTTTAACTTATTCGATTTACCTATGAAGTCGTGAACAGTGTTTGAACGACTAAATAATGAATCTTTGAATGAAAATACCTTAGTAAAGGGACCTATTATGTTACTAGACCTTTTTAATGTATAAAGATTGAATCTTGGAAAGAAAATGACTGTTTTGAGTTAAACTTTTTCGAGTTCCGTATGACATCCCGAAGAGTATTTCAACGAGTAAAGATTGAATATTTGATTGAAATTACTTGGAACAATGAACTGATTTTATCCCTGGACCTTTTATATATAAAGATTGAATCTTTAAAAAGAAATGAGCGTTATGAGTTAAACCTATACGAGTTCCCTATGACGTCCCGAATAGTGTTTTAACGCGTAAGGATTGAATCTTTGTATGAAATTACCTCAATAGAGGTACTTATTATGTCACTAGACCTTTTAAATGTATAAAGGTTTAATCTTTGAAAGAAAATGAGGGTTTTGAGTTAAACATATTCGAGTTCCCTGCGACGTCTCGAAGAGTGTTTTAAAGAGTAAATATTGAATCTTTGAATGAAATTACCTCAATCAAGGTACCTATTATGTCAGTAGACCTTTTTAGTGTATAAAGATCGAATATTTGTAAAGAACTACGAGTTTTGAGTTAAAGTAAATTGAGTTCCCTTTGACGTCACAAAACGTGTTTTAATGAGTAAAGATTGAATCTTTGAACGAAATTATCTCAATCAATGTACCAATTATGTCTGTACACCTTTTTAATGTATAAAGATGGAATCTTTGAAAAAAATGAGAGTATTGAGTTTAACTTATTCGAGTTACCTATGAAGTCGCGAAGAGTGTTTTAATGACTAAAGATTGATTCTTCAAATGAAAATTCCTCAAAAAAGGATTCTATTATGTTACTAGATCTTTTTGATGTATAAAGATTGAATCTTTGAAAGAAAATTAGAGTTTTGAGTTAAACTTATTCGAGTTCCTTTTGACATCCCGAAGAGTGTTTTAATGAATAAAGAATGAATCTTTGAATGAAATTACCTCAATCAAGGTACCTATTAAGTCACTAGAAATTTTTATTGTATAAAGATTGAATCTTCAAAAAGAAATGAGAGTTTTGAGTTAAAGTTATTCGAGTTTCCTTTGACGTCACGAAGAGTGTTTTAATGAGTAAAGATTGAATCTTTGAATGAAATTACCTCAATCAAGGTACCTATTCAACCACTAGACCTTTGTAATGTATAAAGATTGAATTTTTGAAAGAAAATGAGTGTTTTGAGTTTAACTTATTCGAGTTACCTATGAAATCGCGAAGAGTGTTTTAATGACTGAAGATTGAATCTTTGAATGAAAAATCCCACAATAAAGGTACCAATTCTATTACTAGAACTTTTTAAAGTATAAAGATTGAATCTTTGAAAGAAAATGAGATTTCTGAGTTAAACTTATTCGAGTTCCCTGTAACGTCCCGAAGAGTGTTTTAATGAGTAAAGATTGAATCATTGAATGAAATTACCTCAATCAAGGTAGTTATTACATCACTAGACCTTTTTAATTTAAAAAGATTGACGTTCTGAAAAGAAATGAGTGTTTCGAGTTAAAGTTATTCAAGTTCGCTTTGACGTCACGAAGAGTGTTTTAAGGAGTAAATATTGTACAAAGATTGAATCTTGGAAAGAAAATGAGAGTTTTGAGTTTAAATTATTCGAGTTACCTATGAAGTCGCGAAGAGTGTTTTAATGAATAAAGATTGAATCTTTGAATGAAAACACCTCAATAAAGGTACTATTATGTTACTAGACCTTTTTAATGTCTAAATATTGAATCTTTGGAATAAAATGATAGTTCTGAGTTTAACCTATTCGATTTACCTATGAAGTCGTGAACAGTGTTTGAATGACTAAATAATGAATCTTGGAATGAAAATACCTTAGTAAAGGTACCTATTATGTTACTAGACCTTTTTAATGTATAAAGATTGAATCTTGGAATGAAAATGACTGTTTTGAGTTAAACTTAATCCAGTTCCCTATGACATCCCGAAAAGTATTTCAACGCGTAAAGATTGAATCTTTGATTGAAATTACTTGAAACAATGAACTGATTTTGTCCCTGGACCTTTTATATATAAAGATTGAATCTTTAAAAAGAAATGAGCGTTATGAGTTAAACCTATCCGAGTTCCCTATGACGTCCCGAATAGTGTTTTAACGCGTAAGGATTGAATCTTTGTATGAAATTACCTCAATAGAGGTACTTATTATGTCACTAGACCTTTTTAATGTATAAAGGTTTAATCTTTGAAAGAAAATGAGAGTTTTGAGTTAAACGTATTCGAGTTCCCTGCGACGTCTCGAATAGTGTTTTAAAGAGTAAATATTGAATCTTTGAATGAAATTACCTCAATCAAGGTGCCTGTTATGTCACTAGACCTTTTTAATGTATAAAGATCGAATATTTGTAAAGAACTACGAGTTTTGAGTTAAAGTTATTTGAGTTCTCTTTGACGTCAAGAAGTGTGTTTTAATGAGTAAAGATTGAATCTTTGAACGAAATTATCTCAATCAATGTACCTATTATGTCAGTAGAAATTTTTAATGTAAAAAGATGGAATCTTTGAAAAAAATGAAAGTATTGAGTTTAACTTATTCGAGTTACCTATGAAGTCGCGAAGAGTGTTTTAATGACCAAAGATTGAATCTTCAAATAAAAATTCCTCAATAAAGGAACCTATTTTGTTACTAGATCTTTTTGATGTATAAAGATTGAATCTTTGAAAGAAAATTAGAGTTTTGAGTTAAACTTATTCGAGTTCCTTTTGACATCCCGAAGAGTGTTTTAATGAATAAAGATTGAATCTTTGAATGAAATTACCTCAATCAAGGTACCTATTAAGTCACTAGAAATTTTCATTGTATAAAGATTGAATCTTTGAAAAGAAATGAGAGTTTTGAGTTAAAGTTATTCGAGTTCCCTTTGACGTCACGAAGAGTGTTTTAATGAGTAAAGATTGAATCTTTGAATGAAATTACCTCAATCAAGGTACCTATTCTACCACTAGACCTTTGTAATGTATACGGATTGAATCTTTGAAAGAAAATGAGTGTTTTGAGTTTAACTTATTCGAGTTACCTATGAAATCGCGAAGAGTGTTTTAATAACTGAAGATTGAATCTTTGAATGGAAAATACCACAATAAAGATACCAATTCTGTTACTAGACCATTTTAATGTATAAAGATTGAATCTTTGAAAGAAAATGAGATTTTTGAGTTAAACTTATTCGAGTTCCCTGTAACGTCGTGAAGAGTCTTTTAATGAGTAAAGATTGAATCATTGAATGAAATTACCTCAATCAAGGTAGCTATTACATCACTAGACCTTTTTAATTTAAAAAGATTGACGTTTTGAAAAGAAATGAGTGTTTCGAGTTAAAGTTATTCAAGTTCCCTTTGACGTCACGAAGAGTGTTTTAATGAGTAAAGATTGAATCTTTGAATGAAATTACCTCAATCAAGGTACCTATTCTGTCACTAAACCTTTTTAATGTATAAAGATTGAATCTTTGAAAGAACGTGAGAGTTTTGAGTTCAACCTATTCGAGTTACCTATGAAGTTGCGAAGAGTGTTTTAATGACTAAAGATTGAATCTTTGAATGAAAATACCTCAATAAAGGTACTTATTTTGTTAGACCTTTTTAATGTATAAAGATTGTATCTTTGAAAGAAAATGAGAGTTTTGAGTTAAACTTATTCATGTTCCCTGTAACGTCCCAAAGAGTGTTTTAAGGAGTAAATATTGAATCTTTGAATGTAATTACCTCAATCAAGGTAGCTATTATGTCAGTAGACCTTTTTAATGTATAAAGATTGTATCTTTGAAAGAAAATGAGAGTTTTGACTAAAGATTGAATCTTTGAATGTAATTACCTCAATCAAGGTTGCTATTATGTCACTAGACCTTTTTAATGTACAAAGATTGAATCTTGGAAAGAAAATGAGAGTTTGGGGTTTAACTTATTCGAGTTACCTATGAAGTCGCGAAGAGTGTTTTAATGAATAAAGATTGAATCTTTGAATGAAAACACCTCAATAAAGGTACCTATTATTTTACTAGACCTTTTTAATGTCTAAGGATTGAATCTTTGGAATAAAATGATAGTTCTGAGTTTAACTTATTCGATTTACCTATTAAGTCGTGAATAGTGTTTTAATAACTAAATAATGAATCTTTGAATGAAAATACCTTAGTAAAGGTACCTATTATGTTACTAGACCTTTTTAATGTATAAAGAATGAATCTTGGAAAGAAAATGACTGTTTTGAGTTAAACTTATTCGAGTTCCCTATGATATCCCGAAGAGTATTTCAACGAGTAAAGATTGAATCTTTGATTGAAATTACTTGAAACAATGAATTGATTTTGTCCCTGGACCTTTTATATATAAAGATTGAATCTTTAAAAAGAAATGAGCGTTATGAGTTAAACCTATCCGAGTTCCCTATGACGTCCCGAATAGTGTTTTAACGCGTAAGGATTAAATCTTTGTATGAAATTACCTCAATAGAGGTACTTATTATGTCACTAGACCTTTTTAATGTATAAAGGTTTAATCTTTGAAAGAAAATGAGAGTTTTGAGTTAAACATATTCGAGTTCCCTGCGACGTCTCGAAGGGTGTTTTAAATAGTAAATATTGAATCTTTGAATGAAATTACCTCAATCAAGGTACCTGTTATGTCACTAGACCTTTTTAATGTATAAAGATCGAATATTTGTAAAGAACTACGAGTTTTGAGTTAAAGTTATTTGAGTTCCCTTTGACGTCACGAACCGTATTTTAATGAGTAAAGATTGAATCTTTGATCGAAATTATCTCAATCAATGTACCTATTATGTCAGTAGACCTTTTTAATGTATAAAGATGGAATCTTTGAAAAAAATGAGAGTATTGAATTTTAACTTATTCGAGTTACCTATATAGTCACGAAGAGTGTTTTAATGAACAAAGATCGAATCTTCAAATGAAAATTCCTCAATAAAGGAACCTATTATGTTACTAGATCTTTTTGATGTATAAAGATTTAATCTTTGAAAGAAAATTAGAGTTTTGAGTCAAACTTATTCGTGTTCCTTTTGACATCCCGAAGAGTGTTTTAATGAATAAAGATTGAATCTTTGAATGAAATTAGCTCAATCAAGGTACCTATTAAGTCACTAGAAATTTTTATTGTATACAGATTGAATCTTTGAAAAGAAATGAGAGTTTTGAGTTAAAGTTATTCGAGTCCCCTTTGACGTCACGAAGAGTGTTTTAATGAGTAAAGATTGAATCTTTTTATGAAATTACCTCAATCAAGGTACCTATTCTACCACTAGACCTTTGTAATGTATAAAGATTGAATCTTTGAAAGAAAATGAGTGTTTTGAGTTTAACTTATTCGAGTTACCTATGAAATCGCGAAGAGTGTTTTAATGACTGGAGATTGAATCTTTGAATGAAAAATACCACAATAAAGGTACCAATTCTGTTACTAGACCTTTTTAATTTATAAAGATTGAATCTTTGAAAGAAAATGAGATTTTGGAGTTAAACTTATTCGAGTTCCCTGTAACGTCCCGAAGAATGTTTTAATGAGTAAAGATTGAATCATTGAATGAAATTACCTCAATCAAGGTAGCTATTACATCACTAGACCTTTTTAATTTAAAAAGATTGACATTTTGAAAAGAAATGAGTGTTTCGAGTTAAAGTTATTCAAGTTCCCTTTGACGTCACGAAGAGTGTTTTAAAGAGTAAAGATTGAATCTTTGAATGAAATTACCTCAATCAAGGTACCTATTCTGTCACTAAACCTTTTTAATGTATAAAGATTAAATCTTTGAAAGAACGTGAGAGTTTTGAGTTCAACCTATTCGAGTTACCTATGAAGTTGCGAAGAGTGTTTTAATGACTAAAGATTGAATCTTTGAATGAAAGTACCTCAATAAAGGTACTTATTTTGTTAGTAGACCTTTTTAATGTATAAAGATTGCATCTTTGAAAGAAAATGAGAGTTTTGAGTTAAACTTATTCATGTTCCCTGTAACGTCCCAAAGAGTGTTTTAAGGAGTAAATATTGAATCTTTGAATGTAATTACCTCAATCAAGGTAGCTATTATGTCACTAGACCTTTTTAATGTACAAAGATTGAATCTTGGAAAGAAAATGAGAGTTTGGAGTTTAACTTATTCGAGTTACCTATGAAGTCGCGAAGAGTGTTTTAATGAATAAAGATTGAATCTTGGAATGAAAACACCTCAATAAAGGTACCTATTATGTTACTAGACCTTTTTAATGTCTAAGGATTGTATCTTTGGAATAAAATGATAGTTCTGAGTTTAACTTATTCGATTTACCTATTAAGTCATGAAAAGTGTTTTAATGACTAAATAATGAATCTTTGAATGAAATTACCTTAGTAAAGGTACCTATTATGTTACTAGACCTTTTTAATGTATAAAGATTGAATCTTGGAAAGAAAATGACTCTTTTGAGTTAAACTTATTCGAGTTCCCTATGACATCCCGAAGAGTATTTCAACGAGTAAAGATTGAATCTTTGATTGAAATTACTTGAAACAGTGAACTGATTTGTCCCTGGACCTTTTATATATAAAGATTGAATCTTTAAAAAGAAATGAGCGTTATGAGTTAAACCTATCCGAGTTCCCTATGACGTCGTGAATAGTGTTTTAACGCGTAAGGATTGAATCTTTGTATGAAATTACCTCAATAGAGGTACTTATTATGTCACTAGACCTTTTTAATGTATAAAGGTTTAATCTTTGAAAGAAAATGAGAGTTTTGAGTTAAACATATTCGAGTTCCCTGCGACGTCTCGAAGAGTGTTTTAAAGAGTAAATATTGAATCTTTGAATGAAATTACCTCAATCAAGGTACCTATTCTGTCGCTAAACCTTTTTAATGTATAAAGATTGAATCTTTGAAAGAACATGAGAGTTTTGAGTTCAACCTATTCGGGTTACCTATGAAGTTGCGAAGAGTGTTTTAATGACTAAAGATTAAATCTTTGAATGAAAATACCTCAATAAAGGTACTTATTTTGTTAGTAGACCTTTTTAATGTATAAAGATTATATCTTTGAAAGAAAATGAGAGTTTTGAGTTAAACTTATTCCTGTTCCCTGTAACGTCCCAAGGAGTGTTTTAAGGAGTAAATATTGAATCTTTGAATGTAATTACCTCGATCAAGGTAGCTATTATGTCACTAGACCTTTTTAATGTACAAAGATTGAATCTTGGAAAGAAAATGAGAGTTTGGAGTTTAACTTATTCGAGTTACCTATGAAGTCGCGAATAGTGTTTTAATGAATAAAGATTGAATCTTTGAATGAAAACACCTCAATAAAGGTACCTATTATGTTACTAGACCTTTTTAATGTCTAAAGATTGAATCTTTGGAATAAAATGATAGTTCTGAGTTTAACTTATTCGATTTACCTATGAAGTCGTGAACAGTGTTTGAATGACTAAATAGTGAATCTTTGAATGAAAATACCGTCGTAAAGGTACCTAATATGTTACTAGATCTTTTTAATGTATAAAGATTGAATCTTGGAAAGAAAATGACTGTTTTGAGTTAAACTTATTCGAGTTCCCTATGACATCCCGAAGAGTATTTCAACGAGTAAAGATTGAATCTTTGATTGAAATTACTTGAAACAATGAACTGATTTTGTCCCTGGACCTTTTATATATAAAGTTTGAATCTTCAAAAAGAAATGAGCGTTATGAACTAAACCTATCCGAGTTCCCTATGACGTCCCGAATAGTGTTTTAACGCGTAAGGATTGAATCTTTGTATGAAATTATCTCAATAGAGGTACTTATTATGTCACTAGACCTTTTTAATGTATAAAGGTTTAATCTTTGAAAGAAAATGAGAGTTTTGAGTTAAACATATTCGATTTCCCTGCGACGTCTCGAAGGGTGTTTTAAAGAGTAAATATTGAATCATTGAATGAAATTACCTCAATCAAGGTACCTGTTATGTCACTAGACCTTTTTATTGTATAAAGATCGAATATTTGTAAAGAACTACGAGTTTTGAGTTAAAGTTATTTGAGTTCCCTTTGACGTCACGAAGCGTGTTTTAATGAGTAAAGATTGAATCTTTGAACGAAATTATCTCAATCAATGTACCTATTATGTCAGTCAGTAGACCTTTTTAATGTATAAAGATGGAATCTTTGAAAAAAATGAGAGTATTGAGTTTTAACTTATTCGACTTACCTATGAAATCGCGAAGAGCGTTTTAATGACTAAAGATTGAATCTTCAAATGAAAATTCCTCAATAAAGGAACAAATTATGTTACTAGATCTTTTTGATGTATAAAGATTGAATCTTTGAAAGAAAATTAGAGTTTTGAGTTAAACTTATTCGAGTTCCTTTTGACATCCCGGAGAGTGTTTTAATGAATAAAGATTGAATCTTTAAAAGAAATTACCTCGATCAAGGTACCTATTAAGGCACTAGAAAATTTTCTTGTATAAAGATTGAATCTTTGAAAAGAAATGAGAGTTTTGAGTTAAAGTTGTTCGAGTTCCCTTTGACGCCACGAAGAGTGTTTTAATGGGTAAAGATTGAATCTTTGAATGAAATTACCTCAATCAAGGTACCTATTCTACCACTAGACCTTTGTAATGTATAAAGATTGAATCTTTGAAAGAAAATGAGTGTTTCGAGTTTAACTTATTCGAGTTACCTATGAAATCACGAAGAGTGTTTTAATGACTGAAGATTGAATCTTTGAATGAAAAATACCACAATAAAGGTACCAATTCTGTTACTAGACCATTTTAATGTATAAAGATTGAATCTTTGAAAGAAAATGAGATTTTTGAGTTAAACTTATTCGAGTTCCCTGTAACGTCCCGAAGAGTGTTTTAATGAGTAAATATTGAATCATTGAATGAAATTACCTCAATCAAGGTAGCTATTACATCACTAGACCTTTTTAATTTAAAAAGATTGACGTTTTGAAAAGAAATGAGTGTTTCGAGTTAAAGTTATTCAAGTTCCCTTTGACGTCACGAAGAGTGTTTTAATGAATAAAGATTGAATCTTTGAATGAAATTACCTCAATCAAGGTACCCATTCTGTCACTAAACCTTTTTAATGTATAAAGATTGAATCTTTGAAAGAACGTGAGAGTTTTGAGTTCAACCTATTCGTGTTACCTATGAAGTTGCGAAGAGTGTTTTAATGACTAAAGATTGAATCTTTGAATGAAAATACCTCAATAAAGGTACTTATTTTGTTAGTAGACCTTTTTAATGTATAAAGATTGTATCTTTGAAAGAAAATGAGAGTTTTGAGTTAAACTTATTCATGTTCTCTGTAACGTCCCAAAGAGTGTTTTAAGGAGTAAATATTCAATCTTTGAATGTAATTACCTCAATCAAGGTAGCTATTATGTCACTAGACCTTTTTAATGTACAAAGATTGAATCTTGGAAAGAAAATGAGAGTTTGGAGTTTAACTTATTCAAGTTACCTCTGAAGTCGCGAAGAGTGTTTTAATGAATAAAGACTGAATCTTTGAATGAAAACACCTCAATAAAGGTATCTATTATGTTACTAGACCTTTTTAATGTCTAAGGATTGAATCTTTGGAATAAAATGATAGTTCTGAGTTTAACTCATTCGATTTACCTATTAAGTCGTGAACAGTGTTTTAATGACTAAATAATGAATCTTTGAATGAAAATACATTAGTAAAGGTACCTATTATGTTACTAGACCTTTTTAATGTATAACGATTGAATCTTGGAAAAAAAATGACTGTTTTGAGTTAAACTTATTCGAGTTCCCTATGACATCCCGAAGAGTATTTCAACGAGTAAAGATTAAATCTTTGATTGAAATTACTTGAAACAATGAACTGATTTTATCCCTGGACCATTTATATATAAAGATTGAATCTTAAAAAAGAAATGAGCGTTATGAGTTAAACCTATCCGAGTTCCCTATGACGTCCCGAATAGTGTTTTAACGCGTAAGGATTGAATCTTTGTATGAAATTACCTCAATAGAGGTACTTATTATGTCACTAGACCTTTTTAATGTATAAAGGTTTAATCTTTGAAAGAAAATGAGAGTTTTGGGTTAAACATATTCGAGTTCCCTGCGACGTCTCGAAGAGTGTTTTAAAGAGTAAATATTGAATCTTTGAATGAAATTAACTCAATCAAGGCACCTGTTATGTCACTAGACCTTTTTAATGTATAAAGATCGAATATTTGTAAAGAACTACGAGTTTTGAGTTAAAGTTATTTGAGTTCCCTTTGACGTCACGAAGCGTGTTTTAATGAGTAAAGATTGAATCTTTGAACGAAATTATCTCAATCAATGTACCTATTATGTCAATAGACCTTTTTAATGTATCAAGATGGAATCTTTGAAAAAAATGAGAGTATTGAATTTTAACATATTCGAGGTACCTATGAAGTCGCGAAGAGTGTTTTAATGACCAAAGATTGAATCTTCAAATGAAAATTCCTCAATAAAGGAACCTATTATGTTACTAGATCTTTTTGATATATAAAGATTGAATCTTTGAAAGAAAATTAGAGTTTTGAGTTAAACTTATTCGAGTTCCTTTTGACATCCCGAAGAGTGTTTTAATGAATAAAGATTGAATCTTTGAATGAAATTACCTCAATCAAGGTACCTATTAAGTCACTAGAAATATTTATTGTATAAAGGTTGAATCTTTGAAAAGAAATGAGAGTTTTGATTTAAAGTTATTCGAGTTCCCTTTGACGTCACGAATAGTGTTTTAATGAGTAAAGATTGAATCTTTGAATGAAATTACCTCAATCAAGGTACCTACTCTACCACTAGACCTTTGTAATGTATAAAGATTGAATCTTTAAAAGAAAATGAGTGTTTTGAGTTTAACTTATTCGAGTTACCTATGAAATCGTGAAGAGTGTTTTAATGACTGAAGATTGAATCTTTGAATGAAAAATACCACAATAAAGGTACCAATTCTGTTACTAGACCTTTTTAATGTATAAAGATTGAATCTTTGAAAGAAAATGAGATTTTTGAGTTAAACTTATTCGAGTTCCCTGTAACGTCCCGAAGAGTGTTTTAATGAGTAAAGATTGAATTATTGAATGAAATTACCTCAATCAAGGTAGCTATTACATCACTAGACCTTTTTAATTTAAAAAGATTGACGTTTTGAAAAGAAATGAGTGTTTCGAGTTAAAGTTATTCAAGTTCCCTTTGACGTCACGAAGAGTGTTTTAATGAGTAAAGATTGAATCTTTGAATGAAATTACCTCAATCAAGGTACCTATTCTGTCACTAAACCTTTTTAATGTATAAAGATCGAATCTTTGAAAGAACGTGAGAGTTTTGAGTTCCACCTATTCGAGTTATCTATGAAGTTGCGAAGAGTGTTTTAATGACTAAAGATTGAATCTTTGAATAAAAATACCTCAATAAAGGTACTTATTTTGTTAGTAGACCTTTTTAATGTATAAAGATTGTATCTTTGAAAGAAAATGAGAGTTTTGAGTTAAACTTATTCATGTTCCCTGTAACGTCACAAAGAGTGTTTTAAGGAGTAAATATTCAATCTTTGAATGTAATTACCTCAATCAAGGTAGCTATTATGTCACTAGACCTTTTTAATGTACAAAGATTGAATCTTGGAAAGAAAATGAGAGTTTGGAGTTTAACTTATTCGTGTTACCTATGAAGTCGCGAAGAGTGTTTTAATAAATAAAGATTGAATCTTTGAATGAAAACTCCTCAATAAAGGTACCTATTATGTTACTAGAACTTTTTAATGTCTAAAGATTGAATCTTTGGAATAAAATGATAATTCTTAGTTTAACTTATTCGATTTACCTATGAAGTCGTGAACAGTGTTTTAATGACTAAATAATGAATCTTTGAATGAAAATACCTTAGTAAAGGTACCTATTATGTTACTAGACCTTTTTAATGTATAAAGATTGAATCTTGGAAAGAAAATGACTGTTTTGAGTTAAACTTATTCGAGTTCTCTATGACATCCCGAAGAGTATTTCAACGAGTAAAGATTGAATCTTTGATTGAAATTACTTGAAACAATGAACTGATTTTGTCCCAGGACCTTTTATATATAAAGATTGAATCTTTAAAAAGAAATGAGCGTTATGAGTTAAACCTATCCAAGTTCCCTATGACGTCCCGAATAGTGTTTTCACGCGTAAGGATTGAATCTTTGTATGAAATTACCTCAATAGAGGTACTTATTATGTCACTAGACCTTTTTAATGTATAAAGGTTTAATCTTTGAAAGAAAATGAGAGTTTTGAGTTAAACATATTCGAGTTCCCTGCGACGTCTCGAAGAGTGTTTTAAAGAGTAAATATTGAATCTTTGAATGAAATTACTTCAATCAAGGTACCTGTTATGTCACTAGACCTTTTTAATGTATAAAGATCGAATATTTTTAAAGAACTACGAGTTTTGAGTTAAAGTTATTTGAGTTCCCTTTGACGTCACGAAGCGTGTTTTAATGAGTAAAGATTGAATCTTTGAACGAAATTATCTCAATCAATGTACCTATTATGTCAGTAGACCTTTTTAATGTATAAAGATGGAATCTTTGAAAAAAATGAGAGTATTGAGTTTTTACTTATTCGAGTTACCTACGAAGTCGCGAAGAGTGTTTTAATGACCAAAGATTGAATCTTCAAATGAAAATTCCTCAATAAAGGAGCCTATTATGTTACTAGATCTTTTTGATGTATAAAGATTGAATCTTTGAAAGAAAATTAGAGTTTTGAGTTAAACTTGTTCGAGTTCCTTTTGACATTCCGAAGAGTGTTTTAATGAATAAAGATTGAATCTTTGAATGAAATTACCTCAATCAAGGTACCTATTAAGTCACTAGAAATTTTTATTGTATAAAGATTGAATCTTTGAAAAGAAATGAGAGCTTTGAGTTAAAGTTATTCTAGTTCCCTTTGACGTCACCAAGAGTGTTTTAATGAGTAAAGATTGAATCTTTGAATGAAATTACCTCAATCAAGGTACCTATTCTACCACTAGACCTTTGTAATGTATAAAGATTGAATATTTGAAAGAAAATGAATGTTTTGAGTTTAACTTATTCGAGTTGCCTATGAAATCGCGAAGAGTGTTTTAATGACTGAATATTGAATCTTTGAATGAAAAATACCACAATAAAGGTACCAATTCTGTTACTAGAGCTTTTTAATGTATAATGATTGAATCTTCGAAAGAAAATGAGATTTTTGAGTTAAACTTATTCGAGTTCCCTGTAACGTCCCGAAGAGTGTTTTAATGAGTAAAGATTGAATCATTGAATGAAATTACCTCAATCAAGGTAGCTATTACATCACTAGACCATTTTAATTTAAAAAGATTGACGTTTTGAAAAGAAATGAGTGTTTCGAGTTAAAGTTATTCAAGTTCCCTTTGACGCCATGAAGAGTGTTTTAATAAGTAAAGATTGAGTTTTTGAATGAAATTACCTCAATCAAGGTACCTATTCTGTCACTAAACCTTTTTAATGTATAAAGATTGAATCTTTGAAAGAACATGAGAGTTTTTAGTTCAACTTATTCGAGTTACCTATGAAGTTGCGAAGAGTGTTTTAATGACTAAAGATTGAATCTTTGAATGAAAATACCTCAATAAAGGTACTTATTTTGTTAGTAGACCTTTTTAATGTATAAAGATTGTATCTTTGAAAGAAAATGAGAGTTTTGAGTTAAACTTATTCATGTTCCCTGTAGCGTCCCAAATAGTGTTTTAAGGAGTAAGGATTGAATCTTTGAATGTAATTACCTCAATCAAGGTAGCTATTATGTCACTAGACCTTTTTAATGTATAAAGATTGAATCCTGGAAAGAAAATGAGAGTTTTGAGTTTAACTTGTTCGAGTTACCTATGAAATCGCGAAGAATGTTTTATTAAATAAAGATTGAATCGTTGAATGAAAACACCTCAATAAAGGTACCTATTATGTTACTAGACCTTTTTAATATATAAAGATTGAATCTTTGGAATAAAATGATAGTTCTGAGTTTAACTTATTCGATTTACCTATGAAGTCGTGAACAGTGTTTTAATGACTAAATAATGAATCTTTGAATGAAAATACCTCAGTAAAGGTACCTATTATATTGCTAGACCTTTTTAATGTGTAAAGATTGAATCTTGGAAAGAAAATGACTGTTTTGAGTTAAACTTATTCGAGTTACGTATGAAGTCGCGAAGAGTGTTTTAATGACCAAAGATTGAATCGTCAAATGAAAATTCCTCAATAAAGGAACCTATTATGTTAGTAGATCTTTTTGATGTATAAAGATTGAATCTTTGAAAGAAAATTAGAGTTTTGAGTTAAACTTATTCGAGTTCCTTTTGACATCCCGAAGAGTGTTTTAATGAATAAAGATTGAATCTTTGAATGAAATTACCTCGATCAATGTACCTATTAAGTCACTAGAAATTTTTATTGTATAAAGATTGAATCTTTGAAAAGAAATGAGAGTTTTGAGTTAAAGTTATTCGAGTTCCCTTTGACGTCACGAAGAGTTTTTTAATGAGTAAAGATTGAATCTTTGAATGAAATTACCTCAATCAAGGTACCTATTCTACCACTAGAGCTTTGTAATGTATAAAGATTGAATCTTTGAAAGAAAATGAGTGTTTTGAGTTTAACTTTTTCGAGTTACCTATGAAATCGCGAAGAGTGTTTTAATGACTGAAGATTGAATCTTTGAATGAAAAATACAACAATAAAGGTACCAATTCTGTTACTAGACCTTTTTAATGTATAAAGATTGAATCTTCGAAAGAAAATGAGATTTTTGAGTTAAACTTATTCGAGTTCCCTGTAACGTCGCGAAGAGTTTTTTAATGAGTAAAGGTTGAATCATTGAGTGAAATTACCTCAATCAAGGTAGCTATTACATCACTAGACCTTTTTAATTTATAAAGATTGACGTTTTGAAAAGAAATGAGTGTTTCGAGTTAAAGTTATTCAAGTTCCCTTTGACGCCACGAAGAGTGTTTTAATAAGTAAAGATTGAATCTTTGAATGAAATTACCTCAATCAAGGTACCTATTCTGTCACTAAACCTTTTTAATGTATAAGGATTGAATCTTTGAAAGAACATGAGAGTTTTGAGTTCAACTTATTCGAGTTACCTATGAAGTTGCAAAGAGTGTTTTAATGACTAAAGATTGAATCTTTGAATGAAAATACCTCAATAAAGGTACTTATTTTGTTAGTAGACCTTTTTAATGTATAAAGATTGTATCTTTGAAAGAAAATGAGAGTTTTGAGTTAAACTTATTCATGTTCCCTGTAACGTCCCAAAGAGTGTTTTAAGGAGGAAATATTGAATCTTTGAATGTAATTACGTCAATCAAGGTAGCTATTATGTCACTAGACGTTTTTAATGTACAAAGATTGAATCTTGAAAGGAAAATGAGAGTTTTGAGTTTAACTTATTCGAGTTACCTATGAAGTCGTGACGAGTGTTTTAATGAATAAAGATTGAATCTTTGAATGAAAACACCTCAATAAAGGTACCTATTATGTTACTAGACCTTTTTAATATCTAAAGATTGAATCTTTGGAATAAAATGATAGTTCTGAGTTTAACTTATTCGATTTATCTATGAAGTCGTGAACAGTGTTTTAATGACTAAATAATGAATCTTTGAATGAAAATACCTTAGTAAAGGTACCTATTATGTTACTAGACCTTTTTAATGTATAAAGATTGAATCTTGGAAAGAAAGTGACTATTTTGAGTTAAACTTATTCGAGTTCCCTATGACATCCCGAAGAGTTTTTCAACGAGTAAAGATTGAATCTTTGATTGAAATTAGTTGAATCAAGGGACTTATTTTGTCCTTGGACCTTTTATATATAAAGATTGAATCTTTAAAAAGAAATGAGCATTATGAGTTAAACCTATCCGAGTTTCCTATGACGTCCCGAATAGTGTTTTAACGCGTAAGGATTGAATCTTTGTATGAAATTACCTCAATAGAGGTACTTATTATGTCACTAGACCTTTTTAATGTATAAAGGTTTAATCTTCGAAAGAAAATGAGAGTTTTGAGTTAAACATATTTGAGTTCGCAGCGACGTCTCGAAGAGTGTTTTAAAGAGTAAATATTGAAACTTTGAATGAAATTATCTCAATCAAGGTACCTATTATGTCACAAGACCTTTTTAAGGTATAAAGATTGAATATTTTTAAAGAACTACGAGTTTTGAGTTAAAGTTATTTGAGTTCCCTTTGACGTCACGAAGTGTGTTTTAATGAGTAAAGATTGAATCTTTGAACGAAACTATCTCAATCAATGTACCTATTATGTCAGTCAGTAGACCTTTCTAATGTATAAAGATGGAATCTTTGAAAAAAATGAGAGTATTGAGTTTTAACTTATTCGAGTTACCTATAAAGTCGCGAAGAGTGTTTTAATGACCAAAGATTGAATCTTCAAATGAAAATTCCTCAATAAAGGTACCTATTATGTTACTAGATCTTTTTGATGTATAAAGATTGAATCTTTGAAAGAAAATTAGAGTTTTGAGTTAAACTTATTCGAGTTCCTTTTGACATCCCGGAGAGTGTTTTAATGAATAAAGATTGAATCTTTGAATGAAATTACCTCGATCAAGGTACCTATTAAGTCACTATAAATTTTTATTGTATAAAGATTGAATCTTTGAAAAGAAATGAGAGTTCTGAGTTAAAATTATTCGAGTTCCCTTTGACGTCACGAAGAGTTTTTTAATGAGTAGAGATTGAATCTTTGAATGAAATTACCTCAATCAAGGTACCTATTCTACCACTAGACCTTTGTAATGTATAAAGATTGAATCTTTGAAAGAAAATGAGTGTTTTGAGTTTAACTTATTCGAGTTACCTACGAAATCGCGAAGAGTGTTTTAATGACTGAAGATTGAATCTTTGAATGAAAAATACAACAATAAAGGTACCAATTCTGTTACTAGACCTTTTTAATGTATAAAGATTGAATCTTCGAAAGAAAATGAGATTTTTGAGTTAAACTTATTCGAGTTCCCTGTAACGTCCCGAAGAGTGTTTTAGTGAGTAAAGATTGAATCATTGAATGAAATTACCTCAATCAAGGTAGCTATTACATCACTAGACCTTTTTAATTTATAAAGATTGACGTTTTGAAAAGAAATGAGTGTTTCGAGTTAAAGTTATTAAAGTTCCCTTGAACGTCATGAAGAGTGTTTTAATAAGTAAAGATTGAATCTTTGAATGAAATTACCTCAATCAAGGTACCTATTCTGTCACTAAACCTTTTTAATGTATAAAGATCGAATATTTGTAAAGAACTACGAGTTTTGAGTTAAAGTTATTTGAGTTCCCTTTGACGTCACGAAGCGTGTTTTAATGAGTAAAGATTGAATCTTTGAACGAAATTATCTCAATCAATGTACCTATTATGTCAGTCAGTAGACCTTTTTAATTTATAAAGATGAAATATTTGAAAAAAATGAGAGTATTGAGTTTTAACTTATTCCAGTTACCTATGAAGTCGCGAAGAGTGTTTTAATGACGAAAGATTGAATCTTCAAATGAAAATTTCTCAATAAAGGAACCTATTATGTTACTAGATCTTTTTGATGTATAAAGATTGAATCTTTCAAAGAAAATTAGAGTTTTGAGTTAAACTTATTCGAGTTCCTTTAGACATCCCGAAGAGTGTTTTAATGAATAAAGATTGAATCTTTGAATGAAATTACCTCAATCAAGGTACCTATTAAGTCACTAGAAATTTTTATTGTATAAAGATTGAATCTTTGAAAAGAAATGAGAGTTTTGAGTTAAAATTATTCAAGTTCCCTTTGACGTCACGAAGAGTTTTTTAATGAGTAAAGATTGAATCTTTCATTGACATTACCTCAATCAAGGCACCTATTCTCGCACTAGACCTTTGTAATGTATAAAGATTGAATCTTTGAAAGAAAATGAGTGTTTTGAGTTTAACTTATTCAAGTTACCTATGAAATCGCGAAGAGTGTTTTAATGACTGAAGATTGAATATTTGAATGAAAAATACCACAATAAAGGTACCAATTCTGTTACTAGACCTTTTTAATGTATAAATATTGAATCTTCGAAAGAAAATGAGATTTTTGAGTTAAACTTATTCGAGTTCCCCGTAACGTCCCAAAGAGTGTTTTAATGAGTAAAGATTGAATCATTGAATGAAATTACCTCAATCAAGGTAGCTATTACATCACTAGACCTTTTTAATTTGTAAAGATTGACGTTTTGAAAAGAAATGAGTGTTTCGAGTTAAAGTTATTCAAGTTCCCTTTGACGCCATGAAGAGTGTTTTAATAAGTAAAGATTGAATCTTTGAATGAAATTACCTCAATCAAGGTACCTATTCTGTCACTAAACCTTTTTAAAGTATAAAGATTGAATCTTTGAAAGAACATGAGAGTTTTGAGTTCAACTTATTCGAGTTACCTATGAAGTTGCGAAGAGTGTTTTAATGACTAAAGATTGAATCTTTGAATGAAAATACCTCAATAAAGGTACTTATTTTGTTAGTAGACCTTTTTAATGTATAAAGATTGTATCTTTGGAATAAAATGATAGTTCTGAGTTTAACTTATTCGATTTACCTATGAAGTCGTGAACAGTGTTTTAATGACTAAATAATGAATCTTTGAATGAAAATACCTCAGTAAAGGTACCTATTATGTTGCTAGTACTTTTTAATGTATAAAGATTAAATCTTGGAAAGAAAATGACTGTTTTGAGTTAAACTTATTCGAGTTACCTATGAAGTCGCGAAGAGTGTTTTAATGACCAAAGATTGAAACTTCAAATGAAAATTCCTCAATAAAGGAACCTATTATGTTACTAGATCTTTTTGATGTATAAAGATTGAATCTTTGAAAGAAAATTAGAGTTTTGAGTTAAACTTATTCGTGTTCCTTTTGACATCCCGAAGAGTGTTTTAATGAATAAAGATTGAATCTTTGAATGAAATTACCTCGATCAAGGTACCTATTAAGTCACTAGAAATTTTTATTGTATAAAGATTGAATCTTTGAAAAGTAATGAGAGTTTTGAGTTAAAGTTATTCGAGTTCCCTTTGACGTCACGAAGAGTGTTTTAATGAGTAAAGATTGAATCTTTGAATGAAATTACCTCAATCAAGGTACCTATTCTACCACTAGACCTTTGTAATGTATAAAGATTGAATCTTTGAAAGAAAATGAGTGTTTTGAGTTTAACTTATTCGAGTTACCTATGAAATCGCAAAGAGTGTTTTAATGACTGAAGATTGAATCTTTGAATGAAAAATACCACAATAAAGGTACCAATTCTGTTACTAGACCTTTTTAATGTATAAAGATTGAATCTTCGAAAGAAAATGAGATTTTTGAGTTAAACTTATTCGAGTTCCCTGTAACGTCCCGAAGAGTGTTTTAATGAGTAAAGATTGAATCATTGAATGAAATTACCTCAATCAAGGTAGCTATTACATCACTAGACCTTTTTAATTTATAAAGATTGACGTTTTGAAAAGAAATGAGTGTTTCGAGTTAAAGTTATTCAATTTCCCTTTGACGCCACGAAGAGTGTTTTAATGAGTAAAAATTGAATCTTTGAATGAAATTACCTCAATCAAGGTGCCTATTCTGTCACTAAACCTTTTTAATGTATAAAGATTGAATCTTTGAAAGAACATGAGAGTTTTGAGTTCAACTTATTCGAGTTACCTATGAAGTTGCGAAGAGTGTTCCAACAACTAAAGATTGAATCTTTGAATGAAAATACCTCAATAAAGGTACTTATTTTGTTAGCAGACCTTTTTAATGTATAAAGATTGTATCTTTGAAAGAAAATGAGAGTTTTGAGTTAAACTTATTAATGTTCCCTGTAACGTCCCAAAAAGTGTTTTAAGGAGTAAATATTGAATCTTTGAATGTAATTAACTCAATCAAGGTAGCTATTATGTCACTAGACCTTTTTAATGTACAAAGTTTGAATGTTGGAAAGAAAATGCGAGTTTTGAGTTTAACTTATTCGAGTTACCTATGAAGTCGCGAAGAGTGTTTTAATGACCAAAGATTGAATCTTCAAATGAAAATTCCTCAATAAAGGAACCTATTATGTTACTAGATCTTTTTGATGTATAAAGATTGAATCTTTGAAAGAAATTAGAGTTTTGAGGTAAACTTATTCGAGTTCCTTTTGACATCCCGGAGAGTGTTTTAATGAATAAAGATTGAATCTTTGAATGAAATTACCTCGATCAAGGTACCTATTAAGACACTAGAAATTTTTATTGTATAAAGATTGAATCTTTGAAAAGAAATGAGAGTTTTGAGTTAAAGTTATTCGAGTTCCCTTTGACGTCACGAAGAGTTTTTTAATGAGTAAGATTGAATCTTTGAATAAAATTACCTCAATCAAGGTACCTATTCTCCTACAAGACCTTTGTAATGTATAAAGATTGAATCTTTGAAAGAAAATTAGTGTTTTGAGTTTAACTTATTCGAGTTACCTATGAAATCGCGAAGAATGTTTTAATGACTGAAGATTGAATCTTTGAATGAAAAATACCACAATAAATGTACCAATTCTGTTACTAGACCTTTTTAATGTATAAAGATTGAATCTTCGAAAGAAAATGAGATTTTTGAGTTAAACTTATTCGAGTTCCCTGTAACATCCCGAAGAGTGTTTTAATGAGTAAAGATTGAATAATTGAATGAAATTACCTCAATCAAGGTAGCTATTACATCACTAGACCTTTTTAATTTATAAAGATTGACGTTTTGAAAAGAAATGAGTGTTTCGAGTTAAAGTTATTCAAGTTCCCTTTGACGCCGCGAAGAATGTTTTAATGAGTAAAGATTGAATCTTTGAATGAAATTACCTCAATCAAGGTACCTATTCTATCACTAAACCTTTTAAATGTATAAAGATTGAATCTTTGAAAGAACATGAGAGTTTTGAGTTCAACTTATTCGAGTTACCTATGAAGTTGCGAAGAGTGTTTTAATGACTAAAGATTGAATCTTTGAATGAAAATACCTCAATAAAGGTACTTATTTTGTTAGTAGACCTTTTTAATGTATAAAGATTGTATCTTTGAAAGAAAATGAGAGTTTTGAGTTAAACTTATTCATGTTCCCTGTAACGTCCCAAAGAGTGTTTTAAGGAGTAAATATTGAATCTTTGAATGTAATTACCTCAATCAAGGTAGCTATTATGTCACTAGACCTTTTTAATGTACAAAGATTGAATCTTGGAAAGAAAATGAGAGTTTTGAGTTTAACTTATTCGAGTTACCTATGAAATCGCGAAGAGTGTTTTAATGAATAAAGATTGAATCTTTGAATGAAAATACCTCAATAAAGGTACCTATTATGTTAGTAGACCTTTTTAATATCTAAAGATTGAATCTTTGGAATAAAATGATAGTTCTGTGTTTAACTTATTCGATTTACTTATGAAGTCGTGAACAATGCTTTAATGACTAAATAATGAATCTTTGAATGAAAATACCTTAGTAAATGTACCTATTATGTTACTAGACCTTTTTAATGTATAAAGATTGAATCTTGGAAAGAAAATGACTGTTTTGAGTTAAACTTATTCGAGTTCCCTACGACATCCCGAAGAGTATTTCAACGAGTAAAGATTGAATCTTTGATTGAAATTACTTGAATCAAGGGACTTATTTTGTCCCTGGGCCTTTTATATATAAAGATTGAATCTTTAAAAAGAAATGAGCGTTATGAGTTAAACCTATCCGAGTTCCCTATGACGTTCTGAATAGTGTTTTAACGCGTAAGGATTGAATATTTGTATGAAATTACCTCAATAGAGGTACTTATTATGTCAGTAGACCTTTTTAATGTATAAAGGTTTAATCTTCGAAAGAAAATGAGAGTTTTGAGTTAAACATATTCGAGTTCCCTGCGATGTCTCGAAGAGTGTTTTAAAGAGTAAATATTGAATCTTTGAATGAAATTACCTCAATCAAGGTACCTATTATGTCACTAGACCTTTTTAATGTATAAAGATTGAATATTTGTAAAGAACTACGAGTTTTGAGTTAAAGTTATTTGAGTTCCCTTTGACGTCACGAAGCGTGTTTTAATGAGTAAAGATTGAATCTTTGAACGAAATTATCTCAATCAATGTACCTATTATGTCAGTCAGTAGACCTTTTTAATGTATAAAGATGGAATCTTAGAAAAAAATGAGAGTATTGAGTTTTAACTTATTCGAGTTACCTATGAAGTCGCGAAGAGTGTTTTAATGACCAAAGATTAAATCTTCAAATGAAAATTCCTCAATAAAGGAACCTATTATGTTACTAGATCTTTTTGATGTATAAAGATTGAATCTTTGAAAGAAAATTAGAGTTTTGAGTTACACTTATTCGAGTTCCTTTTGACATCCCGAAGAGTATTTTAATGAATAAAGATAGAATCTTTGACTGAAATTACCTCGATCAAGGTACCTACTAAGTCACTAGAAATTTTTATTGTATAAAGATTGAATCTTTGAAAAGAAATGAGAGTTTTGAGTTAAAGTTATTCGAGTTCCCTTTGACGTCACGAAGAGTTTTTTAATGAGTAAAGATTGAATCTTTGAATGAAATTACCTCAATCAAGGTACCTATTCTACCACAAGACCTTTGTAATGTATAAAGATTGAATCTTTGAAAGAAAATGAGTGTTTTGAGTTTAACTTATTCGAGTTACCTATGAAATCGCGGAGAATGTTTTAATGACTCAAGATTGAATCTTTGAATGAAAAATACCACAATAAAGGTACCAATTCTGTTACTAGACCTTTTTAATGTATAAAGATTGAATCTTCGAAAGAAAATGAGATTTTTGAGTTAAACTTATTCGAGTTCCCTGTAACGTCCCGAAGAGTGTTTTAATGAGTAAAGATTGAATCATTGAATGAAATTACCTCAATCAAGGTAGCTATTACATCACTAGACCTTTTTAATTTATAAAGATTGATGTTTTGAAAAGAAATGAGTGTTTCGAGTTAAAGTTATTCAAGTTCCCTTTGACGCCACGAAGAGTGTTTTAATGAGTAAAGATTGAATCTTTGAATGAAATTACCTCAATCAAGGTACCTATTCTGTCCCTAAACCTTTTAATTGTATAAAGATTGAATCTTTGAAAGAACATGAGAGTTTTGAGTTCAACTTATTCGAGTTACCTATGAAGTTACGAAGAGTGTTTTAATGACGAAAGATTGAATCTTTGAATGAAAATACCTCAATAAAGGTACTTATTCTGTGAGTAGACCTTTTTAATGTATAAAGATTGTATCTTTGAAAGAAAATGAGAGTTTTGAGTTAAACTTATTCATGTTCCCTGTAACGTCCCAAAGAGTGTTTTAAGGAGTAAATATTGAATCTTTGAATGTAATTACCTCAATCAAGGTAGCTATTATGTCACTAGACCTTTTTACTGTACAAAGATTGAATCTTGGAAAGAAAATAAGAGTTTTGAGTTTAACTTATTTGAGTTACCTATGAAGTCGCGAAGAGTGTTTTAATGAATAAAGATTGAATCTTTGAATGAAAATACCTCAATAAAGGTACCTATTATGTTACTAGACCTTTTGAATATCTAAAGATTGAATCTTTGGAATAAAATGATAGTTCTGTGTTTAACGTATTCGATTTACCTATGAAGTCGTGAACAGTGCTTTAATGACTAAATAATGAATCTTTGAATGAAAATACCTTAGTAAAGGTACCTATTATGTTACTAGACCTTTTTAATGTATAAAGATTGAACCTTGGAAAGAAAATGACTATTTTTGAGTTAAACTTATTCGAGTTCCCTATGAGATCCCGAAGAGTTTTTCAACGAGTAAAGATTGAATCTTTGATTGAAATTACTTGAATCAAGAGACTTATTTTGTCCCTGGACCTTTTATATATAAAGATTGAATCTTTAAAAAGAAATGAGCGTTATGAGTTAAACCTATCCGAGTTCCATATGAAGTCCCGAATAGTGTTTTAACACGTAAGGATTGAATCTTTGTATGAAATTATGTCACTAGACCTTTTTAATGTACAAAGTTGAATGTTGGAAAGAAAATGCGAGTTTTGAGTTTAACTTGTTCGAGTCACCTATGAAGTCGCGAAGAGTGTTTTAATAACCAAAGATTGAATCTTCAAATGAAAATTCCTCAATAAAGGAACCTATTATGTTACTAGATCTTTTTGATGTATAAAGATTGAATCTTTGAAAGAAAATTAGAGTTTTGAGTTAAACTTATTCGTGTTCCTTTTGACATCCCGAAGAGTGTTTTAATGAATAAAGATTGAATCTTTGAATGAAATTACCTCGATCAAGGTACCTATTAAGTCACTAGAAATTTTTATTGTATAAAGATTGAATCTTTGAAAAGAAATGAGAGTTTTGAGTTAAAGTTCTTCAAGTTCCCTTTGACGTCACGAAGAGTTTTTTAATGAGTAAGATTGAATCTTTGAATGAAATTACCTCAATCAAGGTACCTATTCTCCCACAACACCTTTGTAATGTATAAAAATTGAATCTTTGAAAGAAAATTAGTGTTTTGAGTTTAACTTATTCGAGTTACCTATGAAATCGCGAAGAATGTTTTAATGACTCAAGATTGAATCTTTGAATGAAAAATACCACAATAAAGGTACCAATTCTGTTACTAGACCTTTTTAATGTATAAAGATTGAATCTTCGAAAGAAAATGAGATTTTTGAGTTAAACTTATTCGAGTTCCCTGTAACGTCCCGAAGAGTGTTTTAATGAGTAAAGATTGAATCATTGAATGAAATTACCTCAATCAAGGTACCTATTACATCACTAGACCTTTTTAATTTATAAAGATTGACGTTTTGAAAAGAAATGAGTGTTTCGAGTTAAAGTTATCAAGTTCCCTTTGACGCCACGAAGAGTGTTTTAATGAGTAAAGATTGAATCTTTGAATGAAATTACCTCAATCAAGGTACCTATTCTGTCACTAAACCTTTTAAATGTATAAAGATTGAATCTTTGAAAGAACATGAGAGTTTTGAGTTCAACTTATTCGAGTTACCTATGAAGTTGCGAAGAGTGTTTTAATGACTAAAGATTGAATCTTTGAATGAAAATACCTCAATAAATGTACTTATTTTGTGAGTAGACCTTTTTAATGTATAAAGATTGTATCTTTGAAAGAAAATGAGAGTTTTGAGTTAAACTTATTCATGTTCCCTGTAACGTCCCAAAGAGTGTTTTAAGGAGTAAATATTGAATCTTTGAATGTAATTACCTCAATCAAGGTAGCTATTATGTCACTAGACCTTTTTAATGTACAAAGATTGAATCTTGGAAAGAAAATGAGAGTTTTGAGTTTAACTTATTCGAGTTACCTATGAAGTCGCGAAGAGTGTTTTAATGAACGAAGATTGAATCTTTGAATGAAAATACCTCAATAAAGGTACCTATTATGTTACTAGACCTTTTTAATATCTCAAGATTGAATATTTGGAATAAAATGATAGTTCTGTGTTTAACTTATTCGATTTACCTATGAAGTCGTGAACAGTGCTTTAATGACTAAATAATGAATCTTTGAATGAAAATACCTTAGTAAAGGTACCTATTATGTTACTAGACCTTTTTAATGTATAAAGATTGAACCTTGGAAAGAAAATGACTGTTTTTGAGTTAAACTTATTCGAGTTCCCTATGACATCCCGAAGAGTATTTCAACGAGTAAAGATTGAATCTTTGATTGAAATTACTTGAATCAAGGGACTTATTTTGTCCCTGGACCTTTTATATATAAAGATTGAATCTTTAAAAAGAAATGAGCGTTATGAGTTAAACCTATCCGAGTTCCCTATGACGTCCCGAATAGTGTTTTAACGCGTAAGGATTGAATCTTTGTACGAAATTACCTCAATAGAGGTACTTATTATGTCACTAGACCTTTTTAATGTATAAAGGTTTAATCTTCGAAAGAAAATGAGAGTTTTGAGTTAAACATATTCGAGTTCCCTGCGACGTCTCGAAGAGTGTTTTAAAGAGTAAATATTGAATCTTTGAATGAAATTACCTCAATCAAGGTACCTATTATGTTACTAGACCATTTTAATGTATAAAGATTGAATATTTGTAAAGAACTACGAGTTTTGAGTTAAAGTTATTTGTGTTCCCTTTGACGTCACGAAGCGTGTTTTAATGAGTAAAGATTGAATCTTTGAACGAAATTATCTCAATTAATGTACCTATTTTGTCAGTCAGTAGACCTTTTTAATATATAAAGATGGAATCTTCGAAAAAAATGAGAGTATTGAGTTTTAACTTATTCGAGTTACCTATGAAGTCGTGAAGAGTGTTTTAATGACCAAAGATTAAATCTTCAAATGAAAATTCCTCAATAAAGGAACCTATTATGTTACTAGATCTTTTTGATGTATAAAGATTGAATCTTTGAAAGAAAATTAGAGTTTTGAGTTAAACTTATTCGAGTTCCTTTTGACATCCCGAAGAGTGTTTTAATGAATAAAGATTGAATCTTTGAATGAAATTACCTCGATCAAGGTACCTTTTAAGTCACTAAAAATTTTTATTGTATAAAGATTGAATCTTTGAAAAGAAATGAGAGTTTTGAGTTAAAGTTATTCGAGTTCCCTTTGACGTCTCGAAGAGTTTTTTAATGAGTAAAGATTGAATCTTTGAATGAAATTACCTCAATTAAGGTACCTATTCTACCACAAGACCTTTGTAATGTATAAAGATTGAATCTTTGAAAGAAAATGAGTGTTTTGAGTTTAACTTATTCGAGTTACCTATGAAATCGCGAAGAGTGTTTTAATGACTGAAGATTGAATCTTTGAATGAAAAATACCACAATAAAGGTACCAATTCTATTACTAGACCTTTTTAATGTGTAAAGATTGAATCTTCGAAAAAAATGAGATTTTTGAGTTAAACTTATTCGAGTTCCCTGTAACGTCCCGAAGAATGTTTTAATGAGTAAAGATTGAATCATTGAATGAAATTACCTCAATCAAGGTAGCTATTACATCACTAGACCTTTTTAATTTATAAAGATTGAGGTTTTGAAAAGAAATAAGTGTTTCGAGTTAAAGTTATTCAAGTTCCCTTTGACGCTACGAAGAGTGTTTTAATGAGTAAAGATTGAATCTTTGAATGAAATTACCTCAATCAACGTACCTATTCTGTCACTAAACATTTTTAATGTATAAAGATTGAATCTTTGAAAGAACATGAGAGTTTTGAGTTCAACTTATTCGGGTTACCTATGAAGTTGCGAAGAGTGTTTTAATGACTAAAGATTGAATCTTTGAATGAAAATACCTCAATAAAGGTACTTCTTTTGTTAGTAGACCTTTTTAATGTATAAAGATTGTATCTTTGAAAGAAAATGAGAGTTTTGAGTTAAACTTATTCATGTTCCCTGTAACGTCCCAAAGAGTGTTTTAAGGAGTAAATATTGAATCTTTGAATGTAATTACCTCAATCAAGGTAGGTATTATGTCACTAGACCTTTTTAATGTATAAAGATTGAATCTTGGAAAGAAAATGAGAGTTTTGAGTTTAACTTATTCGAGTTACCTATGAAGTCGTGAAGAGTGATTTAATGACTAAAGATTGAATCTTTGAATGAAAATACCTCAATAAAGGTACATATTTTGTTAGTAGACCTTTTTAATGTATAAAGATTGTATCTTTGAAAGAAAATGAGAGTTTTGAGTTAAACTTATTAATGTTCCCTGTAACGTCCCAAAGAGTGTCTTAAGGAGTAAATATTGAATCTTTGAATGTAATTAACTCAATCAAGGTAGCTATTATGTCACTAGACCTTTTTAATGTACAAAGATTGAATGTTGGAAAGAAAATGCGAGTTTTGAGTTTAACTTATTCGAGTTAGCTATGAAGTCGCGAAGAGTGTTTTAATGACCAAAGATTGAATCTTCAAATGAAAATTCCTCAATAAAGGAACCTATTATGTTACTAGATCTCTTTGATGTATAAAGATTGAATCTTTGAAAGAAAATTAGAGTTTTGAGTTAAACTTATTCGAGTTCCTTTTGACATCCCGAAGAGTGTTTTAATGAATAAAGATTGAATCTTTGAATGAAACTACCTCGATCATGGTACCTATTAAGTCACTAGAAATTTTTATTGTATAAAGATTGAATCTTTGAAAAGAAATGAGAGTTTTGAGTTAAAGTTATTCGAGTTCCCTTTGACGTCACGCAGATTTTTTAATGAGTAAAGATTGAATCTTTGAATAAAATTACCTCAATCAAGGTACCTATTCTCCCACAACACCTTTGTAATGTATAAAGATTGAATCTTTGAAAGAAAATTAGTGTTTTGAGTTTAACTTATTCGAGTTACTTATGAAATCGCGAAGAATGTTTTAATGACTCAAGATTGAATCTTTGAATGAAAAATACCACAATAAAGGTACCAATTCTGTTACTAGACCTTTTTAATGTATAAAGATTGAATCTTCGAAAGTAAATGAGATTTTTGAGTTAAACTTATTCGAGTTCCCTGTAACGTCCCGAAGAGTGTTTTAATGAGTAAAGATTGAATCATTGAATGAAATTACCTCAATCAAGGTACCTATTACATCACTAGACCTTTTTAATTTATAAAGATTGACGTTTTGAAAAGAAATGAGTGTTTCGAGTTAAAGTTTTTCAAGTTCCCTTTGACGCCACGAAGAGTGTTTTAATGAGTAAAGATTGGATATCTGAATGAAATTACCTCAATCAAGGTACCTATTCTGTCACTAAACCTTTTTAATGTATAAAGATTGAATCTTTGAAAGAACATGAGAGTTTTGAGTTCAACTTATTCGAGTTACCTATGAAGTTGCGAAGAGTGTTTTTATGACTAAAGATTGAATCTTTGAATGAAAATACCTCAATAAAGGTACTTATTTTGTTAGTTGACCTTTTTAATGTATAAAGATTGAATCTTTGAAAGAAAATGAGTGTTTTGAGTTAAACTTATTCATGTTCCCTGTAACGTCCCAAAGAGTGTTTTAAGGAGTAAATATTGAATCTTTGAATGTAATTACCTCAATCAAGGTAGCTATTATGTCACTAGACCTTTTTAATGTTCAAAGATTGAATCTTGGAAAGAAAATGCGAGTTTTGAGTTTAACTTATTCGAGTTACCTATGAAGTCGCGAAGCGTGTTTTAATGAATAAAGATTGAATCTTTGAATGAAAACACCTCAATAAAGGTACCTATTATGTTACTAGACCTTTTTAATATCTAAAGATTGAATCTTTGGAATAAAATTATAGTTCTGAGTTTAACTTATTCGAGTTACCTATGAAGTTGCGAAGAGTGTTTTAATGACCAAAGATTGAATCTTCAAATAAAAATTCCTCAATAAAGGAACCTATTATGTTACTAGATCTTTTTGATGTATAAAGATTGAATCTTTGAAAGAAAATTAGAGTTTTGAGTTAAACTTATTCGAGTTCCTTTTGACATCCCGAAGAGTGTTTTAATGAATAAAGATTGAATCTTTGAATGAAATTACCTCGATCAAGGTACCTATTAAGTCACTAGAAATTTTTATTGTATAAAGATTGAATCTTTGAAAAGAAATGAGAGTTTTGAGTTAAAATTATTCGAGTTCCCTTTGACGTTACGAAGAGTTTTTTAATGAGTAAAGATTGAATCTTTGAATGAAATTACCTCAATCAAGGTACCTATTCTACCACTAGACCTTTGTAATGTATAAAGATTGAATCTTTGAAAGAAAATGAGTGTTTTGAGTTTAACTTATTCGAGTTACCTATGAAATCGCAAAGAGTGTTTTAATGACTGAAGATTGAATCTTTGAATGAAAAATACCACAATAAAGGAACCAATTCTGTTACTAGACCTTTTTAATGTATAAAGATTGAATCTTCGAAAGAAAATGAGATTTTTGAGTTAAACTTATTCGAGTTCCCTGTAACGTCCCGAAGAGTGTTTTAATGAGTAAAATTGAATCATTGAATGAAATTACCTCAATCAAGGTAGCTATTACATCACTAGACCTTTTTAATTTATAAAGATTGACGTTTTGAAAAGAAATGAGTGTTTCGAGTTAAAGTTATTCAAGTTCCCTTTGACGCCACGAAGAGTGTTTTAATAAGTAAAGATTGAATCTTTGAAAGAAATTACCTCAATCAAGGTACCTATTCTGTCACTAAACCTTTTTAATGTATAAAGATTGAATCTTTGAAAGAACATGAGAGTTTTGAGTTCCACTTATTTGAGTTACCTATGAAGTTGCGAAGAGTGTTTTAATGACTAAAGATTGAATCTTTGAATGAAAATACCTCAATAAAGGTACTTATTTTGTTAGTAGACCTTTTTAATGTATAAAGATTGTATCTTTGAAAGAAAATGAGAGTTTTGAGTTGAACTTATTCATGTTCCCTGTAACGTCCCAAAGAGTGTTTTAAGGAGTAAATATTGAATCTTTGAATGTAATTACCTCAATCAAGGTAGCTATTATGTCACTAGACCTTTTTAATGTATAAAGATTGAATCTTAGAAAGAAAATGAGAGTTTTGAGTTTAACTTATTCGAGTTACCTATGAAGTCGCGAAGAGTGTTTTAATGACTAAAGATTGAATCTTTGAATGAAAATACCTCAAAAAAGGCACTTATTTTGTTAGTAGACCTTTTTAATGTATAAAGATTGTATCTTTGAAAGAAAATGAGAGTTTTGAGTTAAACTTATTAATGTTCCCTGTAACGTCCCAAAGAGTGTTTTAAGGAGTAAATATTGAATCTTTGAATGTAATTAACTCAATCAAGGTAGCTATTATGTTACTAGACCTTTTTAATGTACAAAGATTGAATGTTGGAAAGAAAATGCGAGTTTTGAGTTTAACTTATTTGAGTTACCTATGAAGTCGCGAAGAGTGTTTTAATGACCAAAGATTGAATCTTCAAATGAAAATTCCTCAATAAAGGAACCTATTATGTTACTAGATCTTTTTGATGTAGAAAGATTGAATCTTTGAAAGAAAATTAGAGTTTTGAGTTAAACTTATTCGAGTTGCTTTTGACATCCCGAAGAGTGTTTTAATGAATAAAGATTGAACCTTTGAATGAAATTACCTCGATCAAGGTACCTATTAAGTCACTAGAAATTTTTATTGTATAAAGATTGAATCTTTGAAAAGAAATGAGAGTTTTGAGTTAAACTTATTCGAGTTCCCTTTGACGTTACGAAGAGTTTTTTAATGAGTAAAGATTGAATCTTTGAATGAAATTACCTCAATCAAGGTACCTATTCTACCACTAGAGCTTTGTAATGTATATCGATTGAATCTTTGAAAGAAAATGAGTGTTTTGAGTTTAACTTATTCGAGTTACCTATGAAATCGCAAAGAGTGTTTTAATGACTGAAGATTGAATCTTTGAATGAAAAATACAACAATAAAGGTACCAATTCTGTTACTAGACCTTTTTAATGTATAAAGATTGAATCTTCGAAAGAAAATGAGATTTTTGAGTTAAACTTATTCGAGTTCCCTGTAACGTCCCGAAGAGTGTTTTAATGAGTAAAGATTGAATCATTGAGTGAAATTACCTCAATCAAGGTAGCTATTGCATCACTAGACCTTTTTAATTTATAAAGATTGACATTTTGAAAAGAAATGAGTGTTTCGAGTTAAAGTTATTCAAGTTCCCTTTGACGCCACGAAGAGTGTTTTAATAAGTAAAGATTGAATCTTTGAAAGAAATTACCTCAATCAAGGTACCTATTCTGTCACTAAACCTTTTTAATGTATAAAGATTGAATCTTTGGAAGAACATGAGAGTTTTGAGTTCAACTTATTTGAGTTACCTATGAAGTTGCGAAGAGTGTTTTAATGACTAAAGATTAAATCTTTGAATGAAAATACCTCAATAAAGGTACTTATTTTGTTAGTAGACCTTTTTAATGTATAAAGATTGTATCTTTGAAAGAAAATGAGAGTTTTGAGTTAAACTTATTCATGTTCCCTGTAACGTCCCAAATAGTGTTTTAAGGAGTAAATATTGAATCTTCGAATGTAATTACCTCCATCAAGGTAGCTATTATGTCACTAGACCTTTTTAATGTATAAAGATTGAATCTTGGAAAGAAAATGAGAGTTTTGAGTTTAACTTATTCGAGTTACCTCTGAAGTCGCGAAGAGTGTTTTAATGACTAAAGATTGAATCTTTGAATGAAAATACCTCAAAAAAGGTACTTATTTTGTTAGTAGACCTTTTTAATGTATAAAGATTGTATCTTTGAAAGAAAATGAGAGTTTTGAGTTAAACTTATTAATGTTCCCTGTAACGTCCCAAATAGTGTTTTAAGGAGTAAATATTGAATCTTTGAATGTAATTAACTCAATCAAGGTAGCTATTATGTCACTAGACCTTTTTAATGTACAAAGATTGAATGTTGGAAAGAAAATGCGAGTTTTCAGTTTAACTTATTCGAGTTACCTATGAAGTCGCGAAGAGTGTTTTAATGACCAAAGATTGAATCTTCAAATGAAAATTCCACAATAAAGGAACCTATTATGTTACTAGATCTTTTTGATGTATAAAGATTGAATCTTTGAAAGAAAATTAGAGTTTTGAGTTAAACTTATTCGAGCTCCTTTTGACATCCCGAAGAGTGTTTTAATGAATCAAGATTGAATCTTTGAATGAAATTACCTCGATTAAGGTACCTATTAAGTCACTAGAAATTTTTATTGTATAAAGATTGAATCTTTGAAAAGAAATGAGAGTTTTGAGTTAAAGTTATTCGAGTTCCCTTTGACGTCACGATGATTTTTTAATATGTAAAGATTGAATCTTTGAATGAAATTACCTCAATCAAGGTACCCATTCTCCCACAAGACCTTTGTATTGTATAAAGATTGAATCTTTGAAAGAAAATTAGTGTTTTGAGTTTAACTTATTCGAGTTACTTATGAAATCACGAAGAATGTTTTAATGACTGAAGATTGAATCTTTGAATGAAAAATACCACAATAAAGGTATCAATTCTGTTACTAGACCTTTTTAATGTATAAAGATTGAATCTTCGAAAGAAAATGAGATTTTTGAGTTAAACTTATTCGAGTTCCCTGTAACGTCCCGAAGAGTGTTTTAATGAGTAAAGATTGAATCATTGAATGAAATTACCTCAATCAAGGTACCTATTACATCACTAGACCTTTTTAATTTATAAAGATTGACGTTTTGAAAAGAAATGAGTGTTTCGAGTTAAAGTTATTCAAGTTCCCTTTGACGCCACGAAGAGTGTTTTAATGAGTAAAGATTGAATCTTTGAATGAAATTACCTCAATCAAGGTACCTATTCTGTCACTAAACCTTTTTAATGTATAAAGATTGAATCTTTGAAAGAAAATGAGAGTTTTGAGTTCAACTTATTCGAGTTACCTATGAAGTTGCGAAGAGTGTTTTAATGACTAAAGATTGAATCTTTGAATGAAAATACCTCAATAAAGGTACTTCTTTTGTTAGAAGACCTTTTTAATGTATAAATATTGTATCTTTGAAAGAAAATGAGAGTTTTGAGTTAAACTTATTCATGTTCCCTGTAACGTCCCAAAGAGTGTTTTAAGGAGTAAATATTGAATCTTTGAATGTAATTACTTCAATCAAGGTAGCTATTATGTCACTAGACCTTTTTAATGTACAAAGATTGAATCTTGGAAAGAAAATAAGAGTTTTGAGTTTAACTTATTCGAGTTACCTATGAAGTCGCGAAGAGTGTTTTAATGAATAAAGATTGAATCTTTGAATGAAAACACCTCAATAAATGTACCTATTATGTTACTAGACCTTTTTAATATCTAAAGATTGAATCTTTGGAATAAAATGATAGTTCTGTGTTTAACTTATTCGATTAACCTATGAAGTCGTGAACAGTGCTTTAATGACTAAATAATGAATCTTTGAATGAAAATACCTTAGTAAAGGTACCTATTATGTTACTAGACCTTTTTAATGTATAAAGATTGAATCTTGGAAATAAAATGACTGTTTTGAGTTAAACTTATTCGAGTTCCCTATGACATCCCGAAGAGTATTTCAACGAGTAAAGATTGAATCTTTGATTTAAAATTACTTGAATCAAGGGACTTATTTTGTCCCTGGACCTTTTATATATAAAGATTGAATCTTTAAAAAGAAATGAGTGTTATGAGTTAAACCTATCCGAGATCCCTATGACATCCCGAATAGTGTTTTAACGCGTAAGGATTGAATCTTTGTATGAAATTACCTCAATAGAGGTACTTATTATGTCACTAGACCTTTTTAATGTATAAAGGTTTAATCTACGAAAGAAAATGAGAGTTTTGAGTTAAACATATTCGAGTTCCCTGCGACGTCTCGAAGAGTGTTTTAAAGAGTAAATATTGAATCTTGAAATGAAATTACCTCAATCAAGGTACCTATTATGTCTCTAGACCTTTTTAATGTATAAAGATTGAATATTTGTAAAGAACTACGAGTTTTGAGTTAAAGTTATTTGAGTTCCCTTTGACGTCACGAAGCGTGTTTTAATGAGTAAAGATTGAATCTTTGAACGAAATTATCTCAATCAATGTACATATTATGTCAGTCAGTAGACCTTTTTAATGTATAAAGATGGAATCTTCGAAAAAAATAAGAGTATTGAGTTTTAACTTATTCGAGTTACCGATGAAGTCGCGAAGAGTGTTTTAATGACCAAAGATTGAATCTTCAAATGAAAATTCCTCAATAAAGGAACCTATTATGTTACTAGATCTTTTTGATGTATAAAGATTGAATCTTTGAAAGAAAATTAGAGTTTTGAGTTAAACTTATTCGAGTTCCTTTTTGACATCCCGAAGAGTGTTTTAATGAATAAAGTTTGAATCTTTGAATGAAATTACCTCGATCAAGGTACCTATTAAGTCACTAAAAATTTTTTTTGTATAAAGATTGAATCTTTGAAAAGAAATGAGAGTTTTGAGTTAAAGTTATTCGAGTTCCCTTTGGCGTCACGAAGAGTTTTTTAATGAGTAAAGATTGAATCTTTGAATGAAATTACCTCAATCAAGGTACCTATTCTACCACAAGACCTTTGTAATGTATAAAGATTGAATCTTTGAAAGAAAATGAGTGTTTTGAGTTTAACATATTCGAGTTACCTATGAAATCGCGAAGAGTGTTTTAATGACTGAAGATTGAATCTTTGAATGAAAAATACCACAATAAAGGTACCAATTCTGTTACTAGACCTTTTTAATGTATAAAGATTGAATCTTCGAAAGAAAATGAGATTTTTGAGTTAAACTTATTCGAGTTCCCTGTAACGTCCCGAAGAGTGTTTTAATGAGTAAAGATTGAATCATTGAATGAAATTACCTCAATCAAGGTAGCTATTACATCACTAGACCTTTTTAATTTATAAAGATTGACGTTTTGAAAAGAAATGAGTGTTTCGAGTTAAAGTTATTCAAGTTCCCTTTGACGCCACGAAGAGTGTTTTAATGAGTAAAGATTGAATCTTTGAATGAAATTACCTCAATCAAGGTACCTATTCTGTCACTAAACCTTTTTAATGTATAAAGATTGAATCTTTGAAAGAACATGAGAGTTTTGAGTTCAACTTATTCGAGTTACCTATGAAGTTGCGAAGAGTATTTTAATGACTAAAGATTGAATCTTTGAATGAAAATACCTCAATAAAGGTACTTATTTTGCTAGTAGACCTTTTTAATGTATAAAGATTGTATCTTTGAAAGAAAATGAGAGTTTTGAGTTAAACTTATTCATGTTCCCTGTATCGTCCCAAAGAGTGTTTTAAGGAGTAAATATTGAATCTTTGAATGAAATTACCTCAATCAACGTACCTATTCTGTCACTAAACCTTTTTAATGTATAAAGATTGAATCTTTGAAAGAACATGAGAGTTTTGAGTTCAACTTATTCGAGATACCTATGAAGTCGCGAAAACTGTTTTAATGACCAAAGATTGAATCTTCAAATGAAAATTCCTCAATAAAGGAACCTATTATGTTACTAGATCTTTTTGATGTATCAAGATTGAGTCCTTGAAAGAAAATTAGAGTTTTGAGTTAAACTTACTCGAGTTCCTTTTGACATCCCGAAGAGTGTTTTAATGAATAAAGATTGAATCTTTGAATGAAATTACCTCAATCAAGGTACCTATTCTACCATTAGACCTTTGTAATGTATGAAGATTGAATCTTTGAAAGAAAATGAGTGTTTTGAGTTTAACTTATTCGAGTTACCTATGAAATCGCGAAAAGTGTTTTAATGACTGAAGATTGAATCTTTGAATGAAAAATACCACAATAAAGGTACCAATTCTGTTACTAGACCTTTTTAATGTATAAAGATTGAATCTTCGAAAGAAAATGAGATTTTTGAGTTAAACTTATTCGAGTTCCCTGTAACGTCCCGAAGAGTGTTTTAATGAGTAAAGATTGAATCATTGAATGAAATTACCTCAATCAAGGTAGCTATTACATCACTAGACCTTTTTAATTTATAAAGATTGACGTTTTGAAAAGAAATGAGTGTTTCGAGTTAAAGTTATTCAAGTTCCCTTTGACGCCACGAAGAGTGTTTTAATGAGTAAAGATTGAATCTCTGAATGAAATTACCTCAATCAAGGTACCTATTCTGTCACTAAACCTTTTTAATGTATAAAGATTGAATATTTGAAAGAACATGAGAGTTTTGAGTTCAACTTAGTCGAGTTACCTATGAAGTTGCGAAGAGTGTTTTAATGACTAAAGATTGAATCTTTGAATGAAAATACCTCAATAAAGGTACTTATTTTGTTAGTAGACCTTTTTAATGTATAAAGATTGTATCTTTGAAAGAAAATGAGAGTTTTGAGTTAAACTTATTCATGTTCCCTGTAACGTCCCAAAGAGTGTTTTAAGGAGTAAATATTGAATCTTTGAATGTAATTACGTCAATCAAGGTAGCTATTATGTCACTAGACCTTTTTAATGTACAAAGATTGAATCTTGGAAAGAAAATGAGTGTTTTGAGTTTAACTTATTCGAGTTACCTATGAAGTCGCGAAGAGTGTTTTAATGAATAAAGATTGAATCTTTGAATGAAAACACCTCAATAAAGGTACCTATTACGTTACTAGACCTTTTTAATATCTAAAAATTGAATCTTTGGAATAAAATGATAGTTCTGAGTTTAACTTATTCGATTTACCTATGAAGTCGTGAACAGTGTTTTAATGACTAAATAATGAATCTTTGAATGAAAATACCTTAGTAAAGGTACCTATTATGTTACTAGACCTTTTGAATGTATAAAGATTGAATCTTGGAAAGAAAATGACTGTTTTGAGTTAAACTTATTCGAGTGCCCTATGACATCCCGAAGAGTATTTCAACGAGTAAAGATTGAATCTTTGATTGAAATTACTTGAATCAAGGGACTTATTTTGTCCCCAGACCTTTTATATATAAAGATTGAATCTTTAAAAAGAAATGAGCGTTATGAGTTAAACCTATCCGAGTTCCCTATGACGTCCCGAATAGTGTTTTAACGCGTAAGGATTGAATCTTTGTATGAAATTACCTCAATAGAGGTACTTATTATGTCACTAGACCTTTTTAATGTATAAAGGTTTAATCTTCGAAAGAAAATGAGAGTTTTGAGTTAAACATATTTGAGTTCCCTGCGACGTCTCGAAGAGTGTTTTAAAGAGTAAATATTGAATCTTTGAATGAAATTATCTCAATCCAGGTACCTATTATGTCACTAGACCTTTTTAAGGTATAAAGATTGAATATTTGTAAAGAACTACGAGTTTTGAGTTAAAGTTATTTGAGTTCCCTTTGACGTCACGAAGTGTGTTTTAATGAGTAAAGATTGAATCTTTGAACGAAATTATCTCAATCAATGTACCTATTATGTCAGTCAGTAGACCTTTTTAATGTATAAAGATGGAATCTTTGAAAAAAATGAGAGTATTGAGTTTTAACTTATTCGAGTTACCTATGAAGTCGCGAAGAGTGTTTTAATGACCAAAGATTGAATCTTCAAATGAAAATTCCTCAATAAAGGAACCTATTATGTTACTAGATCTTTTTGATGTATAAAGATTGAATCTTTGAAAGAAAATTAGAGTTTTGAGTTAAACTTATTCGAGTTCCTTTTGACATCCCGAAGAGTGTTTTAATGAATAAAGATTGAATCTCTGAATGAAATTACCTCGATCAAGGCACCTATTAAGTCACTATAAATTTTTATTGTATAAAGATTGAATCTTTGAAAAGAAATGAGAGTTTTGAGTTAAATTTATTCGAGTTCCCTTTGACGTCACGAAGAGTTTTTTAATGAGTAAAGATTGAATCTTTGAATGAAATTACCTCAATCAAGGTACCTATTCTAGCACTAGACCTTTGTAATGTATAAAGATTGAATCTTTGAAAGAAAATGAGTGTTTTGAGTTTAACTTATTCGAGTTACCTATGAAATCGCGAAGAGTGTTTTAATGACTGAAGATTGAATCTTTGAATGAAAAATACCACAATAAAGGTACCAATTCTGTTACTAGACCTTTTTAATGTATAAAGATTGAATCTTCGAAAGAAAATGAGATTTTTGAGTTAAACTTATTCGAGTTCCCTGTAACGTCCCGAAGAGTGTTTTAATGAGTAAAGATTGAATCATTGAATGAAATTACCTCAATCAAGGTAGCTATTATATCACTAGACCTTTTTAATTTATAAAGATTGACGTTTTGAAAAGAAATGAGTGTTTCGAGTTAAAGTTATTTAAGTTCCTTTGACGCCATGAAGAGTGTTTTAATAAGTAAAGATTGAATCTTTGAATGAAAATACCTCAATCAAGGTACCTATTCAGTCACTAAACCTTTTTAATATATCAAGATAAAATTTTTGAAAGAACATGAGAGTTTTGAGTTCAACTTATTCGAGTTACCTATGAAGTTGCGAAGAGTGTTTTAATGACTAAAGATTGAATCTTTGAATGAAAATTCCTCAATAAAGGTACTTATTTTGTTAGTAGACCATTTTAATGTATAAAGATTGTATCTTTGAAAGAAAATGAGAGTTTTGAGTTAAACTTATTCATGTTCCCTGTAACGTCCCAAAGAGTGTTTTAAGGAGTATGGATTGAATCTTTGAATGTAATTACCTCAATCAAGGTAGCTATTATGTCACTAGACCTTTTTAATGTACAAAGATTGAATCTTGGAAAGAAAATGAGAGTTTTGAGTTTAACTTGTTCGAGTTACCTATGAAATCGCGAAGAAAGTTTTAATAAATAAAGATTGAATCGTTGAATGAAAACAACTCAATAAAGGTACCTATTATGTTACTAGACCTTTTTAATATCTAAAGATTGAATCTTTGGAATAAAATGATAGTTCTGAGTTTAACTTATTCGATTTACCTACGAAGTCGTGAACAGTGTTTTAATGACTAAATAATGAATCTTTGAATGAAAATACCTCAGTAAAGGTACCTATTATGTTGCTAGACCTCTTTAATGTATAAAGATTGAATCTTGGAAAGAAAATGGCTGTTTTGAGTTAAACTTATTCGAGTTACCTATGAAGTCGCGAAGAGTGTTTTAATGACCAAAGATTGAATCTTCAAATGAAAATTCCTCAATAAAGGAACCTATTATGTTACTAGATCTTTTTGATGTATAAAGATTGAATCTTTGAAAGAAAATTAGAGTTTTGAGTTAAACTTATTCGAGTTCCTTTTGACATCCCGAAGAGTGTTTTAATGAATAAAGATTGAATCTTCGAATGAAATTACCTCGATCAAGGTACCTATTCTACCCCTAGAGCTTTGTAATGTATAAAGATTGAATGTTTGAAAGAAAATGAGTGTTTTGAGTTTAACTTATTCGAGTTACCTATGAAATCGCGAAGAGTGTTTTAATGACTAAAGATTGAATCTTTGAATGAAAAATACAACAATAAAGGTACCAATTCTGTTACTAGACCTTTTTAATGTATAAAGATTGAATCTTCGAAAGAAAATGAGATTTTTGAGTTAAACTTATTCGAGTTCCCTGTAACGTCCCGAAGAGTGTTTTAATGAGTAAAGATTGAATCATTGAATGAAATTACCTCAATCAAGGTAGCTATTACATCAGTAGACCTTTTTAATTTATAAAGATTGACGTTTTGAAAAGAAATGAGTGTTTCGAGTTAAAGTTATTCAAATTCCCTTTGACGCCACGAAGAGTGTTTTAACAAGTAAAGATTGAATCTTTGAAAGAAATTACCTCAATCAAGGTACCTATTCTGTCACTAAACCTTTTTAATGTATAAAGATTGAATCTTTGAAAGAACATGAGAGTTTTGAGTTCAACTTATTTGAGTTACCTATGAAGTTGCGAAGAGTGTTTTAATGACTAAAGATTGAATCTTTGAATGAAAATACCTCAATAAAGGTACTTATTTTGTTAGTAGACCTTTTTAATGTATAAAGATTGTATCTTTGAAAGAAAATGAGAGTTTTGAGTTAAAGTTATTAATGTTCCCAATAACGTCCCAAAGAGTGTTTTAAGGATTAAAAATTGAATCTTTGAATGTAATTAACTCAATCAAGGTAGCTATTATGTCACTAGACCTTTTTAATGTACAAAGATTGAATGTTGGAAAGAAAATGCGAGTTTTGAGTTTAACTTATTCGAGTTACCTATGAAGTCGCGAAGAGTGTTTTAATGACCAAAGACTGAATCTTCAAATGAAAATTCCTTAATAAAGGAACCTATTATGTTACTAGATCTTTTTGATGTATAAAGATTGAATCTTTGAAAGAAAATTAGAGTTTTGTGTTAAACTTATTCGAGTTCCTTTTGACATCCCGAATAGTGTTTTAATGAATAAAGATTGAATCTTTGAATGAAATTACCTCGATCAAGGTACCTATTAAGTCACTAGAAATTTTTATTGTATAAAGATTGAATCTTTGAAAAGAAATGAGAGTTTTGAGTTAAAGTTATTCGAGTTCCCTTTGACATTACGAAGATTTTTTAATGAGTAAAGATTGAATCTTTGAATGAAATTACCTCCATCAAGGTACATATTCTCCCACAAGACCTTTGTAATGTATAAAGATTGAATATTTGAAAGAAAATTAGTGTTTTGAGTTTAACTTATTCGAGTTATTTGTGAAATCGCGAAGAATGTTTTAATGACTGAAGATTGAATCTTTGAATGAAAAATACCACAATAAAGGTACCAATTTTGTTACTAGACCTTTTTAATGTATAAAGATTGAATCTTCGAAAGAAAATGAGATTTTTGAGTTAAACTTATTCGAGTTCCCTGTAACGTCCCGAAGAGTGTTTTAATGAGTAAAGATTGAATCATTGAATGAAATTACCTCAATCAATGTAGCTATTACATCACTAGACCTTTTTCATTTATAAAGACTGACGTTTTGAAAAGAAATGAGTGTTTCGAGTTAAAGTTATTCAAGTTCCCTTTGACGCCACGAAGGGTGTTTTAATAAGTAAAGATTGAATCTTTGAAAGAAATTACCTCAATCAAGGTACCTATTCTATCACTAAACCTTTTTAATGTATAAAGATTGAATCTTTGAAAGAACATGAGAGTTTTGAGTTCAACTTATTTGAGTTACCTATGAAGTTGCGAAGAGTGTTTTAATGACTAAAGATTGAATCTTTGAATGAAAATACCTCAATAAAGGTACTTATTTTGTTAGTAGACCTTTTTAATGTATAAAGATTGTATCTTTGAAAGAAAATGAGAGTTTTGAGTTAAACTTATTCATGTTCCCTGTAACGTCCCAAAGAGTGTTTTAAGGAGTAAATATTGAATCTTTGAATGTAATTACCTCAATCAAGGTAGCTATTATGTCACTAGACCTTTTTAATGTACAAAAATTGAATCTTGGAAAGAAAATGAGAGTTTTCAGTTTAACTTATTCGAGTTACCTATGAAGTCGTGAAGAGTGTTTAATGAATAAAGATTGAATCTTTGAATGAAAACACCTCAGTAAAGGTACCTATTATGTTACTAGACCTTTTTAATATCTAAAGATTGAATCTTTGGAATAAAATGATAGTTCTGAGTTTAACTTATTCGATTTACCTATGAAGTCGTGAACAGTGCTTTAATGACTAAATAATGAATCTTTGAATGAAAATACCTTAGTAAAGGTACCTATTATGTTACTAGACCTTTTTAATGTATAAAGATTGAATCTTGGAAAGAAAATGACTGTTTTGAGTTAAACTTATTCGAGTTCCCTATGACATCCCGAAGAGTATTTCAACGAGTAAAGATTGAATCCTTGATTGAAATTACTTGAATCAAGGGACTTATTTTGTCCCTGGACCATTTATATATAAAGATTGAATCTTTAAAAAGAAATGAGCGTTATGAGTTAAACCTATCCGAGTTCCCTATGACGTCCCGAATAGTGTTTTAACGCGTAAGGATTGAATCTTTGTATGAAATTACCTCAATAGAGGTACTTATTATGTCACTAGACCTTTTTAATGTATAAAGGTTTAATCTTCGAAAGAAAATGAGAGTTTTGAGTTAAAATTATTCGAGTTACCAATGAAGTCGCGAAGAGTGTTTTAATGACCAAAGATTGAAACTTCAAATGAAAATTCCTCAATAAAGGAACCTATTATGTTACTAGATCTTTTTGATGTATAAAGATTGAATCTTTGAAAGAAAATTAGAGTTTTGAGTTACACTTATTCGAGTTCCTTTCGACATCCCGAAGAGTGTTTTGATGAATAAAGATTGAATCTTTGAATGAAATTACCTCGATCAAGGTACCTATTAAGTCACTAGAAATTTTTATTGTATAAAGATTGAATCTTTGAAAAGAAATGAGAGTTTTGAGTTAAAGTTATTCGAGTTCCCTTTGACGTCACGAAGAGTGTTTTAATGAGGAAAGATTGAATCTTTAAATGAAACTACCTCAGTCAAGGTACCTATTCTACCACTAGACCTTTGTAATGTATAAAGATTGAATCTTTGAAAGAAAATGAGTGTTTTGAGTTTAACTTATTCGAGTTACCTATGAAATCGCGAAGAGTGTTTTAATGACTGAAGATTGAATGTTTGAATGAAAAATACCACAATAAAGGTACCAATTCTGTTACTAGACCTTTTTAATGTATAAAGATTAAATCTTCGAAAGAAAATGAGATTTTTGAGTTACACTTATTCGAGTTCCCTGTATTGTCCCGAAGAGTGTTTTAATGAGTAAAGATTGAATCATTGAATGAAATTACCTCAATTAAGGTAGCTATTACATCACTAGACCTTTTTAATTTATAAAGATTGACGTTTTGAAAAGAAATGAGTGTTTCGAGTTAAAGTTATTCAAGTTCCCTTTGACGCCACGAAGAGTGTTTTAATGAGTAAAGATTGAATCTTTGAATGAAATTACCTCAATCATGGTACCTATTCTGTCACTAAACCTTTTTAATGTATAAAGATTGAATCTTTAAAAGAACATGAGAGTTTTGAGTTCAACTTATTCGAGTTACCTATGAAGTTGCGAAGAGTGTTTTAATGACTAAAGATTGAATCTTTGAATGAAAATACCTCAATAAAGGTACTTATTTTGTTAGTAGACCTTTTTAATGTATAAAGATTGTATCTTTGAAAGAAAATGAGAGTTTTGAGTTAAACTTATTCATGTTCCCTCTAACGTCCCAAAGAGTGTTTTAAGGAGTAAATATTGAATCTTTGAATGTAATTAACTCAATCAAGGTAGCTATTATGTCACTAGACCTTTTTAATTTACAAAGATTGAATCTTGGAAAGAAAATGCGAGTTTTGAGTTTAACTTATTCGAGTTACTTATGAAGTCGCGAAGAGTGTTTTAATGAATAAAGATTGAATCTTTGAATGAAAACACCTCAATAAAGGTACCTATTATGTTACTAGACCTTTTTAATATCTAAAGATTGAATCTTTGGAATAAAATGATAGTTCTGAGTTTAACTTATTCGATTTACCTATGAAGTCGTGAACAGTGTTTTAATGACTAAATAATGAATCTTTGAATGAAAATACCTTAGTAAAGGTACCTTTTATGTTACTAGACCTTTTTAATGTATAAAGATTAAATCTTGGAAAGAAAATGACTGTTTTAAGTTAAACTTATTCGAGTTCCCTATGACATCCCGAAGAGTATTTCAACGAGTAAAGATTGAATCATTGATTGAAATTACTTGAATCAAGAAGCTTATTTTGTCCCTGGACCTTTTATATATAAAGATTGAATCTTTAAAAAGAAATGAGCGTTATGAGTTAAACCTATCCGAGTTCCCTATGACATCCCGAATAGTGTTTTAACGCGTAAGGATTGAATATTTGTATGAAATTAACTCCATAGAGGTACTTATTATGTCACTAGACCTTTTTAATGTATAAAGGTTTAATCTTCGAAAGAAAATGAGAGTTTTAAGTTAAACATATTCGAGTTCCCTGCGACATCTCGAAGAGTGTTTTAAAGAGCAAATATTGAATCTTTGAATGAAATTACCTCAATCAAGGTACCTATTATTTCACTAGACCATTTTAATGTATAAAGATTGAATATTTGTAAAGAACTACGAGTTTTGAGTTAAAGTTATTTGAGTTCCCTTCGATGTCAGGAAGCGTGTTTTAATGAGTAAAGATTGAATCTTTGAACGAAATTATCTCAATCAATGTACCTATTATGTCAGTCAGTAGACCTTTTTAATGTATAAAGATGGAATCTTTGAAAAAAATGAGAGTATTGAGTTTTAACTTATTCGAGTTACCTATGAAGTCGCGAAGGATGTTTTAATGACCAAAGATTGAATCTTCAAATGAAAATTCCTCAATAAAGGAACCTATTATGTTACTAGATCTTTTTGATGTATAAAGATTAAATCTTTGAAAGAAAATTAGAGTTGTGAGTTAAACTTATTCAAGTTCCTTTTGACATCCCGAAGAGTGTTTTAATGAATAAAGATTGAATCTTTGATTGAAATTACCTCGATCAAGGTACCTATTAAGTCACTAGGAATTTTTATTGTATAAAGATTGAATCTTTGAAAAGAAATGAGAGTTTTGAGTTAAAGTTATTCGAGTTCCCTTTGACGTCGCGAAGAGTGTTTTAATGAGTAAAGACTGAATCTTTGAATGAAATTACCTCAATCAAGGTACCTATTCTACCACTAGACCTTTGTAATGTATAAAGATTGAAACTTTGAAAGAAAATGAGTGTTTTGAGTTTAACTTATTCGAGTTACCTATGAAATCGCGAAGAGTGTTTTAATGACTGAAGATTGAATCTTTGAATGAAAAGTACCACAATAAAGGTACCAATTCTGTTACTTGACCTTTTTAATGTATAAAGATTGAATCTTCGAAAGAAAATGAGATTTTTGAGTTAAACTTATTCGAGTTCCCTGTAACATCCCGAAGAGTGTTTTAATGAGTAAAGATCGAATCATTGAATGAAATTACCTCAATCAAGGTAGCTATTACATCACTAGACCATTTTAATTTATAAAGATTGACGTTTTGAAAAGAAATGAGTGTTTCGAGTTAATGTTATTCAAGTTCCCTTTGACGCCACGAAGAGTGTGTTAACGAGTAAAGATTGAATCTTTGAATGAAATTACCTCAATCAAGGTACCTATTCTATCACTAAACCTTTTTAATGTATAAAGATTGAATCTTTGAAAGAATATGAGAGTTTTGAGTTCAACTTATTCGAGTTACCTATGAAGTTGCGAAGAGTGTTTTAATGACTAAAGATTGAATCTTTGAATGAAAATACCTCAATAAAGGTACTTATTTTGTTAGTAGACCTTTTTAATGTATAAAGATTGTATCTTTGAAAGGAAATGAGAGTTTTGAGTTAAACTTATTCATGTTCCCTGTAACGACCCAAAGAGTGTTTTAAGGAGTAAATATTGAATCTTTGAATGTAATTACCTCAATCAAGGTAGCTATTATGTCACTAGACCTTTTTAATGTACAAAGATTGAATCTTGGAAAGAAAATGCGAGTTTTGAGTTTAACTTATTCGAGTTACCTATGAAGTCGCGAAGAGTGTTTTAATGAATAAAGATTGAATCTTTGAAGGAAAACACCTCAATAAAGGTACCTATTATGTTACTAGACCTTTTTAATATCTAAAGATTGAATCTTTGGAATAAAATGATTGTTCTGAGTTTAACTTATTCGATTTACCTATGAAGTCGAGAACAGTGTTTTAATGACTAAATAATGAATCTTTGAATGAAAATACCTTAGTAAAGGTACCTATTATGTTACTAGACCTTTTTAATGTATAAAGATTGAATCTTGGAAAGAAAATGACTGTTTTGAGTTAAACTTATTCGAGTTCCCTATGGCATCCCGAAGAGTATTTCAACGAGTAAAGATTGAATCTTTGATTGAAATTACTTGAATCAAGGGACTTATTTTGTCCCTGGACCTTTTATATATAAAGATTGAATCTTTAAAAAGAAATGAGCGTTATGAGTTAAACCTATCCGAGTTCCCTATGACGTCCCGAATAGTGTTTTAACGCGTAAGGATTGAATCTTTGTATGAAATTACCTCAATAGAGGTACTTATTATATCACTAGACCTTTTTAATGTATAAAGGTTTAATCTTCGAAAGAAAATGAGAGTTTTATGTTAAACATATTCGAGTTCCCTGCGACGTCTCGAAGAGTGTTTTAAAGAGTAAATATTGAATCTTTGAATGAAATTACCTCAATCAAGGTACCTATTATGTCACTAGACCATTTTAATGTATAAAGATTGAATATTTGTAAAGAATTACGAGTTTTGTGTTAAAGTTATTTGAGTTCCCTTCGATGTCAGGAAGCATGTTTTAATGAGTAAAGATTGAATCTTTGAACGAAATTATCTCAATCAATGTACCTATTATGTCAATCAGTAGACCTTTTTAATGTATAAAGATGGAATCTTTGAAAAAAATGAGAGTATTGAGTTTTAACTTATTCGAGTTACCTATGAAGTCGCGAAGAGTGTTTTAATGACCAAAGATTGAATCTTCAAATGAAAATTCCTCAATAAAGGAACCTATTATGTTACTAGATCTTTTTGTTGTATAAAGATTGAATCTTTGAAAGAAAATTAGAGTTTTGAGTTAAACTTATTCGAGTCCCTTTTGACATCCCGAAGAGTGTTTTAATGAATAAAGATTGAATCTTTGAATGAAATTACCTCGATCAAGGTACCTATTAAGTCACTAGAAATTTTTATTGTATAAAGATTGAATCTTTGAAAAGAAATGAGAGTTTTGAGTTAAAGTTATTCGAGTTCCCTTTGACATCACGAAGAGTGTTTTAATGAGTAAAGATTGAATCTTTGAATGAAATTACCTCAATCAAGGTACCTATTCTACCACTAGACCTTTGTAATGTATAAAGATTGAATCTTTGAAAGAAAATGAGTGTTTTGAGTTTAACTTATTCGAGTTACCTATGAAATCGCGAAGAGTGTTTTAATGACTGAAGATTGAATCTTTGAATGAAAAATACCACAATAAAGGTACCAATTCTGTTACTAGAACTTTTTAATGTATAAAGATTGAATCTTCGATAGAAAATGAGATTTTTGAGTTAAACTTATTCGAGTTCCCTGTAACATCCCGAAGAGTGTTTTAATGAGTAAAGATTGAATCATTGAATGAAATTACCTCAATCAAGGTAGCTATTACATCACTAGACCTTATTAATTTATAAAGATTGACGTTTTGAAAAGAAATGAGTGTTTCTAGTTAAAGTTATTCAAGTTCCCTTTGACGCCACGAAGAGTGTTTTAATGAGCAAAGATTGAATCTTTGAATGAAATTACCTCAATCAAGGTACCTATTCTATCACTAAACCTTTTTAATGTATAAAGACTGAATCTTTGAAAGAACATGAGAGTTTTGAGTTCAACTTATTCGAGTTACCTATGAAGTTGCGAAGAGTGTTTTAATGACTAAAGATTGAATCTTTGAATGAAAATACCTCAATAAAGGTACTTATTTTGTTAGTAGACCTTTTTAATGTATAAAGATTGTATCTTTGAAAGAAAATGAGAGTTACGACTTAAACTTATTCATGTTCCCTGTAACGTCCCAAAGAGTGTTTTAAGGAGTAAATATTGAATCTTTGAATGTAATTACCTCAATCAAGGTAGCTATTATGTCACTAGACCTTTTTAATGTACAAAGATTGAATCTTGGAAAGAAAATGAGAGTTTTGATTTTAACTTATTCGAGTTACCTATGAAGTCGCGAAGAGTGTTTTAATGAATAAAGATTGAATCTTTGAATGAAAACACCTCAATAAAGGTACCTATTATGTTACTAGACCTTTTTAATATCTAAAGATTGAATCTTTGGAATAAAATGATAGTTCTGAGTTTAACTTATTCGATTTACCTAAGAAGTCGTGAACAGTGTTTTAATGACTAAATAATGAATCTTTGAATGAAAATAACTTAGTAAAGGTACCTATTATGTTACTAGACCTTTTTAATGTATAAAGATTGAATCTGGGAAAGAAAATGACTGTTTTGAGTTAAACTTATTCGAGTTCCCTATGACATCCCGAAGAGTATTTCAATGAGTAAAGATTGAATCTTTGATTGAAATTACTTAAATCAAGGGACTTATTTTGTCCCTGGACCTCTTATATATAAAGATTGAATCTTTACAAAGAAATGAGCGTTATGAGTTAAACTTATCCGAGTTCCCTATGACGTCCCGAATAGTGTTTTAACGCGTAAGGATTGAATCTTTGTATGAAATTACCTCAATAGAGGTACTTATTAAGTCACTAGACCTTTTTAATGTATAAAGGTTTAATCTTCGAAAGAAAATGAGAGTTTTGAGTTAAACATATTCGAGTTCCCTGCGACGTCTCGAAGAGTGTTTTAAAGAGTAAATATTGAATCTTTGAATGAACTTACCTCAATCAAGGTACCTATTATGTCACTAGACCTTTGTAATGTATAAAGATTGAATATTTGTAAAGAACTACGAGTTTTGAGTTAAAGTTATTTGAGTTCCCTTTGACGTCACGAAGCGTGTTTTAATGAGTAAAGATTGAATCTTTGAACGAAATTATCTCAATCAATGTACCTATTATGTCAGTCAGTAGACCTTTTTAATGTATAAAGATGGAATCTTTGAAAAAACTGAGAGTATTGAGTTTTAACTTATTCGAGTTACCTATGAAGTCGCGAAGGGTGTTTTAATGACCAAAGATTGAATCTTCAAATGAAAATTCCTCAATAAAGGAACCTATTATGTTACTAGATCTTTTTGATGTATAAAGATTAAATCTTTGAAAGAAAATTAGAGTTTTGAGTTAAACTTATTCGAGTCCCTATTGACATCCCGAAGAGTGTTTTAATGAATAAAGATTGAATCTTTGAATGAAATTACCTCGATCAAGGTACCTATTTAGTCATTATAAATTTTTATTGTATAAAGATTGAATCTTCGAAAAGAAATGAGAGTTTTGAGTTAAAGTTATTCGAGTTTCCTTTGACGTCACGAAGAGTGTTTTAATGAGTAAAGATTGAATCTTTGAATGAAATTACCTCAATCAAGGTACCTATTCTACCACTAGACCTTTGTAATGTATAAAGATTGAATCTTTGAAAGAAAATGAGTGTTTTGAGTTTAACTTATTCGAGTTACCTATGAAATCGCGAAGAGTGTTTTAATGACTGAAGATTAAATCTTTGTATGGAAAATACCACAATAAAGGTTCCAATTCTGTTACTAGACCTTTCCAATGTATAAAGATTGAAACTTTGAAAAAAAATGAGATTTTTGAGTTAAACTTATTCGAGTTCCCTGTAACGTCCCGAAGAGTGTTTTAATGGGTAAAGATTGAATCATTGAATGGAATTACCTCAATCAAGGTAGCTATTACATCACTAGACCTTTTTAATTTATAAAGATTGACGTTTTGAAAAGAAATGAGTGTTTCGAGTTAAAGTTATTCAAGTTCCCTTTGACGTCACGAAGAGTGTTTTAATGAGTAAAGATTGAATCTTTGAATGAAATTACCTCAATCAAGGTACCTATTCTGTCACTAAACCTTTTTAATGTATAAAGATTGAATCTTTGAAAGAACATGAGAGTTTTGAGTTCAACTTATTCGAGCTACCTATGAAGTTGCGAAGAGTGTTTTAATGACTAAAGATTGAATCTTTGAATGAAAATACCTCAATAAAGGTACTTATTTTGTTTGTAGACCTTTTTAATGTATAAAGACTGTATCTTTGAAAGAAAATGAGAGTTTTGAGTTAAACTTAGTCACGTTCCCTGTAACGTCCGAAAGAGTGTTTTAATGAGTAAATATTGAATCTCTGAATGTAATTACCTCAATCAAGGTAGCTATTATGTCACTAGACCTTTTTAATGTACAAAGATTGAATCTTGGAAAAAAAGTGAGAGTTTTGAGTTTAACTTATTCGAGTTACCTATGAAGTCGCGAAGAGTGTTTTAATGAATAAAGATTGAATCTTTGAATGAAAACACCTCAATAAAGGTACCTATTATGTTACTAGACCTATTTAATGTCTAAAGATTGAATCTTTGGAATAAAATGATAGTTCTGAGTTCAACTTATTCGATTTACCTATGAAGTCGTGAACAGTGTTTTAATGACTAAATAATGAATGTTTGAATGAAAATACCTTAGTAAAGGTACCTATTATGTTACAAGACCTTTTTAATGTATAAAGATTGAATCTTGGAAAGAAAATGACTGTTTTGAGTTAAACTTATTCGAGTTCCCTATGACATCCCGAAGAGTATTTCAACGAGTAATGATTGAATCTTTGATTGAAATTACTTGAATCAAGGGACTTATTTTGTCCCTGGACCTTTTATATATAAAGATTGAATCTTTAAAAAGAAATGAGCGTTATGAGTTAAACCTATCCGAGTTCCTTATGACGTCCCGAATAGTGTTTTAACGCGTAAGGACTGAATCTTTGTATGAAATTACCTCAATAGTGGTACTTATTATGTCACTAGACCATTTTAGTGTATATAGGTTTAATCTTTGAAAGAAAATGAGAGTTTTAAGTTAAACATATTCGAGTTCCCTGCGACGTCTCGAAGAGTGTTTTAAAGAGTAAATATTGAATCTTTGAATGAAATTACCTCAATCAAGGTACCTATTATGTCACTAGACCTTTTTAATGTATAAAGATTGAATATTTGTTAAGAACTACGAGTTTTGAGTTAAAGTTATTTGAGTTCCCTTTGACGTCACGAAGCGTGTTTTAATGAGTAAAGATTGAATCTTTGAACGAAATTATCTCAATCAATGTACCTATTATGTCAGTAGACCTTTTTAATGTATAAAGATGGAATCTTTGAAAAAAATGAGAGTATTGAGTTTAACTTATTTGAGTTACCTATGAAGTCGCGAAGAGTGTTTTAATGACCAAAGATTGAATCTTCAAATGAAAATTCCTCAATACAGGAACCTATTATGTTACTAGATCTTTTTGATGTATAAAGATTGAATCTTTGAAAGAAAATTAGAGTTTCGAGTTAAACTTACTCGAGTTCCTTTTGACATCCCGAAGAGTGTTTTAATGAATAAAGATTGAATATTTGAATGAAATTACCTCAATCGAGGTACCTATTAAGTCACTAGAAATTTTTATTGTATAAAGATAGAATCTTTGAAAAGAAATGAGAGTTTTGAGTTAAAGTTATTCGAGTTCCCTTTGACGACACGAAGAGTGTTTTAATGAGTAAAGATTGAATCTTTGAATTAAATTACCTCAATCAAGGTACCTATTCTACCACTAGACCTTTGTAATGTATAAAGATTGAATCTTTGAAAGAAAATGAGTGTTTTGAGTTTAACTTATTCGAGTTACCTATGAAATCGCGAAGAGTGTTTTAATGACTGAAGATTGAATCTTTGAATGGAAAATGCCACAATAAAGGTACCAATTCTGTTACTAGACCTTTCCAATGTATAAAGATTGAATCTTTGAAAGAAAATGAGATTTTTGAGTTAAACTTATTCGAGTTCCCTGTAACGTCCCGAAGAGTGTTTTAATGAGTAAAGATTGAATCATTAAATGAATTACCTCAATCAAGGGAGCTATTACATCACTAGACCTTTTTAATTTATAAAGATTGATGTTTTGAAAAGAAATGAGTGTTTCGAGTTAAAGTTATTCAAGTTCCCTTTGACGTCACGAAGAGTGTTTTAATGAGTAAAGATTGAATCTTTGAATGAAATTACCTCAATCAAGGTACCTATTCTGTCACTAAACCTTTTTAATGTATAAAGATTGAATCTTTGAAAGAACATGAGAGTTTTGAGTTCAACTTATTCGAGCTACCTATGAAGTTGCGAAGAGTGTTTTAATGACTAAAGATTGAATCTTTGAATGAAAATACCTCAATAAAGGTACTTATTTTGTTAGTAGACCTTTTTAATGTATAAAGACTGTATCTTTGAAAGGAAATGAGAATTTTGAGTTAAACTTATTCACGTTCCCTGTAACGTCCCAAAGAGTGTTTTAATGAGTAAATATTGAATCTTTGAATGCAATTACCTTAATCAAGGTAGCTATTATGTCACTAGACCTTTTTAATGTACAAAGATTGAATCTTGGAAAGAAAGTGAGAGTTTTGAGTTTAACTTATTCGAGTTACCTATGAAGTCGCGAAGAGTGTTTTAATGAATAAAGATTGAATCTTTGAATGAAAACACCTCAATAAAGGTACCTATTATGTTACTAGACCTTTTTAATGTCTAAAGATTGAATCTTTGGAATAAAATGATAGTTCTGAGTTCAACTTATTCGATTTACCTATGAAGTCGTGAACAGTGTTTTAATGACTAAATAATGAATCTTTGAATGAAAATACCTTAGTAAAGGTACCGATTATGTTACAAGACCTTTTTAATGTATAAAGATTGAATCTTGGAAAGAAAATTACTGTTTTGAGTTAAACTTATTCGAGTTCCCTATGACATCCCGAAGAGTATTTCAACGAGTAAAGATTGAATCTTTGATTGAAATTACTTGAATCAAGGGACTTATTTTGTCCCTGGACCTTTTATAAATAAAGATTGAATCTTTAAAAAGAAATGAGCGTTATGAGTTAAACCTATCCGAGTTCCCTATGACGTCCTGAATAGTGTTTTAACGCGTAAGGACTGAATCTTTGTATGAAATTACCTCAATAAAGGTACTTATTATGTCACTAGACCATTTTAATGTATAAAGGTTTAATCTTTAAAAGAAAATGAGAGTTTTGAGTTAAACATATTCGAGTTCCCTGCGACGTCTCGAAGAGTGTTTTAAAGAGTAAATATTGAATCTTTGAATGAAATTACCTCAATCAAGGTACCTATTATGTCACTAGACCTTTTTAATGTAAAAAGATTGAATATTTGCAAAGAACTACGAGTTTTGAGTTAAAGTTATTTGAGTTCCCTTTGACGTCACGAAGCGTGTTTTAATGAGTAAAGATTGAATCTTTGAACGAAATTATCTCAATCAATGTACCTATTATGTCAGTAGACCTTTTTAATGTATAAAGATGGAATCTTTGAAAAAAATGAGAGTATTGAGTTTAACTTATTCGAGTTACCTATGAAGTCGCGAAGAGTGTTTCAATGACCAAAGATTGAATCTTTAAAAGAAAATTCCTCAATACAGGAACCTATTATGTTACTAGATCTTTTTGATGTATAAAGATTGAATCTGTGAAAGAAAATTACAGTTTCGAGTAAAACTTACTCGAGTTCCTTTTGACATCCCGAAGAGTGTTTTAATGAATAAAGATTGAATCTTTGAATGAAATTACCTCAATCGAGGTACCTATTAAGTCACTAGAAATTTTAACTGTATAAAGATTGAATCTTTGAAAAGAAATTCGAGTTTTGAGTTAAAGTTATTCGAGTTCCCTTTGACGTCACGAAGAGTGTTTTAATGAGTAAAGATTGAATCTTTGAATGAAATTACCTCAATCAAGGTACCTATTCTACCACTAGACCTTTGTAATTTATAAAGATTGAATCTTTGAAAGAAAATGAGTGTTTTGAGTTTAACTTATTCGAGTTACCTATGAAATCGCGAAGAGTGTTTTAATGACCCAAGATTGAATCTTTGAATGGAAAATACCACAATAAAGGTACCAATTCTGTTACTAGACCTTTCCAATGTATAAAGATTGAATCTTTGGAAGAAAATGAGATTTTTGAGTTAAACTTATTCGAGTTCCCTGTAACGTCCTGAAGAGTGTTTTAATGAGTAAAGATTGAATCATTGAATGAATTACCTCAATCAAGGTAGCTATTACATCACTAGACCTTTTTAATTTATAAAGATTGACGTTTTGAAAAGAAATGAGTGTTTCGAGTTAAAGTTATTCAAGTTCCCTTTGACGTCACGAAGAGTGTTTTAATGAGTAAAGATTGAATCTTTGAATGAAATTACCTCAATCAAGGTACCTATTCTGTCACTAAACCTTTTTAATGTATAAAGATTGAATCTTTGAAAGAACATGAGAGTTTTGAGTTCAACTTATTCGAGCTACCTATGAAGTTGCGAAGAGTGTTTTAATGACTAAAGATTGAATCTTTGAATGAAAATACCTCAATAAAGGTACTTATTTTGTTAGTAGACCTTTTTAATGTATAAAGACTGTATCTTTGAAAGAAAATGAGAATTTTGAGTTAAACTTATTCACGTTCCCTGTAACGTCCCAAAGAGTGTTTTAATGAGTAAATATTGAATCTTTGAATGCAATTACCTCAATCAAGGTAGCTATTATGTCACTAGACCTTTTTAATGTACAAAGATTGAATCTTGGAAAGAAAGTGAGAGTTTTGAGTTTAACTTATTCGAGTCACCTATGAAGTCGCGAAGAGTGTTTTAATGAATAAAGATTGAATCTTTGAATGAAAACACCTCAATAAAGATACCTATTATATTACTAGACCTTTTTAATGTCTAAAGATTGAATCTTTGGAATAAAATAATAGTTCTGAGTTCAACTTATTCGATTTACCTATGGAGTCGTGAACAGTGTTTTAATGACTAAATAATGAATCTTTGAATGAAAATACCTTAGTAAAGGTACCTATTATGTTACAAGACCTTTTTAATGTATAAAGATTGAATCTTGGAAAGAAAATTACTGTTTTGAGCTAAACTTATTCGAGTTCCCTATGACATCTCGAAGAGTATTTCAACGAGTAAAGATTGAATCTTTGATTGAAATTACTTGAATCAAGGGACTTATTTTGTCCCTGGACCTTTTATATATAAAGATTGAATCTTTAAAAAGAAATGAGCGTTATGAGTTAAACCTATCCGAGTTCCCTATGACGTCCCGAATAGTGTTTTAACGCGTAAGGACTGAATCTTTGTATGAAATTACCTCAATAAAGGTACTTATTATGTCACTAGACCATTTTAATGTATAAAGGTTTAATCTTTTAAAGAAAATGAGAGTTTTGAGTTAAACATATTCGAGTTCCCTGCGACGTCTCGAAGAGTGTTTTAAAGAGTAAATATTGAATCTTTGAATGAAATTACCTCAATCAAGGTACCTATTATGTCACTAGACCTTTTTAATGTAAAAAGATTGAATATTTGCAAAGAACTACGAGTTTTGAGTTAAAGTTATTTGAGTTCCCTTTGACGTCACGAAGCGTGTTTTAATGAGTAAAGATTGAATCTTTGAACGAAATTATCTCAATCAATGTACCTATTATGTCAGTAGACCTTTTTAATGTATAAAGATGGAATCTTTGAAAAAAATGAGAGTATTGAGTTTGACTTATTCGAGTTACCTATGAAGCCGCGAAGAGTGTTTCAATGACCAAAGATTGAATCTTCAAATGAAAATTCCTCAATACAGGAACCTATTATGTTACTAGATCTTTTTGATGTATAAAGATTGAATCTTTGAAAGAAAATTACAGTTTCGAGTAAAACTTACTCGAGTTCCTTTTGACATCCCGAAGAGTGTTTTAATGAATAAAGATTGAATCTTTGAATGAAATTACCTCAATCGAGGAACCTATTAAGTCACTAGAAATTTTTATTGCACAAAGATTGAATCTTTGAAAAGAAATTCGAGTTTTGAGTTAAAGTTATTCGAGTTCCCTTTGACGTCACGAAGAGTGTTTTAATGAGTAAAGATTGAATCTTTGAATGAAATTACCTCAATCAAGGTACCTATTCTACCACTAGACCTTTGTAATGTATAAAGATTGAATCTTTGAAAGAAAATGAGTGTTTTGAGTTTAACTTATTCGAGTTACCTATGAAATCGCGAAGAGTGTTTTAATGACTCAAGATTGAATCTTTGAATGGAAAATACCACAATAAAGGTACCAATTCTGTTACTATACCTTTCCAATGTATAAAGATTGAATCTTTGAAAGAAAATGAGATTTTTGAGTTAAACTTATTCGAGTTCCTGTAATGTCCCGAAGAGTGTTTTAATGAGTAAAGATTGAATCATTGAATGGAATTACCTCAATCAAGGTAGCTATTACATCACTAGACCTTTTTAATTTATAAAGATTGACGTTTTGAAAAGAAATGAGTGTTTCGAGTTAAAGTTATTCAAGTTCCCTTTGACGTCACGAAGAGTGTTTTAATGAGTAAAGATTGAATCTTTGAATGAAATTACCTCAATCAAGGTACCTATTCTGTCACTAAACCTTTTTAATGTATAAAGATTGAATCTTTGAAAGAACATGAGAGTTTTGAGTTCAACTTATTCGAGCTACCTATGAAGTTGCGAAGAGTGTTTTAATGACTAAAGATTGAATCTTTGAATGAAAATACCTCAATAAAGGTACTTATTTTGTTAGTAGACCTTTTTAATGTATAAAGACTGTATCTTTGAAAGAAAATGAGAATTTTGAGTTAAACTTATTCACGTTCCCTGTAACGTCCCAAAGAGTGTTTTAATGAGTAAATATTGAATCTTTGAATGCAATTACCTCAATCAAGGTAGCTATTATGTCACTAGACCTTTTTAATGTACAAAGATTGAATCTTGGAAAGAAAGTGAGAGTTTTGAGTTTAACTTATTCGAGTCACCTATGAAGTCGCGAAGAGTGTTTTAATGAATAAAGATTGAATCTTTGAATGAAAACACCTTAATAAAGATACCTATTATATTACTAGACCTTTTTAATGTCTAAAGATTGAATCTTTGGAATAAAATAATAGTTCTGAGTTCAACTTATTCGATTTACCTATGGAGTCGTGAACAGTGTTTTAATGACTAAATAATGAATCTTTGAATGAAAATACCTTAGTAAAGGTACCTATTATGTTACAAGACCTTTTTAATGTATAAAGATTGAATCTTGGAAAGAAAATTACTGTTTTGAGCTAAACTTATTCGAGTTCCCTATGACATTTCGAAGAGTATTTCAACGAGTAAAGATTGAATCTTTGATTGAAATTACTTGAATCAAGGGACTTATTTTGTCCCTGGACCTTTTATATATAAAGATTGAATCTTTAAAAAGAAATGAGCGTTATGAGTTAAACCTATCCGAGTTCCCTATGACGTCCCGAATAGTGTTTTAACGCGTAAGGACTGAATCTTTGTATGAAATTACCTCAATAAAGGTACTTATTATGTCACTAGACCATTTTAATGTATAAAGGTTTAATCTTTTAAAGAAAATGAGAGTTTTGAGTTAAACATATTCGAGTTCCCTGCGACGTCTCGAAGAGTGTTTTAAAGAGTAAATATTGAATCTTTGAATGAAATTACCTCAATCAAGGTACCTATTATGTCACTAGACCTTTTTAATGTAAAAAGATTGAATATTTGCAAAGAACTACGAGTTTTGAGTTAAAGTTATTTGAGTTCCCTTTGACGTCACGAAGCGTGTTTTAATGAGTAAAGATTGAATCTTTGAACGAAATTATCTCAATCAATGTACCTATTATGTCAGTAGACCTTTTTAATGTATAAAGATGGAATCTTTGAAAAAAATGAGAGTATTGAGTTTGACTTATTCGAGTTACCTATGAAGCCGCGAAGAGTGTTTCAATGACCAAAGATTGAATCTTCAAATGAAAATTCCTCAATACAGGAACCTATTATGTTACTAGATCTTTTTGATGTATAAAGATTGAATCTTTGAAAGAAAATTACAGTTTCGAGTAAAACTTACTCGAGTTCCTTTTGACATCCCGAAGAGTGTTTTAATGAATAAAGATTGAATCTTTGAATGAAATTACCTCAATCGAGGAACCTATTAAGTCACTAGAAATTTTTATTGCACAAAGATTGAATCTTTGAAAAGAAATTCGAGTTTTGAGTTAAAGTTATTCGAGTTCCCTTTGACGTCACGAAGAGTGTTTTAATGAGTAAAGATTGAATCTTTGAATGAAATTACCTCAATCAAGGTACCTATTCTACCACTAGACCTTTGTAATGTATAAAGATTGAATCTTTGAAAGAAAATGAGTGTTTTGAGTTTAACTTATTCGAGTTACCTATGAAATCGCGAAGAGTGTTTTAATGACTCAAGATTGAATCTTTGAATGGAAAATACCACAATAAAGGTACCAATTCTGTTACTATACCTTTCCAATGTATAAAGATTGAATCTTTGAAAGAAAATGAGATTTTTGAGTTAAACTTATTCGAGTTCCTGTAATGTCCCGAAGAGTGTTTTAATGAGTAAAGATTGAATCATTGAATGGAATTACCTCAATCAAGGTAGCTATTACATCACTAGACCTTTTTAATTTATAAAGATTGACGTTTTGAAAAGAAATGAGTGTTTCGAGTTAAAGTTATTCAAGTTCCCTTTGACTTCACGAAGAGTGTTTTAATGAGTAAAGATTGAATCTTTGAATGAAATTACCTCAATCAAGGTACCTATTCTGTCACTAAACCTTTTTAATGTATAAAGATTGAATCTTTGAAAGAACATGAGAGTTTTTAGTTCAACTTATTCGAGCTACCTATGAAGTTGCGAAGAGTGTTTTAATGACTAAAGATTGAATCTTTGAATGAAAATACCTCAATAAAGGTACTTATTTTGTTAGTAGACCTTTTTAATGTATAAAGACTGTATCTTTGAAAGAAAATGAGAGTTTTGAGTTAAACTTATTCACGTTCCCTGTAACGTCCCAAAGAGTGTTTTAATGAGTAAATATTGAATCTTTGAATGTAATTACCTCAATCAAGGTAGCTATTACGTCACTAGACCTTTTTAATGTACAAAGATTGAATCTTGGAAAGAAAGTGAGAGTTTTGAGTTTAACTTATTCGAGTTACCTATGAAGTCGCGAAGAGTGTTTTAATGAATAAAGATTGAATCTTTGAATGAAAACACCTCAATAAAGATACCTATTATGTTACTAGACCTTTTTAATGTCTAAAGATTGAATCTTTGGAATAAAATGATAGTTCTGAGTTCAACTTATTCGATTTACCTATGAAGTCGTGAACAGTGTTTTAATGACTAAATAATGAATCTTTGAATGAAAATACCTTAGTAAAGGTACCTATTATGTTACAAGACCTTTTTAATGTATAAAGATTGAATCTTGGAAAGAAAATTACTGTTTTGAGCTAAACTTATTCGAGTTCCCTATGACATCTCGAAGAGTATTTCAACGAGTAAAGATTGAATCTTTGATTGAAATTACTTGAATCAAGGGACTTATTTTGTCCCTGGACCTTTTATATATAAAGATTGAATCTTTAAAAAGAAATGAGCGTTATGAGTTAAACCTATCCGAGTTCCCTATGACGTCCCGAATAGTGTTTTAACGCGTAAGGACTGAATCTTTGTATGAAATTACCTCAATAAAGGTACTTATTATGTCACTAGGCCATTTTAATGTATAAAGGTTTAATCTTTTAAAGAAAATGAGAGTTTTGAGTTAAACATATTCGAGTTCCCTGTGACGTCTCGAAGAGTGTTTTAAAGAGTAAATATTGAATCTTTGAATGAAATTACCTCAATCAAGGTACCTATTATGTCACTAGACCTTTTTAATGTAAAAAGATTGAATATTTGCAAAGAATTACGAGTTTTGAGTTAAAGTTATTTGAGTTCCCTTTGACGTCACGAAGCGTGTTTTAATGAGTAAAGATTGAATCTTTGAACGAAATTATCTCAATCAATGTACCTATTATGTCAGTAGACCTTTTTAATGTATAAAGATGGAATCTTTGAAAAAAATGAGAGTATTGAGTTTAACTTATTCGAGTTACCTATGAAGTCGCGAAGAGTGTTTCAATGACCAAAGATTGAATCTTCAAATGAAAATTCCTCAATACAGGAACCTATTATGTTACTAGATCTTTTTGATGTATAAAGATTGAATCTTTGAAAGAAAATTACAGTTTCGAGTAAAACTTACTCGAGTTCCTTTTGACATCCCGAAGAGTGTTTTAATGAATAAAGATTGAATCTTTGAATGAAATTACCTCAATCGAGGTACCTATTAAGTCACTAGAAATTTTTATTGTACAAAGATTGAATCTTTGAAAAGAAATTCGAGTTTTGAGTTAAAGTTATTCGAGTTCCCTTTGACGTCACGAAGAGTGTTTTAATGAGTAAAGATTGAATCTTTGAATGAAATTACCTCAATCAAGGTACCTATTCTACCACTAGACCTTTGTAATGTATAAAGATTGAATCTTTGAAAGAAAATGAGTGTTTTGAGTTTAACTTATTCGAGTTACCTATGAAATCGCGAAGAGTGTTTTAATGACTCAAGATTGAATCTTTGAATGGAAAATACCACAATAAAGGTACCAATTCTGTTACTATACCTTTCCAATGTATAAAGATTGAATCTTTGAAAGAAAATGAGATTTTTGAGTTAAACTTATTCGAGTTCCTGTAATGTCCCGAAGAGTGTTTTAATGAGTAAAGATTGAATCATTGAATGGAATTACCTCAATCAAGGTAGCTATTACATTACTAGACCTTTTTAATTTATAAAGATTGACGTTTTGAAAAGAAATGAGTGTTTCGAGTTAAAGTTATTCAAGTTCCCTTTGACTTCACGAAGAGTGTTTTAATGAGTAAAGATTGAATCTTTGAATGAAATTACCTCAATCAAGGTACCTATTCTGTCACTAAACCTTTTTAATGTATAAAGATTGAATCTTTGAAAGAACATGAGTGTTTTGAGTTCAACTTATTCGAGCTACCTATGAAGTTGCGAAGAGTGTTTTAATAACTAAAGATTGAATCTTTGAATGAAAATACCTCAATAAAGGTACTTATTTTGTTAGTAGACCTTTTTAATGTATAAAGACTGTATCTTTGAAAGAAAATGAGAGTTTTGAGTTAAACATATTCGAGTTCCCTGCGACGTCTCGAAGAGTGTTTTAAAAAGTAAATATTGAATCTTTGAATGAAATTACCTCAATCAAGGTACCTATTATGTCACTAGACCTTTTTAATGTATAAAGATTGAATATTTGTAAAGAACTACGAGTTTTGAGTTAAAGTTATTTGAGTTCCCTTTGACGTCACGAAGCGTATTTTAATAAGTAAAGATTGAATCTTTGAACGAAATTATCTCAATCAATGTACCTATTATGTCAATATACCTTTTTAATGTATAAAGATGGAATCTTTGAAAAAAATGAGAGTATTGAGTTTAACTTATTCGAGTTACCTATGAAGTCGCGAAGAGTGTTTTAATGGCCAAAGATTGAATATTCAAATGAAAATTCCTCAATACAGGAACCTATTATGTTACTAGATCTTTTTGATGTATAAAGATTGAATTTTTGAAAGAAAATTAGAATTTCGAGTTAAACTTACTCGAGTTCCTTTTGACATCCCGAAGAGTGTTTCAATGAATAAAGATTGAATCTTTGAATGAAAACACCTCAATAAAGGTACCTATTATGTTACTAGACCTTTTTAATATCTAAAGATTGAATCTTTGGAATAAAATGATAGTTCTGAGTTTAACTTATTCGATTTACCTATGAAGTCGTGAACAGTGTTTTAATGACTAAATAATGAATCTTTGAATGAAAATAACTTAGTAAAGGTACCTATTATGTTACTAGACCTTTTTAATGTATAAAGATTGAATCTTGGAAAGAAAATGACTGTTTTGCGTTAAACTTATTCGAGTTCCCTATGACATCCCGAAGAGTATTTCAATGAGTAAAGATTGAATCTTTGATTCAAATTACTTAAATCAAGGGACTTATTTTGTCCCTAGACCTCTTATATAAAAAGAAATGAGCGTTATGAGTTAAACCTATCCGAGTTCCCTATGACGTCCCGAATAGTGTTTTAATGCGTAAGGATTGAATCTTTGAATGAAATTACCTCAATATAGGTACTTATTATGTCACTAAACCATTTTAATGTATAAAGGTTTAATCTTCGAAAGAAAATGAGAGTTTTGAGTTAAACATATTCGAGTTCCCTGCGACGTCTCGAAGAGTGTTTTAAAGAGTAAATATTGAATCTTTGAATGAAATTACCTCAATCAAGGTACCTATTATGTCACTAGACCTTTTTAATGTATAAAGATTGAATATTTGTAAAGAACTACGAGTTTTGAGTTAAAGTTATTTAAGTTCCCTTTGACGTCACGAAGCGTGTTTTAATGAGTAAAGATTGAATCTTTGAACGAAATTATCTCAATCAATGTACCTATTATGTCTGTCAGTAGACCTTTTTAATGTATAAAGATGGAATCTTTGAAAAAAATGAGAGTATTGAGTTTTAACTTATTCGAGTTACCTATGAAGTCGCGAAGAGTGTTTTAATGACCAAAGATTGAATCTTCAAATGAAAATTCCCCAATAAAGGAACCTATTATGTTACTAGATGTTTTTGATGTATAAAGATTAAATCTTTGAAAGAAAATTAGAGTTTTGGGCTAAACTTATTCGAGTCCCTATTGACATCCCGAAGAGTGTTTTAATGAATAAAGATTGAATCTTTGAATGAAATTACCTCGATCAAGGTACCTATTAAGTCACTAGAAATTTTTATTGTATAAAGATTGAATCTTTGAAAAGAAATGAGAGTTTTGAGTTAAAGTTATTCGAGTTCCCTTTGACGTCACGAAGAGTGTTTTAATGAGTAAAGATTGAATCTTTGAATGAAATTACCTATTTCAAGGTACCTATTCTACCACTACACCTTTGTAATGTATAAAGATTGAATCTTTGAAAGAAAATGAGTGTTTTGAGTTTAACTTATTCGAGTTACCTATGAAATCGCGAAGAGTGTTTTAATGACTGAAGATTGAATCTTTGAATGAAAAATACCACAATAAAGGTACCAATTCTGTTACTAGACCTTTTTAATGTATAAAGATTGAATCTTCGAAAGAAAATGAGATTTTTGAGTTAAACTTATTCAAGTTCCCTGTAATGTCCCGAAGAGTGTTTTAATGAGTAAAGATTGAATCATTGAATGAAATTACCTCAATCAAGGTAGCTATTACATCACTAGACCTTTTTAATTAATAGAGATTGATGTTTTGAAAAGAAATGAGTGTTTCGAGTTAAAGTTATTCAAGTTCCCTTTGACGCCACGAAGAGTGTTTTAATGAGTAAAGATTGAATCTTTATATGAAATTACCTCAATCAAGGTACCTATTCTGTCACTAAACCTTTTTAATGTATAAAGATTGAATCTTTGAAAGAACATGAGAGTTTTGAGTTCAACTTATTCGAGTTACCTATGAAGTTGCGAAGAGTGTTTTAATGACTAAAGATTGAATCTTTGAATGAAAATACCTCAATAAAGGTACTTATTTCGTTAGTAGACCTTTTTAATGTCTAAAGATTGTATCTTTGAAAGAAAATGAGAGTTTTGAGTTAAACTTATTCATGTTCCCTGTAACGTCCCAAAGAGTGTTTTAAGGAGCAAATATTGAATCTTTGAATGTAATTACCTCAATCAAGGTAGCTATTATGTCACTAGACCTTTTTAATGTACAAAGATTGAATCTTGGAAAGAAAACGAGAGTTTTGAGTTTAACTTATTCGAGTTACCTATGAAGTCGCGAAGAGTGTTTTAATGAATAAAGATTGAATCTTTGAATGAAAACACCTCAATAAAGGTACCTATTATGTTACTAGACCTTTTTAATATCTAAAGATTGAATCTTTGGAATAAAATGATAGTTCTGAGTTTAACTTATTCGATTTACTTATGAAGTCGTGAACAGTATTTTAATGACTAAATAATGAATCTTTGAATGAAAATACCATAGTAAAGGTACCTATTACGTTACTAGACCTTTTTAATGTATAAAGATTGAATCTTGGAAAGAAAATGACTGTTTTGAGTTAAACTTATTCGAGTTCCCTATGACATCCCGAAGAGTATTTCAAAGAGTAAAGATTGAATCTTTGATTGAAATTACTTAAATCAAGGGACTTCTTTTGTCCCTGGACCACTTATATATAAAGATTGAATCTTTAAAAAGAAATGAGCGTTTTGAGTTAAACTTATCCGAGTTCCCTATGACGTCCCGAATAGTGTTTTAACGCGTAAGGATTAAATCTTTGTATGAAATTACCTCAATAGAGGTACTTATTATGTCACTAGACCTTTTTAATGTATAAAGGTTTAATCTTCGAAAGAAAATGAGAGTTTTGAGTTAAACATATTCGAGTTCCCTGCGACGTCTCGAATAGTGTTTTAAAGAGTAAATATTGAATCTTTGAATGAACTTACCTCAATCAAGGTACCTATTATGTCACTAGACCTTTGTAATGTATAAAGATTGAATATTTGTAAAGAACTACGAGTTTTGAGTTAAAGTTATTTGAGTTCCCTTTGACGTCACGAAGCGTGTTTTAATGAGTAAAGATTGAATCTTTGAATGAAATTATCTCAATCAATGTACCTATTATGTCAGTCAGTAGACCTTTTTAATGTATAAAGATGGAATCTTTGAAAAAAATGAGAGTATTGAGTTTTAACTTATTCGAGTTACCTATGAAGTCGCGAAGGGTGTTTTAATGACCAAAGATTGAATCTTCAAATGAAAATTCCTCAATAAAGGAACCTATTATGTTACTAGATCTTTTTAATGTATAAAGATTAAATCTTTGAAAGAAAATTAGAAAATTAGAGTTTTGAGTTAAACTTATTCGAGTCCCTATTGACATCCCGAAGAGTGTTTTAATGAATAAAGATTGAATCTTTGAATGAAATTACCTCGATCAAGGTACCTATTAAGTCATTATAAATTTTTATTGTATAAAGATTGAATCTTCGAAAAGAAATGAGAGTTTTGAGTTAAAGTTATTCGAGTTCCCTTTGACGTCACGAAGAGTGTTTTAATGAGTAAAGATTGAATCTTTGAATGAAATTACCTCAATCAAGGTACCTATTCTACCACTAGACCTTTGTAATGTATAAAGATTGAATCTTTGAAAGAAAATGATTGTTTTGAGTTTAACTTATTCGAGTTACCTATGAAATCGCAAAGAGTGTTTTAATGACTGAAGATTGAATCTTTGAATGGAAAATACCACAATAAAGGTACCAATTCTGTTACTAGACCTTTCCAATGTATAAAGATTGAATCTTTGAAAGAAATTGAGATTTTTGAGTTAAACTTATTCGAGTTCCCTGTAACGTCCCGAAGAGTGTTTTAATGAGTAAAGATTGAATCATTGAATGGAATTACCTCAATCAAGGTAGCTATTACATCACTAGACCTTTTTAATTTATAAAGATTGACGTTTTGAAAAGAAATGAGTGTTTCGAGTTAAAGTTATTCAAGTTCCATTTGACGTCACGAAGAGTGTTTTAATGAGTAAAGATTGAATCTTTGAATGAAATTACCTCAATCAAGGTACCTATTCTGTCACTAAACCTTTTTAATGTATAAAGATTGAATCTTTGAAAGAACATGAGAGTTTTGAGTTCAACTTATTCGAGCTACCTATGAAGTTGCGAAGAGTGTTTTAATGACTAAAGATTGAATCTTTGAATGAAAATACCTCAATAAAGGTACTTATTTTGTTAGTAGACATTTTTAATGTATAAAGACTGTATCTTTGAAAGAAAATGAGAGTTTTGAGTTAAACTTATTCACGTTCCCTGTAACGTCCCAAAGAGTGTTTTAATGAGTAAATATTGAATCTTTGAATGTAATTACCTCAATCAAGGTAGCTATTATGTCACTAGACCTTTTTAATGTACAAAGATTGAATCTTGGAAAGAAAGTGAGAGTTTTGAGTTTAACTTATTCGAGTTACCTATGAAGTCGCGAAGAGTGTTTTAATGAATAAAGATTGAATCTTTGAATGAAAACACCTCAATAAAGGTACCTATTATGTTACTAGACCTTTTTAATGTCTAAAGATTGAATCTTTGGAATAAAATGATAGTTCTGAGTTCAACTTATTCGATTTACCTATGAAGTCGAGAACAGTGTTTTAATGACTAAATAATGAATCTTTGAATGAAAATACCTTAGTAAAGGTACCTATTATGTAACAAGACCTTTTTAATGTATAAAGATTGAATCTTGGAAAGAAAATTACTGTTTTGAGTTAAACTTATTCGAGTTCCCTATGAGATCCCGAAGAGTATTTCAACGAGTAAAGATTGAATCTTTGATTGAAATTACTTGAATCAAGGGACTTATTTTATCCCTGGACCTTTTATATATAAAGATTGAATCTTTAAAAAGAAATGAGCGTTATGAGTTAAACCTATCCGAGTTCCCTATGACGTCCCGAATAGTGTTTTAACGCGTAAGGACTGAATCTTTGTATGAAATTACCTCAATAGAGGTACTTATTATGTCACTAGACCATTTTAATGTATAAAGGTTTAATCATTGAAAGAAAATGAGAGCTTTGAGTTAAACATATTCGAGTTCCTGCGACGTCTCGAAGAGTGTTTTAAAGAGTAAATATTGAATCTTTGAATGAAATTACCTCAATCAAGTTACCTATTATGTCACTAGACATTTTTAATGTATAAAGATTGAATATTTGTAAAGAACTACGAGTTTTGAGTTAAAGTTATTTGAGTTCCATTTGACGTCACGAAGCGTGTTTTAATGAGTAAAGATTGAATCTTTGAACGAAATTATCTCAATCAATGTACCTATCATGTCAGTAAACCTTTTTAATGTATAAAAATGGAATCTTTGAAAAAAATGAAAGTATTAAGTTTAACTTATTCGAGTTACCTATGAAGTCGCGAAGAGTGTTTTAATGGCCAAAGATTGAATCTTCAAATGAAAATTCCTCAATACAGGAACCTATTGTGTTACTAGATCTTTTTGATGTATAAAGATTGAATCTTTGAAAGAAAATTAGAGTTTTGAGTTAAACTTACTCAAGTTCCTTTTGACATCCCGAAGAGTGTTTTAATGAATAAAGATTGAATCTTTGAATGAAATTACCTCAATCGAGGTACCTATTAAGTCACTAGAAATTTTTATTGTATAAAGATTGAATCTTTGAAAAGAAATGAGAGTTTTGAGTTAAAGTTATTCGAGTTCCCTTTGACGTCACGAAGAGTGTTTTAATGAGTAAAGATTGAATCTTTGAATGAAATTACCTCAATCAAGGTACCTATTCTACCACTAGACCTTTGTAATGTATAAAGATTGAATCTTTGAAAGAAAATGAGTGTTTTGAGTTTAACTTATTCGAGTTACCTATGAAATCGCGAAGAGTGTTTTAATGACTGAAGATTGAATCTTTGAATGGAAAATACCACAATAAAGGTACCCATTCTGTTACTAGACCTTTCCAATGTATAAAGATTGAATCTTTGAAAGAAAATGAAATTTTTGAGTTAAACTTATTCGAGTTCCCTGTAACGTCCCGAAGAGTGTTTTAATGAGTAAAGATTGAATCATTGAATGGAATTACCTCAATCAAGGTTGCTATTACATCACTAGACCTTTTTAATTTATAAAGATTGACGTATTGAAAAGAAATTAGTGTTTCGAGTTAAAGTTATTCAAGTTCCCTTTGACGTCACGAAGAGTGTTTTAATGAGTAAAGATTGAATCTTTGAATGAAATTACCTCAATCAAGGTACCTATTCTGTCACTAAACCTTTTTAATGTATAAAGATTGAATCTTTGAAAGAACATGAGAGTTTTGAGTTCAACTTATTCGAGCTACCTATGAAGTTGCGAAGAGTGTTTTAATGACTAAAGATTGAATCTTTGAATGAAAATACCTCAATAAAGGTACTTATTTTGTTAGTAGACCTTTTTAATGTATAAAGACTATATCTTTGAAAGAAAATGAGAGTTTTGAGTTAAACTTATTCACGTTCCCTGTAACGTCCCAAAGAGTGTTTTAATGAGTAAATATTGAATCTTTGAATGTAATTACCTCAATCAAGGTAGCTATTATGTCACTAGACCTTTTTAATGTACAAAGATTGAATCTTGGAAAGAAAGTGAGAGTTTTGAGTTTAACTTATTCGAGTTACCTATGAAGTCGCGAAGAGTGTTTTAATGAATAAAGATTGAATCTTTGAATGAAAACACCTCAATAAAGGTACCTATTATGTTACTAGACCTTTTTAATGTCTAAAGATTGAATCTTTGGAATAAAATGATAGTTCTGAGTTCAACTTATTCGATTTACCTATGAAGTCGAGAAGAGTGTTTCAATGACCAAAGATTGAATCTTCAAATGAAAATTCCTCAATACAGGAACCTATTATGTTACTAGATCTTTTTGATGTATAAAGATTGAATCTTTGAAAGAAAATTACAGTTTCGAGTAAAACTTACTCGAGTTCCTTTTGACATCCCGAAGAGTGTTTTAATGAATAAAGATTGAATCTTTGAATGAAATTACCTCAATCGAGGTACCTATTAAGTCACTAGAAATTTTTATTGTACAAAGATTGAATCTTTGAAAAGAAATTCGAGTTTTGAGTTAAAGTTATTCGAGTTCCCTTTGACGTCACGAAGAGTGTTTTAATGAGTAAAGATTGAATCTTTGAATGAAATTACCTCAATCAAGGTACCTATTCTACCACTAGACCTTTGTAATGTATAAAGATTGAATCTTTGAAAGAAAATGAGTGTTTTGAGTTTAACTTATTCGAGTTACCTATGAAATCGTGAAGAGTGTTTTAATGACTCAAGATTGAATCTTTGAATGGAAAATACCACAATAAAGGTACCAATTCTGTTACTATACCTTTCCAATGTATAAAGATTGAATCTTTGAAAGAAAATGAGATTTTTGAGTTAAACTTATTCGAGTTCCTGTAATGTCCCGAAGAGTGTTTTAATGAGTAAAGATTGAATCATTGAATGGAATTACCTCAATCAAGGTAGCTATTACATTACTAGACCTTTTTAATTTATAAAGATTGACGTTTTGAAAAGAAATGAGTGTTTCGAGTTAAAGTTATTCAAGTTCCCTTTGACTTCACGAAGAGTGTTTTAATGAGTAAAGATTGAATCTTTGAATGAAATTACCTCAATCAAGGTACCTATTCTGTCACTAAACCTTTTTAATGTATAAAGATTGAATCTTTGAAAGAACATGAGTGTTTTGAGTTCAACTTATTCGAGCTACCTATGAAGTTGCGAAGAGTGTTTTAATAACTAAAGATTGAATCTTTGAATGAAAATACCTCAATAAAGGTACTTATTTTGTTAGTAGACCTTTTTAATGTATAAAGACTGTATCTTTGAAAGAAAATGAGAGTTTTGAGTTAAACATATTCGAGTTCCCTGCGACGTCTCGAAGAGTGTTTTAAAAAGTAAATATTGAATCTTTGAATGAAATTACCTCAATCAAGGTACCTATTATGTCACTAGACCTTTTTAATGTATAAAGATTGAATATTTGTAAAGAACTACGAGTTTTGAGTTAAAGTTATTTGAGTTCCCTTTGACGTCACGAAGCGTATTTTAATAAGTAAAGATTGAATCTTTGAACGAAATTATCTCAATCAATGTACCTATTATGTCAATATACCTTTTTAATGTATAAAGATGGAATCTTTGAAAAAAATGAGAGTATTGAGTTTAACTTATTCGAGTTACCTATGAAGTCGCGAAGAGTGTTTTAATGGCCAAAGATTGAATATTCAAATGAAAATTCCTCAATACAGGAACCTATTATGTTACTAGATCTTTTTGATGTATAAAGATTGAATTTTTGAAAGAAAATTAGAATTTCGAGTTAAACTTACTCGAGTTCCTTTTGACATCCCGAAGAGTGTTTCAATGAATAAAGATTGAATCTTTGAATGAAAACACCTCAATAAAGGTACCTATTATGTTACTAGACCTTTTTAATATCTAAAGATTGAATCTTTGGAATAAAATGATAGTTCTGAGTTTAACTTATTCGATTTACCTATGAAGTCGTGAACAGTGTTTTAATGACTAAATAATGAATCTTTGAATGAAAATAACTTAGTAAAGGTACCTATTATGTTACTAGACCTTTTTAATGTATAAAGATTGAATCTTGGAAAGAAAATGACTGTTTTGCGTTAAACTTATTCGAGTTCCCTATGACATCCCGAAGAGTATTTCAATGAGTAAAGATTGAATCTTTGATTCAAATTACTTAAATCAAGGGACTTATTTTGTCCCTAGACCTCTTATATAAAAAGAAATGAGCGTTATGAGTTAAACCTATCCGAGTTCCCTATGACGTCCCGAATAGTGTTTTAATGCGTAAGGATTGAATCTTTGAATGAAATTACCTCAATATAGGTACTTATTATGTCACTAAACCATTTTAATGTATAAAGGTTTAATCTTCGAAAGAAAATGAGAGTTTTGAGTTAAACATATTCGAGTTCCCTGCGACGTCTCGAAGAGTGTTTTAAAGAGTAAATATTGAATCTTTGAATGAAATTACCTCAATCAAGGTACCTATTATGTCACTAGACCTTTTTAATGTATAAAGATTGAATATTTGTAAAGAACTACGAGTTTTGAGTTAAAGTTATTTAAGTTCCCTTTGACGTCACGAAGCGTGTTTTAATGAGTAAAGATTGAATCTTTGAACGAAATTATCTCAATCAATGTACCTATTATGTCTGTCAGTAGACCTTTTTAATGTATAAAGATGGAATCTTTGAAAAAAATGAGAGTATTGAGTTTTAACTTATTCGAGTTACCTATGAAGTCGCGAAGAGTGTTTTAATGACCAAAGATTGAATCTTCAAATGAAAATTCCCCAATAAAGGAACCTATTATGTTACTAGATGTTTTTGATGTATAAAGATTAAATCTTTGAAAGAAAATTAGAGTTTTGGGCTAAACTTATTCGAGTCCCTATTGACATCCCGAAGAGTGTTTTAATGAATAAAGATTGAATCTTTGAATGAAATTACCTCGATCAAGGTACCTATTAAGTCACTAGAAATTTTTATTGTATAAAGATTGAATCTTTGAAAAGAAATGAGAGTTTTGAGTTAAAGTTATTCGAGTTCCCTTTGACGTCACGAAGAGTGTTTTAATGAGTAAAGATTGAATCTTTGAATGAAATTACCTATTTCAAGGTACCTATTCTACCACTACACCTTTGTAATGTATAAAGATTGAATCTTTGAAAGAAAATGAGTGTTTTGAGTTTAACTTATTCGAGTTACCTATGAAATCGCGAAGAGTGTTTTAATGACTGAAGATTGAATCTTTGAATGAAAAATACCACAATAAAGGTACCAATTCTGTTACTAGACCTTTTTAATGTATAAAGATTGAATCTTCGAAAGAAAATGAGATTTTTGAGTTAAACTTATTCAAGTTCCCTGTAATGTCCCGAAGAGTGTTTTAATGAGTAAAGATTGAATCATTGAATGAAATTACCTCAATCAAGGTAGCTATTACATCACTAGACCTTTTTAATTAATAGAGATTGATGTTTTGAAAAGAAATGAGTGTTTCGAGTTAAAGTTATTCAAGTTCCCTTTGACGCCACGAAGAGTGTTTTAATGAGTAAAGATTGAATCTTTATATGAAATTACCTCAATCAAGGTACCTATTCTGTCACTAAACCTTTTTAATGTATAAAGATTGAATCTTTGAAAGAACATGAGAGTTTTGAGTTCAACTTATTCGAGTTACCTATGAAGTTGCGAAGAGTGTTTTAATGACTAAAGATTGAATCTTTGAATGAAAATACCTCAATAAAGGTACTTATTTCGTTAGTAGACCTTTTTAATGTCTAAAGATTGTATCTTTGAAAGAAAATGAGAGTTTTGAGTTAAACTTATTCATGTTCCCTGTAACGTCCCAAAGAGTGTTTTAAGGAGCAAATATTGAATCTTTGAATGTAATTACCTCAATCAAGGTAGCTATTATGTCACTAGACCTTTTTAATGTACAAAGATTGAATCTTGGAAAGAAAACGAGAGTTTTGAGTTTAACTTATTCGAGTTACCTATGAAGTCGCGAAGAGTGTTTTAATGAATAAAGATTGAATCTTTGAATGAAAACACCTCAATAAAGGTACCTATTATGTTACTAGACCTTTTTAATATCTAAAGATTGAATCTTTGGAATAAAATGATAGTTCTGAGTTTAACTTATTCGATTTACTTATGAAGTCGTGAACAGTATTTTAATGACTAAATAATGAATCTTTGAATGAAAATACCATAGTAAAGGTACCTATTACGTTACTAGACCTTTTTAATGTATAAAGATTGAATCTTGGAAAGAAAATGACTGTTTTGAGTTAAACTTATTCGAGTTCCCTATGACATCCCGAAGAGTATTTCAAAGAGTAAAGATTGAATCTTTGATTGAAATTACTTAAATCAAGGGACTTCTTTTGTCCCTGGACCACTTATATATAAAGATTGAATCTTTAAAAAGAAATGAGCGTTTTGAGTTAAACTTATCCGAGTTCCCTATGACGTCCCGAATAGTGTTTTAACGCGTAAGGATTAAATCTTTGTATGAAATTACCTCAATAGAGGTACTTATTATGTCACTAGACCTTTTTAATGTATAAAGGTTTAATCTTCGAAAGAAAATGAGAGTTTTGAGTTAAACATATTCGAGTTCCCTGCGACGTCTCGAATAGTGTTTTAAAGAGTAAATATTGAATCTTTGAATGAACTTACCTCAATCAAGGTACCTATTATGTCACTAGACCTTTGTAATGTATAAAGATTGAATATTTGTAAAGAACTACGAGTTTTGAGTTAAAGTTATTTGAGTTCCCTTTGACGTCACGAAGCGTGTTTTAATGAGTAAAGATTGAATCTTTGAATGAAATTATCTCAATCAATGTACCTATTATGTCAGTCAGTAGACCTTTTTAATGTATAAAGATGGAATCTTTGAAAAAAATGAGAGTATTGAGTTTTAACTTATTCGAGTTACCTATGAAGTCGCGAAGGGTGTTTTAATGACCAAAGATTGAATCTTCAAATGAAAATTCCTCAATAAAGGAACCTATTATGTTACTAGATCTTTTTAATGTATAAAGATTAAATCTTTGAAAGAAAATTAGAAAATTAGAGTTTTGAGTTAAACTTATTCGAGTCCCTATTGACATCCCGAAGAGTGTTTTAATGAATAAAGATTGAATCTTTGAATGAAATTACCTCGATCAAGGTACCTATTAAGTCATTATAAATTTTTATTGTATAAAGATTGAATCTTCGAAAAGAAATGAGAGTTTTGAGTTAAAGTTATTCGAGTTCCCTTTGACGTCACGAAGAGTGTTTTAATGAGTAAAGATTGAATCTTTGAATGAAATTACCTCAATCAAGGTACCTATTCTACCACTAGACCTTTGTAATGTATAAAGATTGAATCTTTGAAAGAAAATGATTGTTTTGAGTTTAACTTATTCGAGTTACCTATGAAATCGCAAAGAGTGTTTTAATGACTGAAGATTGAATCTTTGAATGGAAAATACCACAATAAAGGTACCAATTCTGTTACTAGACCTTTCCAATGTATAAAGATTGAATCTTTGAAAGAAATTGAGATTTTTGAGTTAAACTTATTCGAGTTCCCTGTAACGTCCCGAAGAGTGTTTTAATGAGTAAAGATTGAATCATTGAATGGAATTACCTCAATCAAGGTAGCTATTACATCACTAGACCTTTTTAATTTATAAAGATTGACGTTTTGAAAAGAAATGAGTGTTTCGAGTTAAAGTTATTCAAGTTCCATTTGACGTCACGAAGAGTGTTTTAATGAGTAAAGATTGAATCTTTGAATGAAATTACCTCAATCAAGGTACCTATTCTGTCACTAAACCTTTTTAATGTATAAAGATTGAATCTTTGAAAGAACATGAGAGTTTTGAGTTCAACTTATTCGAGCTACCTATGAAGTTGCGAAGAGTGTTTTAATGACTAAAGATTGAATCTTTGAATGAAAATACCTCAATAAAGGTACTTATTTTGTTAGTAGACATTTTTAATGTATAAAGACTGTATCTTTGAAAGAAAATGAGAGTTTTGAGTTAAACTTATTCACGTTCCCTGTAACGTCCCAAAGAGTGTTTTAATGAGTAAATATTGAATCTTTGAATGTAATTACCTCAATCAAGGTAGCTATTATGTCACTAGACCTTTTTAATGTACAAAGATTGAATCTTGGAAAGAAAGTGAGAGTTTTGAGTTTAACTTATTCGAGTTACCTATGAAGTCGCGAAGAGTGTTTTAATGAATAAAGATTGAATCTTTGAATGAAAACACCTCAATAAAGGTACCTATTATGTTACTAGACCTTTTTAATGTCTAAAGATTGAATCTTTGGAATAAAATGATAGTTCTGAGTTCAACTTATTCGATTTACCTATGAAGTCGAGAACAGTGTTTTAATGACTAAATAATGAATCTTTGAATGAAAATACCTTAGTAAAGGTACCTATTATGTAACAAGACCTTTTTAATGTATAAAGATTGAATCTTGGAAAGAAAATTACTGTTTTGAGTTAAACTTATTCGAGTTCCCTATGAGATCCCGAAGAGTATTTCAACGAGTAAAGATTGAATCTTTGATTGAAATTACTTGAATCAAGGGACTTATTTTATCCCTGGACCTTTTATATATAAAGATTGAATCTTTAAAAAGAAATGAGCGTTATGAGTTAAACCTATCCGAGTTCCCTATGACGTCCCGAATAGTGTTTTAACGCGTAAGGACTGAATCTTTGTATGAAATTACCTCAATAGAGGTACTTATTATGTCACTAGACCATTTTAATGTATAAAGGTTTAATCATTGAAAGAAAATGAGAGCTTTGAGTTAAACATATTCGAGTTCCTGCGACGTCTCGAAGAGTGTTTTAAAGAGTAAATATTGAATCTTTGAATGAAATTACCTCAATCAAGTTACCTATTATGTCACTAGACATTTTTAATGTATAAAGATTGAATATTTGTAAAGAACTACGAGTTTTGAGTTAAAGTTATTTGAGTTCCATTTGACGTCACGAAGCGTGTTTTAATGAGTAAAGATTGAATCTTTGAACGAAATTATCTCAATCAATGTACCTATCATGTCAGTAAACCTTTTTAATGTATAAAAATGGAATCTTTGAAAAAAATGAAAGTATTAAGTTTAACTTATTCGAGTTACCTATGAAGTCGCGAAGAGTGTTTTAATGGCCAAAGATTGAATCTTCAAATGAAAATTCCTCAATACAGGAACCTATTGTGTTACTAGATCTTTTTGATGTATAAAGATTGAATCTTTGAAAGAAAATTAGAGTTTTGAGTTAAACTTACTCAAGTTCCTTTTGACATCCCGAAGAGTGTTTTAATGAATAAAGATTGAATCTTTGAATGAAATTACCTCAATCGAGGTACCTATTAAGTCACTAGAAATTTTTATTGTATAAAGATTGAATCTTTGAAAAGAAATGAGAGTTTTGAGTTAAAGTTATTCGAGTTCCCTTTGACGTCACGAAGAGTGTTTTAATGAGTAAAGATTGAATCTTTGAATGAAATTACCTCAATCAAGGTACCTATTCTACCACTAGACCTTTGTAATGTATAAAGATTGAATCTTTGAAAGAAAATGAGTGTTTTGAGTTTAACTTATTCGAGTTACCTATGAAATCGCGAAGAGTGTTTTAATGACTGAAGATTGAATCTTTGAATGGAAAATACCACAATAAAGGTACCCATTCTGTTACTAGACCTTTCCAATGTATAAAGATTGAATCTTTGAAAGAAAATGAAATTTTTGAGTTAAACTTATTCGAGTTCCCTGTAACGTCCCGAAGAGTGTTTTAATGAGTAAAGATTGAATCATTGAATGGAATTACCTCAATCAAGGTTGCTATTACATCACTAGACCTTTTTAATTTATAAAGATTGACGTATTGAAAAGAAATTAGTGTTTCGAGTTAAAGTTATTCAAGTTCCCTTTGACGTCACGAAGAGTGTTTTAATGAGTAAAGATTGAATCTTTGAATGAAATTACCTCAATCAAGGTACCTATTCTGTCACTAAACCTTTTTAATGTATAAAGATTGAATCTTTGAAAGAACATGAGAGTTTTGAGTTCAACTTATTCGAGCTACCTATGAAGTTGCGAAGAGTGTTTTAATGACTAAAGATTGAATCTTTGAATGAAAATACCTCAATAAAGGTACTTATTTTGTTAGTAGACCTTTTTAATGTATAAAGACTATATCTTTGAAAGAAAATGAGAGTTTTGAGTTAAACTTATTCACGTTCCCTGTAACGTCCCAAAGAGTGTTTTAATGAGTAAATATTGAATCTTTGAATGTAATTACCTCAATCAAGGTAGCTATTATGTCACTAGACCTTTTTAATGTACAAAGATTGAATCTTGGAAAGAAAGTGAGAGTTTTGAGTTTAACTTATTCGAGTTACCTATGAAGTCGCGAAGAGTGTTTTAATGAATAAAGATTGAATCTTTGAATGAAAACACCTCAATAAAGGTACCTATTATGTTACTAGACCTTTTTAATGTCTAAAGATTGAATCTTTGGAATAAAATGATAGTTCTGAGTTCAACTTATTCGATTTACCTATGAAGTCGAGAACAGTGTTTTAATGACTAAATAATGAATCTTTGAATGAAAATACCTTAGTAAAGGTACCTATTATGTAACAAGACCTTTTTAATGTATAAAGATTGAATCTTGGAAAGAAAATTACTGTTTTGAGTTAAACTTATTCGAGTTCCCTATGAGATCCCGAAGAGTATTTCAACGAGTAAAGATTGAATCTTTGATTGAAATTACTTGAATCAAGGGACTTATTTTGTCCCTCGACCTTTTATATATAAAGATTGAATCTTTAAAAAGAAATGAGCGTTATGAGTTAAACCTATCCGAGTTCCCTATGACGTCCCGAATAGTGTTTTAACGCGTAAGGACTGAATCTTTGTATGAAATTACCTCAATAGAGGTACTTATTATGTCAGTAGACCATTTTAATGTATAAAGGTTTAATCTTTGAAAGAAAATGAGAGTTTTGAGTTAAACATATTCGACTTCCCTGCGACGTCTCGAAGAGTGTTTTAAAGAGTAAATATTGAATCTCTGAATGAAATTACCTTAATCAAGGTACCTATTATGTCACTAGACCTTTTAATGTATAAAGATTGAATATTTGTAAAGAACTACGAGTTTTGAGTTAAAGTTATTTGAGTTCCCTTTGACGTCACGAAGCGTGTTTTAATGAGTAAAGATTGAAACTTTGAACGAAATTATCTCAATCAATGTACCTATCATGTCAGTAGACCTTTTTAGTGTATAAAGATGGAATCTTTGAAAAAAATAAGAGTATTGAGTTTAACTTATTCGAGTTACCTATGAAGTCGCGAAGGGTGTTTTAATGACCAAAGATTGAATCTTCAAATGAAAATTCCTCAATACAGGAACCTATTATGTTACTAGATCTTTTTAATGTATAAAGATTGAATCTTTGAAAGAAAATTAGAGTTTTGAGTTAAACTTACTCGAGTTCCTTTTGACATCACGGAGAGTGTTTTAATGAATAAAGATTGAATCTTTGAATGAAATTACCTCAATCGAGGTACCTATTAAGTCATTATAAATTTTTATTGTATAAAGATTGAATCTTCGAAAAGAAATGAGAGTTTTGAGTTAAAGTTATTCGAGTTCCCTTTGACGTCACGAAGAGTGTTTTAATGAGTAAAGATTGAATCTTTGAATGAAATTACCTCAATCAAGGTACCTATTCTACCACTAGACCTTTGTAATGTATAAAGATTGAATCTTTGAAAGAAAATGAGTGTTTTGAGTTTAACTTATTCGAGTTACCTATGAAATCGCGAAGAGTGTTTTAATGACTGAAGATTGAATCTTTGAATGGAAAATACCATAATAAAGGTACCAATTTTGTTACTAGACCTTTCCAATGTATAAAGATTGAATCTCTAAAAGAAAATGAGATTTTTGAGTTAAACTTATTCGAGTTCCCTGTAACGTCCCGAAGAGTGTTTTAATGAGTAAAGATTGAATCATTGAATGGAATTACCTCAATCAAGGTAGCTATTACATCACTAGACCTTTTTAATTTATAAAGATTGACGTTTTGAAAAGAAATGAGTGTTTCGAGTTAAAGTTATTCAAGTTCCCTTTGACGTCACGAAGAGTGTTTTAATGAGTAAAGATTGAATCTTTGAATGAAATTACCTCAATCAAGGTACCTATTCTGTCACTAAACCTTTTTAATGTATAAAGATTGAATCTTTGAAAGAACATGAGAGTTTTGAGTTCAACTTATTCGAGCTACCTATGACGTTGCGAAGAGTGTTTTAATGACTAAAGATTGAATCTTTGAATGAAAATACCTCAATAAAGGTACTTATTTTGTTAGTAGACCTTTTTAATGTATAAAGACTGTATCTTTGAAAGAAAATGAGAGTTTTGAGTTAAACTTATTCGCGTTCCCTGTAACGTCCCAAAGAGTGTTTTAATGAGTAAATATTGAATCTTTGAATGTAATTACCTCAATCAAGGTAGCTATTATGTCACTAGACCTTTTTAATGTACAAAGATTGAATCTTGGAAAGAAAGTGAGAGTTTTGAGTTTAACTTATTCGAGTTACCTATGAAGTCGCGAAGAGTGTTTTGATGAATAAAGATTGAATCTTTGAATGAAAACACCTCAATAAAGGTACCTATTATGTTACTAGACCTTTTTAATGTCTAAAGATTGAATCTTTGGAATAAAATGATAGTTCTGAGTTCAACCTATTCGATTTCCCTATGAAGTCGTGAACAGTGTTTTAACGACTAAATAATGAATCTTTGAATGAAAATACCTTAGTAAAGGTACCTATTATGTTACAAGACCTTTTTAATGTATAAAGATTGAATCTTGGAAAGAAAATGACTGTTTTGAGTTAAACTTATTCGAGTTCCCTATGACATCCCGAAGAGTATTTCAACGAGTAAAGATTGAATCTTTGATTGAAATTACTTGAATCAAGGGACTTATTTTGTCCCTGGACCTTTTATATATAAAGATTGAATCTTTAAAAAGAAATGAGCGTTATGAGTTAAACCTATCCGAGTTCCCTATGACGTCCCGAATAGTGTTTTAACGCGTAAGGACTGAATCTTTGTATGAAATTACCTCAATAGAGGTACTTATTATGTCACTAGACCATTTTAATGTATAAAGGTTTAATCTTTGAAAGAAAATGAGAGTTTTGAGTTAAACATATTCGAGTTCCCTACGACGTCTCGAAGAGTGTTTTAAAGAGTAAATATTGAATCTTTGAATGAAATTACCTCAATCAAGGTACCTATTATGTCACTAGACCTTTTTAATGTATAAAGATTGAATATTTGTAAAGAACTACGAGTTTTGAGTTAAAGTTATTTGAGTTCCATTTGACGTCATGAAGCGTGTTTTAATGAGTAAAGATTGAATCTTTGAACGAAATTATCTCAATCAATGTACCTATCATGTCAGTAGACCTTTTTAATGTATAAAGATGGAATCTTTGAAAAAAATGAGAGTATTGAGTTTAACTTATTCGAGTTACCTATGGAGTCGCGAAGAGTGTTTTAATGACCAAAGATTGAATCTTCAAATGAAAATTCCTCAATACAGGAACCTATTATGTTACTAGATCTTTTTGATGTATAAAGATTGAATCTTTGAAAGAAAATTAGAGTTTCGAGTTAAACTTACTCGAGTTCCTTTTGACATCTCGAAGAGTGTTTTAATGAATAAAGGTTGAATCTTTGAATGAAATTACCTCAATCGAGGTACCTATTAAGTCACTAGAAATTTTTATTGTATAAAGATTGAATCTTTGAAAAGAAATGAGAGTTTTGAGTTAAAGTTATTCGAGTTCCCTTTGACGTCACGAAGAGTGTTTTAATGACTCAAGATTGAATCTTTGAATGGAAAATACCACAATAAAGGTACCAATTCTGTTACTAGACCTTTCCAATGTATAAAGATTGAATCTTTGAAAGAAAATGAGATTTTTGAGTTAAACTTATTCGAGTTCCCTGTAACGTCCCGAAGAGTGTTTTAATGAGTAAAGATTGAATCATTGAATGGAATTACCTCAATCAAGGTAGCTATTACATCACTAGACCTTTTTAATTTATAAAGATTGACGTTTTGAAAAGAAATGAGTGTTTTGAGTTACAGTTATTCAAGTTCCCTTTGACGTCACGAAGAGTGTTTTAATGGGTAAAGATTGAATCTTTGAATGAAATAACCTCAATCAAGGTACCTATTCTGTCACTAAACCTTTTTAATGTATAAAGATTGAATCTTTGAAAGAACATGAGAGTTTTGAGTTCAACTTATTCGAGCTACCTATGAAGTTGCGAAGAGTGTTTTAATGACTAAAGATTGAATCTTTGAATGAAAATACCTCAATAAAGGTACTTATTTTGTTAGTAGACCTTTTTAATGTATAAAGACTGTATCTTTGAAAGAAAATGAGAGTTTTGAGTTAAACTTATTCACGTTCCCTGTAACGTCCCAAAGAGTGTTTTAACGAGTAAATATTGAATCTTTGAATGTAATTACCTCAATCAAGGTAGCTATTACGTCACTAGACCTTTTTAATGTACAAAGATTGAATCTTGGAATGAAAGTGAGAGTTTTGAGTTTAACTTATTCGAGTTACCTATGAAGTCGCGAAGAGTGTTTTAATCAATAAAGATTGAATCTTTGAGTGAAAACACCTCAATAAAGGTACCTATTATGTTACTAGACCTTTGTAATGTCTAAAGATTGAATCTTTGGAATAAAATGATAGTTCTGAGTTCAACCTATTCGATTTACCTATGAAGTCGTGAACAGTGTTTTAATGACTAAATAATGAATCTTTGAATGAAAATACCTTAGTAAAGGTACCTATTATGTTACAAGACCTTTTTAATGTATAAAGATTGAATCTTGGAAAGAAAATGACTGTTTTGAGTTAAACTTATTCGAGTTCCCAATGACATCCCGAAGAGTATTTCAACGAGTAAAGATTGAATCTTTGATTGAAATTACTTGAATCAAGGGACTTATTTTGTCCCTGGACCATTTATATATAAAGATTGAATCTTTAAAAAGAAATGAGCGTTATGAGTTAAACCTATCCGAGTTCCCTATGACGTCCCGAATAGTGTTTTAACGCGTAAGGACTGAATCTTTGTATGAAATTACCTCAATCGAGGTACTTATTATGTCAGTAGACTATTTTAATGTATAAAGGTTTAATCTTTGAAAGAAAATGAGAGTTTTGAGTTAAACATATTCGAGTTCCCTGCGACGTCTCGAAGAGTGTTTTAAAGAGTAAATATTGAATCTCTGAATGAAATTACCTCAATCAAGGTACCTATTATGTCACTAGACCTTTTTAATGTGTAAAGATTGAATATTTGTAAAGAACTACGAGTTTTGAGTTAAAGTTATTTGAGTTCCATTTGACGTCACGAAGCATGTTTTAATGAGTAAAGATTGAATGTTTGAACGAAATTATCTCAATCAATGTACCTATCATGTCAGTAGACCTTTTTAATGTATAAAGATGGAATCTTTGAAAAAAATTAAAGTATTGAGTTTAACTTATTCGAGTTACCTATGAAGTCGCGAAGAGTGTTTTAATGGCCAAAGATTGAATCTTCAAATGAAAATTCCTCAATACAGGAACCTATTATGTTACTAGATCTTTTTGATGTATAAAGATTGAATCTTTGAAAGAAAATTAGAGTTTCGAGTTAAACTTACTCGAGTTCCTTTAGACATCCCGAAGAGTGTTTTAATGAATAAAGATTGAATCTTTGAATAAAATTACCTCAATCGAGGTACCTATTAAATCACTAGAAATTTTTATTGTATAAAGATTGAATCTTTGAAAAGAAATGAGAGTTTTGAGTTAAAGTTATTCGAGTTCCCTTTGACGTCACGAAGAGTGTTTTAATGAGTAAAGATTGAATCTTTGAATGAAATTACCTCAATCAAGGTACCTATTCTACCACTAGACCTTTGTAATGTATAAAGATTGAATCTTTGAAAGAAAATGAGTGTTTTGAGTTTAACTTATTCGAGTTACCTATGAAATCGCGAAGAGTGTTTTAATGACTGAAGATTGAGTCTTCGAATGGAAAATACCATAATAAAGGTACCCATTCTGTTACTAGACCTTTCCAATGTATAAAGATTGAATCTTTGAAAGAAAATGAGATTTTTGAGTTAAACTTATTCGAGTTCCCTGTAACGTCCCGAAGAGTGTTTTAATGAGTAAAGTTTGAATCATTGAATGGAATTACCTCAATCAAGGTAGCTATTACATCACTAGACCTTTTTAATTTATAAAGATTGACGTTTTGAAAAGAAATGAGTGTTTCGAGTTAAAGTTATTCAAGTTCCCTTTGACGTCACGAAGTGTGTTTTAATGAGTAAAGATTGAATCTTTGAATGAAATTACCTCAATCAAGGTACCTATTCTGTCACTAAACCTTTTTAATGTATAAAGATTGAATCTTTGAAAGAACATGAGAGTTTTGAGTTCAACTTATTCGAGCTACCTATGAAGTTGCGAAGAGTGTTTTAATGACTAAAGATTGAATCTTTGAATGAAAATACCTCAATAAAGGTACTTATTTTGTTAGTAGACCTTTTTAATATATAAAGACTGTATCTTTGAAAGAAAATGAGAGTTTTGAGTTAAACTTATTCACGTTCCCTGTAACGTCCCAAAGAGTGTTTTAATGAGTAAATATTGAATCTTTGAATGTAATTACCTCAATCAAGGTAGCTATTATGTCACTAGACCTTTTTAATGTACAAAGATTGAATCTTGGAAAGAAAGTGAGAGTTTTGAGTTTAACTTATTCGAGTTACCTATGAAGTCGCGAAGAGTGTTTTAATGAATAAAGATTGAATCTTTGAATGAAAACACCTCAATAAAGGTACCTATTATGTTACTAGACCTTTTTAATGTCTAAAGATTGAATCTTTGGAATAAAATGATAGTTCTGAGTTTAACTTATTCGATTTACCTATGAAGTCGAGAACAGTGTTTTAATGACTAAATAATGAATCTTTGAATGAAAATACCTTAGTAAAGGTACCTATTATGTTACAAGACCTTTTTAATGTATAAAGATTGAATCTTTGAAAGAAAATTACTGTTTTGAGTTAAACTTATTCGAGTTCCCTATGAGATCCCGAAGAGTATTTCAACGAGTAAAGATTGAATCTTTGATTGAAATTACTTGAATCAAGGGACTTATTTTGTCCCTAGACCTTTTATATATAAAGATTGAATCTTTAAAAAGAAATGAGCGTTATGAGTTAAACCTATCCGAGTTCCCTATGACGTCCCGAATAGTGTTTTAACGCGTAAGGACTGAATCTTTGTATGAAATTACCTCAATAGAGGTACTTATTATGTCAGTAGACCATTTTAATGTATAAAGGTTTAATCTTTGAAAGAAAATGAGAGTTTTGAGTTAAACATATTGGAGTTCCCTACGACGTCTCGAAGAGTGTTTTAAAGAGTAAGTATTGAATCTCTGAATGAAATTACCTCAATCAAGGTACCTATTATGTCACTAGACCTTTTTAATGTATAAAGATTGAATATTTGTAAAGAACTACGAGTTTTGAGTTAAAGTTATTTGAGTTCCCTTTGACGTCACGAAGGGAGTTTTAATGAGTAAATATTGAATCTTTGAATGTAATTATCTCAATCAAGGTAGCTATTACGTCACTAGACCTTTTTAATGTACAAAGATTGAATCTTGGAATGAAAGTGAGAGTTTTGAGTTTAACTTATTCGAGTTACCTATGAAGTCGCGAAGAGTGTTTTAATGAATAAAGATTGAATCTTTGAGTGAAAACACCTCAATAAAGGTACCTATTATGTTACTAGACCTTTGTAATGTCTAAAGATTGAATCTTTGTAATAAAATGATAGTTCTGAGTTCAACCTATTCGATTTACCTATGAAGTCGTGAACAGTGTTTTAATGACTAAATAATGAATCTTTGAACGAAAATACCTTAGTAAAGGTACCTATTATGTTACAAGACCTTTTTAATGTATAAAGATTGAATCTTGGAAAGAAAATGACTGTTTTGAGTTAAACTTATTCGAGTTCCCTATGACATCCCGAAGAGTATTTCAACGAGTAAAGATTGAATCTTTGAGTGAAATTACTTGAATCAAGGGACTTATTTTATCCCTGGACCTTTTATATATAAAGATTGAATCTTTAAAAAGAAATGAGCGTTATGAGTTAAACCTATCCGAGTTCCCTATGACGTCCCGAATAGTGTTTTAACGCGTAAGGACTGAATCTTTGTATGAAATTACCTCAATCGAGGTAATTATTATGTCACTAGACTATTTTAATGTATAAAGGTTTAATCTTTGAAAGAAAATGAGAGTTTTGAGTTAAACATATTCGAGTTCCCTGCGACGTCTCGAAGAGTGTTTTAAAGAGTAAATATTGAATCTCTGAATGAAATTACCTCAATCAAGGTACCTATTATGTCACTAGACCTTTTTAATGTATAAAGATTGAATATTTGTAAAGAACTACGAGTTTTGAGTTAAAGTTATTTGAGTTCCATTTGACGTCACGAAGCGTGTTTTAATGACTAAAGATTGAATCTTTGAAAGAAAATGAGATTTTTGAGTTAAACTTATTCGAGTTCCCTGTAACGTCCCGAAGAGTGTTTTAATGAGTAAAGATTGAATCATTGAATGGAATTACCTCAATCAAGGTAGCTATTACATCACTAGACCTTTTTAATTTATAAAGATTGACGTTTTGAAAAGAAATGAGTGTTTCGAGTTAAAGTTATTCAAGTTCCCTTTGACGTCACGAAGAGTGTTTTAATGAGTAAAGATTGAATCTTTGAATGAAATTACCTTAATCAAGGTACCTATTCTGTCACTAAACCTTTTTAATGTATAAAGATTGAATCTTTGAAAGAACAAGAGAGTTTTGAGTTCAACTTATTCGAGCTACCTATGAAGTTGCGAAGAGTGTTTTAATGACTAAAGATTGAATCTTTGAATGAAAATACCTCAATAAAGGTACTTATTTTGTTAGTAGACCTTTTTAATGTATAAAGACTGTATCTTTGAAAGAAAATGAGAGTTTTGAGTTAAACTTATTCACGTTCCCTGTAACGTCCTAAAGAGTGTTTTAATGTGTAAATATTAAATCTTTGAATGTAATTACCTTAATCAAGGTAGTTATTATGTCACTAGACCTTTTTAATGTACAAAGATTGAATCTTGGAAAGAAAGTGAGAGTTTTGAGTTTAACTTATTCGAGTTACCTATGAAGTTGCGAAGAGTGTTTTAATGAATAAAGATTGAATCTTTGAATGAAAACACCTCAATAAAGGTACCTATTATGTTACTAGACCTTTTTAATGTCTAAAGATTGAATCTTTGGAATAAAATGATAGTTCTGAGTTCAACTTATTCGATTTAGCTATGAAGTCGAGAACAGTGTTTTAATGACTAAATAATGAATCTTTGAATGAAAATACCTTAGTAAAGGTACCTATTATGTTACAAGACCTTTTTAATGTATAAAGATTGAATCTTGGAAAGAAAATGACTGTTTTGAGTTAAACTTATTCGAGTTCCCTATGACATCCCGAAGAGTATTTCAACGAGTATTGAGTTTAACTTATTCGAGTTACCTATGAAGTCGCGAAGGGTGTTTTAATGACCAAAGATTGAATCTTCAAATGAAAATTCCTCAATACAGGAACCTATTATGTTACTAGATCTTTTTGATGTATAAAGATTGAATCTTTGAAAGAAAATTAGAGTTTTGAGTTAAACTTACTCAAGTTCCTTTTGACATCCCGAAGAGTGTTTTAATGGATAAAGATTGAATATTTGAATGAAATTACCTCAATCGAGGTACCTATTAAGTCACTAGAAATTTTTATTGTATAAAGATTGAATTTTTGAAAAGAAATGAGAGTTTTGAGTTAAAGTTATTCGAGTTCCCTTTGACGTCACGAAGAGTGTTTTAATGAGTAAAGATTGAATCTTTGAATGAAATTACCTCAATCAAGGTACCTATTCTACCACTAGACCTTTGTAATGTATAAAGATTGAATCTTTGAAAGAAAATGAGTGTTTTGAGTTTAACTTATTCGAGTTACCTATGAAATCGCGAAGAGTGTTTTAGTGACTGAAAATTGAATCTTTGAATGGAGAATACCACAATAAAGGTACCAATTCTGTTACTAGACCTTTCCAATGTATTAAGATTGAATCTTTGAAAGAAAATGAGATTTTTGAGTTAAACTTATTCGAGTTCCCTGTAACGTCCCGAAGAGTGTTTTAATGAGTAAAGATTGAATCAATGAATGGAATTACATCAATCAAGGTAGCTATTACATCACTAGACCTTTTTAATTTATAAAGATTGACGTTTTGAAAAGAAATGAGTGTTTCGAGTTAAAGTTATTCAAGTTCCCTTTGACGTCACGAAGAGTGTTTTAATGAGTAAAGATTGAATCTTTGAATGAAATTATCTCAATCAAGGTACCTATTCTGTTACTAAACCTTTTTAATGTATAAAGATTGAATCTTTGAAAGAACATGAGAGTTTTGAGTTCAACTTATTCGAGCTACCTATGAAGTTGCGAAGAGTGTTTTAATGACTAAAGATTGAATCTTTGAATGAAAATACCTCAATAAAGGTACTTATTTTGCTAGTTGACCTTTTTAATGTATAAAGACTGTATCTTTGAAAGAAAATGAGAGTTTTGAGTTAAACTTATTCACGTTCCCTGTAACGTCCCAAAGAGTGTTTTAATGAGTAAATATTGAATCTTTGAATGTAATTACCTCAATCAAGGTAGCTATTATGTCACTAGACCTTTTTAATGTACAAAGATTGAATCTTGGAAAGAAAGTGAGAGTTTTGAGTTTAACTTATTCTAGTTACCTATGAAGTCGCGAAGAGTGTTTTAATGAATAAAGATTGAATCTTTGAATGAAAACACCTCAATAAAGGTACCTATTATGTTACTAGACCTTTTTAATGTCTAAAGATTGAATCTTTGGAATAAAATGATAGTTCTGAGTTTAACTTATTCGATTTACCTATGAAGTCGTGAACAGTGTTTTAATGACTAAATAATGAATCTTTGAATGAAAATACCTTAGTAAAGGTACCTATTATGTTACAAGACCTTTTTAATGTATAAAGATTGAATCTTGGAAAGAAAATGACTGTTTTGAGTTAAACTTATTCGAGTTCCCTATGACATCCCGAAGAGTATTTCAACGAGTAAAGATTGAATCTTTGATTGAAATTACTTGAATCAAGGGACTTATTTTGTCCCTAGACCTTTTATATATAAAGATTGAATCTTTAAAAAGAAATGAGCGTTATGAGTTAAACCTATCCGAGTTCCCTATGACGTCCCGAATAGTGTTTTAACGCGTAAGGACTGAATCTTTGTATGAAATTACCTCAATAGAGGTACTTATTATGTCAGTAGACCATTTTAATGTATAAAGGTTTAATCTTTGAAAGAAAATGAGAGTTTTGAGTTAAACATATTGGAGTTCCCTACGACGTCTCGAAGAGTGTTTTAAAGAGTAAATATTGAATCTCTGAATGAAATTACCTCAATCAAGGTACCTATTATGTCACTAGACCTTTTTAATGTATAAAGATTGAATATTTGTAAAGAACTACGAGTTTTGAGTTAAAGTTATTTGAGTTCCCTTTGACGTCACGAAGGGAGTTTTAATGAGTAAATATTGAATCTTTGAATGTAATTATCTCAATCAAGGTAGCTATTACGTCACTAGACCTTTTTAATGTACAAAGATTGAATCTTGGAATGAAAGTGAGAGTTTTGAGTTTAACTTATTCGAGTTACCTATGAAGTCGCGAAGAGTGTTTTAATGAATAAAGATTGAATCTTTGAGTGAAAACACCTCAATAAAGGTACCTATTATGTTACTAGACCTTTGTAATGTCTAAAGATTGAATCTTTGTAATAAAATGATAGTTCTGAGTTCAACCTATTCGATTTACCTATGAAGTCGTGAACAGTGTTTTAATGACTAAATAATGAATCTTTGAATGAAAATACCTTAGTAAAGGTACCTATTATGTTACAAGACCTTTTTAATGTATAAAGATTGAATCTTGGAAAGAAAATGACTGTTTTGAGTTAAACTTATTCGAGTTCCCTATGACATCCCGAAGAGTATTTCAACGAGTAAAGATTGAATCTTTGAGTGAAATTACTTGAATCAAGGGACTTATTTTGTCCCTGGACCTTTTATATATAAAGATTGAATCTTTAAAAAGAAATGAGCGTTATGAGTTAAACCTATCCGAGTTCCCTATGACGTCCCGAATAGTGTTTTAACGCGTAAGGACTGAATCTTTGTCTGAAATTACCTCAATCGAGGTAATTATTATGTCACTAGACTATTTTAATGTATAAAGGTTTAATCTTTGAAAGAAAATGAGAGTTTTGAGTTAAACATATTCGAGTTCCCTGCGACGTCTCGAAGAGTGTTTTAAAGAGTAAATATTGAATCTCTGAATGAAATTACCTCAATCAAGGTACCTATTATGTCACTAGACCTTTTTAATGTATAAAGATTGAATATTTGTAAAGAACTACGAGTTTTGAGTTAAAGTTATTTGAGTTCCATTTGACGTCACGAAGCGTGTTTTAATGACTAAAGATTGAATCTTTGAAAGAAAATGAGATTTTTGAGTTAAACTTATTCGAGTTCCCTGTAACGTCCCGAAGAGTGTTTTAATGAGTAAAGATTGAATCATTGAATGGAATTACCTCAATCAAGGTAGCTATTACATCACTAGACCTTTATAATTTATAAAGATTGACGTTTTGAAAAGAAATGAGTGTTTCGAGTTAAAGTTATTCAAGTTCCCTTTGACGTCACGAAGAGTGTTTTAATGAGTAAAGATTGAATCTTTGAATGAAATTACCTCAATCAAGGTACCTATTCTGTCACTAAACCTTTTTAATGTATAAAGATTGAATCTTTGAAAGAACAAGAGAGTTTTGAGTTCAACTTATTCGAGCTACCTATGAAGTTGCGAAGAGTGTTTTAATGACTAAAGATTGAATCTTTGAATGAAAATACCTCAATAAAGGTACTTATTTTGTTAGTAGACCTTTTTAATGTATAAAGACTGTATCTTTGAAAGAAAATGAGAGTTTTGAGTTAAACTTATTCACGTTCCCTGTAACGTCCTAAAGAGTGTTTTAATGTGTAAATATTAAATCTTTGAATGTAATTACCTCAATCAAGGTAGTTATTATGTCACTAGACCTTTTTAATGTACAAAGATTGAATCTTGGAAAGAAAGTGAGAGTTTTGAGTTTAACTTATTCGAGTTACCTATGAAGTTGCGAAGAGTGTTTTAATGAATAAAGATTGAATCTTTGAATGAAAACACCTCAATAAAGGTACCTATTATGTTACTAGACCTTTTTAATGTCTAAAGATTGAATCTTTGGAATAAAATGATAGTTCTGAGTTCAACTTATTCGATTTAGCTATGAAGTCGAGAACAGTGTTTTAATGACTAAATAATGAATCTTTGAATGAAAATACCTTAGTAAAGGTACCTATTATGTTACAAGACCTTTTTAATGTATAAAGATTGAATCTTGGAAAGAAAATTACTGTTTTGAGTTAAACTTATTCGAGTTCCCTATGACATCCCGAAGAGTATTTCAACGAGTATTGAGTTTAACTTATTCGAGTTACCTATGAAGTCGCGAAGGGTGTTTTAATGACCAAAGATTGAATCTTCAAATGAAAATTCCTCAATACAGGGACCTATTATGTTACTAGATCTTTTTGATGTATAAAGATTGAATCTTTGAAAGAAAATTAGAGTTTTGAGTTAAACTTACTCAAGTTTCTTTTGACATCCCGAAGAGTGTTTTAATGGATAAAGATTGAATATTTGAATGAAATTACCTCAATCGAGGTACCTATTAAGTCACTAGAAATTTTTATTGTATAAAGATTGAATTTTTGAAAAGAAATGAGAGTTTTGAGTTAAAGTTATTCGAGTTCCCTTTGACGTCACGAAGAGTGTTTTAATGAGTAAAGATTGAATCTTTGAATGAAATTACCTCAATCAAGGTACCTATTCTACCACTAGACCTTTGTAATGTATAAAGATTGAATCTTTGAAAGAAAATGAGTGTTTTGAGTTTAACTTATTCGAGTTACCTATGAAATCGCGAAGAGTGTTTTAGTGACTGAAAATTGAATCTTTGAATGGAGAATACCACAATAAAGGTACCAATTCTGTTACTAGACCTTTCCAATGTATTAAGATTGAATCTTTGAAAGAAAATGAGATTTTTGAGTTAAACTTATTCGAATTCCCTGTAACGTCCCGAAGAGTGTTTTAATGAGTAAAGATTGAATCAATGAATGGAATTACATCAATCAAGGTAGCTATTACATCACTAGACCTTTTTAATTTATAAAGATTGACGTTTTGAAAAGAAATGAGTGTTTCGAGTTAAAGTTATTCAAGTTCCCTTTGACGTCACGAAGAGTGTTTTAATGAGTAAAGATTGAATCTTTGAATGAAATTATCTCAATCAAGGTACCTATTCTGTTACTAAACCTTTTTAATGTATAAAGATTGAATCTTTGAAAGAACATGAGAGTTTTGAGTTCAACTTATTCGAGCTACCTATGAAGTTGCGAAGAGTGTTTTAATGACTAAAGATTGAATCTTTGAATGAAAATACCTCAATAAAGGTACTTATTTTGTTAGTTGACCTTTTTAATGTATAAAGACTGTATCTTTGAAAGAAAATGAGAGTTTTGAGTTAAACTTATTCACGTTCCCTGTAACGTCCCAAAGAGTGTTTTAATGAGTAAATATTGAATCTTTGAATGTAATTACCTCAATCAAGGTAGCTATTATGTCACTAGACCTTTTTAATGTACAAAGATTGAATCTTGGAAAGAAAGCGAGAGTTTTGAGTTTAACTTATTCTAGTTACCTATGAAGTCGCGAAGAGTGTTTTAATGAATAAAGATTGAATCTTTGAATGAAAACACCTCAATAAAGGTACCTATTATGTTACTAGACCTTTTTAATGTCTAAAGATTGAATCTTTGGAATAAAATGATAGTTCTGAGTTTAACTTATTCGATTTACCTATGAAGTCGTGAACAGTGTTTTAATGACTAAATAATGAATCTTTGAATGAAAATACCTTAGTAACGGTACCTATTATGTTACAAGACCTTTTTAATGTATAAAGATTGAATCTTGGAAAGAAAATGACTGTTTTGAGTTAAACTTATTCGAGTTCCCTATGACATCCCGAAGAGTATTTCAACGAGTAAAGATTGAATCTTTGATTGAAATTACTTGAATCAAGGTACTTATTTTGTCCCTGGACCTTTTATATATAAAGATTGAATCTTTAAAAAGAAATGAGCATTATGAGTTAAACCTATCCGAGTTCCCTATGACGTCCCAAATAGTGTTTTAACGCGTAAGGACTGAATCTTTGTATGAAATTACCTCAATAGAGGTACTTATTATGTCACTAGACCATTTTAATGTATAAAGGTTTAATCTTTGAAAGTAAATGAGAGTTTTGAGTTAAACATATTCGAGTTCCCTGCGACGTCTCGAAGAGTGTTTTAAAGAGTAAATATTGAATCTTTGAATGAAATTACCTCAATCAAGGTACTTATTATGTCACTAGACCTTTTTAATGTATAAAGATTGAATATTTGTAATGAACTACGAGTTTTGAGTTAAAGTTATTTGAGTTCCCTTTGACGTCACGAAGCATGTTTTAATGAGTAAAGATTGAATCTTTGAACGAAATTATCTCAATCAATGTACCTATCATGTCAGTAAACCTTTTTAATGTATAAAGATGGAATCTTTGAAAAAAATGAGAGTATTGAGTTTAACTTATTCGAGTTACCTATGAAGTCGCGAAGAGTGTTTTAGTGGCCAAAGATTGAATCTTCGAATGAAAATTCCTCAATACAGGAACCTATTATGTTACTAAATCTTTTTGATGTATAAAGATTGAATCTTTGAAAGAAAATTAGAGTTTCGAGTTAAACTTACTCGAGTTCTTTTTGACATCCCGAAGAGTGTTTTAATGAATAAAGATTGAATCTTTGAATGAAATTACCTCAATCGAGGTACCTATTAAGTCACTAGAAATTTTTATTGTATAAAGATTGAATCTTTGAAAAGAAATGAGAGTTTTGAGTTAAAGTTATTCGAGTTCCCTTTGACGTCACGAAGAGTGTTTTAATGAGTAAAGATTGAATCTTAGAATGAAATTACCTCAATCAAGGTACCTATTCTACCACTAGACCTTTGTAATGTATAAAGATTGAATCTTTGAAAGAAAATGAGTGTTTTGAGCTTAACTTATTCGAGTTACCTATGAAATCGCGAAGAGTGTTTTAATGACTGAAGATTGAATCTTTGAATGGAAAATACCACAATAAAGGTACCCATTCTGTTACTAGACCTTTCCAATGTATAAAGATTGAATCTTTGAAAGAAAATGAGATTTTTGAGTTAAACTTATTCGAGTTCCCTGTAACGTCCCGAAGAGTGTTTTAATGAGTAAAGATTGAATCATTGAATGGAATGACCTCAATCAAGGTCGCTATTACATCACTAGACCTTTTTAATTTATAAAGATTGACGTTTTGAAAAGAAATGAGTGTTTCGAGTTAAAGTTATTCAAGTTCCCTTTGACGTCACGAAGAGTGTTTTGATGAGTAAAGATTGAATCTTTGAATGAAATTACCTTAATCAAGGTACCTATTCTGTCACTAAACCTTTTTAATGTATAAAGATTGAATCTTTGAAAGAACATGAGAGTTTTGAGTTCAACTTATTCGAGCTACCTATGAAGTTGCGAAGAGTGTTTTAATGACTAAAGATTGAATCTTTGAATGCAAATACCTCAATAAAGGTACTTATTTTGTTAGTAGACCTTTTTAATGTATAAAGACTGTATCTTTGAAAGAAAATGAGAGTTTTGAGTTAAACTTATTCACGTTCCCCGTAACGTCCCAAAGAGTGTTTTAATGAGTAAATATTGAATCTTTGAATATAATTACCTCAATCAAGGTAGCTATTATGTCACTAGACCTTTTTAATGTACAAAGATTGAATCTTGGAAAGAAAGTGAGAGTTTTGAGTTTAACTTATTCGAGTTACCTATGAAGTCGCGAAGAGTGTTTTAATGAATAAAGATTGAATCTTTGAATGAAAACACCTCAATAAAGGTACCTATTATGTTACTAGACCTTTTTAATGTCTAAAGATTGAATCTTTGGAATAAAATGATAGTTCTGAGTTTAACTTATTCGATTTACCTATGAAGTCGTGAACAGTGTTTTAATGACTAAATAATGAATCTTTGAATGAAAATACCTTAGTAAAGGTACCTATTATGTTACTAGACCTTTTTAATGTACAAAGATTGAATCAGGGAAAGAAAATGACTGTTTTGAGTTAAACTTATTCGAGTTCCTTATGACATCCCGAAGAGTATTTCAACGAGTAAAGATTGAATCTTTGATTGAAATTACTTGAATCAAGGGACTTATTTTGTCCCTGGACCTTTTATATATAAAGATTGCATCTTTAAAAAGAAATGAGCGTTATGAGTTAAACCTATCCGACTTCCCTATGACGTTCCGAATAGTGTTTTAACGCGTGAGGATTGAATCTTTGTATGAAATTACCTCAATAGAGGTACTTATTATGTCAGTAGACCTTTTAAATGTTTAAAGGTTTAATCTTTGAAAGAAAATGAGAGTTTTGAGTTAAACATATTCGAGTTCCCTGCGACATCTCGAAGAGTGTTTTAAAGAGTTAATATTAAATCTTTGAATGAAATTACCTCAATCAAGGTACCTATTATGTCACTAGACCTTTTTAATGTATAAAGATTGAATATTTGTAAAGAACTACGAGTTTTGAGTTAAAGTTATTTGAGTTCCCTTTGACGTCACGAAGCGTGTTTTAATGAGTAAAGATTGAATCTTTGAACGAAATTATCTCAATTAATGTACCTATTATGTCAGTAAACCTTTTTAATGTATAAAGATGGAATCTTTGAAAAAAATGAGAGTATTGAGTTTAACTTATTCGAGTTACCTATGAAGTCGCGAAGAGTGTTTTAATGACCAAAGGTTGAATCTTCAAATGAAAATTCCTCAATAAAAGAACCTATTATGTTACTGGATCTTTTTGATGTATAAAGATTGAATCTTTGAAAGAAAATTAGAGTTTTGAGTTAAACTTATTCGAGTTCCTTTTGACATCCCGAACAGTGTTTTAATGAATAAAGATTGAATCTTTGAATGAAATTACCTCAATCGAGGTACCTATGAAGTCACTAGAAATTTTTAATGTATAAAGATTAAATCTTTGAGAAGAAATGAGTGTTTTGAGTTAAAGTTATTCGAGTTCCCTTTGACGTCACGAAGAGTGTTTTAATGAGTAAAGATTGAATCTTTGAATGAAATTACCTCAATCAAGGTACCTATTCTGTCACTAAACCTTTTCAATGTATAAAGATTGAATCTTTGAAAGAACATGAGAGTTTTGAGTTCAACTTATTCGAGTTACCTATGAAGTTGCGAAGTGTGTTTTAATGACTAAAGATTGAATCTTTGAATGAAAATACCTCAATAAAGGTACTTATTTTGTTAGTAGACCTTTTTAATGTATAAAGACTGTATCTTTGAAAGAAAATGAGAGTTTTGAGTTAAACTTATTCATGTTCCCACTAACGTCCTAAAGAGTGTTTTTAATGAGTAAAAATTGAATCTATGAATGTAATTACCTCAATCAAGGTAGTTATTATGTCACTAGACCTTTTTAATGTACAAAGATTGAATCTTGGAAAGAAAGTGAGAGTTTTGAGTTTAACTTATTCTAGTTACCTATGAAGTCGCGAAGAGTGTTTTAATGAATAAAGATTGAATCTTTGAATGAAAACACCTCAATAAAGGTACCTATTATGTTACTAGACCTTTTTAATGTCTAAAGATTGAATCTTTGGAATAAAATGATAGTTCTGAGTTTAACTTATTCGATTTACCTATGAAGTCGTGAACAGTGTTTTAATGACTAAATAATGAATCTTTGAATGAAAATACCTTAGTAAAGGCATCTATTATGTTACTAGACCTTTTTAATGTATAAAGATTGAATCTTGGAAAGAAAATGACTGTTTTGAGTTAAACTTATTCAAGTTCTCTATGACCTCCCGATGAGTATTTCAACGAGTAAAGAATGAATCTTTGATTGAAATTACTTGAATCAAGGGACTTATTTTGTCTCTGGACCTTTTATATATAAAGATTGAATCTTTAAAAATAAATGAGCGTTATGAGTTAAACCTATCCGAGTTCCCTATGACGTCCCGAATAGTGTTTTAACGCTTGAGGATTGAATCTTTGTATGAAATTACCTAAATAGAGGTACTTATTATATCACTAGACCTTTTTAATGTATAAAGGTTTAATCTTTGAAAGAAAATGAGAGTTTTGAGTTAAACATATTCGAGTTCCCTACGACGTCTCGAAGAGTGTTTTAAAGAGTAAATATTGAATCTTTGAATGAAATTACCTCAATCAAGGTACTTATTATGTCACTAGACCTTTTTAATGTATAAAGATTGAATATTTGTAAAGAACTACGAGTTTTGAGTTAAAGTTGTTTGAGTTCCCTTTGACGTCACGAAGCGTGTTTTAATGAGTAAAGATTGAATCTTTGAACGAAATTATCTCAATCAATGTACCTATTATGTCAGTAGACCTTTTTAATGTATAAAGATGGAATCTTTGAAAAAAATTAGAGTATTTGAGTTTAACTTTTTCGAGTTACCAATGAAGTTGCGAAGAGTGTTTTAATGACCAAAGATTGAATCTTCAAATGAAAATTCCTCAATAAAAGAACCTATTATGTTACTAGATCTTTTTGATGTATAAAGATTGAATCTTTGAAAGAAAATTAGAGTTTTGAGTTAAACTTATTCGAGTTCCTTTTGACATCCCGAAGAGTGTTTTAATGAATAAAGATTGAATCTTTGAATGAAATTACCTCAATCGAGGTACCTATTAAGTCACTAGAAATTTTTATTGTATAAAGATTGAATTTTTGAGAAGAAATGAGAGTTTTGAGTTAAAGTTATTCGAGTTCCCTTTGACGTCACGAAGAGTGTTTTAATGAGTAAAGATTGAATCTTTGAATGAAACTACCTCAATCGAGGTACCTATTCTACCACTAGACCTTTGTAATGTATAAAGATTGAATCTTTGAAAGAAAATGAGTGTTTTGAGTTTAACTTATACGAGTTACCTATGAAATCGCGAAGAGTGTTTTAATGACTGAAGATTGAATCTTTGAATGAAAAATACCACAATAAAGGTACCTATTCTGTTACTAGACCTTTTTAATGTATAAAGATTGAATCTTTGAAATAAAATGAGATTTTTCAGTTAAACTTATTCGAGTTCCCTGTAACGTCCCGAAGAGTGTTTTAATGAGTAAAGATTGAATCATTGAATGAAATTACCTCAATCAAGGTAGCTATTACATCACTAGACCCGTTTAATTTATAAAGATTATCGTTTTGAAAAGAAATGAGTGTTTCGAGTTAAAGTTATTCAAGTTCCCTTTGACGTCACGAAGAGTGTTTTAATGAGTAAAGATTGAATCTTTGAATGAAATTACCTCAATCAAGGTACCTATTCTGTCACTAAACCTTTTTATTGTATAAAGATTGAATCTTTGAAAGAACATAAGAGTTTTGAGTTCAACTTATTCGAGTTACCTATGAAGTTGCGAAGAGTGTTTTAATGACTAAAGATTGTATCTTTGAATGAAAATACCTCAATAAAGGTACTTATTTTGTTAGTAGACCTTTTTAATGTATAAAGATTGTATCTTTGAAAGAAAATGAGAGTTTTGAGTTAAATTTATTCATGTTCCCTGTAACGTCCCAAAGAGTGTTTTAATGAGTAAATATTGAATCTTTGAATGTAATTACCTCAATCAAGGTAGCTATTATGTCACTAGACCATTTTAATGTACAAAGATTGAATCTTGGAAAGAAAGTGAGAGTTTTGAATTTAACTTATTCGAGTTACCTATGAAGTCGCGAAGAGTGTTTTAATGAATAAAGATTGAATCTTTGAATGAAAACACCTCAATAAAGGTACCTATTATGTTACTAGACCTTTTTAATGTCTAAAGATTGAATCTTTGGAATAAAATGATAGTTCTGAGTTTAACTTATTCGATTTACCTATGAAGTCGTGAACTGTGTTTTAATGAGTAAATAATGAATCTTTGAATGAAAATATCTTAGTAAAGGTACCTATTATGTTACTAGACCTTTTTAATGTATAAAGATTGAATCTTGGAAAGAAAATGACTGTTTTGAGTTAAACTTATTCGAGTTCCCTATGACATCCCGAAGAGTATTTCAACGAGTAAAGATTGAATCTTTGATTGAAATTACTTGAATCAAGGGACTTATTTTGTCCCTGGACCTTTAATATATAAAGATTGAATCTTTAAAAAGAAATGAGCGTTTTGAGTTAAACCTATCGGAGTTCCCTATGACGTCCCGAATAGTGTTTTAACGCGTAAGGATTGAATCTTTGTATGAAATTACCTCAATAGAGGTACTTATTATGTCAGTAGACCTTTTTAATGTATAAAGGTTTAATCTTTGAAAGAAAATGAGAGTTTTGAATTAAACATATTCGAGTTCCCTGTGACGTCTCGAAGAGTGTTTTAAAGAGTAAATATTGAATCTTTGAATGAAATTACCTCAATCAAGGTACCTATTATGTCACTAGACCTTTTTAATGTATAAAGATTGAATATTTGTAAACAACTACGAGTTTTGAGTTAAAGTTATTTGAGTTACCTTTGACGTCACGAAGCGTGTTTTAATGAGTAAAGATTGAATCTTTGAACGAAATTATCTCAATCAATGTACCTATTATGTCAGTAGACCTTTTTAATGTATAAAGATGGAATCTTTGAAAAAAAATGAGAGTATTGAGTTTAACTTATTCGAGTTACCTATGAAGTCGCGAAGAGTGTTTTAATGACCAAAGATTGAATCTTCAAATGAAAATTCCTCAATAAAGGAACCTATTATGTTACTAGATCTTTTTGATGTATAAAGATTGAATCTTTGAAAGAAAATTAGAGTTTTGAGTTAAACTTATTCGAGTTCCTTTTGACATCCCGAAAAGTGTTTTAATGAATAAAGATTGAATCTTTGAATGAAATTACCTCAATCGAGGTACCTATTAATTCACTAGAAATTTTTATTGTATAAAGATTGAATCTTTGAGAAGAAATGAGAATTTTGAGTTAAAGTTATTCAAGTTCCCTTTGACGTCACGAAGAGTGTTTTAATGAGTAAAGATTGAATCTTTGAATGAAATACCTCAATCAAGGTACCTATTCTACCACTAGACCTTTGTAATGTATAAAGATTGAATCTTTGAAAGAAAATGAGTGTTTTGAGTTTAACTTATTCGAGTTACCTATGAAATCACGAAGAGTGTTTTAATGACTGAAGATTGAATCTTTGAATGAAAAATACCACAATAAAGGTACCAATTCAGTTACTAGACCTTTTTAATGTATAAAGATTGAATCTTTGAAAGAAAATGAGATTTTTGGGTTAAACTTATTCGAGTTCCCTGTAACGTCCCGAAGAGTGTTTTAACGAGTAAAGATTGAATCATTGAATGAAATTACCTCAATCAAGGTAGCTATTACATCACTAGACCTTTTTAATTTATAAAGATTGACGTTTTGAAAAGAAATGAGTGTTTCAAGTTAAAGTTATTCAAGTTTCCTATGACGTCACGAAGAGTGTTTTAATGAGTAAAGATTGAATCTTTGAATGAAATTACCTCAATCAAGGTACCTATTCTGTCTCTAAACCTTTTTAATGTATAAAGATTGAATCTTTGAAAGAACATGAGAGTTTTGAGTTCAACTTATTCGAGTTACCTATGAAGTTGCGAAGAGTGTTTTAATGACTAAAGATTGAATCTTTGAATGAAAATACCTCAATAAAGGTACTTATTTTGTTAGTAGACCTTTTTAATGTATAAAGATTGTATCTTTGAAAGAAAATGAGAGTTTTGAGTTAAACTTATTCATGTTCCCTGTAACGTCCCAAAGAGTGTTTTAATGAGTAAATATTGAATCTTTGAATGTAATTACCTCAATCAAGGTAGCTATTATGTCACTAGACCTTTTTAATGTTCAAAGATAGAATCTTGGAAAGAAAGTGAGAGTTTTAAGTTTAACTTATTCGAGTTACCTATGAAGTCGGGAAGAGTGTTTTAATGAATAAAGATTGAATCTTTGAATGAAAACACCTCAATAAAGGTACCTATTATGTTACTAGACCTTTTTAATGTCTAAAGATTGAATCTTTGGAGTAAAATGATAGTTCTGAATTTAACTTATTCGATTTACCTATGAAGTCGTGAACAGTGTTTTAATGACTAAATAATGAATTTTGAATGAAAATACCTTAGTAAAGGTACCTATTATGTTACTAGACCTTTTTAATGTATAAAGATTAAATCTTGGAAAGAAAATGACTATTTTGAGTTCAACTTATTCGAGTTCCCTATGACATCCCGAAGAGTATTTCAACGAGTAAAGATTGAATCTTTGATTGAAATTACTTGAATCAAGGGACTTATTTTATCCCTGGTCCTTTTATATATAAAGATTGAATCTTTAAAAAGAAATGAGCGTTATGAGTTAAACCTATCCGAGTTCCCTTTGACGTCCCGAATAGTGTTTTAACGCGTGAGGATTGAATCTTTGTATGAAATTACCTCAATAGAGGTACTTATTATGTCACTAGACCTTTTTAATGTATAAAGGTTTAATTTTTGAAAGAAAATGAGAGTTTTGAGTTAAACATATTCGAGTTCCCTGCGACGTCTCGAAGAGTGTTTTAGAGAGTAAATATTGAATCTTTGAATGAAATTACCTCAATCAAGGTACCTATTATGTCACTAGGCCTTTTTAATGTATAAAGATTGAATATTTGTAAAGAACTACGAGTTTTGAGTTAAAGTTATTTGAGTTCCCTTTGACGTCACGAAGCGTGTTTTAATGAGTAAAGATTGAATCTTTGAACGAAATTATCTCAATCAATGTACCTATTATGTCAGTAGACCTCTTTAATGTATAAAGATGGAATCTTTGAAAAAAAATGAGAGTATTGAGTTTAACTTATTCGAGTTACCTATGAAGTCGCGAAGAGTGTTTTAATGACCAAAGATTGAATCTTCAAATGAAAATTCCTCAATAAAAGAACCTATTATGTTACTAGATCTTTTTGATGTATAAAGATTGAATCTTTGAAAGAAAATTAGAGTTTTGAGTTAAACTTATTCGAGTTCCTTTTGACATCCCGAAGAGTGTTTTAATGAATAAAGATTGAATCTTTGAATGAAATTACCACAATCGGGGTACCTATTAAGTCACTAGAAATTTTTATTGTATAAAGATTGAATCTTTGAGAAGAAATGAGAGTTTTGAGTTAAAGTTATTCGAGTTCCCTTTGTCGTCACGAAGAGTGTTTTAATGAGTAAAGATTGAATCTCTGAATGAAACTACCTCAATCAAGGTACCTATTCTACCACTAGACCTTTGTAATGTATAAAGATTGAATCTTTGAAAGAAAATAAGTGTTTTGAGTTTAACTTATTTGAGTTACCTATGAAATCGCGAAGAGTGTTTTAATGACTGAATATTGAATCTTTGAATGAAAAATACCACAATAAAGGTACCAATTCTGTTACTAGACCTTTTTAATGTACAAAGATTGAATCTTTGAAAGAAAATGAGATTTTTGAGTTAAACTTATTCGAGTTCCTTGTAACGTCCCGAAGAGTGTTTTAATGAGTAAAGATTGAATCATTGAATGAAATTACCTCAATCAAGGTAGCTATTACATCACTAGACCTTTTTAATTTATAAAGATTGACGTTTTGAAAAGAAATGAGTGTTTCGAGTTAAAGTTATTCAAGTTCCCTTTGACGTCACGAAGAGTGTTTTAATGAGTAAAAGATTGAATCTTTGAATGAAATTACCTCAATCAAGGTACCTATTCTATCACTAAACCTTTTTAATGTATAAAGATTGAATCTTTGAAAGAACATGAGAGTTTTGAGTTCAACTTATTCGAGTTACCTATGAAGTTGCGAAGAGTGTTTTAATGACTAAAGATTGAATCTTTGAATGAAAATACCTCAATAAAGGTACTTATTTTGTTAGTAGACCTTTTTAATGTATAAAGATTGTATCTTTGAAAGAAAATGAGAGTTTTGAGTTTAACTTATTCATGTTCCCTGTAACGTCCCAAAGAGTGTTTTAATGAGTAAATATTGAATCTTTGAATGTAATTACCTCAATCAAGGTAGCTATTATGTCACTAGACCTTTTTAATGTACAAAGATTGAGTCTTGGAAAGAAAGTGAGAGGTTTGAGTTTAACTTATTCGAGTTACCTATGAAGTCGGGAAGAGTGTTTTAATGACCAAAGATTGAATCTTTGAGTGAAAACACCTCAATAAAGGTACCTATTATGTTACTAGACCTTTTTAATGTCTAAAGATTGAATCTTTGGAATAAAATGATAGTTCTGAATTTAACTTTTTCGATTTACCTATGAAGTCGTGAACAGTGTTTTAATGACTAAATAATGAATTTTGAATGAAAATACCTTAGTAAAGGTACCTATTATGTTACTAGACCTTTTTAATGTATAAAGATTAAATCTTGGAAAGAAAATGACTATTTTGAGTTCAACTTATTCGAGTTCCCTATGACATCCCGAAGAGTATTTCAACGAGTAAAGATTGAATCTTTGATTGAAATTACTTGAATCAAGGGACTTATTTTGTCCCTGGTCCATTTATATATAAAGATTGAATCTTTAAAAAGAAGTGAGCGTTATGAGTTAAACCTATCCGAGTTCCCTATGACGTCCCGAATAGTGTTTTAACGCGTGAGGATTGAATCTTTGTATGAAATTACCTCAATAGAGGTACTTATTATGTCACTAGACCTTTTTAATGTATAAAGGTTTAATTTTTGAAAGAAAATGAGAGTTTTGAGTTAAACATATTCGAGTTCCCTGCGACGTATCGAAGAGTGTTTGAAAGAGTAAATATTGAATCTTTGAATGAAATTACCTCAATCAAGGTACCTATTATGTCACTAGACCTTTTTAATGTATAAAGATTGAATATTTGTAAAGAACTATGAGTTTTGAGTTAAAGTTATTTGAGTTCCCTTTGACGTCACGAAGCGTGTTTTAATGAGTAAAGATTGAATCTTTGAACGAAATTATCTCAATCAATGTACCTATTATGTCAGTAGACCTTTTTAATGTATAAAGATGGAATCTTTGAAAAAAAATGAGAATATCAAGTTTAACTTTTTCGTGTTACGTATGAAGCTGCGAAGAGTGTTTTAATGACCAAAGATTGAATCTTCAAATGAAAATTCCTCAATAAAGGAACCTATTATGTTACTAGATCTTTTTGATGTATAAAGATTGAATCTTTGAAAGAAAATTAGAGTTTTGAGTTAAACTTATTCGAGTTCCTTTTGACATCCCGAAGAGTGTTTTAATGAATAAAGATTGAATCTTTGAATGAAATTACCACAATCGAGGTACCTATTAAGTTACTAGAAATTTTTATTGTATAAAGATTGAATCTTTGAGAAGAAATGAGAGTTTTGAGTTAAAGTTATTCGAGTTCCCTTTGACGTCACGAAGAGTGTTTTAATGAGTAAAGATTGAATCTTTGAATGAAACTACCTCAATCAAGGTACCTATTCTACCACTAGACCTTTGTAATGTATAAAGATTGAATCTTTGAAAGAAAATAAGTGTTTTGAGTTTAACTTATTTGAGTTACCTATGAAATCGCGAAGAGTGTTTTAATGACTGAAGATTGAATCTTGGATGAAAAATACCACAATAAAGGTACCAATTCTGTTACTAGACCTTTTTAATGTATAAAGATTGAATCTTTGAAAGAAAATGAGATTTTTGAGTTAAACTTATTCGAGTTTCTTGTAACGTCCCGAAGGGTGTTTTAATGAGTAAAGATTGAATCCTTGAATGAAATTACCTCAATCAAGGTAGCTATTACATCACCAGACCTTTTTAATTTATAAAGATTGACTTTTGAAAAGAAATGAGTGTTTCGAGTTAAAGTTATTCAAGTTCCCTTTGACGTCACGAAGAGTGTTTTAATGAGTAAAGATTGAATCTTTGAATGAAATTACCTCAATCAAGGTACCTATTCTATCACTAAACCTTTTTAATGTATAGAGATTGAATCTTTGAAAGAACATGAGAGTTTTGAGTTCAACTTATTCGAGTTACCTATGAAGTTGCGAAGAGTGTTTTAATGACTAAAGATTGAATCTTTGAATGAAAATACCTCAATAAAGGTACTTATTTTGTTAGTAGACCTTTTTAATGTATAAAGATTGTATCTTTGAAAGAAAATGAGAGTTTTGAGTTAAACTTATTCATGTTCCCTGTAACGTCCCAAAGAGTGTTTTAATGAGTAAATATTGAATCTTTGAATTTAATTACCTCAATCAAGGTAGCTATTATGTCACTAGACCTTTTTAATGTACAAAGATTGGATCTTGGAAAGAAAGTGAGAGCTTTGAGTTTAACTTATTCGAGTTACCTATGAAGTCGGGAAGAGTGTTTTAATGAACAAAGATTGAATCTTTGAGTGAAAACACCTCAATAAAGGTACCTATTTTGTTACTAGACCTTTTTAATGTCTAAAGATTGAATCTTTGGAATAAAATGATAGTTCTGAGTTTAACTTATTTGATTTACCTATGAAGTTGTGAACAGTGTTTTAATGACTAAATAATGAATCTTTGAATGAAAATACCTTAGTAAAGGTACCTATTATGTTACTAGACCTTTTTAATATATAAAGATTGAATCTTGGAAGGAAAATGACTGTTTTGCGTTAAACTTATTCGAGTTCCCTATGACATCCCGAAGAGTATTTCAACGAGTAAAGATTGAATCTTTGATTGAAATTACTTGAATCAAGGGACTTATTTTGTCCCTGGACCTTTTATATATAAAGATTGAATCTTTAAAAAGAAATGAGCGTTATGAGTTAAACCTATCCGAGTTCCCTATGACGTCCCGAATAGTGTTTTAACGCGTGAGGATTGAATCTTTGTATGAAATTACCTCAATAGCGGTACTTATTATGTCACTAGACCTTTTTAATGTATAAAGGTTTAATCTCTGATAGAAAATGAGAGTTTTGAGTTAAACATATTCGAGTTCTCTGCGACGTCTCGAAGAGTGTTTTAAAGAGTAAATATTGAATCTTTGAATGAAATTACCTCAATCAAGGTACCTATTATGTCACTAGACCTTTTTAATGTATAAAGATTGAATATTTGTAAAGAACTACGAGTTTTGAGTTAAAGTTATTTGAGTTCCCTTTGACGTCACGAAGCGTGTTTTTAATGAGTAAAGATTGAATCTTTGAACGAAATTATCTCAATCAATGTACCTATTATGTCAGTAGACCTTTTTAATGCATAAAGATGGAATCTTTGAAAAAAATGAGAGTATTGAGTTTAACTTGTTCGAGTTACCTATGAAGTTGCGAAGAGTGTTTTAATGACCAAAGATTGAATCTTCAAATGAAAATTCCTCAATAAAGGAACCTATTATGTTACTAGATCTTTTTGATGTATAAAGATTGAATCTTTGAAAGAAAATTAGAGTTTTGAGTTAAACTTATTCGAGTTCCTTTTGACATCCTGAAGAGTGTTTTAATGAGTAAAGATTGAATCTTTGAATGAAATTACCTCAATCAAGGTACCTATTCTGTCACTAAACCTTTTTAATGTATAAAGATTGAATCTTTGAAAGAACATGAGAGTTTTGAGTTTAACTTATTCGAGTTACCTATGAAGTTGCGAAGAGTGTTTTAATGACTAAAGATTGAATCTTTGAATGAAAATACCTCAATAATGGTACTTATTTTGTTAGTAGACCTTTTTAATGTATAAAGATTCTATCTTTGAAAAAAAATGAGAGTTTTGAGTTAAACTTATTCATGTTCCCTGTAACGTCCAAAAGAGTGTTTTAATGAGTAAATATTGAATCTTTGAATGTAATTACCTCAATCAAGGTAGCTATTATGTCACTAGACCTTTTTAATGTACAAAGATTGAATCTTGGAAAGAAAGTGAGAGTTTTGAGTTTAAATTATTCGAGTTACCTATGAAGTCGCGAAGAGTGTTTTAATGAACAAAGATTGAATCTTTGAATGAAAATACCTCAATAAAGTTACCTATTATGTTACTAGACCTTTTTAATGTCTAAAGATTGAATCTTTGGAATAAAATGATAGTTCTGAGTTTAACTTATTCGATTTTCCTATGAAGTCGTGAACAGTGTTTTAATGACTAAATAATGAATCTTTGAATGAAAATACCTTAGTAAAGGTACCTATTATGTTACTAGACCTTTTTAATGTATAAAGATTGAATCTTGGAAAGAAAATGACTGTTTTGAGTTAAACTTATTCGAGTTTCCTATGACATCCCGAAGAGTATTTCCTCGAGTAAAGATTGAATCTTTGATTGAAATTACTTGAATCAAGGGACTTATTTTGTCCCTGGACCTTTTATATATAAAGATTGAATCTTTAAAAAGAAATGAGCATTATGAGTTAAACCTATCCGAGTTCCCTATGAAGTCCCGAATAGTGTTTTAACGCGTGAGGATTGAATCTTTGTATGAAATTACCTCAATAGAGGTACTTATTATGTCACTAGACCTTTTTAACGTATAAATGTTTAATCTTTGAAAGAAAATGAGAGTTTTGAGTTAAACATATTCGAGTTCCCTGCGACGTCTCGAAGAGTGTTTTAAAGAGTAAATATTGAATCTTTGAATGAAATTACCTCAATCAAGGTACCTATTATGTCACTAGACCTTGTTAATGTATAAAGATTGAATATTTGTAAAGAACTACGAGTTTTGAGTTAAAGTTATTTGAGTGCCTTTGACGTCACGAAGCTTGTTTTTAATGAGTAAAGATTGAATCTTTGAACGAAATTATCTCAATCAATGTACCTATTATGTCAGTAGACCTTTTTAATGTATAAAGATGGAATCTTTGAAAAAAATGAGAGTATTGAGTTTAACATATTCGAGTTACCTATGAAGTCGCGAAGAGTGTTTTAATGACCAAAGATTGAATCTTCAAATGAAAATTCCTCAATAAAGGAACCTATTATGTTACTAGATCTTTTTGATGTATAAAGATTGAATCTTTGAAAGAAAATTAGAGTTTCGAGTTAAACTTACTCGAGTTCCTTTTGACATCTCGAAGAGTGTTTTAATGAATAAAGGTTGAATCTTTGAATGAAATTACCTCAATCGAGGTACCTATTAAGTCACTAGAAATTTTTATTGTATAAAGATTGAATCTTGGAGAAGAAATGAGAGTTTTGAGTTAAAGTTATTCGAGTTCCCTTTGACGTCACGAAAAGTGTTTTATTGAGTAAAGATTGAATCTTTGAAAGAAACTACCTCAATCAAGGTACCTATTCTACCACTAGACCTTTGTAATGTATAAAGATTGAATCTTTGAAAGAAAATAAGTGTTTGGAGTTTAACTTATTTGAGTTACCTATGAAATCGCGATGGGTGTTTTAATGACTGAATATTGAATCTTTGAATGAAAAATACCACAATAAAGGTACCAATTCTGTTACTAGACCTTTTTAATGTATAAAGATTGAATCTTTGAAAGAAAATGAGATTTTTGAGTTAAACTTATTCGAGTTCCTTGTAACGTCCCGAAGAGTGTTTTAATGAGTAAAGATTGAATCATTGAATGAAATTACCTCAATCAAGGTAGCTATTACATCACTAGACCTTTTTAATTTATAAAGATTGACGTTTGGAAAAGAAATGAGTGTTCCGAGTTAAAGTTTTTCAAATTCCCTTTGACGTCACGAAGAGTGTTTTAATGAATAAAGACTGAATCTTTGAATGAAATTACCTCAATCAAGGTGCCTATTCTATCACTAAACCTTTTTAATGTATAAAGATTGAATCTTTGAAAGAACATGAGAGTTTTGAGTTCAACTTATTCGAGTTACCTATGAAGTTGCGAAGAGTATTTTAATGACTAAAGATTGAATCTTTGAATGAAAAAACCTCAATAAAGGTACTTATTTTGTTAGTAGACCTTTTTAATGTATAAAGATTGTATCTTTGAAAGAAAATGAGAGTTTTGAGTTAAACTTATTCATGTTTCCTATAACGTCCCAAAGAGTGTTTTAATGAGTAAATATTGAATCTTTGAATGTAATTACCTCAATCAAGGTAGCTATTATGTCACTAGACCTTTTTAATGTACAAAGATTGAATCTTGGAAAGAAAGTGAGAGTTTTGAGTTTAACTTATTCGAGTTACCTATGAAGTTGCGAAGAGTGTTTTAATGACTAAAGATTGAATCTTTGAATGAAAATACCTCAATAAAGGTACTTATTTTGTTAGTAGACCTTTTTAATGTATAAAGATTGTATCTTTGAATGAAATTACTTCAATCGAGGTACCTATTAATTCACTAGAAATTTTTATTGTATAAAGATTGAATCTTTGAGAAGAAATGAGAGTTCCGAGTTAAAGTTATTCGAGTTCCCTTTGACGTCACGAAGAGTGTTTTAATGAGTAAAGATTGAATCTTTGAATGAAACTACCTCAATCAAGGTACCTATTCTACCTCTAGACCTTTGTAATGTATAAAGATTGAATCTTTGAAAGAAAATGAGTGTTTTGAGTTTAACTTATTCGAGTTGCCTATGAAATCGCGAAGAGTGTTTTAATGACTGAAGATTGAATCTTTGAATGAAAAATACCACAATAAAGGTACCAATTCTGTTACAAGACCTTTTTAATGTATAAAGATTGAAGCTTTGAAAGAAAATGGGATTTTTGAGTTAAACTTATTCGAGTTCCCTATAACGTCCCGAAGAGTGTCTTAATGAATAAAGATTGAATCATTGAATGAAATTACCTCAATCAAGGTAGCTATTACATCACTAGACCTTTTTAATTTATAAAGATTGACGTTTTGAAAAGAAATGAGTGTTTCGTGTTAAAGTTATTCAAGTTCCCTTTGACGTCACGAAGAGTGTTTTAATGAATAAAGACTGAATCTTTGAATGAAATTACCTCAATCAAGGTGCCTATTCTGTCACTAAACCTTTTTAATATATAAAGATTGAATCTTTAAAAGAACATGAGAGTTTTGAGTTCAACTGATTCGAGTTACCTATGAAGTTGCGAAGAGTATTTTAATGACTAAAGATTGAATCTTTGAATGAAAAAACCTCAATAAAGGTACTTATTTTGTTAGTAGACCTTTTTAATGTATAAAGATTGTATCTTTGAAAGAAAATGAGAGTTTTGAGTTAAACTTATTCATGTTCCCCGTAACGTCCCAAAGAGTGTTTTAATGAGTAAATATTGAATCTTTGAATGTAATTACTTCAATCAAGGTAGCTATTATGTCACTAGACCTTTTTAATGTACAAAGATTGAATCTTGGAAAGAAAGTGAGAGTTTTGAGTTTAACTTATTCGAGTTACCTATGAAGTCGCGAAGAGTGTTTTAATGAACAAAGATTGAATCTTTGAATGAAAATACCTCAATAAAGTTACCTATTATGTTACTAGACCTTTTTAATGTCTAAAGATTGAATCTTTGGAATAAAATGATAGTTCTGAGTTTAACTTATTCGATTTTCCTATGAAGTCGTGAACTGTGTTTTAATGACTAAATAATGAATCTTTGAATGAAAATACCTTAGTAAAGGTACCTATTATGTTACTAGACCTTTTTAATGTATAAAGATTGAATCTTGGAAAGAAAATGACTGTTTTGAGTTAAACTTATTCGAGTTCCCTATGACATCCCGAAAAGTGTTCAACGAGTAAAGATTGAATCTTTGATTGAAATTACTTGAATCAAGGGACTTATTTTGTCCCTGGACCTTTTATATATAAAGATTGAATCTTTAAAAAGAAATGAGCGTTATGAGTTAAACCTATCCGAGTTCCCTATGACGTCCCGAATAGTGTTTTAACGCGTGAGGATTGAATCTTTGTATGAAATTGGCTCAATAGAGGTACTTATTATGTCAGTAGACCTTTTTAATGTATAAAGGTTTAATCTTTGAAAGAAAATGAGAGTTTTGAGTTAAACATATTCGAGTTCCCTGCGACGTCTCGAAGAGTGTTTTAAAGAGTAAATATTGAATCTTTGAATGAAATTACCTCAATCAAGGTACCTATTATGTCACTAGACCTTTTTAATGTATAAAGATTGAATATTTGTAAAGAACTACGAGTTTTTAGTTAAAGTTATTTGAGTTCCCTTTGACGTCACGAAGCGTGTTTTAATGAGTAAAGATTGAATCTTTGAACGAAATTATCTCAATCAATGTACCTATTATGTCAGTAGACCTTTTTAATGTATAAAGATGGAATGTTTGAAAAAAATGAGAGTATTGAGTTTAACTTTTTCGAGTTACTTATGAAGTCGCGAAGAGTGTTTTAATGACCAAAGATTGAATCTTCAATTGAAAATTCCTCAATAAAGGAAACTATTATGTTAGTAGATCTTTTTGATGTATAAAGATTGAATCTTTGAAAGAAAATTAGAGTTTTGAGTTAAACTTATTCGAATTCCTTTTGACATCCCAAAGAGTGTTTTAATGAATAAAGTTTGAATCTTTGAATGAAATTACCTCAATCGAGGTACCTATTAAGTCACTAGAAATTCTTATTGTATAAAGAACTACGAGTTTTGAGTTAAAGTTATTTGAGTTCCCTTTGACGTCACGAAGCGTGTTTTAATGAGTAAAGATTGAATTTTTGAACGAAATTATCTCAATCAATGTACCTATTATGTCAGTAGACCTTTTTAATGTATAAAGATGGAAACTTTGAAAAAAATGAGAGTATTGAGTTTAACTTATTCGAGTTACCTATGAAGTCGGGAAGAGTGTTTTAATGACCAAAGACTGAATCTTCAAATGAAAATTCCTCAATAAAAGAACCTATTATGTTAGTAGATCTTTTTGATGTATAAAGATTGAATCTTTGAAAGAAAATTAGAGTTTTGAGTTAAACTTATTTGAGTTCCTGTTGACATCCCGAACAGTATTTTAATGAATAAAGATTGAATCTTTGAATGAAATTACCTCAGTCGAGGTTCCTATTAAGTCACTAGAAATTTTTATTGTATAAAGATTGAATCTTTGAGAAGAAATGAGTATTTTGAGTTAAAGTTATTCGAGTTCCCTTTGACGTCACGAAGAGAGTTTTAATGAGTAAAGATTGAATCTTTGAATGAAACTACCTCAATCAAGGTACCTATTCTACCGCTAGACCTTTGTAATGTATAAAGATTGAATCTTTGAAAGAAAATGAGTGTTTTGAATTTAACTTATTCGAGTTACCTATGAAATCGCGAAGAGTGTTTTAATGACTGAAGATTGAATCTTTGAATGAAAAATACCACAATAAAGGTACCAATTCTGTTACTAGACCTTTTTAATGTATAAAGATTGAATCTTTGAAAGAAAATGAGATTTTTGAGTTAAACTTATTCGAGTTCCCTGTAACGTCCCGAAGAGTGTTTTAATGAGTAAAGATTGAATCATTGAATGAAATTACCTCAATCAAGGTAGCTATTACATCACTAGACCTTTTTAATTTATAAAGATTGACGTTTTGAAAAGAAATGTGTGTTTCGAGTTAAAGTTATTCAAGTTCCCTTTGACGTCACGAAGAGTGTTTTAATGAGTAAAGATTGAATCTTTGAATGAAATTACCTCAATCAAGGTACCTATTCTGTCACTAAACCTTTTTAATGTATAAAGATTGAATCTTTGAAAGAACATGAGAGTTTTGAGTTCAACTTATTCGAGTTACCTATGAAGTTGCGAAGAGTGTTTTAATGACTAAAGATTGAATCTTTGAATGAAAAAACCTCAATAAAGGTACTTATTTTGTTAGTAGACCTTTTTAATGTATAAAGATTGTATCTTTGAAAGAAAATGAGAGTTTTGAGTTAAACTTATTCATGTTCCCTTTAACGTCCCAAAGAGTGTTTTAATGAGTAAATATTGAATCTGTGAATTTAATTACCTCAATCAAGGTAGCTATTATGTCACTAGACCTTTTTAATGTACAAAGATTGAATCTTGGAAGGAAAGTGAGAGTTTTGAGTTTAATTTATTCGATTTACCTATGAAGTCGCGAAGAGTGTTTTAATGAACAAAGATTGAATCTTTGAATGAAAACACCTCAATAAAGTTACCTATTATGTTACTAGACCTTTTTAATGTCTAAAGATTGAATCTTTGGAATAAAATAATAGTTCTGAGTTTAACTTATTCGATTTACCTATGAAGTCGTAACAGTGTTTTAATGACTAAATAATGAATCTTTGAATGAAAATACCTTAGTAAAGGTACCTCTTATGTTACTAGACCTTTTTAATTTATAAAGATTGAATCTTGGAAAGAAAATGACTATTTTGAGGTAAACTTATTCGAGTTCCCTATGACATCCCGAATAGTATTTCAACGAGTAAAGATTGAATCTTTGATTGAAATTACTTGAATCAAGGGACTTATTTTGTCCCTGGACCATTTATATATAAAGATTGAATCTTTAAAAAGAAATGAACGTTATGAGTTAAACCTATCCGAGTTCCCTATGACGTCCTGAGTAGTGTTTTAACGCGTGAGGATTGAATTTTTGTATGAAATTGCCTTAATAGAGGTACTTATTATGTCACTAGACCTTTTTAATGTATAAAGGTTTAATCTTTGAAAGAAAATGAGAGTTTTGAGTTAAACATATTCGAGTTCCCTGCGACGTCTCGAAGAGTGTTTTAAAGAGTAAATATTGAATCTTTAAATGAAATTACCTCAATCAAGGTACCTATTATGTCACTAGACCTTTTTAATGTATAAAGATTGAATATTTGTAAAGAACTACGAGTTTTGAGTTAAAGTTATTTGAGTTCCCTTTGACGTCACGAAGTGTGTTTTAATAAATAAAGATTGAATCTTTGAACGAAATTATCTCAATCAATGTACCTATTATGTCAGTAGACCTTTTTAATGTATAAAGATGGAATCTTTGAAAAAAAAGAGAGTATTGAGTTTAACTTATTCGAGTTACCTATGAAGTCGCGAAGAGTGTTTTAATGACCAAAGATTGAATCTTCAAATGAAAATTCCTCAATAAAGGAACCTATTATGTTACTAGATCTTTTTGATGTATAAAGATTGAATCTTTGAAAGAAAATTAAAGTTTTGAGTTAAACTTATTCGAGTTCCTTTTGACATCCGGAAGAGTGTTTTAATGAATAAAGATTGAATCTTTGAATGAAATTACCTCAATCGAGGTACCTATTAAGTCACTAGAAATTTTTATTGTATAAAGATTGAATCTTTGAGAAGAAATGAGTGTTTTGAGTTAAAGTTATTCGAGTTCCCTTTGACGTCACGAAGAGTGTTTTAATGAGTAAAGATTGAATCTTTGAATGAAACTACCTCAATCAAGGTACCTATTCTACCACTAGACCTTTGTAATGTATAAAGATTGAATCTTTGAAAGAAAATGAGTGTTTTGAGTTTAACTTATTCGAGTTACCTATGAAATCGCGAAGAGTGTTTTAATGACTGAAGATTGAATCTTTGAACGAAAAATACCACAATAAAGGTACCAATTCTGTTACTAGACCTTTTTAATGTATAAAGATTGAATCTTTGAAAGAAAATGAGATTTTTGAGTTAAACTTATTCGAGTTCCCTGTAACGTCCCGAAGAGTGTTTTAATGAGTTAAGATTGAATCATTGAATGAAATTACCTCAATCAAGGTAGCTATTACATCACTAGACCTTTTTAATTTATAAAGATTGACGTTTTGAAAAGAAATGTGTGTTTCGAGTTAAAGTTATTGAAGTTCCCTTTGACGTCACGAAGAGTGTTTTAATGAGTAAAGATTGAATCTTTGAATGAAATTACCTCAATCAAGGTACCTATTCTGTCAGTAAACCTTTTTAATGTATAAAGATTGAATCTTTGAAAGAACATGAGAGTTTTGAGTTTAACTTATTCGAGTTACCTATGAAGTTGCGAAGTGTGTTTTAATGACTAAAGATTGAATCTTTGAATGAAAATACCTCAATAAAGGTACTTATTTTGTTAGTAGACCTTTTTAATGTATAAAGATTGTATCTTTGAAAGAAAGTGAGAGTTTTGAGTTCAACTTATTCATGTTCCCTATAACGTCCCAAAGAGTGTTTTAATGAGTAAATATTGAATCTTTGAATGTAATTACCTCAATCAAGGTACCTATTTTGTCACTAAACCTTTTTAATGTATAAAGATTGAATCTTTGAAAGAAAGTGAGAGTTTTGAGTTTAACTTATTCGAGTTACCTATGAAATCGCGAAGAGTGTTTTAATGACTGAAGATTGAATCTTTGAACAAAATATACCACAATAAAGGTACCAATTCTGTTACTAGACCTTTTTAATGTATAAAGATTGAATCTTTGAAAGAAAATGAGATTTTTGAGTTAAACTTATTCGAGTTCCCTGTAACGTCCCGAAGAGTGTTTTAATGAGTTAAGATTGAATCATTGAATGAAATTACCCCAATCAAGGTAGCTATTACATCACAAGACCTTTTTAATTTATAAAGATTGACGTTTTGAAAAGAAATGTGTCTTTCGAGTTAAAGTTATTCAAGTTCTCTTTGACGTCACGAAGAGTGTTTTAATGAGTAAAGATTGAATCTTTGAATGAAATTACCTCAATCAAGGTACCTATTCTGTCACTAAACCTTTTTAATGTATAAAGATTTAATCTTTGAAAGAACATAAGAGTTTTGAGTTTAACTTATTCGAGTTACCTATGAAGTTGCGAAGTGTGTTTTAATGACTAAAGATTGAATCTTTGAATGAAAATACCTCAATAAAGGTACTCATTTTGTTAGTAGACCTTTTTAATGTATAAAGATTGTATCTTTGAAAGAAAATGAGAGTTTTGAGTTAAACTTATTCATGTTCCCCGTAACGTCCCAAAGAGTGTTTTAATGAGTAAATATTGAATCTTTGAATGTAATTACCTCAATCAAGGTAGCTATTATGTCACTAGACCTTTTTAATGTACAAAGATTGAATCTTGAAAAGAAAGTGAGAGTTTTGAGTTTAACTTATTCGAGTTACCTATGAAGTCGCGAAGAGTATTTTAATGAACAAAGATTGAATCTTTGAATGAAAACACCTCTATAAAGGTACCTATTATGTTACTAGACCTTTTTAATATCTAAAGATTGAATCTTTGGAATAAAATGATAGTTCTGAGTTTAACTTATTCGATTTACCTATGAAGTCGTGAACAGTGTTTTAATGACTAAATAAGGAATCTTTGAATGAAAATACCTTAGTAAAGGTACCTATTATGTTACTAGAACTTTTTAATGTATAAAGATTGAATCTTGGAAAGAAAATGACTGTTTTGAGTTAAATTTATTTGAGTTCCCTATGACATCCCGAAGAGTATTTCAACGAGTAAAGATTGAATCTTTGATTGAAATTACTTGAATCAAGGGACTTATTTTGTCCCTGGACCTTTTATATATAAAGATTGAATCTTTAAAAAGAAATGAGCGTTATGAGTTAAACCTATCCGAGTTCCCTATGACGTCCCGAATAGTGTTTTAACGCGTGAGGATTGAATCTTTGTATGAAATTACCTCAATAGAGGTACTTATTATGTCACTAGACCTTTTTAATGTATAAAGGTTTAATCTTTGAAAGAAAATGAGAGTTTTGAGTTAAACATATTCGAGTTCCCTACGACGTCTCGAAGAGTGTTTTAAAGTGTAAATATTAAATCTTTGAATGAAATTACCTCAATCAAGGTACCTATTATGTCACTAGACCTCTTTAATGTATAAAGATTGAATATTTGTAAAGAACTACGACTTTTGAGTTAAAGTTATTTGAGTTCCCTTTGACGTCACGAAGCGTGTTTTAATGAGTAAAGATTGAATCTTTGAACGAAATTATCTCAATCAATGTACCTATTATGTCAGTAGACCTTTTTAATGTATAAAGATGGAATCTTTGAAAAAAATGAGAGTATTGAGTTTAACTTATTCGAGTTACCTATGAAGTCGCGAAGAGTGTTTTAATGACCAAAGATTGAATCTTCAAATGAAAATTCCTCAATAAAGGAACCTATTATGTTACTAGATATTTTTGATGTTTAAAGAATGAATCTTTGAAAGAAAATTAGAGTTTTGAGTTAAACTTATTCGAGTTCCTTTTGACATCCCGAAGAGTGTTTTAATGAATAAAGATTGAATCTTTGAATGAAATTACCTCAATCGAGGTACCTATTAATTCACTAGAAATTTTTATTGTATAAAGATTGAATCTTTGAGCAGAAATAAGAGTTTTGAGTTAAAGTTATTCGAGTTCCCTTCGACGTCACGAAGAGTGTTTTAATGAGTAAAGATTGAATTTTGGAATGAAACTACCTCAATCAAGGTACCTATTCTACCACTAGACCTTTGTAATGTATAAAGATTGAATCTTTGAAAGAAAATGAGTGTTTTGAGTTTAACTTATTCGAGTTACCTATGAAATCGCAAAGAGTGTTTTAATGACTGAAGACTGAATCTTTGAATGAAAAATACCACAATAAAGGTACCAATTCTGTTACTAGACCTTTTTAATGTATAAAGATTGAATCTTTGAAAGAATATTAGATTTTTGAGTTAAACTTATTCGAGTTCCCTGTAACATCCCGAAGAGTGTTTTAATGAGTAAAGATTGAATCATTGAATGGAATTACCTTAATCAAGGTAGCTATTACATCACTAGACCTTTGAAATTTATAAAGATTGACGTTTTGAAAAGAAATGAGTGTTTCGAGTTAAAGTTATTCAAGTTCTCTTTGACGTCACGAAGAGTGTTTTAATGAGTAAAGATTGAATCTTTGAATGAAATTACCTCAATCAAGGTACCTATTCTGTCACTAAACCTTTTTACTGTATAAAGATTGAATCTTTGAAAGAACATGAGAGTTTTGAGTTCAACTTATTCGAGCTACCTATAAAGTTGCGAAGAGTGTTTTAATGACTAAAGATTGAATCTTTGAATGAATACCTCAATAAAGGTACTTATTTTATTAGTAGACCTTTAATGTATAAAGACTGTATCTTTGAAAGAAAATGAGAGTTTTGAGTTAAACTTATTCACGTTCCCTGTAACGTCCCAAAGAGTGTTTTAATGAGTAAATATTGAATCTTTGAATGTAATTACCTCAATCAAGGTAGCTATTATGTCACTAGAACTTTTTAATGTACAAAGATTGAATCTTGGAAAGAAACTGAGAGTTTTGAGTTTAACTTATTCGAGTTACCTATGAAGTCGCGAAGAGTGTTTTAATGAACAAAGATTGAATCTTTGAATGAAAACAGCTCAATAAAGTTACCTATTATGTTACTAGACCTTTTTAATGTCTAAAGATTGAATCTTTGGAATAAAATGATAGTTCTGAGTTTAACTTATTCGATTTACCTATGAAGGCGTGAACAGTGTTTTAATGACTCAATAGAGGTACTTATTATGTCACTAGACCTTTTTAATGTATAAAGGTTTAATCTTTGAAAGAAAATGAGAGTTTTGAGTTAAACATATTCGAGTTCCCTGCGACGTCTTGAAGAGTGTTTTAAAGAGTAAATATTGAATCTTTGAATAAAATTACCTCAATCAAGGTACCTATTATGGCACTAGACCTTTTTAATGTATAAAGATTGAATATTTGTAAAGAACTACGAGTTTTGAGTTAAAGTTATTTGAGTTCCCTTTGACGTCACGAAGCTTGTTTTAATGAGTAAAGATTGAATCTTTGAACGAAATTATCTCAATCAATGTACCTATTATGTCAGTAGACCTTTTTAATGTATAAAGATGGAATCTTTGAAAAAAATGAGAGTATTGAGTTAAACTTATTCGAGTTACCCATGAAGTCGCGAAGAGTGTTTTAATGACCAAAGATTGAATCTTCAAATGAAAATTCCTCAATAAAGGAACCTATTATGTTACTAGATCTTTTTGATATATAAAGATTGAATCTTTGAAAGAAAATTAGAGTTTTGAGTTAAACTTATTCGAGTTCCTTTCGACATCCCGAAGAGTGTTTTAATGAATAAAGATTGAATCTTTGAATGAAATTACCTCAATCGAGGTACCTGTTAATTCACTAGAAATTTTTATTGTATAAAGATTGAATCTTTGAGAAGAAATGAGAGTTTTGAGTTAAAGTTATTCGAGTTCCCTTTGACGTCACGAAGAGTGTTTTAATGAGTAAAGATTGAATCTTTGAATGAAACTACCTCAATCAAGGTACCTATTCTACCAATAGACCTTTGTAATGTATAAAGATTGAATCTTTGAAAGAAAATGAGTGTTTTGAGTTTAACTTATTCGAGTTACCTATGAAATCGCAAAGAGTGTTTTAATGACTGAAGACTGAATCTTTGAATGAAAAATACCACAATAAAGGTACTATTCTGTTACTAGACCTTTTTAATGTATAAAGATTGAATCTTTGAAAGAAAATGAGATTTTTGAGTTAAACTTATTCTTGTTCCCTGTAACGTCCCGAAGAGTGTTTTAATGAGTAAAGATTGAATCATTGAATGAAATTACCTCAGTCAAGGTAGCTATTACATCACTAGACCTTTTTAATTTATAAAGATTGACGTTTTGAAAAGAAATGATTGTTTCGAGTTAAAGTTATTCAAGTTCCCTTTGACGTCACGAAGAGTGTTTTAATGAGTAAATATTGAATCTTTGAATGAAATTACCTCAGTTAAGGTACCTATTCTGTCACTAAACCTTTTTAATGTATAAAGATTGAATCTTTGAAAGAACATGAGAGTTTTGAGTTCAACTTATTCGAGTTACCTATGAAGTTGCGAAGAGTGTTTTAATGACTAAAGATTGAATCTTTGAATGAAAATACCTCAATAAAGGTACTTATTTTGTTAGTAGACCTTTTTAATGTATAAAGATTGTATCTTTGAAAGAAAATGAGAGTTTTGAGTTAAACTTATTCATGTTCCCTATAACGTCCCAAAGAGTGTTTTAATGAGTAAATATTGAATCTTTGAATGTAATTATCTCAATCAAGGTAGCTATTATGTCACTAGATCTTTTTCATGTACAAAGATTGAATCTTGGAAAGAAAGTCAGAGTTTTGAGTTTAACTTTTTCGAGTTACCTATGAAGTCGCGAAGAGTGTTTTAAAGAACAAAGATTGAATCTTTGAATGAAAACATCTCAATAAAGGTACCTATTATGTTACTAGACCTTTTTAATGTCTAAAGATTGAATCTTTGGAATAAAATGATAATTCTGAGTTTAACTTATTCGATTTACCTATGAAGTCGTGAACAGTGTTTTAATGACTAAATAATGAATCTTTGAATGAAAATACCTTAGTAAAGGTACCTATTATTTTACTAGACCTTTTTAATGTATAAAGATTGAATCTTGGAAAGAAAATGACTGTTTTGAGTTAAACTTATTCGAGTTCCCTATGACATCCCGAAGAGTATTTCAACGAGTAAAGATTGAATCTTTGATTGAAATTACTTGAATCAAGGGACTTATTTTGTCCCTGGACCTTTAAAAAGAAATGAGCGTTATGAGTTAAACCTATCCGAGTTCCCTATGACGTCCCGAATAGTGTTTTAACGCGTGAGGATTGAATCTTTGTATGAAATTACCTCAATAGAGGTACTTATTATGTCACTAGACCTTTTTAATGTATAAAGGTTTAATCTTTGAAAGAAAATGAGAGTTTTGAGTTAAACATATTCGAGTTTCCTGCGACGTCTCGAAGAGTGTTTTAAAGTGTAAATATTAAATCTTTGAATGAAATTACCTCAATCAAGGTACCTATTATGTCACTAGACCTTTTTAATGTATAAAGATTGAATATTTGTAAAGAACTACGACTTTTGAGTTAAAGTTATTTGAGTTCCCTTTGACGTCACGAAGCGTGTTTTAATGAGTAAAGATTGAATCTTTGAACGAAATTATCTCAATCAATGTACCTATTATGTCAGTAGACCTTTTTAATGTATAAAGATGGAATCTTTGAAAAAAATGAGAGTATTGAGTTTAACTTATTCGAGTTACCTATGAAGTCGCGAAGAGTGTTTTAATGACCAAAGATTGAATCTTCAAATGAAAATTCCTCAATAAAGGAACCTATTATGTTACTAAATATTTTTGATGTATAAAGATTGAATCTTTGAAAGAAAATTAGAGTTTTGAGTTAAACTTATTCGAGTTCCTTTTGACATCCCGAAGAGTGTTTTAATGAATAAAGATTGAATCTTTGAATGAAATTACCTCAATCGAGGTACCTATTAATTCACTAGAAATTTTTATTGTACAAAGATTGAATCTTTGAGAAGAAATGAGAGTTTTGAGTTAAAGTTATTCGAATTCCCTTTGACGTCACGAAAAGTGTTTTAATGAGTAAAGATTGAATCTTTGAATGAAACTACCTCAATCAAGGTACCTATTCTACCACTAGACCTTTGTAATGTATAAAGATTGAATCTTTGAGAGAAAATGAGTGTTTTGAGTTTAACTTATTCGAGTTACCTATGAAATCGCAAAGAGTGTTTTAATGACTGAAGATTGAATCTTTGAATGAAAAATACCACAATAAAGGTACCAATTCTGTTACTAGACCTTTTTAATGTATAAAGATTGAATCTTTGAAAGATTCAATCTTTAGACATTAAAAGGGTCTAGTAACATAATAGGTACCTTTATTGAGGTGTTTTCATTCAAAGATTCAATCTTTGTTCATTAAAACACTCTTCGCGACTTCATAGGTAACTCGAATAAGTTAAACTCAAAACTCTCACTTTCTTTCCAAAATTCAATCTTTATACATTAAAAAGGTCTAGTGACATAATAGCTACCTTGATTGTGGTAATTACATTCAAAGATTCAATATTTAGTCATTAAAACACTCTTTGGGACGTTATAGGGAACATGAATAAGTTTAACTCAAAACTCTCATTTTCTATCAAAGATACAATCTTTATACATTCTAATGGTCTACTAACAAAATAAGTACCTTTATTGAGGTATTTTCATTCAAAGATTCAATCTTTAGTCATTAAAACACTCTTCGCAACTTCATAGGTAACTCGAATAAGTTGAACTCAAAACACTCATGTTCTTTCAAAGATTCAATCTTTATACATTAAAAAGGTTTAGTGACAGAATAGGTACCTTGATTGACGTAATTTCATTCAAAGATTCAATCTTTACTCATTAAAACACTCTTCGTGACGTCAAAGGGAACTTGAACAACTTTAACTCGAAACACTCATTTCTTTTTAAAACGTCAATCTTTATAAATTAAAAACGTCTAGTGATGTAGTAGCTAACTTGATTGAGGTAATTTCATTCAATGATTCAATCTTTACTCATTAAAACATTCTTCGGGACGTTACAGGGAACTCGAATAAGTTTAACTCAAAAATCTCATTTTCTTTCAAAGATTCAATCTTTATACATTAAAAAGGTCTAGTAACAGAATTGGTACCTTTATTGTGGTATTCTTCATTCAAAGATTCAATCTTCAATCATTAAAACACTCTTTGCGATTTCATAGGTAACTCGAATAAGTTACACTCAAAACTCTCACTTTCTTTCCAAGATTCAATCTTTGTACATTAAAAAGGTCTAGTGACAAAATAGCTACCTTGATTGAGGTAATCACATTCAAAGATTCAATATTTACTCATTAAACACTCTTTGGGATGTTATAGGGAACATGAATAAGGTTAACTCAAAACTCTCATTTTCTTTCAAAGATACAATCTTTATACATTAAAAAGGTCTACTAACAAAATAAGTACCTTTATTGAGGTATTTTCATTCAAAGATTCAATCTTTAGTCATTAAAACACTCTTCGCAACTTCATAGGTAACTCGAATATGTTGAACTCAAAACTCTCATGTACTTTCAAAGATTCAATCTTTATACATTAAAAAGGTTTAGTGAGAGAATAGGTACCTCTATTGAGGTAATTTCATTGAAAGATTCAATCTTTACTCATTAAAACACTCTTCGTGACGTCAAAGGGAACTTGAATAACTTTAACTCGAAACACTCATTTCTTTTCAAAACGTCAATCTTTATAAATTAAAAAGGTCTAGTGATGTATTAGCTACCTTGATTGAGGTAATTTCATTCAGTGATTCAATCTTTACTCATTAAAACACTCTTCGGGACGTTACAGGGAACTCGAATAAGTTTAACTCAAAAATCTCATTATCTTTCAAAGATTCAATCTTTATACATTAAAAAGGTCTAGTAACAGAATTGGTACCTTTATTGTGGTATTTTTCATTCAAAGATTCAATCTTCAGTCGCAGGGAACTCGAATATGTTTAACTCAAAACTCTCATTTTCCTTCAAAGATTAAACCTTTATACATTAAAAAGGTCTAGGGACATAATAAGTACCTCTATTGAGGTAATTTCATACAAAGATTCAATCCTCACGCGTTAAGACAATATTCGGGACGTCATAGGGAACTCGGATAGGTTTAACTCATAACGCTCATTTCTTTTTAAAGATTCAATCTTTATATATAAAAGGTCTAGGGACAAAATAAGTCCCTTGATTCAAGTAATTTCAATCAAAGATTCAATCTTTACTCGTTGAGATACTCTTCGGGATGTCATATGGAACTCGAAAAGGTTTAACTCAAAACAGTCATTTTCTTTCCAAGATTCAATCTTTATACATTAAAAAGGTCTAGTAACATAATAGGTACCTTTACTAAGGTATTTTCATTCAAAGATTCATTATTTAGTCATTAAAACACTGTTCACGACTTCATAGGAAAATCGAATAAGTTAAACTCAGAACTATCATTTTATTCCAAAGATTCAATTTTTAGACATTAAAAAGGTCTAGTAACATAATAGGTAACTTTATTGAGGTGTTTTCATTCAAAGATTCAATCTTTGTTTATTAAAACACTCTTCGCGACTTCATAGATAACTCGAATAAGTTAAACTCAAAACTCTCACTTTCTTTCCAAGATTCAATCTTTGTACATTAAAAAGGTCTAGTGATATAATAGCTACCTTGATTGAGGTAATTACATTCAAAGATTCAATATTAACTCATTAAAACACTCTTTGGGACGTTATAGGGAACATGAATAAGTTTAACTCAAAACTCTCATTTTCTTTCAACGATACAATCTTTATACGTTAAAAAGTTCTACTAACAAAATAAGTACCTTTATTGAGGTATTTTCATTCAAAGATTTAATCTTTAGTCATTAAAACACTCTTCGCAACTTCATAGGTAACTCGAATAAGTTGAACTCAAAACTCTCATGTTCTTTCAAAGATTCAATCTTTATACATTAAAAAGGTTTAGTGACAGAATAGGTACCTTGATTGAGGTAATTTCATTCAATGATTCAATCTTTACTCATTTTAACACTCTTCGGGACGTTACAGGGAACTCGAATAAGTTTAACTCAAAAATCTCATTTTCTTTCAAAGATTCAATCTTTATACATTAAAAAGGTCTAGTAACAGAATTGGTACCTTTATTGTGGTATTTTTCATTCAAAGATTCAATCTTCAGTCATTAAAACACTCTTTGCGATTTCATAGGTAACTAGAATAAGTTAAACTCAGAACACTCATTTTCTTTCAAAGATTCAATCTTTATACATTACAAAGGTCTAGTGGTATAATAAGTACCTTGATTGAGGTAGTTTCATTCAAAGATTCAATCTTTACTCATTAAAACACTCTTCGTGATGTCAAAGGGAACTCGAATAACTTTAACTCAAAACTCTCATTTCTTCTCAAAGATTCAATCTTTATACAATAAAAATTTCTAGTGACTTAATATGTACCTCGGTTGAGGTAATTTCATTCAAAGATTCAATCTTTATTCATTAAAACACTCTTCGGGATGTCAAAAGGAACTCGAATAAGTTTAACTAAAAACTCTAATTTTCTTTCAAAGATTCAATCTTTATACATCAAAAAGATCTAGTAACATAATAGGTTCATTTATTGAGGAATTTTCTTTTGAAGATTCAATCTTTGGTCATTAAAACACTAGTCGCGACTTCATAGGTAACTCGAATAAGTTAAACTCAATACTCTCATTTTTTTCAAAGATTCCATCTTTATACATTAAAAAGGTCTACTGACATAATAGGTACATTGATTGAGATAATTTCGTTCAAAGATTCAATCTTTACTCATTAAAACACGCTCGTAGTTCTTTACAAATATTCAATCTTTATACATTAAAAAGGTCTAGTGACATAATAGGTACCTTGATTGAGGTACCTATTCTACCACTAGACCTTTGTAATGTATAAAGATTGAATCTTTGAAAGAAAATGAGTGTTTGAGTTTAACTTATTCGAGTTACCTATGAAATCGCAAAGAGTGTTTTAATGAGTGAAGATTGAATCTTTGAAAGAAAAATACCACAATAAAGGTACCAATTCTGTTACTAGACCTTTTTAATGTATAAAGATTGAATCTTTGAAAGAAAATGAGATTTTTGAGTTAAACTTATTCGAGTTCCCTGTAACGTCCCGAAGAGTGTTTTAATGAGTAAAGATTGAATCACTGAATGAAATTACCTCAATCAAGGTAGCTAATACATCACTAGACCTTTTTAATTTATAAAGATTGACGTTTTGAAAAGAAATGAGTGTTTCGAGTTAAAGTTATTCAAGTTCCCTTTGACGTCACGAAGAGTGTTTTAATGAGTAAAGATTGAATCTTCGAATGAAATTACCTCAATAGAGGTACCTATTCTGTCACTAAACCTTTTTAATGTATAAAGATTGAATCTTTGAAAGAACATGAGAGTTTTGAGTTCAACATATTCGAGTTACCTATGAAGTTGCGAAGAGTGTTTTAATGACTAAAGATTGAATCTTTGAATGAAAATACCTCAATAAAGGTACTTATTTTGTTAGTAGACCTTTTTAATGTATAAAGATTGTATCTTTGAAAGAAAATGAGAGTTTTGAGTTAACCTTATTCATGTTCCCTATAACGTCCCAAAGAGTGTTTAATGAGTAAATATTGAATCTTTGAATGTAATTACCACAATCAAGGTAGCTATTATGTCACTAGACCTTTTTAATGTACAAAGATTGAATTTTGGAAAGAAAGTGAGAGTTTTGAGTTTAACTTATTCGAGTTACCTATGAAGTCGCGAATAGTGTTTTAATGAATAAAGATTGAATCTTTGAATGAAAACACCTCAATAAAGGTACCTATTATGTTACTAGACCTTTTTAATGTCTAAAGATTGAATCTTTGGAATAAAATGATAGTTCTGAGTTTAACTTATTCGATTTACCTATGAAGTCGTGAACAGTGTTTTAATGACTAAATAAAGAATCTTTGAATGAAAAAACCTTAGTAAAGGTACCTATTATGTTACTAGACCTTTTTAATGTGTAAAGATTGAATCTTGGAAAGAAAATGACTGTTTTGAGTTAAACTTATTCGAGTTCCCTATGACATTCCGAAGGGTATTTCAACGAGTAAAGATTGAATCTTTGATTGAAATTACTTGAATCAAGGGACTTATTTTGTCCCTGGACCTTTTATATATAAAGATTGAATCTTTAAAAAGAAATGAGCGTTATGAGTTAAACCTATCCGAGTTCCCTATGACGTCCCGAATAGTGTTTTAACGCGTGAGGGTTGAATCTTTGCATGAAATTACCTCAATAGAGGTACTTATTATGTCACTAGACCTTTTTAATGTATAAAGGTTTAATCTTTCAAAGAAAATGAGAGTTTTGAGTTAAACATATTCGAGTTTCCTGCGACGTCTCGAAGAGTGTTTTAAAGAGTAAATATTAAATCTTTGAATAAAATTACCTCAATCAAGGTACCTGTTATGTCACTAGACCTTTTTAATGTATAAAGATTGAATATTTGTAAAGAACTACGAGTTTTGAGTTAAAGTTATTTGAGTTCCCCTTGACGTCACGAAGCGTGTTTTAATGAGTAAAGATTGAATCTTTGAACGAAATTATCTCAATCAATGTACCTATTATGTCAGCAGACCTTTTTAATGTATAAAGATGGAATCTTTGAAAAAAATGAGAGTATTGAGTTTAACTTATTCGAGTTACCTATGAAGTCGCGAAGAGTGTTTTAATGACCAAAGATTAAATCTTCAAATGAAAATTCCTCAATAAAGGAACATGTTATGTTACTAGATCTTTTTGATGTATAAAGATTGAATCTTTGAAAGAAAATTAGAGTTTTGAGTTAAACTTATTCGAGTCCCTTTTGACATCCCGAATAGTGTTTTAATGAATAAAGATTGAATCTTTGAATAAAATTACCTCAATCGAGGTACCTATTAATTCACTAGAAATTTTTATTGTATAAAGATTGAATCTTTGAGAAGAAATGAGAGTTTTGAGTTAAAGTTATTCGAGTTCCCTTTGACGTCACGAAGAGTGTTTTAATGAGTAAAGATTGAATCTTTGAATGAAACTACCTCAATCAAGGTACCTATTCTACCACTAGACCTTTGTAATGTATAAAGATTGAATCTTTGAAAGAAAATGAGTGTTTTGAGTTTAACTTATTCGAGTTACCTATGAAATCGCAAAGAGTGTTTTAATGATTGAAGATTGAATCTTTGAATGAAAAATACCACAATAAAGGTACCAATTCTGTTACTAGACCTTTTTAATGTATAAAGATTGAATCTTTGAAAGAAAATGAGATTTTTGAGTTAAACTTATTCGAGTTCCCTGTAACGTCCCGAAGAATGTTTTAATGAGTAAAGATTGAATCATTGAATGAAATTACCTCAATCAAGTTAGCTACTACATCACTAGACCTTTTTAATTTATAAAGATTGACGTTTTAAAAAGAAATGAGTGTTTCGAGTTAAAGTTGTTCAAGTTCCCTTTGACGTCACGAAGAGTGTTTTAATGAGTAAAGATTGAATCTTTGAATGAAATTACCTCAATCAAGGTACCTATTCTGTCACTAAACCTTTTTAATGTATAAAGATTGAATCTTTGAAAGAACATGAGAGTTTTGAGTTCAACTTATTCGAGTTACCTATGAAGTTGCGAAGAGTGTTTTAATGACTAAAGATTGAATCTTTGAATGAAAATACCTCAATAAAGGTACTTATTTTGTTAGTAGACCATTTTAATGTATAAAGATTGTATCTTTGATAGAAAATGAGAGTTTTGAGTTAAACTTATTCATGTTCCCTATAACGTCCCAAAGAGTGTTTTAATGACTAAATATTGAATCTTTGAATGTAATTACCACAATCAAGGTAGCTATTATGTCACTAGACCTTTTTAATGTACAAAGATTGAATTTTGGAAAGAAAGTGAGAGTTTTGAGTTTAACTTATTCGAGTTACCTATGAAGTCGCGAAGAGTGTTTTAATGAACAAAGATTGAATCTTTGAATGAAAACACCTCAATAAAGGTACCTATTATGTTACTAGACCCTTCTAATGTCTAAAGATTGAATCTTTGGAATAAAATTATAGTTCTAAGTTTAACTTATTCGATTTACCTATGAAGTCGTGAACAGTGTTTTAATGACTAAATAATGAATCTTTGAATAAAAATACCTTAGTAAAGGTACCTATTATGTTACTAGACCTTTTTAATGTATAAAGATTGAATCTTGGAAAGAAAATGACTGTTTTGAGTTAAACTTATTCGAGTTCCCTATGACATCCCAAAGGGTATTTCAACGAGTAAAGATTGAATCTTTGACTGAAATTACTTGAATCAAGGGACTTATTTTGTCCCTGGACCTTTTATATATAAAGATTGAATCTTTAAAAAGAAATGAGCGTTATGAATTAAACCTATCCGAGTTCCCTATGACGTCCCGAATAGTGTTTTAACGCGTGAGGGTTGAATCTTTGTATGAAATTACCTCAATAGAGGTACTTATTATGTCACTAGACCTTTTTAATGTATAAAGGTTTAATCTTTGAAAGAAAATGTGAGTTTTGAGTTAAACATATTCGAGTTTCCTGCGACGTCTCGAAGAGTGTTTTAAAGAGTAAATATTGAATCTTTGAATAAAATTACCTCAATCAAGGTACCTATTATGTCACTAGACCTTTTTAATGTTTAAAGATTGAATATTTGTAAAGAACTACAAGTTTTGAGTTAAAGTTATTTGAGTTCCCTTTGACGTCACGAAGCGTGTTTTAATGAGTAAAGATTGAATCTTTGAACGAAATTATCTCAATCAATGTACCTATTATGTCAGTAGACCTTTTTAATGTATAAAGATGGAATCTTTGAAAAAAATGAGAGTATTGAGTTTAACTTATTCGAGTTACCTATGAAGTCGCGAAGAGTGTTTTAATGACCAAAGATTAAATCTTCAAATGAAAATTCCTCAATAAAGGAACATGTTACGTTACTAGATCTTTTTGATGTATAAAGATTGAATCTTTGAAAGAATATTAGAGTTTTGAGTTAAACTTATTCGAGTTTATTTTGACATCCCGAAGAGGGTTTTAATGAGTTAAGATTGAATCTTTGAATGAAACTACCTCAATCAAGGTACCTATTCTACCACTAGACCTTTGTAATGTATAAAGATTGAATCTTTGAAAGAAAATGAGTGTTTGAGTTTAACTTATTCGAGTTACCTATGAAATCGCAAAGAGTGTTTTAATGACTGAAGATTGAATCTTTGAAAGAAAAATATCACAATAAAGGTACCAATTCTGTTACTAGACCTTTTTAATGTGTAAAGATTGAATCTTTGAAAGAAAATGAGATTTTTGATTTAAACTTATTCGAGTTCCCTGTAACGTTCCGAAGAATGTTTTAATGAGTAAAGATTGAATCATTGAATGAAATTACCTCAATCAAGGTAGCTACTACATCACTAGACCTTTTTAATTTAAAAAGATTGACGTTTTGAAAAGAAATGAGTGTTTCGAGTTAAAGTTATTCAAGTTCCCTTTGACGTCATGAAGAGTGTTTTAATGAGTAAAGATTGAATCTTTGAATGAAATTACCTCAATCAAGGTACCTATTCTGTTACTAAACCTTTTTAATGTATAAAGATTGAATCTTTGAAAGAACATGAGAGTTTTGAGTTCAACTTATTCGAGTTACCTATGAAGTTGCGAAGAGTGTTTTAATGACTAAAGACTGAATCTTTGAATGAAAATACCTCAATAAAGGTACTTATTTTGTTAGTAGACCATTTTAATGTATAAAGATTGTATCTTTGATAGAAAATGAGAGTTTTGAGTTAAACTTATTCATGGTCCCTATAACGTCCCAAAGAGTGTTTTAATGACTAAATATTGAATCTTTGAATGTAATTACCACAATCAAGGTAGCTATTATGTCACTAGACCTTTTTAATGTACAAAGATTGAATTTTGGAAAGAAAGTGAGAGTTTTGAGTTTAACTTATTCGAGTTACCTATGAAGTCGCGAAGAGTGTTTTAATGAAAAAAGATTGAATCTTTGAATGAAAACACCTCAATAAAGGTACCTATTATGTTACTAGACCCTTTTAATGTCTAAAGATTGAATCTTTGGAATAAAATGATAGTTCTGAGTTTAACTTATTCGATTTACCTATGAAGTCGTGAACAGTGTTTTAATGACTAAATAATGAATCTTTGAATGAAAATACCTTAGTAATGGTACCTATTATGTTACTAGACCTTTTTAATGTATAAAGATTGAATCTTGGAAAGAAAATGACTGTTTTGAGTTAAACTTATTCGAGTTCCCTATGACATCCCGAAGAGTATTTCAACGAGTAAAGATTGAATCTTTGATTGAAATTACTTGAATCAAGGGACTTATTTTGTCACTGGACCTTTTATATATAAAGATTGAATCTTTAAAAAGAAATGAGCGTTATGAGTTAAACCTATCCAAGTTCACTATGACGTCCCGAATAGTGTTTTAACGCATGAGGATTGAATCTTTGTTTGAAATTACCTTAATAGAGATAATTATTATGTCACTAGACCTTTTTAAAGTATAAAGGTTTAATCTTTGAAAGAAAATGAGAGTTTTGAGTTAAACATATTCTAATTCCCTACGACGTCTCGAAGAGTGTTTTAAAGAGTAAATATTGAATCTTTGAATGAAATTATCTCAATCAAGGTACCTATTATGTCACTAGACCTTTTTAATGTATAAAGATTGAATATTTGTAAAGAATTACGAGTTTTGAGTTAAAGTTATTTGAGTTCCCTTTGACGTCACGAAGCGTGTTTTAATGAGTAAAGATTGAATCTTTGAACGAAATTATCTCAATCAATGTACCTATTATGTCAGTAGACCTTTTTAATGTACAAAGATGGAATCTTTGAAAAAATGAGAGTATTGAGTTTAACTTATTCGAGTTACCTATGAAGTCGCGAATAGTGTTTTAATGACCAAAGATTGAATCTTCAAATGAAAATTCCTCAATAAAGGAACCTATTATGTTACTAGATCTTTTTGATTTATAAAGATTGAATCTTTGAAAGAAAATTAGAGTTTTGAGTTAAACTTATTCGAGTTCCTTTTGACATCCCGAAGAGTGTTTTAATGAATAAAGATTGAATCTTTGAATGAAATTACCTCAATCGAGGTACCTATTAAGTCACTAGAAATTTTTATTGTATAAAGATTGAATCTTTGAGAAGAAATGAGAGTTTTGAGTTAAAGTTATTCGAGTTCCCTTTAACGTCACGAAGAGTGTTTTAATGAGTAAAGATTGAATCTTTGAATGAAACTACCTCAATCAAGGTACCTATTCTACCACTAGACCTTTGTAATGTATAAAGATTGAATCTTTGAAAGAAAATGAGTGTTTTAAGTTTAACTTATTCGAGTTCCCTATGAAATCACGAAGAGTGTTTTAATGACTGAAGATTAAATCTTTGAATGAAAAATACCACAATAAAGGTACCAATTCTGTTACTAGACCTTTTTAATGTATAAAGATTGAATCTTTGAAAGAAAATGAGATTTTTGAGTTAAACTTATTCGAGTTCCCTGTAACATCCTGAAGAGTGTTTTAATGAGTAAAGATTGAATCATTGAATGAAATTACCTCAATCAAGGTAGCTATTACATCACTAGACCTTTTTAATTAATAAAGATTGACGTTTTGAAAAGAAATGAGTGTTTCGAGTTAAAGTTATTCAAGTTCCCTTTGACGTCACGAAGAGTGTTTTAATGAGTAAAGATTGAATCTTTGAATGAAATTACCTCAATCACGGTACCTATTCTGTTACTAAACCTTTTTAATGTATAAAGATTGAATCTTTGAAAGAACATTAGAGTTTTGAGTTCAACTTATTCGAGTTACCTGTGAAGTTGCGAAGAGTGTTTTAATGACTAAAGATTGATTCTTTGAATGAAAATACCTCAATAAAGATACTTATTTTGTTAGTAGACCTTTTTAATGTATAAAGATTGCATCTTTGAAAGAAAATGAGAGTTTTGAGTTAAACTTATTCATGTTCCCTGTAACGTCCCAAAGAGTGTTTTAATGAGTAAATATTGAATCTTTGAATGTAATTACCTCAATCAAGGTAGCTATTATGTTACTAGACCTTTTTAATGTACAAAGATTGAATCTTGGAAAGAAAGTGAGAGTTTTGAGTTTAACTTATTCGAGTTACCTATGAAATCGCGAAGAGTGTTTTAATGAATAAAGATTGAATCTTTGAATGAAACACCTCAATAAAGGTTCCTATTATGTTACTAGACCTTTTTAATGTCTAAAGATTGAATCTTTGGAATAAAATGATAGTTCTGAGTTTAACTTATTGGATTTACCTATGAAGTCGTGAACAGTGTTTTAATGACTAAATAATGAATCTTTGAATGAAAATACCTTAGTAAAGGTACCTATTATGTTACTAGACCTTTTTAATGTATAAAGATTGAACCTTGGAAAGAAAATGACGGTTTTGAGTTAAACTTATTCGAGTTCCCTATGACATCCCGAAGAGTATTTCAACGAGTAAAGATTCAATCTTTGATTGAAATTACTTGAACCAAGGGACTTATTTTGTCCCTAGACCTTTTATATATAAAGATTGAATCTTTAAAAAGAAATGAGCGTTATGAGTTAAACCTATCCGAGTTCCCTATGATGTCCCGAATAATGTTTTAACGCGTGAGGATTGAATCTTTGTTTGAAATTACCTCAATAGAGGTACTTATTATGTCACTAGACCTTTTTAACGTATAAATGTTTAATCTTTGAAAGAAAATGAGAGTTTTGAGTTAAACATATTCGAGTTCCCTACGATGTCTCGAAGAGTGTTTTAAAGAGTAAATATTGAATCTTTGAATGAAATTACCTCAATCAAGGTACCTATTATGTCACTAGACCTTTTTAATGTATAAAGATTGAATATTTGTAAAGAACTACGAGTTCTGAGTTAAAGTTATTTGAGTTCCCTTTAACGTCACGAAGCGTGTTTTAATGAGTAAAGATTGAATCTTTGAGAAGAAATGAGAGTTTTGAGTTAAAGTTATTCGAGTTACCTATGAAGTCGTAAAGAGTATTTTAATGACTAAATAATGAATCTTTGAATGAAACTACCTCAATCAAGGTACCTATTCTACCACTAGACCTTTGTAATGCATAAAGATTGAATCTTTGAAAGAAAATGAGTGTTTTGAGTTTAACTTATTCGAGTTACCTATGAAATAGCGAAGAGTGTTTTAATGATTGAAGATTGAATCTTTGAATGAAAAATACCACAATAAAGGTACCAATTCTGTTACTAGACCTTTTTAATGTATAAAGATTGAATCTTTGAAAGAAAATGAGATTTTTGAGTTAAACTTATTCGAGTTCCCTGTAACGTCCCGAAGAGTGTTTTAAAGAGTAAAGATTGAATCATTGAATGAAAGTACCTCAATCAAGGTAGCTATTAAATCACTAGACCTTTTTAATTTATAAAGATTGACGTTTTGAAAAGAAATGAGTGTTTCGAGTTAAAGTTATTCAAGTTCCGTTTGACGTCACGAAGAGTGTTTTAATGAGTAAAGATTGAATCTTTGAATGAAATTACCTCAATCATGGTACCTATTCTATCACTAAACCTTTTTAATGTATAAAGATTGAATCTTTGAAAGAACATGAGAGTTTTGAGTTCAACTTGTTCGGGTTACCTATGAAGTTGCGAAGAGTGTTTTAATGACTAAGGATTGAATCTTCGAATGAAAATACCTCAATAAAGGTACTTATTTTGTTAGTCGACATTTTTAATGTATAAAGATTGTATCTTTGAAAGAAAATGAGAGTTTTGAGTTAAACTTATTCATGTTCCCTGTAACGTCCCAAAGACTGTTTTAATGAGTAAATATTGAATCTTTGAATGTAATTACCTCAATCAAGGTAGCTATTATGTCACTAGACCTTTTTAATGTACAAAGATTGAATCTTGGAAAGAAAGTGAGAGTTTTGAGTTTAACTTATTCGAGTTACCTATGAAATCGCGAAGAGTGTTTTAATGAATAAAGATTGAATCTTTGAATGAAAACACCTCAATAAAGGTACCTATTATGTTGCTAGACCTTTTTAATGTCTAAAGATTGAATCTTTGGAATAAAATGATAGTTCTGAGTTTAACTTATTCGATTTACCTATGAAGTCGTGAAGAGTATTTTAATGACTAAATAATGAATCTTTGAATGAAACTACCTCAATCAAGGTACCTATTATGTTACCAGACCTTTTTAATGTATAAAGATTGAATCTTGGAAAGAAAATGACTGTTTTGAGTTAAACTTATTCGAGTTCCCTATGACATCCCGAAGAGTATTTCAACGAGTAAAGATTCAATCTTTGATTGAAATTACTTGAATCAAGGGATTTATTTTGTCACTAGACCTTTTATATATAAAGATTGAATCTTTAAAAAGAAATGAGCGTTATGAGTTAAACCTATCCGAGTTCCCTATGACGTCCCGAATAGTGTTTTAATGCGTGAGGATTGAATCTTTGTTTGAAATTACCTCAATAGAGATACTTATTATGTCACTAGACTTTTTTAATGTATAAAGGTTTAATCTTTAAAAGAAAATGAGAGTTTTGAGTTAAACATATTCGAGTTCCCTGCGACGTCTCGAAGAGTGTTTTAAAGAGTAAATATTGAATCTTTGAATGAAATTATCTCAATCAAGGTACCAATTATGTCCCTAGACCTTTTTAATGTATAAAGATTGAATATTTGTAAAGAACTACGAGTTTTGAGATAAAGTTATTTGAGTTCCCTTTGACGTCACGAAGCGTGTTTTAATGAGTAAAGATTGAATCTTTGAACGAAATTATCTCAATCAATGTACCTATTATATCAGTACACCTTTTTAATGTATAAAGATGGAATCTTTGAAAAAAATGAGAGTATTGAGTTTAACTTATTCGAGTTTCCTATGAAGTCGCGAAGAGTGTTTTAAGGACCAAAGATTGAATCTTCAAATGAAAATTCCACAATAAAGGAACCTATTATGTTACTAGATCTTTTTGATGTATAAAGATTGAATCTTTGAAAGAAAATTAGAGTTTTGAGTTAAACTTATTCGAGTTCCTTTTGACATCCCGAAGAGTGTTTTAATGAATAAAGATTGAATCTTTGAATGAAATTACCTCAATCGAGGTACCTATTAAGTCACTAGAAATTTTCATTGTATAAAGATTGAATATTTGAGAAGAAATGAGAGTTTTGAGTTAAAGTTATTCGAGTTCCCTTTGACGTCACGAAGAGTGTTTTAATGAGTAAAGATTGTATCTTTGAATGAAACTACCTCAATCAAGGTACCTATTCTACCACTAGACCTTTGTAATGTATAAAGATTGACTCTTTGAAAGAAAATGAGTGTTTTAAGTTTAACTTATTCGAGTTACCTATGAAATCGGGAAGAGTGTTTCAATAACTGAAGATTAAATCTTTGAATGAAAAATACCACAATAAAGGTACCAATTCTGTTACTAGACCTTTTTAATGTATAAAGATTGAATCTTTGAAAGAAAATGAGATTTTTGAGTTAAACTTATTCGAGTTCCCTGTAACGTCCTGAAGAGTGTTTTAATGAGTAAAGATTGAATCATTGAATGAAATTACCTCAATCAAGGTAGCTATTACATCACTAGACCTTTTTAATTTATAAAGATTGATGTTTTGAAAAGAAATGAGTGTTTCGAGTTAAAGTTATTCAAGTTCCCTTTGACGTCACGAAGAGTGTTTTAATGAGTAAAGATTGAATCTTTGAATGAAATTACCTCAATCATGGTACCTATTCTGTCACTAAACCTTTTTAATGTATAAAGATTGAATCTTTGAAATAACATGAGAGTTTTGAGTTCAACTTATTCGAGTTACCTATGAAGTTGCGAAGAGTGTTTTAATGACTCAAGATTGAATCTTTGAATGAAAATACCTCAATAAAGGTACTTATTTTGATAGTAGACCTTTTTAATGGATAAAGATTGTATCTTTGAAATAAAATGAGAGTTTTGAGTTAAACTTATTCATGTTCCCTGTAACGTCCCAAAGAGTGTTTTAATGAGTAAATATTGAATCTTTGAATGTAATTACCTCAAATAAGGTAGCTATTATGTCACTAGACCTTTTTAATGTACAAAGATTGAATCTTGGAAAGAAAGTGAGAGTTTTGAGTTTAACTTATTCGAGTTACCTATGAAATCGCGAAGAGTGTTTTAATGAATAAAGATTGAATCTTTGAATGAAAACACCTCAATAAAGGTACCTATTATGTTACTAGACCTTTTTAATGTCTAAAGATTGAATCTTTGTAATAAAATGATAGCTCTGAGTTTAACTTATTCGATTTACTTATGAAGTCGTGAACAGTGTTTTAATGACTAAATAATGAATCTTTGAATGAAAATACCTTAGTAAAGGTACCTATTATGTTACTAGACCTTTTTAATGTATAAAGATTGAATCTTGGAAAGAAAATGACTGTTTTGAGTTAAACTTATTCGAGTTCCCTATGACATCCCGAAGAGTATTTCAACGAGTAAAGATTGAATCTTTGATTGAAATTACTTGAATCAAGGGACTTATTTTGTCCCTCGACCTTTTATATATAAAGATTGAATCTTTAAAAAGAAATGAGCGTTATGAGTTAAACCTATCCGAGTTCCCTATGACGTCCCGAATAGTGTTTTAACGCGTGAGGATTGAATCTTTGTATGAAATTACCTCAATAGAGGTACTTATTATGTCACTAGACCTTTTTAATGTATAAATGTTTAATCTTTGAAAGAAAATGAGAGTTTTGAGTTAAACATATTCGAGTTCCCTACGATGTCTCGAAGAGTGTTTTAAAGAGTAAATATTGAATCTTTGAATGAAATTACCTCAATCAAGGTACCTATTATGTCACTAGACCTTTTTAATGTATAAAGATTGAACATTTGTAAAGAATTACGAGTTTTGAGTTAAAGTTATTCGAGTTCTCTTTGACGTCACGAAGCGTGGTTTAATGAGTAAAGATTGAATCTTTGAACGAAATTATCTCAATCAATGTACCTATTATGTCAGTAGACCTTTTTAATGTATGAAGATGGAATCTTTGAAAAAAATGAGAGTATTGAGTTTAACTTATTCGAGTTACCTATGAAGTCGCGAAGAGTGTTTTAATGACCAAAGATTGAATCTTCAAATGAAAATTCCTCAATAAAGGAACCTATTATGTTACTAGATCTTTTTGATGTATAAAGATTGAATCTTTGAAAGAAAATTAGAGTTTTGAGTTAAACTTATTCGAGTTCCTTTTGACATCCCGAAGAGTGTTTTAATGAATAAAGATTGAATCTTTGAATGAAATTACCTCAATCGAGGTACCTATTAAGTCACTAGAAATTTTTATTGTATAAAGATTGAATCTTTGAGAAGAAATGAGAGTTTTGAGTTAAAGTTATTCGAGTTCCCTTTGACGTCACGAAGAGTGTTTTAGTGAGTAAAGATTGAATCTTTGAATGAAACTACCTCAATCAAGGTACCTATTCTACCACTAGACCTTTGTAATGTATAAAGATTGAATCTTTGAAAGAAAATGAGTGTTTTGAGTTTAACTTATTCGAGTTACCTATGAAATCGCGAAGAGTGTTTTAATGACTGAAGATTGACTCTTTGAATGAAAAATACCACAATAAAGGTACTAATTCTGTTACTAGACCTTTTTAATGTATAAAGATTGAATCTTTGAAAGAAAATGAGATTTTTGAGTTAAACTTATTCGAGTTCCCTGTAACGTTCCGAAGAGTGTTTTAATGAGTAAAGATTGAATCATTGAATGAAATTACCTCAATCAAGGTAGCTATTACATCACTAGACCTTTTTAATTTATAAAGATTGACGTTTTGAAAAGAAATGAGTGTTTCGAGTCAAAGATATTCAAGTTCCCTTTGACGTCACGAAGAGTGTTTTAATGAGTAAAGATTGAATCTTTGAGTGAAATTACCTCAATCAAGGTACCTATTCTGTCACTAAACCTTTTTAATTTATAAAGATTGACGTTTTGAAAAGAAATGAGTGTTTCGAGTTAAAGTTATTCAAGTTCTCTTTGACGTCACGAAGAGTGTTTTAATGAGTAAAGATTGAATCTTTGAATGAAATTACCTCAATCAAGGTACCTATTCTATCACTAAACCTTTTTAATGTATAAAGATTGAATCTTTGAAAGAACATGAGAGTTTTGAGTTCAACTTATTCGAGTTACCTATGAAGTTGCGCAGAGTGTTTTAATGGCTAAAGATTGAATCTTTGAATGAAAATACCTCAATAAAGGTACTTATTTTGTTAGTAGACCTTTTTAATGTATAAAGATTGTATCTTTGAAAGAAAATGAGAGTTTTGGGTCAAACTTATTCATGTTCCCTGTAACGTCCCAAAGAGTGTTTTAATGAGTAAATATTGAATCTTTGAATGTAATTACCTCAATCAAGGTAGCTATTATGTCACTAGACCTTTTTAATGTACAAAGATTGAATCTTGGAAAGAAAGTGAGAGTTTGGAGTTTAACTTATTCGAGTTACCTATGAAATCGCGAAGAGTGTTTTAATAAATAAAGATTGAATCTTTGAATTAAAACACCTCAATAAAGGTACCTATTATGTTACTTGACCTTTTTAATGTCTAAAGATTGAATCTTTGGAATAAAATGATAGTTTTGAGTTTAACTTATTCGATTTACCTATGAAGTCGTGAACAGTGTTTAAATGACTAAATAATGAATCTTTGAATGAAAATACCTTAGTAAAGGTACCTATTATGTATAAAGATTGAATCTTGGGAAGAAAATGACTGTTTTGAGTTAAACTTATTCGAGTTCCCTATGACATCCCGAATAGTATTTCAACGAGTAAAGATTCAATCTTTGATTGAAAATACTTGAATCAAGGGACTTATTTTGTCCCTAGACCTTTTATATATAAAGATTGAATCTTTAAAAAGAATTGAGCGTTATGAGTTAAACCTATCCGAGTTCCCTATGACGTCCCGAATAGTGTTTTAACGCGTGAGGATTGAATCTTTGTATGAAATTACCTCAATAGAGGTACTTATTATGTCACTAGACCTTTTTAACGTATAAATGTTTAATCTTTGAAAGAAAATGAGAGTTTTGAGTTAAACATATTCGAGTTCCCTACGATGTCTCGAAGAGTGTTTTAAAGAGTAAAAATTGAATCTTTGAATGAAATTACCTCAATCAAAGTACCTATTATGTCACTAGACCTTTTTAATGTATAAAGATTGAATGTTTGTAAAGAACTATGAGTTCTGAGTTAAAGTTATTTGAGTTCCCTTTGACGTCACGAAGCGTGTTTTAATGAGTAAAGATTGATTCTTGGAACGAAATTATCTCAATCAATGTACCTATTATGTCAGTAGACCTTTTTAATGTATAAAGATGGAATCTTTGAAAAAAAAATGAGAGTATTGAGTTTAACTTATTCGAGTTACCTATGAAGTCGCGAAGAGTGTTTTAATGACAGAAGATTGAATCTTCAAATGAAAATTTCTCAATAAAGGAACCTATTATGTTAGTAGATCTTTTTGATGTATAAAGATTGAATCTTTGAAAGAAAATTAGAGTTTTGAGTTAAACTTATTCGAGTTCCTTTTGACATCCCGAAGAGTGTTTTAATGAATTAAGATTGAATCTTTGAAAAGAAATGAGAGTTTTGAGTTAAAGTTATTCGAGTTCACTTTGACGTCACGAAAGGTGTTTTAATGAGTAAAGATTGAATCTTTGAATGAAACTACCTCAATCAAGGTTCCTATTCTACCACTAGACCTTTGTAATGTATAAAGATTGAATCTTTGAAAGAAAATGAGTGTTTTGAGTTTAACTTATTCGAGTTACCTATGAAATCGCGAAGAGTGTTTTAATGACTGAAGATTGAATATTTGAATGAAAAATACCACAATAAAGATTGAATCGTTGAAAGAAAATGAGATTTTTGAGTTAAACTTATTCGAGTTCCCTGTAACGTCTCGAAGAGTGTTTTAATGAGTAAAGATTGAATCATTGAATGAAATTACCTCAATCAAGGTAGCTATTACATCACTAGACCTTTTTAATTTATAAAGATTGACGTTTTGAAAAGAAATGAGTGTTTCGAGTCAAAGATATTCAAGTTCCCTTTGACGTCACGAAGAGTGTTTTAATGAGTAAAGATTGAATCTTTGAGTGAAATTACCTCAATCAAGGTACCTATTCTGTCACTAAACCTTTTTAATTTATAAAGATTGAATCTGTGAAAGAACATAAGAGTTTTGAGTTCAACTTATTCGAGTTACCTATGAAGTTGCGAAGAATGTTTTAATGAATAAAGATTGAATCTTTGAATGGAAATACCTCAATAAAGGTACTTATTTTGTTAGTAGACCTTTTTAATGTATAAAGATTGTATCTTTGAAAGAAAATGAGAGTTTTGAGTTAAACTTATTCATGTTCCCTGTAACGTCCCAAAGAGTGTTTTAATGAATAAATATTGAATCTTTGAATGTAATTACCTCAATCAAGGTAGCTATTATGTCACTAGACCTTTTTAATGTACAAAGATTGAATCTTGGAAAGAAAGTGAGAGTTTTGAGTTTAACTTATTCGAGTTACCTATGAAGTCGTGAAGAGTGTTTGAATGAATAAAGATTGAATCTTTGAATGAAATTACCCCAACCAAGGTACCTATTAAGTCACTAGAAATTTTTATTGTATAAAGATTGAATCTTTGAGAAGAAAAGAGAGTTTTGAGTTAAAGTTATTCGAGTTACCTACGAAGTCGTGAAGAGTATTTTAATGACTACATAATGAATCTTTGAATGAAACTACCTCAATCAAGGTGCCTATTCTACCACTAGACCTTTGTAATGTATAAAGATTGAATCTTTGAAAGAAAATGAGTGTTTTGAGTTTAACTTATTCGAGTTACCTATGAAATCGCGAAGAGTGTTTTAATGACTGAAGATTGAATCTTTGAATGAAAAATACCACAATAAAGGTACCAATTCTGTTACTAGACCTTTTTAATGTATAAAGATTGAGTCTTTGAAAGAAAATGAGATTTTTGAGTTAAACTTATTCGAGTTCCCTGTAACGTTCCGAAGAGTGTTTTAATGAGTAAAGATTGAATCATTGAATGAAATTACCTCAATCAAGGTAGCTATTACATCACTAGACCTTTTTAATTTATAAAGATTGACGTTTGTAAAATAAATGAGTGTTTCGAGTTAAAGTTCTTCAAGTTCCCTTTGACGTCACGAAGAGTATTTTTATGAGTAAAGATTGAATCTTTGAATGAAATTACCTCAATCAAGGTACCTATTCTGTCATTAAACCTTTTTAATGTATAAAGATTGAATCTTTGAAAGAACATTAGAGTTTTGAGTTCAACTTATTCGGGTTACCTATGAAGTTGCGAAGAGTGTTTGAATGACTAAAGATTGAATCTTTGAATGAAAATACCTCAATAAAGGTACTTATTTTGTTAGTAGACCTTTTTAATGTATAAAGATTGTATCTTTGAAAGAAAATGAGAGTTTTGAGTTAAACTTATTCATGTTCCCTGTAACGTCCCAAAGACTGTTTTAATGAGTAAATATTGAATCTTTGAATGTAATTACCTCAATCAAGGTAGCTATTATGTCACTAGACCTTTTTAATGTACAAAGATTGAATCTTGGAAAGAAAGTGAGAGTTTTGAGTTTAACTTATTCGAGTTACCTATGAAGTCGCGAAGAGTGTTTTAATGAATAAAGATTGAATCTTTGAATGAAAACACCTCAATAAAGGTACCTATTATGTTACTAGACCTTTTTAATGTCTAAAGATTGAATCTTTGGAATAAAATGATAGTTCTGAGTTTAACTTATTCGATTTACCTATGAAGTCGTGAACAGTGTTTTAATGACTAAATAATGAATCTTTGAATGAAAATACCTTAGTAGAGGTACCTATTATGTTACTAGACCTTTTTAATGTATAAATATTGAATCTTGGAAAGAAAATGACTGTTTTGAGTTAAACTTATTCGAGTTCCCTATGACATCCCGAAGAGTATTTCAACGAGTAAAGATTGAATCTTTGATTCAAATTACTTGAATCAAGGGACTTATTTTGTCCCTGGACCTTTTATATATAAAGATTGAATCTTTAAAAAGGAATGAGCGTTATGAGTTAAACCTATCCGAGTTCCCTATGACGTCCCGAATAGTGTTTTAACGCTTGAGGATTGAATCTTTGTATGAAATTACCTCAATAGAGGTACTTATTATGTCAGTAGACCTTTTTAATGTATAAAGGTTTAATCTTTGAAAGAAAATGAGAGTTTTGAGTTAAACATATTCGAGTTCCCTGCGACGTCTCGAAGAGTGTTTTAAAGAGTAAATATTGAATCTTTGAATGAAATTACCTCAATCAAGGTACCTATTATGTCACTAGACCTTTTTAATGTATAAAGATTGAATACTTGTAAAGAATTACGAGTTTTGAGTTAAAGTTATTTGAGTTACCTTTGACGTCACGAAGCGTGGTTTAATGAGTAAAGATTGAATCTTTGAACGAAATTATCTAAATCAATGTACCTATTATGTTAGTAGACCTTTTTAATGTATGAAGATGGAATCTTTGAAAAAAATGAGAGTACTGAGTTTAACTTATTCGAGTTACCTATGAAGTCGCGAAGAGTGTTTTAATGACCAAAGATTGAATCTTCAAATGAAAATTCCTCAATAAAGGAACCTATTATGTTACTAGATCTTTTTGATGTATAAAGATTGAATCTTTGAAAGAAAATTAGAGTTTTGAGTTAAACTTATTCGAGTTCCATTTGACATCCCGAAGATTGTTTTAATGAATAAAGATTGAATCTTTGAAAGAAAATGAGTGTTCTGAGTTTAACTTATTCTAGTTACCTATGAAATCGCGAAGAATGTTTTAATGACTGAAGATTGAATCTTTGAATGAAAAATACCACAATAAAGGTACCAATTCTGTTACTAGACCTTTTTAATGTATAAAGATTGAATCTTTGAAAGAAAATGAGATTTTTTAGTTAAACTTATTCGAGTTCCCTGTAACGTCCCGAAGAGTGTTTTAATGAGTAAAGATTGAATCATTGAATGAAATTACCTCAATCAAGGTAGCTATTACATCACTAGACCTTTTTAATTTATAAAGATTGACGTTTTGAAAAGAAATGAGTGTTTCGAGTTAAAGTTATTCAAGTTCCCTTTGACGTCACGAAGAGTGTTTTAATGAGTAAAGATTGAATCTTTGAATGAAATTACCTCAATCAAGGTACCTATTCTATCACTAAACCTTTTTAATGTATAAAGATTGAATCTTTGAAAGAACATGAGCGTTTTGAGTTCAATTTATTCGACTTACCTATGAAGTTGCGAAGAGTGTTTTAATGACTAAAGATTGAATCTTTGAATGAAAATACCTCAATAAAGGTACTTATTTTGTTAGTAGACCTTTTTAATGTATAAAGATTGTATCTTTGAAAGAAAATGAGAGTTTTGAGTTAAACTTATTCATGTTCCCTGTAACGTCCCAAAGATTATTTTAATGAGTAAACATTGAATCTTTGAATGTAATTACCTCAATCAAGGTAGCTATTATGTCACTAGACCTTTTTCATGTACAAAGATTGAATCTTGGAAAGAAAGTGAGAGTTTTGAGTTTAACTTATTCGAGTTACCTTTGAAGTCGCGAAGAGTGTTTTAATGAATAAAGATTGAATCTTTGAATGAAAACACCTCAATAAAGGTACCTATTATGTTACTAGACCTTTTTAATGTCTAAAGATTGAATCTTTGGAATAAAATGATAGTTCTGAGTTTAACTTATTCGATTTACCTATGAAGTCATGAACAGTGTTTTAATGACTAAATAATGAATCTTTGAATGAAAATACCTTAGTAGAGGTACCTATTATGTTACTAGACCTTTTTAATGTATAAAGATTGAATCTTGGAAAGAAAATGACTGTTTTGAGTTAAACTTATTCGAGTTCCCTATGACATCCCGAAGAGTATTTCAACGAGTAAAGATTGAACCTTTGATTGAAATTACTTGAATCAAGGGACTTATTTTGTCCCTGGACCTTTTATATATAAAGATTGAATCTTTAAAAAGAAATGAGCGTTATGAGTTAAACCTATCCGAGTTCCCTATGACGTCCCGAAGTGTGTTTTAACGCGTGAGGATTGAATCTTTGTATGAAATTACCTCAATAGAGGTACTTATTATGTCACTAGACCTTTTTAATGTATAAATGTTTAATCTTTGAAAGAAAATGAGAGTTTTGAGTTAAACATATTCGAGTTCCATGCGACTTCTCGAAGAGTGTTTTAAAGAGTAAATATTGAATCTTTGAATGAAATTACCTCAATCAAGGTACCTATTATGTCACTAGACCTTTTTAATGTATAAAGATTGAATATTTGTAAAGAACTATTAGTTCTGAGTTTAAGTTATTTGAGTTCCCTTTGACGTCACGAAGCGTGTTTTAATGAGTAAAGATTGAATCTTTGAACGAAATTATCTCAATCAATGTAACTATTATGTCAGTAGACCTTTTTAATGTATAAAGATGGAATCTTTGAAAAAAACTGAGAGTATTGAGTTTAACTTATTCGAGTTACCTATGAAGTCGCGAAGAGTGTTTTAATGACCAAAGATTGAATCTTCAAATGAAAATTCCTCAATAAAGGAACCTATTATGTTACTAGATCTTTTTGATGTATAAAGATTGAATCTTTGAAAGAAAATTAGAGTTTTGAGTTAAACTTATTCGAGTTCCTTTTGACATCCCGAAGATTGTTTTAGTGAATAAAGATTGAATCTTTGAATGAAATTACCTCAATCGAGGTACCTATTAAGTCACTAGAAATTTTTATTGTATAAAGATTGAATCTTTGAGAAGAAATGAGAGTTTTGAGGTAAAATTATTCGAGTTCCCTTTGACGTCACGAAGAGTGTTTTAATGTGTAAAGATTGAATCTTTGAATGAAACTACCTCAATCAAGGTACCTATTCTACCACTAGACCTTTGTAACGTATAAAGATTGAATCTTTGAAAGAAAATGAGTGTTTTAAGTTTAACTTATTCGAGTTACCTATGAAATCGCGAAGAGTGTTTTAATGACTGACGATTGAATCTTTGAAGAAAAATACCACAATAAAGGTACCAATTTTGTTACTAGACCTTTTTAATGTATAAAGATTGAATCTTTGAAAGAAAATGAGATTTTTGAGTTAAACTTATTCGAGTTCCCTGTAATGTCCAGAAGAGTGTTTTAATGAGTAAAGATTGAATCATTGAATAAAATTACCTCAATCAAGGTAGCTATTACATCACTAGACCTTTTTAATTTATAAAGATTGACGTTTTGAAAAGAAATGAGTGTTTCGAGTTAAAGTTATTCAAGTTCCCTTTGACGTCACGAAGAGTGTTTTAATGAGTAAATATTGATTCTTTGAATGAAATTACCTAAATCAAGGTACCGATTCTGTCACTAAACCTTTTTAATGTATAAAGATTGAATCTTTGAAAGAACATGAGAGTTTTGAGTTCAACTTATTTGAGTTACCTATGAAGTTGCGAAGAGTGTTTTAATAACTAAAGATTGAATCTTTGAATGAAAATACCTCAATAAAGGTACTTATTTTGTTAGTAGACCTTTTTAATGTATAAAGATTGTATCTTTGAAAGAAAATGAGAGTTTTGAGTTAAACTTATTCATGTTCCCTATAACGTCCCAAAGAGTGTTTTAATGAGTAAATATTGAATCTTTGAATGTAATTACCTCAATCAAGGTAGCTATTATGTCACTAGACCTTTTTAATGTACAGAGATTGAATCTTGTAAAGAAAGTGAGAGTTTTGAGTTTAACTTATACGAGTTACCTATGAAGTCGCGAAGAGCCTTTGAATGAATAAAGATTGAATCTTTGAATGAAATTACCTCAATCGAGGTACCTATTAAGTCACTAGAAATTTTTATTGTATAAAGATTGAATCTTTGAGAAGAAATGAGAGTTTTGAGTTAAAGTTATTCGAGTTCCCTCTGACGTCACGAAGAGTGTTTTAATGAGTAAAGATTGAATCTTTGAATGAAACTACCTCAATCAAGGTACCTATTCTACCACTAGACCTTTGTAATGTATAAAGATTGAATCTTTGAAAGAAAATGAGTGTTTTGAGTTAAACTTATTCGAGTAACCTATGAAATCGCGAAGAATGTTTTAATGACTGAAGATTGAATCTTTGAATGAAAAATACCACAATAAAGATAGCAATTCTGTTACTAGACCTTTTTAATGTATAAAGATTGAATCTTTGAAAGAAAATGAGATTTTTTAGTTAAACTTATTCGAGTTCCCTGTAACGTCCCGAAGAGTGTTTTAATGAGTAAAGATTGAATCATTGAATGAAATTACCTCAATCAAGGTAGCTATTACATCACTAGACCTTTTTAATTTATAAAGATTAACGTTTTGAAAAGAAATGAGTGTTTCGAGTTAAAGTTATTCAAGTTCCCTTTGACGTCACGAAGAGTGATTTAATAAGTAAAGATTAAATCTTTGAATGAAATTACCTCAATCAAGGTACCTATTTTATCACTAAACCTTTTTAATGTATAAAGATTGAATCTTTGAAAGAACATGAGAGTTTCGAGTTCAACTTATTCGAGTTACCTATGAAGTTGCGAAGAGTGTTTTAAGGACTAAAGATTGAATCTTTGAATGAAAATACCTCAATAAAGGTACTTATTTTGTTAGTAGACCTTTTTAATGTATAAAGATTGTATCTTTGAAAGAAAATGAGAGTTTTGAGTTAAACTTATTCATGTTCCCTGTAACGTCCCAAAGAGTGTTTTAATGAGTAAACATTGAATCTTTGAATGTAATTACCTCAATCAAGGTAGCTATTATGTCACTAGACCTTTTTAATGTACAAAGATTGAATCTTGGAAAGAAAGTGAGAGTTTTGAGTTTAACTTATTCGAGTTACCTTTGAAGTCGCGAAGAGTGTTTTAATGAATAAAGATTGAATCTTTGAATGAAAACACCTCAATAAAGGTACCTATTATGTTACTAGACCTTTTTAATGTCTAAAGATTGAATCTTTGGAATAAAATGATAGTACTGAGTTTAACTTATTCGATTTACCTATGAAGTCGTGAACAGTGTTTTAATGACTAAATAATGAATCTTTGAATGAAAATACCTTAGTAGAGGTACCTATTATGTTACTAGACCTTTTTAATGTATAAAGATTGAATCTTGGAAAGAAAATAACTGTTTTGAGTTAAACTTATTCGAGTTCCCTATCACATCCCGAAGAGTATTTCAACGAGTAAAGATTGAATCTTTGATTGAAATTACTTGAATCAAGGGACTTATTTTGTCCCTGGACCTTTTATATATAAAGATTGAATCTTTAAAAAGAAATGAGCGTTATGAGTTAAACCTATCCGAGTTCCCTATGACGTCCCGAAGAGTGTTTTAACGCGTGAGGATTGAATCTTTGTATGAAATTACCTCAATAGAGGTACTTATTATGTCACTAGACCTTTTTAATGAATAAATGTTTAATATTTGAAAGAAAATGAGAGTTTTGAGTTAAACATATTCGAGTTCCATGCGACGTCTCGAAGAGTGTTTTAAAGAGTAAATATTGAATCTTTGAATGAAAATTACCTCAATCAAGGTACCTGTTATGTCACTAAACCTTTTTAATGTATAAAGATTGAATATTTGTAAAGAACTATTAGTTCTGAGTTAAAGTTATTTGAGTTCCCTTTGACGTCACGAAGCGTGTTTTAATGAGTAAAGATTGAATCTTTGAACGAAATTATCTCAATCAATGTAACTATTATGTCAGTAGACCTTTTTAATGTATAAAGATGGAATCTTTGAAAAAAAATGAGAGTATTGAGTTTAACTTATTCGAGTTACCTATGAATTCGCGAAGAGTATTTTAATGACCAAAGATTGAATCTTCAAATGAAAATTCCTCAATAAAGGAACCTATTATGTTACTAGATCTTTTTGATGTATAAAGATTGAATCTTTGAAAGAAAATTAGAGTTTTGAGTTAAACTTATTCGAGTTCCATTTGACATCCCGAAGATTGTTTTAATGAATAAAGATTGAATCTTTGAATGAAATTACCTCAATCGAGGTACCTATTAAGTCACTAGAAATTTTTATTGTATAAAGATTGAATCTTTGAGAAGAAATGAGAGTTTTGAGGTAAAATTATTCGAGTTCCCTTTGACGTCACGAAGAGTGTTTTAATGAGTAAAGATTGAATCTTTGAATGAAACTACCTCAATCAAGGTACCTATTCTACCACTAGACCTTTGTAACGTATAAAGATTGAATCTTTGAAAGAAAATGAGTGTTTTGAGTTTAACTTATTCGAGTTACCTATGAAATCGCGAAGAGTGTTTTAATGACTGACGATTAAATCTTTGAATGAAAAATATCACAATAAAGGTACCAATTCTGTTACTAGACCTTTCTAATGTATAAAGATTGAATCTTTGAAAGAAAATGAGATTTTTGAGTTAAACTTATTCGAGTTCCCTATAATGTCCTGAAGAGTGTTTTAATGAGTAAAGATTGAATCATTGAATGAAATTACCTCAATCAAGGTAGCTATTACATCACTAGACCTTTTTAATTTATAAAGATTGACGTTTTGAAAAGAAATGAGTGTTTCGAGTTAAAGTTATTCAAGTTCCCTTTGACGTCACGAAGAGTGTTTTAATGAGTAAATATTGATTCTTTGAATGAAATTACCTCAATCAAGGTACCGATTCTGTCACCAAACCTTTTTAATGTATAAAGATTGAATCTTTGAAAGAACATGAGAGTTTTGAGTTCAACTTATTTGAGTTACCTATGAAGTTGCGAAGAGTGTTTTAATGACTAAAGATTGAATCTTTGAATGAAAATACCTCAATAAAGGTACTTATTTTGTTAGTAGACCTTTTTAATGTATAAAGATTGTATCTTTGAAAGAAAATGAGAGTTTTGAGTTAAACTTATTCATGTTCCCTATAACGTCCCAAAGAGTGTTTTAATGAGTAAATATTGAATCTTTGAATGTAATTACCTCAATCAAGGTAGCTATTATATCACTAGACCTTTTTAATGTACAGAGATTGAATCTTGGAAAGAAAGTGAGAGTTTTGAGTTTAACTTATTCGAGTTACCTATGAAGTCGCGAAGAGCCTTTGAATGAATAAAGATTGAATCTTTGAATGAAATTACCTCAATCGAGGTACCTATTAAGTCACTAGAAATTTTTATTGTATAAAGATTGAATCTTTGAGAAGAAATGAGAGTTTTGAGTTAAAGTTATTCGAGTTCCCTTTGACATCACGAAGAGTGTTTTAATGAGTAAAGATTGAATCTTTGAATGAAACTACCTCAATCAAGGTACCTATTCTACCACTAGACCTTTGTAATGTATAAAGATTGAATCTTTGAAAGAAAATGAGTGTTTTGAGTTTAACTTATTCGAGTTATCTATGAAATCGCGAAGAGTGTTTTAATGACTGAAGATTGACTCTTTCAATGAAAAATACCACAATAAAGGTACCAATTCTGTTACTAGACCTTTTTAATGTATAAAGATTGAATCTTTGAAAGAAAATGAGATTTTTGAGTTAAACTTATTCGAGTTCCCTGTAACGTCCCGAAGAGTGTTTTAATCAGTAAAGATTGAATCATTGAATGAAATTACCTCAATCAAGGTAGCTATTACATCACTAGACCTTTTTAATTTATAAAGATTGACGTTTTGAAAAGAAATGAGTGTTTCGAGTTAAAGTTATTCAAGTTTCCTTTGACGTCACGAAGAGTGTTTTAATGAGTAAAGATTGAATCTTTGAATGAAATTACCTCAATCAAGGTACCTATTCTATCACTAATCCTTTTTAATGTATAAAGATTGAATCTTTGAAAGAACATGAGAGTTTTGAGTTCAACTTATTCGAGTTACCTATGAAGTTGCGAAGAGTGTTTTAATGACTAAAGATTGAATCTTTGAGTGAAAATACCTCAATAAAGGTACTTATTTTGTTAGGAGACCTTTTTATTGTATAAAGATTGTATCTTTGAAAGAAAATGAGAGTTTTGAGTTAAACTTATTCATGTTCCCTGTAACGTCCCAAAGAGTGTTTTAATGAGTAAATATTGAATCTTTGAATGTAATTACCTCAATCAAGGTAGCTATTATGTCACTAGACCTTTTTAATGTACAAAGATTGAATCTTGGAAGGAAAGTGAGAGTTTTGAGTTTAACTTATTCGAGTTACCTATGAAATCGCGAAGAGTGTTTTAATAAATAAAGATTGAATCTTTGAATGAAAACACCTCAATAAAGGTACCTATTATGTTACTAGACCTTTTAAATGTCTAAAGATTGAATCTTTGGAATAAAATGATAGTTCTGAGTTTAACTTATTCGATTTACCTATGAAGTCGTGAACAGTGTTTTAATGACTAAATAATGAATCTTTGAATGAAAATACCTTAGTAAAGGTACCTATTATGTTACTAGACCTTTTTAATGTATAAAGATTGAATCTTGGAAAGAAAATGACTGTTTTTGAGTTAAATTTATTCGAGTTCCCTATGACATCCCGAATAGTATTTCAACGAGTAAAGATTGAATCTTTGATTGAAATTACTTGAATCAAGGGACTTATTTTGTCCCTAGACCTTTTATATATAAAGATTGAATCTTTAAAAAGAAATGAGCGTTATGAGTTAAACCTATCCGAGTTCCCTATGACGTCCCGAATAGCGTTTTAACGCGTGAGGATTGAATCTTTGTATGAAATTACCTCAATAGAGGTACTTATTATATCACTAGACCTTTTTAACGTGTAAATGTTTAATCTTTGAAAGAAAATGAGAGTTTTGAGTTAAACATATTCGAGTTCCCTACGATGTCTCGAAGAGTGTTTTAAAGAGTAAATATTGAATCTTTGAATGAAATTACCTCAATCAAAGTACCTATTATATCACTAGACCTTTTTAATGTATAAAGATTGAATGTTTGTAAAGAACTACGAGTTCTGAGTTAAAGTTATTTGAGTTCCCTTTGACGTCACGAAGCGTGTTTTAATGAGTAAAGATTGAATCTTTGAACGAAATTATCTCAATCAATGTACCTATTATGTCAGTAGACCTTTTTAATGTATCAAGATGGAATCTTTGAAAACAAATGAGAGTATTGAGTTTAACTTATTCGAGTTACCTATAAAGTCGCGAAGAGTGTTTTAATGACAGAAGATTGAATCTTCAAATGAAAATTCCTCAATAAAGGAACCTATTATGTTACTAGATCTTTTTGATGTATAAAGAATGAATCTTTGAAAGAAAATTAGAGTTTTGAGTTAAACTTATTCGAGTTCCTTTTGACATCCCGAAGAGTGTTTTAATGAATAAAGATTGAATCTTTGAATGAAATTAGCTCAATCGAGGTACCTATTAAGTCACTGGAAATTTTTATTGTATAAAGATTGAATCTTTGAAAAGAAATGAGAGTTTTAAGTTAAAGTTATTCGAGTTCACTTTGACGTCACGAAGAGTGTTTTAATGAGTAAATATTGAATCTTTGAATGAAACTACCTCAATCAAGGTACCTATTCTACCACTAGACCTTTGTAATGTATAAAGATTGAATCTTTGAAAGAAAATGAGTGTTTTGAGTTTAACTTATTCGAGTTACCTATGAAATCGCGAAGAGTGTTTTAATGACTGAAGATTGAATATTTGAATGAAAAATACCGCAATAAAGGTACCAATTCTGTTACTAGACCTTTTTAATGTATAAAGATTGAATCGTTGAAAGAAAATGAGATTTTTGAGTTAAACTTATTCGAGTTCCCTGTAACGTCCCGAAGAGTGTTTTAATGAGTAAAGATTGAATCATTGAATGAAATTGCCTCAATCAAGGTAGCTATTACATCACTAGACCTTTTTAATTTATAAAGATTGACGTTTTGAAAAGAAATGAGTGTTTCGAGTTAAAGTTCTTCAAGTTTCCTTTGACGTCACGAAGAGTGTTTTAATGGGTAAAGATTGAATCTTTGAGTGAAATTACCTCAATTAAGGTACCTATTCTGTCACTAAACCTTTTTAATGTATAAAAATTGAATCTTTGAAAGAACATGAGAGTTTTGAGTTCAACTTATTCGAGTTACCTATGAAGTTGCTAAGAGTGTTTTAATGACTAAAGATTGAATCTTTGAATTAAAATACCTCAATAAAGGTACTTATTTTGTTAGTAGACCTTTTTAATGTATAAAGATTGTATCTTTGAAAGAAAATGAGAGTTTTGAGTTAAACTTATTCATGTTCCCTGTAACGTCCCAAAGACTGTTTTAATGAGTAAATATTGAATCTTTGAATGTAATTACCTCAATCAAGGTAGCTATTATGTCACTAGACCTTTTTAATGTACAAAGATTGAATCTTGGAAAGAAAGTGAGAGTTTTGAGTTTAACTTATTCGAGTTACCTATGAAGTCGCGAAGACTCTTTGAATGAATAAAGATTGAATCTTTGAATGAAATTACCTCAATCGGGGTACCTATTAAGTCACTAGAAATTTTTATTGTATAAAGATTGAATCTTTGAGAAGAAATGAAAGTTATGAGTTAAAGTTATTCGAGTTCTCTTTGACGTCACGAAGAGTGTTTTAATGAGTAAAGATTGAATCTTTGAATGAAACTACCTCAATCAAGGTACCTATTCTACCACTAGACCTTTGTAATGTATAAAGATTGAATCTTTGAAAGAAAATGAGTGTTCTGAGTTTAACTTATTCGAGTTACCTATGAAATCGCAAAGAGTGTTTTAATGACTGAAAATTGAATCTTTGAATGAAAAATACCACAATAAAGGTACCAATTCTATTACTAGACCTTTTTAATGTATAAAGATTGAATCTTTGAAATAAAACGAGATTTTTGAGTTAAAGTTATTCGAGTTCCCTATAACGTCCCGAAGAGTGTTTTAATGAGTAAAGATTGAATCATTGAATGGAATTACCTCAATCAAGATAGCTATTACATCACTAGACCTTTTTATTGTATAAAGATTGAATCTTTGAGAAGAAATAAGAGTTTTGAGTTAAAGTTATTCGAGTTCCCTTTGACGTCACGAAGAGTGTTTTAATGAGTAAAGATTGAATCTTTGAATGAAATTACCTCAATCAAGGTACCTATTCTGTCACTAAACCTTTTTAATGTATAAAGATTGAATCTTTGAAAGAACATTAGAGTTTTGAGTTCAACTTATTCGGGTTACCTATGAAGTTGCGAAGAGTGTTTTAATGACTAAAGATTGAATCTTTGAAAGAAAATACCTCAATAAAGGTACTTATTTTGTTAGTAGACCTTTTTAATGTATAAAGATTGTATCTTTGAAAGAAAATGAGAGTTTTGAGTTAAACTTATTCATGTTCCCTGTAACGTCCCAAAGACTGTTTTAATGAGTAAATATTGAATCTTTGAATGTAATTACCTCAATCAAGGTAGCTATTATGTCACTAGACCTTCTTAATGTACAAAGATTGAATCTTGGTAAGAAAGTGAGAGTTTTGAGTTTAACTTATTCGAGTTACCTATGAAGTCGCGAAGAGTGTTTTAATGAACAAAGATTGAATCTTTGAATGAAAACACCTCAATAAAGGTACCTATTATGTTACTAGACCTTTTTAATGTCTAAAGATTGAATCTTTGGAATAAAATGATAGTTCTGAGTTTAACTTATTCGATTTACCTATGAAGTCGTGAACTGTGTTTTAATGACTAAATAATGAATCTTTGAATGAAAATACCTTAGTAGAGGTACCTATTATGTTACTAGACCTTTTTAATGTATAAAGATTGAATCTTGGAAAGAAAATGACTGTTTTGAGTTAAACTTATTAGAGTTCCCTATGACATCCCGAAGAGTATTTCAACGAGTAAAGATTGAATCTTTGATTGAAATTACTTGAATCAAGGGACTTATTTTGTCCCTGGACCTTTTATATATAAAGATTCAATCTTTAAAAAGAAATGAGCGTTATGAGTTAAACCTATCCGAGTTCCCTATGACGTCCCGAATAGTGTTTTAACGCATGAGGATTGAATCTTTGTATGAAATTGCCTCAATAGAGGTACTTATTATGTCACTAGACCTTTGTAATGTATAAATGTTTAATCTTTGAAAGAAAATGAGAGTTTTGAGTTAAACATATTCGAGTTCCCTGCGACGTCTCGAAGAGTGTTTTAAAGAGTAAATATTGAATCTTTGAATGAAATTACCTCAATCAAGGTACCTATTATGTCACTAGACCTTTTTAATGTATAAAGATTGAATATTTGTAAAGAACTACGAGTTCTGAGTTAAAGTTATTTGAGTTCCCTTCGACGTCACGAAGCGTGTTTTAATGAGTAAAGATTGAATCTTTGAACGAAATTATCTCAATCAATGTACCTATTATGTCAGTAGACCTTTTTAATGTATAAAGATGGAATCTTTGAACAAAAGTGAGAGTATTGAGTTTAACTTATTCGAGTTACCTATGAAGTCGCGAAGAGTGTTTTCATGACCAAAGATTAAATCTTCAAATGAAAATTCCTCAATAAAGGAACCTATTATGTTAGTAGATCTTTTTAATGTATAAAGATTGAATCTTTGAAAGAAAATTAGAGTTTTGAGTAAAACTTATTCGAGTTCCTTTTGACATCCTGAAGAGTGTTTTAATGAATAAAGATTGAATCTTTGAATGAAATTACCTCAATCGAGGTACCTATTAAGTCACTAGAAATTTTTATTGTATAACGATTGAATCTTTGAGAAGAAATGAGAGTTTTGAGTTAAAATTATTCGAGATCCCTTTGACGTTACGAAGAGTGTTTTAATGAGTAAAGATTGAATCTTTGAATGAAACTACCTCAATCAAGGTACCTATTCTACCACTAGACCTTTGTAATGTATAAAGATTGAATCTTTGAAAGAAACTGAGTGTTTTGAGTTTAACTTATTCGAGTTACCTATGAAATCGCGAAGAGAGTTTTAATGACTGAAGATTGAATCTTTGAATGAAAAATAGCACAATAAAGGTACAAATTCTGTTACTAGACCTTTTTAATGTATAAAGATTGAATCTTTGAAATAAAACGAGATTTTTGAGTTAAAGTTATTCGAGTTCCCTGTAACGTCCCGAAGAGTGTTTTAATGAGTAAAGATTGAATCATTGAATAAAATTACCTCAATCAAGGTTGCTATTACATCACTAGACCTTTTTATTGTATAAAGATTGAATCTTTGAGAAGAAATGAGAGTTTTGAGTTAAAGTTATTCGAGTTCCCTTTGACGTCACGAAGAGTGTTTTAATGAGTAAAGATTGAATCTTTGAACGAAATTACCTCAATCAAGGTACCTATTCTGTCACTAAACCTTTTTAATGTATAAAGATTGAATCTTTGAAAGAACATTAGAGTTTTGAGTTCAACTTATTCGGGTTACCTATGAAGTTGCGAAGAGTGTTTTAATGACTAAAGATTGAATCTTTGAAAGAAAATACCTCAATAAAGGTACTTATTTTGTTAGTAGACCTTTTTAATATATAAAGATTGTATCTTTGAAAGAAAATGAGAGTTTTGAGTTAAACTTATTCATGTTCCCTGTAACGTCCCAAAGAGTGTTTTAATGAGTAAATATTGAATCTTTGAATGTAAATACCTCAATCAAGGTAGCTATTATGTCACTAGACCTTCTTAATGTACAAAGATTGAATCTTGGAAAGAAAGTGAGAGTTTTGAGTTTAACTTATTCGAGTTACCTATGAAGTCGCGAAGAGTGTTTTAATGAACAAAGATTGAATCTTTGAATGAAAACACCTCAATAAAGGTACCTATTATGTTACTAGACCTTTTTAATGTCTAAAGATTGAATCTTGGGAATAAAATGATAGTTCTGAGTTTAACTTATTCGATTTACCTATGAAGTCGTGAACTGTGTTTTAATGACTAAATAATGAATCTTTGAATGAAAATACCGTAGTAGAGGTACCTATTATGTTACTAGACCTTTTTAATGTATAAAGATTGAATCTTGGAAAGAAAATGACTGTTTTGAGTTAAACTTATTCGAGTTCCCTATGACATCCCGAAGAGTATTTCAACGAGTAAAGATTGAATCTTTGATTGAAATTACTTGAATCAAGGGACTTATTTTGTCCCTGGACCTTTTATATATAAAGATTCAATCTTTAAAAAGAAATGAGCGTTATGAGTTAAACCTATCCGAGTTCCCTATGACGTCCCGAATAGTGTTTTAACGCGTGAGGATTGAATCTTTGTATGAAATTACCTCAATAGTGGTACTTTTTATGTCACTAGACCTTTTTAATGTATAAATGTTTAATCTTTGAAAGAAAATGAGAGTTTTGAGTTAAACATATTCGAGTTCCCTGCGACGTCTCGAAGAGTGTTTTAAAGAGTAAATATTGAATCTTTGAATGAAATTACCTCAATCAAGGTACCTATTATGTCACTAGACCTTTTTAATGTATAAAGATTGAATATTTATAAAGAACTACGAGTTCTTAGTTAAAGTTATTTGAGTTTCCTTTGACGTCACGAAGCGTGTTTTAATGAGTAAAGATTGAATCTTTGAACGAAATCATCTCAATCAATGTACCTATTATGTCAGTAGACCTTTTGAATGTATAAAGATGGATTCTTTGAAAAAAAATGAGAGTATTGAGTTTAACTTAATCGAGTTACCTATGAAGTCGCGAAGAGTGTATTGATGACCAAAGATTGAATCTTCAAATGAAAATTCCTCAATAAAGGAACCTATTATGTTACTAGATCTTTTTGATGTATAAAGATTGAATCTTTGAAAGAAAATTAGAGTTTTGAGTTAAACTTATTCGAGTTCCTTTTGACATCCTGAAGAGTGTTCTAATGAATAAAGATTGAATCTTTGAATGAAATTACCTCAATCGAGGTACCTATTAAGTCACTAAAAATTTTTATTGTATAAAGATTGAATCTTTGAGAAGAAATGAGAGTTTTGAGTTAAAGTTATTCGAGTTCCCTTTGACGTCACGAAGAGTGTTTTAATGAGTAAAGATTGAATCTTTGAATGAAACTACCTCAATCAAGGTACCTATTCTACCACTAGACCTTTGTAATGTATAAAGATTGAATCTTTGAAAGAAAATGAGTGTTTTGAGTTTAACTTATTCGAGTTACCTATGAAATCGCGAAGAATGTTTTAATGACTGAAGATTGAATCTTTGAATGAAAAATACCACAATAAAGGTACCAATTCTGTTACTAGACCTTTTTAATGTATAAAGATTGAATCTTTGAAAGAAAATGAGATTTTTTAGTTAAACTTATTCGGGTTCCCTGTAACGCCCCGAAGAGTGTTTTAATGAGTAAAGATTGAATCATTGAATGAAATTACCTCAATCAAGGTAGCTATTACATCACTAGACCTTTTTAATTTATAAAGATTGACGTTTTGAAAAGAAATGAGTGTTTCGAGTTAAAGTTATTCAAGTTTCCTTTGACGTCACGAAGAGTGTTTTAATGAGTAAAGATTGAATCTTTGAATGAAATTACCTCAATGAAGGTACCTATTCTATCACTAAACCTTTTTAATGTATAAAGATTGAATCTTTAAAAGAACATGAGAGTTTTGAGTTCAACTTATTCGAGTTACCTATGAAGTTGCGAAGAGTGTTTTAGTGACTAAAGATTGAATCTTTGAATGAAAATACCTCAATAAAGGTACTTATTTTGTTAGTAGACCTTTTTAATGTATAAAGATTGTATCTTTGAAAGAAAATGAGAGTTTTGAGTTAAACTTATTCATGTTCCCTGTAACATCCCAAAGAGTGTTTTAATGAGTAAACATTGAATCTTTGAATGTATTTACCTCAATCAAGGTAGCTATTATGTCACTAGACCTTTTTAATGTACAAAGATTGAATCTTGGAAAGAAAGTGAGAGTCTTGAGTTTAACTTATTCGAGTAACCTTTGAAGTCGCGAAGAGTGTTTTAATGAATAAAGATTGAATCTTTGAATGAAAACACCTCAATAAAGGTACCTATTGTGTTACTAGACCTTTTTAATGTCTAAAGATTGAATCTTTGGAATAAAATGATAGTTCTGAGTTTAACTTATTCGATTTACCTACGAAGTCGTGAACAGTGTTTTAATGACTAAATAATTAATCTTTGAATGAAAATACCTTAGTAGAGGTACCTATTATATTACTAGGCCTTTTTAATGTATAAAGATTGAATCTTGGAAAGAAAATGACTGTTTTGAGTTAAACTTATTCGAGTTCCCTATGACGTCCCGAAGAGTATTTCAACGAGTAAAGATTGAATCTTTGATTCAAATTACTTGAATCAAGGGACTTATTTTGTCCCTGGACCTTTTATATATAAAGATTGAATCTTTAAAAAGAAATGAGCGTTATGAGTTAAACCTATCCGAGTTCCCTATGACGTCCCGAAGAGTGTTTTAACGCGTGAGGATTGAATCTTTGTATGAAATTACCTCAATAGAGGTACTTATTATGTCACTAGACCTTTTTAATGTATAAATGTTGAATCTTTGAAAGAAAATGAGAGTTTTGAGTTAAACATATTCGAGTTCCATGCGACGTCTCGAAGAGTGTTTTAAAGAGTAAATATTGAATCTTTGAATGAAATTACCTCAATCAAGGTACCTATTATGTCACTAGACCTTTTTAATGTATAAAGATTGAATATTTGTAAAGAACTATTAGTTCTGAGTTAAAGTTATTTGAGTTCCCTTTGAGGTCACGAAGCGTGTTTTAATGAGTAAAGATTGAATCTTTGAACGAAATTATCTCAATCAATGTAACTATTATGTCAGTAGACCTTTTTAATGTATAAAGATGGAATCTTTGAAAAAAAATGAGAGTATTGGGTTTAACTTATTCGAGTTACCTATGTAGTCGCGAAGAGTGTTTTAATGACCAAAGATTGAATCTTCAAATGAAAATTCCTCAATAAAGGAACCTATTATGTTACTAGATCTTTTTGATGTATTTAGATTGAATCTTTGAAAGAAAATTAGAGTTTTGAGTTAAACTTATTCGAGTTCCTTTTGACATCCCGAAGATTGTTTTAATGAATAAATATTGAATCTTTGAATGAAATTACCTCAATCGAGGTACCTATTAAGTCACTAGAAATTTTTATTGTATAAAGATTGAATCTTTGAGAAGAAATGAGAGTTTTGAGTTAAAATTATTGGAGTTCCCTTTGACGTCACGAAGAGTGTTTTAATGAGTAAAGATTGAATCTTTTAATGAAACTACCTCAATCAAGGCACCTATTCTACCACTAGACCTTTGTAACGTATAAAGATTGAATCTTTAAAAGAAAATGAGTGTTTTGAGTTTAACTTATTCGAGTTACCTATGAAATCGCGAAGAGTGTTTTAATGACTGACGATTGAATCTTTGAATGAAAAATACCACAATAAAGGTACCAATTCTGTTACTAGACCTTTTTAATGTATAAAGATTGAATCTTTGAAAGAAAATGAGATTTTTGAGTTGAACTTCTTCAAGTTCCCTGTAATGTCCCTAAGAGTGTTTTAATGAGTATAGATTGAATCATTGAATGAAATTACCTCAATCAAGGTAGCTATTACATCACTAGACCTTTTTAATTTATAAAGATTGACGTTTTGAAAAGAAATGAGTGTTTCGAGTTAAAGTTATTCAAGTTCCCTTTGACGTCACGAAGAGTGTTTTAATGAGTAAATATTGAATCTTTGAATGAAATTACCTCAATCAAGGTACCGATTCTGTCACTAAACCTTTTTAATGTATAAAGATTGAATCTTTGAAAGAACATGAGAGTTCTGAGTTGAACTTATTTGAGTTACCTACGAAGTTGCGAAGAGTGTTTTAATGACTAAAGATTGAATATTTGAATGAAAATACCTCAATAAAGGTACTTATTTTGTTAGTAGACCTTTTTAATGTATAAAGATTGTATCTTTGAAAGAAAATGAGAGTTTTGAGTTAAACTTATTCATGTTCCCTATAACGTCCCAAAGAGTGTTTTAATGAGTAAATATTGAATATTTGAATGTAATTACCTCAATCAAGGTAGCTATTATGTCACTAGACCTTTTTAATGTACAAAGATTGAATCTTGGAAAGAAAGTGAGAGTTTTGAGTTTAACTTATTCGAGTTACCTATGAAGTCGCGAAGAGTGTTTTAATGAATAAAGATTGAATCTTTGAATGAAAACACCTCAATAAAGGTACCTATTATGTTACTAGACCTTTTTAATGTCTAAAGATTGAATCTTTGGAATAAAATGATAGTTCTAAGTTTAACTTATTCGATTTACCTATGAAGTCGTGAACAGTGTTTTAATGACTAAATAATGAATCTTTGAATGAAAATACCTTAGTAGAGGTACCTATTATGTTACTAGACCTTTTTAATGTATAAATATTGAATCTTGGAAAGAAAATGACTGTTTTGAGTTAAACTTATTCGAGTTCCCTATGACATCCCGAAGAGTATTTCAACGAGTAAAGATTGAATCTTTGATTCAAATTACTTGAATCAAGGGACTTATTTTGTCCCTGGACCTTTTATATATAAAGATTGAATCTTTAAAAAGGAATGAGCGTTATGAGTTAAACCTATCCGAGTTCCCTATGACGTCCCGAATAGTGTTTTAACGCTTGAGGATTGAATCTTTGTATGAAATTACCTCAATAGAGGTACTTATTATGTCACTAGACCTTTTTAATGTATAAAGGTTTAATCTTTGAAAGAAAATAAGAGTTTTGAGTTAAACATATTCGAGTTCCCTGCGACGTCTCGAAGAGTGTTTTACAGAGTAAATATTGAATCTTTGAATGAAATTACCTCAATCAAGGTACCTATTATGTCACTAGACCTTTTTAATGTATAAAGATTGAATACTTGTAAAGAATTACGAGTTTTGAGTTAAAGTTATTTGAGTTACCTTTGACGTCACGAAGCGTGGTTTAATGAGTAAAGATTGAATCTTTGAACGAAATTATCTCAATCAATGTACCTATTATGTTAGTAGACCTTTTTAATGTATGAAGATGGAATCTTTGAAAAAAATGAGAGTACTGAGTTTAACTTATTTGAGTTACCTATGAAGTCGCGAAGAGTGTTTTAATGACCAAAGATTGAATCTTCAAATGAAAATTCCTCAATAAAGGAACCTATTATGTTACTAGATCTTTTTGATGTATAAAGATTGAATCTTTGAAAGAAAATTAGAGTTTTGAGTTAAACTTATTCGAGTTCCTTTTGACATCCCGAAGAGTGTTTTAATGAATAAAGATTGAATCTTTGAATGAAATTACCTCAATCGAGGTACCTATTAAGTCACTAGAAATTTTTATTGTATAAATATTGAATCTTTGAGGAGAAATGAGAGTTTTGAGTTAAAGTTATTCGAGTTCCCTTTGACGTCACGAAGAGTGTTTTAATGAGTAAAGATTGAATCTTTGAATGAAACTACCTCAATCAAGGTACCTATTCTACCACTAGACCTTTGTAATGTATAAAGATTGAATCTTTGAAAGAAAATGAGTGTTTTGAGTTTAACTTATTCGAGTTACCTATGAAATCGCGAAGAATGTTTTAATGACTGAAGATTGAATCTTTGAATGAAAAATACCACAATAAAGGTACCAATTCTGTTACTAGACCTTTTTAATGTATAAAGATTGAATCTTTGAAAGAAAATGAGATTTTTTAGTTAAACTTATTCGAGTTCCCTGTAACGTCCCGAAGAGTGTTTTAATGAGTAAAGATTGAATCATTGAATGAAATTACCTCAATCAAGGTAGCTATTACATCACTAGACCTTTTTAATTTATAAAGATTGACGTTTTGAAAAGAAATGAGTGTTTCGAGTTAAAGTTATTCAAGTTCCCTTTGACATCACGAAGAGTGTTTTAATGAGTAAAGATTGAATCTTTGAATGAAATTACCTAAATCAAGGTACCTATTCTATCACTAAACCTTTTTAATGTATAAAGATTGAATCTTTGAAAGAACATGAGCGTTTTGAGTTCAACTTATTCGACTTACCTATGAAGTTGCGAAGAGTGTTTTAATGACTAAAGATTGAATCTTTGAATGAAAATACCTCAATAAAGGTACTTATTTTGTTAGTAGACCTTTTTAATGTATAAATATTGTATCTTTGAAAGAAAATGAGAGTTTTGAGTTAAACTTATTCATGTTCCCTGTAACGTCCCAAAGATTATTTTAATGAGTAAACATTGAATCTTTGAATGTAATTACCTCAATCAAGGTAGCTATTATGTCACTAGACCTTTTTAATGTACAAAGATTGAATCTTGGAAAGAAAGTGAGAGTTTTGAGTTTAACTTATTCGAGTTACCTTTGAAGTCGCGAAGAGTGTTTTAATGAATAAAGATTGAATCTTTGAATGAAAACACCTCAATAAAGGTACCTATTATGTTATTAGACCTTTTTAATGTCTAAAGATTGAATCTTTGGAATAAAATGATAGTTCTGAGTTTAACTTATTCGATTTACCTATGAAGTCGTGAACAGTGTTTTAATGACTAAATAATGAATCTTTGAATGAAAATACCTTAGTAGAGGTACCTATTATGTTACTAGACCTTTTTAATGTATAAAGATTGAATCTTGGAAAGAAAATGACTGTTTTGAGTTAAACTTATTCGAGTTCCATATGACATCCCGAAGAGTATTTCAACGAGTAAAGATTGAACCTTTGATTGAAATTACTTGAATCAAGGGACTTATTTTGTCCCTGGACCTTTTATATATAAAGATTGAATCGTTAAAAAGAAATGAGCGTTATGAGTTAAACCTATCCGAGTTCCCTATGACGTCCCGAAGAGTGTTTTAACGCGTGAGGATTGAATCTTTGTATCAAATTACCTCAATAGAGGTACTTATTATGTCACTAGACCTTTTTAATGTATAAATGTTTAATCTTTGAAAGAAAATGAGAGTTTTGAGTTAAACATATTCGAGTTCCATGCGACGTCTCGAAGAGTGTTTTAAAGAGTAAATATTGAATCTTTGAATGAAATTACCTCAATCAAGGTACCTATTATGTCACTAGACCTTTTTAATGTATAAAGATTGAATATTTGTAAAGAACTATTAGTTCTGAGTTTAAGTCATTTGAGTTCCCTTTGACGTCACGAAGCGTGTTTTAATGAGTAAAGATTGAATCTTTGAACGAAATTATCTCAATCAATGTAACTATTATGTCAGTAGACCTTTTTAATGTATAAAGATGGAATCTTTGAAAAAACTGAGAGTATTGAGTTTAACTTATTCGAGTTACCTATGAAGTCGCGAAGAGTGTTTTAATGACCAAAGATTGAATCTTCAAATGAAAATTCCTCAATAAAGGAACCTATTATGTTACTAGATCTTTTTGATGTATAAAGATTGAATCTTTGAAAGAAAATTAGAGTTTTGAGTTAAACTTATTCGAGTTCCTTTTGACATCCCGAAGATTGTTTTAGTGAATAAAGATTGAATTTTTGAATGAAATTACCTCAATCGAGGTACCTATTAAGTCACTAGAAATTTTTATTGTATAAAGATTGAATCTTTGAGAAGAAATGAGAGTTTTGAGGTAAAATTATTCGAGTTCCCTTTGACGTCACGAAGAGTGTTTTAATGTGTAAAGATTGAATCTTTGAATGAAACTACCTCAATCAAGGTACCTATTCTACCACTAGACCTTTGTAACGTATAAAGATTGAATCTTTGAAAGAAAATGAGTGTTTTAAGTTTAACTTATTCGAGTTACCTATGAAATCGCGAAGAGTGTTTTAATGACTGACGATTGAATCTTTGAACGAAAAATACCACAATAAAGGTACCAATTTTGTTACTAGACCTTTTTAATGTATAAAGATTGAATCTTTGAAAGAAAATGAGATTTTTGAGTTAAACTTATTCGAGTTCCCTGTAATGTCCAGAAGAGTGTTTTAATGAGTAAAGATTGAATCATTGAATAAAATTACCTCAATCAAGGTAGCTATTACATCACTAGACCTTTTTAATTTATAAAGATTGACGTTTTGAAAAGAAATGAGTGTTTCGAGTTAAAGTTATTCAAGTTCCCTTTGACGTCACGAAGCGTGTTTTAATGAGTAAAGATTGAATCTTTGAACGAAATTATCTTAATCAATGTAACTATTATGTCAGTAGACCTTTTTAATGTATAAAGATGGAATCTTTGAAAAAACTGAGAGTATTGAGTTTAACTTAATCGAGTTACCTATGAAGTCGCGAAGAGTGTATTAATGACCAAAGATTGAATCTTCAAATGAAAATTCCTCAATAAAGGAACCTATTATGTTACTAGATCTTTTTGATGTATAAAGATTGAATCTTTGAAAGAAAATTAGAGTTTTGAGTTAAACTTATTCGAGTTCCTTTTGACATCCCGAAGAGTGTTTTAATGAATAAAGATTGAATCTTTGAATGAAATTACCTCAATCGAGGTACCTATTAAGTCACTAGAAATTTTTATTGTATAACGATTGAATCTTTGAGAAGAAATGAGAGTTTTGAGTTAAAATTATTCGAGATCCCTTTGACGTTACGAAGAGTGTTTTAATGAGTAAAGATTGAATCTTTGAATGAAACTACCTCAATCAAGGTACCTATTCTACCACTAGACCTTTGTAATGTATAAAGATTGAATCTTTGAAAGAAAATGAGTGTTTTGAGTTTAACTTATTCGAGTTACCTATAAAATCGCGAAGAGAGTTTTAATGACTGAAGATTGAATCTTTGAATGAAAAATACCACAATAAAGGTACCAATTCTGTTACTAGACCTTTTTAATGTATAAAGATTGAATCTTTGAAATAAAACGAGATTTTTGAGTTAAAGTTATTCGAGTTCCCTGTAACGTCCCGAAGAGTGTTTTAATGAGTAAAGATTGAATCATTGAATAAAATTACCTCAATCAAGGTTGATATTACATCACTAGACCTTTTTATTGTATAAAGATTGAATCTTTGAGAAGAAATGAGAGTTTTGAGTTAAAGTTATTCGAGTTCCCTTTGACGTCACGAAGAGTGTTTTAATGAGTAAAGATTGAATCTTTGAACGAAATTACCTCAATCAAGGTACCTATTCTGTCACTAAACTTTTTTAATGTATAAAGATTGAATCTTTGAAAGAACATTAGAGTTTTGAGTTCAACTTATTCGGGTTACCTATGAAGTTGCGAAGAGTGTTTTAATGACTAAAGATTGAATCTTTGAAAGAAAATACCTCAATAAAGGTACTTATTTTGTTAGTAGACCTTTTTAATATATAAAGATTGTATCTTTGAAAGAAAATGAGAGTTTTGAGTTAAACTTATTCATGTTCCCTGTAACGTCCCAAAGAGTGTTTTAATGAGTAAATATTGAATCTTTGAATGTAAATACCTCAATCAAGGTAGCTATTATGTCACTAGACCTTCTTAATGTACAAAGATTGAATCTTGGAAAGAAAGTGAGAGTTTTGAGTTTAACTTATTCGAGTTACCTATGAAGTCGCGAAGAGTGTTTTAATGAACAAAGATTGAATCTTTGAATGAAAACACCTCAATAAAGGTACCTATTATGTTACTAGACCTTTTTAATGTCTAAAGATTGAATCTTGGGAATAAAATGATAGTTCTGAGTTTAACTTATTCGATTTACCTATGAAGTCGTGAACTGTGTTTTAATGACTAAATAATGAATCTTTGAATGAAAATACCGTAGTAGAGGTACCTATTATGTTACTAGACCTTTTTAATGTATAAAGATTGAATCTTGGAAAGAAAATGACTGTTTTGAGTTAAACTTATTCGAGTTCCCTATGACATCCCGAAGAGTATTTCAACGAGTAAAGATTGAATCTTTGATTGAAATTACTTGAATCAAGGGACTTATTTTGTCCCTGGACCTTTTATATATAAAGATTCAATCTTTAAAAAGAAATGAGCGTTATGAGTTAAACCTATCCGAGTTCCCTATGACGTCCCGAATAGTGTTTTAACGCGTGAGGATTGAATCTTTGTATGAAATTACCTCAATAGTGGTACTTTTTATGTCACTAGACCTTTTTAATGTATAAATGTTTAATCTTTGAAAGAAAATGAGAGTTTTGAGTTAAACATATTCGAGTTCCCTGCGACGTCTCGAAGAGTGTTTTAAAGAGTAAATATTGAATCTTTGAATGAAATTACCTCAATCAAGGTACCTATTATGTCACTAGACCTTTTTAATGTATAAAGATTGAATATTTATAAAGAACTACGAGTTCTTAGTTAAAGTTATTTGAGTTTCCTTTGACGTCACGAAGCGTGTTTTAATGAGTAAAGATTGAATCTTTGAACGAAATTATCTCAATCAATGTACCTATTATGTCAGTAGACCTTTTGAATGTATAAAGATGGATTCTTTGAAAAAAAATGAGAGTATTGAGTTTAACTTAATCGAGTTACCTATGAAGTCGCGAAGAGTGTATTAATGACCAAAGATTGAATCTTCAAATGAAAATTCCTCAATAAAGGAACCTATTATGTTACTAGATCTTTTTGATGTATAAAGATTGAATCTTTGAAAGAAAATTAGAGTTTTGAGTTAAACTTATTCGAGTTCCTTTTGACATCCTGAAGAGTGTTCTAATGAATAAAGATTGAATCTTTGAATGAAATTACCTCAATCGAGGTACCTATTAAGTCACTAGAAATTTTTATTGTATAAAGATTGAATCATTGAGAAGAAATGAGAGTTTTGAGGTAAAATTTTTTGAGTTCCCTTTGACGTCACGAAGAGTGTTTTAATGAGTAAAGATTGAATCTTTGAATGAAACTACCTCAATCAAGGTACCTATTCTACCACTAGACCTTTGTAACGTATAAAGATTGAATCTTTGAAAGAAAATGAGTGTTTTGAGTTTAACTTATTCGAGTTACCTATGAAATCGCGAAGAGTGTTTTAATGACTGACGATTAAATCTTTGAATGAAAAATATCACAATAAAGGTACCAATTCTGTTACTAGACCTTTTTAATGTATAAAGATTGAATCTTTGAAAGAAAATGAGATTTTTGAGTTAAACTTATTCGAGTTCCCTATAATGTCCCGAAGAGTGTTTTAGTGAGTAAAGATTGAATCATTGAATGAAATTACCTCAATCAAGGTAGCTATTACATCACTAGACCTTTTCAATTTATAAAGATTGACGTTTTGAAAAGAAATGAGTGTTTCGAGTTAAAGTTATTCAAGTTCCCTTTTACGTCACGAAGAGTGTTTTAATGAGTAAATATTGATTCTTTGAATGAAATTACCTCAATCAAGGTACCGATTCTGTCACCAAACCTTTTTAATGTATAAAGATTGAATCTTTGAAAGAACATGAGAGTTTTGAGTTCAACTTATTTGAGTTACCTATGAAGTTGCGAAGAGTGTTTTAATGACTAAAGATTGAATCTTTGAATGAAAATACCTCAATAAAGGTACTTATTTTGTTAGTAGACCTTTTTAATGTATAAAGATTGTATCTTTGAAAGAAAATGAGAGTTTTGAGTTAAACTTATTCATGTTCCCTGTAACGTCCCAAACAGTGTTTTAATGAGTAACATTGAATCTTTGAATGTAATTACCTCAATCAATGTAGCTATTATGTCACTAGACCTTTTTAATGTACAAAGATTGAATCTTGGAAAGAAAGTGAGAGTTTTGAGTTTAACTTATTCGAGTTACCTTTGAAGTCGCGAAGAGTGTTTTAATGAATAAAGATTGAATCTTTGAATGAAAACACCTCAATAAAGGTACCTATTATGTTACTAGACCTTTTTAATGTCTAAAGATTGAATCTTTGGAATAAAATGATAGTTCTGAGTTTAACTTATTCGATTTACCTATGAAGTCGTGAACAGTGTTTTAATGACTAAATAATGAATCTTTGAATGAAAATACCTTAGTAGAGGTACCTATTATGTTACTAGACCTTTTTAATGTATAAAGATTGAATCTTGGAAAGAAAATAACTGTTTTGAGTTAAACTTATTCGAGTTCCCTATGACATCCCGAAGAGTATTTCAACGAGTAAAGATTGAATCTTTGATTGAAATTACTTGAATCAAGGGACTTATTTTGTCCCTGGACCTTTTATATATAAAGATTGAATCTTTAAAAAGAAATGAGCGTTATGAGTTAAACCTATCCGAGTTCCCTATGACGTCCCGAAGAGTGTTTTAACGCGTGAGGATTGAATCTTTGTATGAAATTACCTCAATAGAGGTACTTATTATGTCACTAGACCTTTTTAATGTATAAATGTTTAATCTTTGAAAGAAAATGAGAGTTTTGAGTTAAACATATTCGAGTTCCTTGCGACGTCTCGAAGAGTGTTTTAAACAGTAAATATTGAATCTTTGAATGAAAATTACCTCAATCAAGGTACCTATTATGTCACTAAACCTTTTTAATGTATAAAGATTGAATATTTGTAAAGAACTATTAGTTCTGAGTTAAAGTTATTTGAGTTCCCTTTGACGTCACGAAGCGTGTTTTAATGAGTAAAGATTGAATCTTTGAACGAAACTATCTCAATCAATGTAACTATTATGTCAGTAGACCTTTTTAATGTATAAAGATGGAATCTTTGAAAAAAAAATGAGAGTATTGAATTTAACTTATTCGAGTTACCTATGAATTCGCGAAGAGTGTTTTAATGACCAAAGATTGAATCTTCAAATGAAAATTCCTCAATAAAGGAACCTATTATGTTACTAGATCTTTTTGATGTATAAAGATTGAATCTTTGAAAGAAAATTAGAGTTTTGAGTTAAACTTATTCGAGTTCCATTTGACATCCCGAAGATTGTTTTAATGAATAAAGATTGAATCTTTGAATGAAATTACCTCAATCGAGGTACCTATTAAGTCACTAGAAATTTTTATTGTATAAAGATTGAATCATTGAGAAGAAATGAGAGTTTTGAGGTAAAATTTTTTGAGTTCCCTTTGACGTCACGAAGAGTGTTTTAATGAGTAAAGATTGAATCTTTGAATGAAACTACCTCAATCAAGGTACCTATTCTACCACTAGACCTTTGTAACGTATAAAGATTGAATCTTTGAAAGAAAATGAGTGTTTTGAGTTTAACTTATTCGAGTTACCTATGAAATCGCGAAGAGTGTTTTAATGACTGACGATTAAATCTTTGAATGAAAAATATCACAATAAAGGTACCAATTCTGTTACTAGACCTTTTTAATGTATAAAGATTGAATCTTTGAAAGAAAATGAGATTTTTGAGTTAAACTTATTCGAGTTCCCTACGATGTCCCGAAGAGTGTTTTAATGAGTAAAGATTGAATCATTGAATGAAATTACCTCAATCAAGGTAGCTATTACATCACTAGACCTTTTTAATTTATAAAGATTGACGTTTTGAAAAGAAATGAGTGTTTCGAGTTAAAGTTATTCAAGTTCCCTTTTACGTCACGAAGAGTGTTTTAATGAGTAAATATTGATTCTTTGAATGAAATTACCTCAATCAAGGTACCGATTCTGTCACCAAACCTTTTTAATGTATAAAGATTGAATCTTTGAAAGAACATGAGAGTTTTGAGTTCAACTTATTTGAGTTACCTATGAAGTTGCGAAGAGTGTTTTAATGACTAAAGATTGAATCTTTGAATGAAAATACCTCAATAAAGGTACTTATTTTGTTAGTAGACCTTTTTAATGTATAAAGATTGTATCTTTGAAAAAAAATAAGAGTTTTGAGTTAAACTTATTCATGTTCCCTATAACGTCCCAAAGAGTGTTTTAATGAGTAAATATTGAATCTTTGAATGTAATTACCTCAATCAAGGTAGCTATTATGTCACTAGACCTTTTTAATGTACAGAGATTGAATCTTGGAAAGAAAGTGAGAGTTTTGAGTTTAACTTATTCGAGTTACCTATGAAGTCGCGAAAAGCCTTTGAATGAATAAAGATTGAATCTTTGAATGAAATTACCTCAATCGAGGTACCTATTAAGTCACAAGAAATTTTTATTGTATAAAGATTGAATCTTTGAGAAGAAATGAGAGTTTTGAGTTAAAGTTATTCGAGTTCCCTTTGACGTCACGAAGAGTGTTTTAATGAGTAAAGATTGAATCTTTGAATGAAACTACCTCAATCAAGGTACCTATTCTACCACTAGACCTTTGTAATGTATAAAGATTGAATCTTTGATAGAAAATGAGTGTTTTGAGTTTAACTTATTCGAGTTATCTATGAAATCGCGAAGAGTGTTTTAATGACTGAAGATTGACTCTTTAAATGAAAAATACCACAATAAAGGTACCAATTCTGTTACTAGACCTTTTTAATGTATAAAGATTGAATCTTTGAAAGAAAATGAGATTTTTAAGTTAAACTTATTCGAGTTCCCTGTAACGTCCCGAAGAGTGTTTTAATCAGTAAAGATTGAATCATTGAATGAAATTACCTCAATCAAGGTAGCTATTACATCACTAGACCTTTTTAATTTATAAAGATTGACGTTCTGAAAAGAAATGAGTGTTTCGAGTTAAAGTTATTCAAGTTTTCTTTGACGTCACGAAGAGTGTTTTAATGAGTAAAGATTGAATCTTTGAATGAAATTACCTCAATCAAGGTACCTATTCTATCACTAATCCGTTTTAATGTATAAAGATTGAATCTTTGAAAGAACATGAGAGTTTTGAGTTCAACTTATTCGAGTTACCTATGAAGTTGCGAAGAGTGTTTTAATGACTAAAGATTGAATCTTTGAATGAAAATACCTCAATAAAGGTACTTATTTTGTTAGGAGACCTTTTTATTGTATAAAGATTGTATCTTTGAAAGAAAATGAGAGTTTTGAGTTAAACTTATTCATGTTCCCTGTAACGTCCCAAAGAGTGTTTTAATGAGTAAATATTGAATCTTTGAATGTAATTACCTCAATCAAGGTAGCTATTATGTCACTAGACCTTTTTAATGTACAAAGATTGAATCTTGGAAGGAAAGTGAGAGTTTTGAGTTTAACTTATTCGAGTTACCTATGAAATCGCGAAGAGTGTTTTAATAAATAAAGATTGAATCTTTGAATGAAAACACCTCAATAAAGGTACCTATTATGTTACTAGACCTTTTAAATGTCTAAAGATTGAATCTTTGGAAAAAAATGATAGTTCTGAGTTTAACTTATTCGATTTACCTATGAAGTCGTGAACAGTGTTTTAATGACTAAATAATGAATCTTTGAATGAAAATACCTTAGTAAAGGTACCTATTATGTTACTAGACCTTTTTAATGTATAAAGATTGAATCTTGGAAAGAAAATGACTGTTTTTGAGTTAAATTTATTCGAGTTCCCTATGACATCCCGAATAGTATTTCAACGAGTAAAGATTGAATCTTTGATTGAAATTACTTGAATCAAGGGACTTATTTTGTCCCTAGACCTTTTATATATAAAGATTGAATCTTTAAAAAGAAATGAGCGTTATGAGTTAAACCAATCCGAGTTCCCTATGACGTCCCGAATAGTGTTTTAACGCGTGAGGATTGAATCTTTGTATGAAATTACCTCAATAGAGGTACTTATTATGTCACTAGACCTTTTTAACGTGTAAATGTTTAATCTTTGAAAGAAAATGAGAGTTTTGAGTTAAACATATTCGAGTTCCCTACGATGTCTCGAAGAGTGTTTTAAAGAGTAAATATTGAATCTTTGAATGAAATTACCTCAATCAAAGTACCTATTATGTCACTAGACCTTTTTAATGTATAAAGATTGAATGTTTGTAAAGAACTACGAGTTCTGAGTTAAAGTTATTTGAGTTCCCTTTGACGTCACGAAGCGTGTTTTAATGAGTAAAGATTGAATCTTTGAACGAAATTATCTCAATCAATGTACCTATTATGTCAGTAGACCTTTTTAATGTATCAAGATGGAATCTTTGAAAACAAATGAGAGTATTGAGTTTAACTTATTCGAGTTACCTATAAAGTCGCGAAGAGTGTTTTAATGACAGAAGATTGAATCTTCAAATGAAAATTCCTCAATAAAGGAACCTATTATGTTACTAGATCTTTTTGATGTATAAAGATTGAATCTTTGAAAGAAAATTAGAGTTTTGAGTTAAACTTATTCGAGTTCCTTTTGACATCCCGAAGAGTGTTTTAATGAATAAAGATTGAATCTTTGAATGAAATTACCTCAATCGAGGTACCTATTAAGTCACTGGAAATTTTTATTGTATAAAGATTGAATCTTTGAAAAGAAATGAGAGTTTTGAGTTAAAGTTATTCGAGTTCACTTTGACGTCACGAAGAGTGTTTTAATGAGTAAAGATTGAATCTTTGAATGAAACTACCTCAATCAAGGTACCTATTCTACCACTAGACCTTTGTAATGTATAAAGATTGAATCTTTGAAAGAAAATGAGTGTTTTGAGTTTAACTTATTCGAGTTACCTATGAAATCGCGAAGAGTGTTTTAATGACTGAAGATTAAATATTTGAATGAAAAATACCACAATAAAGGTACCAATTCTGTTACTAGACCTTTTTAATGTATAAAGATTGAATCATTGAAAGAAAATGAGATTTTTGAGTTAAACTTATTCGAGTTCCCTGTAACGTCCCGAAGAGTGTTTTAATGAGTAAAGATTGAATCATTGAATGAAATTGCCTCAATCAAGGTAGCTATTACATCACTAGACCTTTTTAATTTATAAAGATTGACGTTTTGAAAAGAAATGAGTGTTTCGAGTTAAAGTTCTTCAAGTTTCCTTTGACGTCACGAAGAATGTTTTAATGGGTAAAGATTGAATCTTTGAGTGAAATTACCTCAATCAAGGTACCTATTCTGTCACTAAACCTTTTTAATGTATAAAGATTGAATCTTTGAAAGAACATGAGAGTTTTGAGTTCAACTTATTCGAGTTACCTATGAAGTTGCGAAGAGTGTTTTAATGACTAAAGATTGAATCTTTGAATGAAAATACCTCAATAAAGGTACTTATTTTGTTAGGAGACCTTTTTATTGTATAAAGATTGTATCTTTGAAAGAAAATGAGAGTTTTGAGTTAAACTTATTCATGTTCCCTGTAACGTCCCAAAGAGTGTTTTAATGAGTACATATTGAATCTTTGAATGTAATTACCTCAATCAAGGTAGCTATTATGTCACTAGACCTTTTTAATGTACAAAGATTGAATCTTGGAAGGAAAGTGAGAGTTTTGAGTTTAACTTATTCGAGTTACCTATGAAATCGCGAAGAGTGTTTTAATAAATAAAGATTGAATCTTTGAATGAAAACACCTCAATAAAGGTACCTATTATGTTACTAGACCTTTTAAATGTCTAAAGATTGAATCTTTGGAAAAAAATGATAGTTCTGAGTTTAACTTATTCGATTTACCTATGAAGTCGTGAACAGTGTTTTAATGACTAAATAATGAATCTTTGAATGAAAATACCTTAGTAAAGGTACCTATTATGTTACTAGACATTTTTAATGTATAAAGATTGAATCTTGGAAAGAAAATGACTGTTTTTGAGTTAAATTTATTCGAGTTCCCTATGACATCCCGAATAGTATTTCAACGCGTAAAGATTGAATCTTTGATTGAAATTACTTGAATCAAGGGACTTATTTTGTCCCTAGACCTTTTATATATAAAGATTGAATCTTTAAAAAGAAATGAGCGTTATGAGTTAAACCTATCCGAGTTCCCTATGACGTCCCGAATAGTGTTTTAACGCGTGAGGATTGAATCTTTGTATGAAATTACCTCAATAGAGGTACTTATTATGTCACTAGACCTTTTTAATGTGTAAATGTTTAATCTTTGAAAGAAAATGAAAGTTTTGAGTTAAACATATTCGAGTTCCCTACGATGTCTCGAAGAGTGTTTTAAAGAGTAAATATTGAATCTTTGAATGAAATTACCTCAATCAAAGTACCTATTATGTCACTAGACCTTTTTAATGTATAAAGATTGAATGTTTGTAAAGAACTACGAGTTCTGAGTTAAAGTTATTTGAGTTCCCTTTGACGTCACGAAGCGTGTTTTAATGAGTAAAGATTGAATCTTTGAACGAAATTATCTCAATCAATGTACCTATTATGTCAGTAGACCTTTTTAATGTATCAAGATGGAATCTTTGAAAACAAATGAGAGTGCTGAGTTTAACTTATTCGAGTTACCTATAAAGTCGCGAAGAGTGTTTTAATGACAGAAGATTGAATCTTCAAATGAAAATTCCTCAATAAAGGAACCTATTATGTTACTAGATCTTTTTGATGTATAAAGATTGAATCTTTGAAAGAAAATTAGAGTTTTGAGTTAAACTTATTCGAGTTCCTTTTGACATCCCGAAGAGTGTTTTAATGAATAAAGATTGAATCTTTGAATGAAATTACCTCAATCGAGGTACCTATTAAGTCACTGGAAATTTTTATTGTATAAAGATTGAATCTTTGAAAAGAAATGAGAGTTTTGAGTTAAAGTTATTCGAGTTCACTTTGACGTCACGAAGAGTGTTTTAATGAGTAAAGATTGAATCTTTGAATGAAACTACCTCAATCAAGGTACCTATTCTACCACTAGACCTTTGTAATGTATAAAGATTGAATCTTTGAAAGAAAATGAGTGTTTTGAGTTTAACTTATTCGAGTTACCTATGAAATCGCGAAGAGTGTTTTAATGACTGAAGATTAAATATTTGAATGAAAAATACCACAATAAAGGTACCAATTCTGTTACTAGACCTTTTTAATGTATAAAGATTGAATCGTTGAAAGAAAATGAGATTTTTGAGTTAAACTTATTCGAGTTCCCTGTAACGTCCCGAAGAGTGTTTTAATGAGTAAAGATTGAATCATTGAATGAAATTGCCTCAATCAAGGTAGCTATTACATCACTAGACCTTTTTAATTTATAAAGATTGACGTTTTGAAAAGAAATGAGTGTTTCGAGTTAAAGTTCTTCAAGTTTCCTTTGACGTCACGAAGAGTGTTTTAATGGGTAAAGATTGAATCTTTGAGTGAAATTACCTCAATCAAGGTACCTATTCTGTCACTAAACCTTTTTAATGTATAAAGATTGAATCTTTGAAAGAACATGAGAGTTTTGAGTTCAACTTATTCGAGTTACCTATGAAGTTGCGAAGAGTGTTTTAATGACTAAAGATTGAATCTTTGAATTAAAATACCTCAATAAAGGTACTTATTTTGTTAGTAGACCTTTTTAATGTATAAAGATTGTATCTTTGAAAGAAAATGAGAGTTTTGAGTTAAACTTATTCATGTTCCCTGTAACGTCCCAAAGACTGTTTTAATGAGTAAATATTGAATCTTTGAATGTAATTACCTCAATCAAGGTAGCTATTATGTCACTAGACCTTTTTAATGTACAAAGATTGAATCTTGGAAAGAAAGTGAGAGTTTTGAGTTTAACTTATTCGAGTTACCTATGAAGTCGCGAAGACTCTTTGAATGAATAAAGATTGAATCTTTGAATGAAATTACCTCAATCGGGGTACCTATTAAGTCACTAGAAATTTTTATTGTATAAAGATTGAATCTTTGAGAAGAAATGAAAGTTATGAGTTAAAGTCATTCGAGTTCTCTTTGACGTCACGAAGAGTGTTTTAATGAGTAAAGATTGAATCTTTGAATGAAACTACCTCAATCAAGGTACCTATTCTACCACTAGACCTTTGTAATGTATAAAGATTGAATCTTTGAAAGAAAATGAGTGTTCTGAGTTTAACTTATTCGAGTTACCTATGAAATCGCAAAGAGTGTTTTAATGACTGAAAATTGAATCTTTGAATGAAAAAAACCACAATAAAGGTACCAATTCTGTTACTAGACCTTTTTAATGTATAAAGATTGAATCTTTGAAATAAAACGAGATTTTTGAGTTAAAGTTATTCGAGTTCCCTATAACGTCCCGAAGAGTGTTTCAATGAGTAAAGATTGAATCATTGAATGAAATTACCTCAATCAAGGTAGCTATTACATCACTAGACCTTTTTATTGTATAAAGATTGAATCTTTGAGAAGAAATGAGAGTTTTGAGTTAAAGTTATTCGAGTTCCCTTTGACGTCACGAAGAGTGTTTTAATGAGTAAAGATTGAATCTTTGAATGAAATTACCTCAATCAAGGTACCTATTCTGTCACTAAACCTTTTTAATGTATAAAGATTGAATCTTTGAAAGAACATTACAGTTTTGAGTTCAACTTATTCGGGTTACCTATGAAGTTGCGAAGAGTGTTTTAATGACTAAAGATTGAATCTTTGAAAGAAAATACCTCAATAAAGGTACTTATTTTGTTAGTAGACCTTTTTAATGTATAAAGATTGTATCTTTGAAAGAAAATGAGAGTTTTGAGTTAAACTTATTCATGTTCCCTGTAACGTCCCAAAGACAGTTTTAATGAGTAAATATTGAATCTTTGAATGTAATTACCTCAATTAAGGTAGCTATTATGTCACTAGACCTTCTTAATGTACAAAGATTGAATCTTGGAAAGAAAGTGAGAGTTTTTAGTTTAACTTATTCGAGTTACCTATGAAGTCGCGAAGAGTGTTTTAATGAACAAAGATTGAATCTTTGAATGAAAACACCTCAATAAAGGTACCTATTATGTTACTAGACCTTTTTAATGTCTAAAGATTGAATCTTTGGAATAAAATGATAGTTCTGAATTTAACTTATTCGATTTACCTATGAAGTCGTGAACTGTGTTTTAATGACTAAATAATGAATCTTTGAATGAAAATACCTTAGTAGAGGTACCTATTATGTTACTAGACCTTTTTAATGTATAAAGATTGAATCTTGGAAAGAAAATGACTGTTTTGAGTTAAACTTATTAGAGTTCCCTATGACATCCCGAAGAGTATTTCAACGAGTAAAGATTGAATCTTTGATTGAAATTACTTGAATCAAGGGACTTATTTTGTCCCTGGACCTTTTATATATAAAGATTCAATCTTTAAAAAGAAATGAGCGTTATGAGTTAAACCTATCCGAGTTCCCTATGACATCCCGAATAGTGTTTTAACGCATGAGGATTGAATCTTTGTATGAAATTACCTCAATAGAGGTACTTATTATGTCACTAGACCTTTGTAATGTATAAATGTTTAATCTTTGAAAGAAAATGAGAGTTTTGAGTTAAACATATTCGAGTTCCCTGCGACGTCTCGAAGAGTGTTTTAAAGAGTAAATATTGAATCTTTGAATGAAATTACCTCAATCAAGGTACCTATTATGTCACTAGACCTTTTTAATGTATAAAGATTGAATATTTGTAAAGAACTACGAGTTCTGAGTTAAAGTTATTTGAGTTCCCTTTGACGTCACGAAGCGTGTTTTAATGAGTAAAGATTGAATCTTTGAACGAAATTATCTCAATCAATGTACCTATTATGTCAGTAGACCTTTTTAATGTATAAAGATGGAATCTTTGAAAAAAAGTGAGAGTATTGACTTTAACTTATTCGAGTTACCTATGAAGTCGCGAAGAGTGTTTTAATGACCAAAGATTAAATCTTCAAATGAAAATTCCTCAATAAAGGAACCTATTATGTTAGTAGATCTTTTTAATGTATAAAGATTGAATCTTTGAAAGAAAATTAGAGTTTTGAGTTAAACTTATTCGAGTTCCTTTTGACATCCTGAAGAGTGTTTTAATGAATAAAGATTGAATCTTTGAATGAAATTACCTCAATCGAGGTACCTATTAAGTCACTAGAAATTTTTACTGTATAACGATTGAATCTTTGAGAAGAAATGAGAGTTTTGAGTTAAAATTATTCAAGATCCCTTTGACGTTACGAAGAGTGTTTTAATGAGTAAAGATTGAATCTTTGAATGAAACTACCTCAATCAAGGTACCTATTCTACCACTAGACCTTTGTAATGTATAAAGATTGAATCTTTGAAAGAAAATGAGTGTTTTGAGTTTAACTTATTCGAGTTACCTATGAAATCGCGAAGAGAGTTTTAATGACTGAAGATTGAATCTTTGAATGAAAAATACCACAATAAAGGTACCAATTCTGTTACTAGACCTTTTTAATGTATAAAGATTGAATCTTTGAAATAAAACGAGATTTTTGAGTTAAAGTTATTCGAGTTCCCTGTAACGTCCCGAAGAGTGTTTTAATGAGTAAAGATTGAATCATTGAATGAAATTACCTCAATCAAGGTTGCTGTTACATCACTAGACCTTTTTATTGTATAAAGATTGAATCTTTGAGAAGAAATGAGAGTTTTGAGTTAAAGTTATTCGAGTTCCCTTTGACGTCACGAAGAGTGTTTTAATGAGTAAAGATTGAATCTTTGAATGAAATTACCTCAATCAAGGTACCTATTCTGTCACTAAACCTTTTTAATGTATAAAGATTGAATCTTTGAAAGAACATTAGAGTTTTGAGTTCAACTTATTCGGGTTACCTATGAAGTTGCGAAGAGTGTTTTAATGACTAAAGATTGAATCTTTGAAAGAAAATACCTCAATAAAGGTACTTATTTTGTTAGTAGACCGTTTTAATATATAAAGATTGTATCTTTGAAAGAAAATGAGAGTTTTGAGTTAAACTTATTCATGTTCCCTGTAACGTCCCAAAGAGTGTTTTAATGAGTAAATATTGAATCTTTGAATGTAAATACCTCAATCAAGGTAGCTATTATGTCACTAGACCTTCTTAATGTACAAAGATTGAATCTTGGAAAGAAAGTGAGAGTTTTGAGTTTAACTTATTCGAGTTACCTATGAAGTCGCGAAGAGTGTTTTAATGAACAAAGATTGAATCTTTGAATGAAAACACCTCAATAAAGGTACCTATTATGTTACTAGACCTTTTTAATGTCTAAAGATTGAATCTTTGGAATAAAATGATAGTTCTGAGTTTAACTTATTCGATTTACCTATGAAGTCGTGAACTGTGTTTTAATGACTAAATAATGAATCTTTGAATGAAAATACCTTAGTAGAGGTACCTATTATGTTAGTAGACCTTTTTAATGTATAAAGATTGAATCTTGGAAAGAAAATGACTGTTTTGAGTTAAACTTATTCGAGTTCCCTATGACATCCCGAAGAGTATTTCAACGAGTAAAGATTGAATCTTTGATTGAAATTACTTGAATCAAGGGACTTATTTTGTCCCTGGACCTTTTATATATAAAGATTCAATCTTTAAAAAGAAATGAGCGTTATGAGTTAAACCTATCCGAGTTCCCTATGACATCCCGAATAGTGTTTTAACGCGTGAGGATTGAATCTTTGTATGAAATTACCTCAATAGTGGTACTTTTTATGTCACTAGACCTTTTTAATGTATAAATGTTTAATCTTTGAAAGAAAATGAGAGTTTTGAGTTAAACATATTCGAGTTCCCTGCGACGTCTCGAAGAGTGTTTTAAAGAGTAAATATTGAATCTTTGAATGAAATTACCTCAATCAAGGTACCTATTATGTCACTAGACCTTTTTAATGTATAAAGATTGAATATTTATAAAGAACTACGAGTTCTTAGTTAAAGTTATTTGAGTTTCCTTTGACGTCACGAAGCGTGTTTTAATGAGTAAAGATTGAATCTTTGAACGAAATTATCTCAATCAATGTACCTATTATGTCAGTAGACCTTTTGAATGTATAAAGATGGATTCTTCGAAAAAAAATGAGAGTATTGAGTTTAACTTAATCGAGTTACCTATGAAGTCGCGAAGAGTGTATTAATGACCAAAGATTGAATCTTCAAATGAAAATTCCTCAATAAAGGAACCTATTATGTTACTAGATCTTTTTGATGTATAAAGATTGAATCTTTGAAAGAAAATTAGAGTTTTGAGTTAAACTTATTCGAGTTCCTTTTGACATCCTGAAGAGTGTTCTAATGAATAAAGATTGAATCTTTGAATGAAATTACCTCAATCGAGGTACCTATTAAGTCACTAGAAATTTTTATTGTATAAAGATTGAATCTTTGAGAAGAAATGAGAGTTTTGAGTTAAAGTTATTCGAGTTCCCTTTGACGTCACGAAGAGTGTTTTAATGAGTAAAGATTGAATCTTTGAATGAAACTACCTCAATCAAGGTACCTATTCTACCACTAGACCTTTGTAATGTATAAAGATTGAATCTTTGAAAGAAAATGAGTGTTTTGAGTTTAACTTATTCGAGTTACCTATGAAATCGCGAAGAATGTTTTAATGACTGAAGATTGAATATTTGAATGAAAAATACCACAATAAAGGTACCAATTCTGTTACTAGACCTTTTTAATGTATAAAGATTGAATCTTTGAAAGAAAATGAGATTTTTTAGTTAAACTTATTCGAGTTCCCTGTAACGCCCCGAAGAGTGTTTTAATGAGTAAAGATTGAATCATTGAATGAAATTACCTCAATCAAGGTAGCTATTACATCACTAGACCTTTTTAATTTATAAAGATTGACGTTTTGAAAAGAAATGAGTGTTTCGAGTTAAAGTTATTCAAGTTTCCTTTGACGTCACGAAGAGTGTTTTAATGAGTAAAGATTGAATCTTTGAATGAAATTACCTCAATGAAGGTACCTATTCTATCACTAAACCTTTTTAATGTATAAAGATTGAATCTTTAAAAGAACATGAGAGTTTTGAGTTCAACTTATTCGAGTTACCTATGAAGTTGCGAAGAGTGTTTTAGTGACTAAAGATTGAATCTTTGAATGAAAATACCTCAATAAAGGTACTTATTTTGTTAGTAGACCTTTTTAATGTATAAAGATTGTATCTTTGAAAGAAAATGAGAGTTTTGAGTTAAACTTATTCATGTTCCCTGGAACATCCCAAAGAGTGTTTTAATGAGTAAACATTGAATCTTTGAATGTATTTACCTCAATCAAGGTAGCTATTATGTCACTAGACCTTTTTAATGTACAAAGATTGAATCTTGGAAAGAAAGTGAGAGTCTTGAGTTTAACTTATTCGAGTAACCTTTGAAGTCGCGAAGAGTGTTTTAATGAATAAAGATTGAATCTTTGAATGAAAACACCTCAATAAATGTACCTATTGTGTTACTAGACCTTTTTAATGTCTAAAGATTGAATCTTTGGAATAAAATGATAGTTCTGAGTTTAACTTATTCGATTTACCTACGAAGTCGTGAACAGTGTTTTAATGACTAAATAATTAATCTTTGAATGAAAATACCTTAGTAGAGGTACCTATTATATTACTAGGCCTTTTTAATGTATAAAGATTGAATCTTGGAAAGAAAATGACTGTTTTGAGTTAAACTTATTCGAGTTCCCTATGACGTCCCGAAGAGTATTTCAATGAGTAAAGATTGAATCTTTGATTGAAATTACTTGAATCAAGGGACTTATTTTGTCCCTGGACCTTTTATATATAAAGATTGAATCTTTAAAAAGAAATGAGCGTTATGAGTTAAACCTATCCGAGTTCCCTATGACGTCCCGAAGAGTGTTTTAACGCGTGAGGATTGAATCTTTGTATGAAATTACCTCAATAGAGGTACTTATTATGTCACTAGACCTTTTTAATGTATAAATGTTTAATCTTTGAAAGAAAATGAGAGTTTTGAGTTAAACATATTCGAGTTCCATGCGACGTCTCGAAGAGTGTTTTAAAGAGTAAATATTGAATCTTTGAATGAAATTACCTCAATCAAGGTACCTATTATGTCACTAGACCTTTTTAATGTATAAAGATTGAATATTTGTAAAGAACTATTAGTTCTGAGTTAAAGTTATTTGAGTTCCCTTTGACGTCACGAAGCGTGTTTTAATGAGTAAAGATTGAATCTTTGAACGAAATTATCTCAATCAATGTAACTATTATGTCAGTAGACCTTTTTAATGTATAAAGATGGAATCTTTGAAAAAAAATGAGAGTATTGGGTTTAACTTATTCGAGTTACCTATGTAGTCGCGAAGAGTGTTTTAATGACCAAAGATTGAATCTTCAAATGAAAATTCCTCAATAAAGGAACCTATTATGTTACTAGATCTTTTTGATGTATTTAGATTGAATCTTTGAAAGAAAATTAGAGTTTTGAGTTAAACTTATTCGAGTTCCTTTTTACATCCCGAAGATTGTTTTAATGAATAAATATTGAATCTTTGAATGAAATTATCTCAATCGAGGTACCTATTAAGTCATTAGAAATTTTTATTGTATAAAGATTGAATCTTTGAGAAGAAATGAGAGTTTTGAGTTAAAATTATTGGAGTTCCCTTTGACGTCACGAAGAGTGTTTTAATGAGTAAAGATTGAATCTTTTAATGAAACTACCTCAATCAAGGTACCTATTCTGCCACTAGACCTTTGTAACGTATAAAGATTGAATCTTTGAAAGAAAATGAGTGTTTTGAGTTTAACTTATTCGAGTTACCTATGAAATCGCGAAGAGTGTTTTAATGACTGACGATTGAATCTTTGAATGAAAAATACCACAATAAAGGTACCAATTCTGTTACTAGACCTTTTTAATGTATAAAGATTGAATCTTTGAAAAAAAATGAGATTTTTGAGTTAAACTTCTTCAAGTTCCCTGTAATGTCCCTAAGAGTGTTTTAATGAGTATAGATTGAATCATTGAATGAAATTACCTCAATCAAGGTAGCTATTACATCACTAGACCTTTTTAATTTATAAAGATTGACGTTTTGAAAAGAAATGAGTGTTTCGAGTTAAAGTTATTCAAGTTCCCTTTGACGTCACGAAGAGTGTTTTAATGAGTAAATATTGAATCTTTGAATGAAATTACCTCAATCAAGGTACCGATTCTGTCACTAAACCTTTTTAATGTATAAAGATTGAATCTTTGAAAGAACATGAGAGTTTTGAGTTCAACTTATTTGAGTTACCTACGAAGTTGCGAAGAGTGTTTTAATGACTAAAGATTGAATCTTTGAATGAAAATACCTCAATAAAGGTACTTATTTTGTTAGTAGACCTTTTTAATGTATAAAGATTGTATCTTTGAAAGAAAATGAGAGTTTTGAGTTAAACTTATTCATGTTCCCTATAACGTCCCAAAGACTGTTTTAATGAGTAAATATTGAATCTTTGAATGTAATTACCTCAATCAAGGTAGCTATTATGTCACTAGACCGTTTTAATGTACAAAGATTGAATCTTGGAAAGAAAGTGAGAGTTTTGGGTTTAACTTATTCGAGTTACCTATGAAGTCGCGAAGAGCCTTTGAATGAATAAAGATTGAATCTTTGAATAAAATTACCTCAATCGAGGTACCTATTAAGTCACTAGAAATTTTTATTGTATAAAGATTGAATCTTTGAGAAGAAATGAGAGTTTTGAGTTAAAGTTATTCGAGTTCCCTTTCACGTCACGAAGAGTGTTTTAATGAGTAAAGATTGAATCTTTGAATGAAACTACCTCAATCAAGGTACCTATTCTACCACTAGACCTTTGTAATGTATAAAGATTGAATCTTTGAAAGAAAATGAGTGTTTTGAGTTTAACTTATTCGAGTTACCTATGAAATCGCGAAGAGTGTTTTAATGACTGAAGATTGACTCTTTGAATGAAAAATACCACAATAAAGGTACCAATTCTGTTACTAGACCTTTTTAATGTATAAAGATTGAATCTTTGAAAGAAAATGAGATTTTTGAGTTAAACTTATTCGAGTTCCCTATAACGTCCCGAAGAGTGTTTTAATGAGTAAAGATTGAATCATTGAATGAAATTACCTCAATCAAGGTAGCTATTACATCACTAGACCTTTTTAATTTATAAAGATTGACGTTTTGAAAAGAAATGAGTGTTTCGAGTTAAAGTTATTCAAGTTCCCTTTGACGTCACGAAGAGTGTTTTAAGGAGTAAAGATTGAATCTTTGAATGAAATTACCTCAATCAAGGTACCTATTCTATCACTAATCCTTTTTAATGTATAAAGATTGAATCTTTGAAAGAACATGAGAGTTTTGAGTTCAACTTATTCGAGTTACCTATGAAGTTGCGAAGAGTGTTTTAATGACTAAAGATTGAATCTTTGAATGAAAATACCTCAATAAAGGTACTTATTTTGTTAGTAGACCTTTTTAATGTATAAAGATTGTATCTTTGAAAGAAAATGAGAGTTTTGAGTTAAACTTATTCATGTTCCCTGTAACGTCCCAAAGAGTGTTTTAATGAGTAAACATTGAATCTTTGAATGTAATTACCTCAATCAAGGTAGCTATTATGTCACTAGACCTTTTTAATGTACAAAGATTGAATCTTGGAAAGAAAGTGAGAGTTTTGAGTTTAACTTATTCGAGTTACCTTTGAAGTCGCGAAGAGTGTTTTAATGAATAAAGATTGAATCTTTGAATGAAAACACTTCAATAAAGGTACCTATTATGTTACTAGACCTTTTTAATGTCTAAAGATTGAATCTTTGGAATAAAATGATAGTTCTGAGTTTAACTTATTCGATTTACCTATGAAGTCGTGAACAGTGTTTTAATGACTAAATAATGAATCTTTGAATGAAAATACCTTAGTAAAGGTACCTATTATAATGAATATTTGAGTTAAAGTTATTCTAGTTACCTACGAAGTCGTGAAGAGTATTTTAATAACTAAATAATGAATATTTGAATGAAACTACCTCAATCAAGGTACCTATTCTACCACTAGACCTTTGTAATGTATAAAGATTGAATCTTTGAAAGAAAATGAGTGTTTTGAGTTTAACTTATTCGAGTTACCTATGAAATCGCGAAAATTGTTTTAATGACTGAAGATTGAATCTTTGAATGAAAAATACCACAATAAAGGTAACAATTCTGTTACTAGACCTTTTTAATGTATAAAGATTGAGTCTTTGAAAGAAAATGAGATTTTTGAGTTAAACTTATTCGAGTTCCCTGTAACGTCCCGAAGAGTATTTTAATGAGTAAAGTTGAATCATTGAATGAAATTACCTCAATCAAGGTAGCTATTACATCACTAGACCTTTTTAATTTATAAAGATTGACGTTTTGAAAAGAAATGAGTGTTTCGAGTTAAAGTTATTCAAGTTCCCTTTGACGTCACGAAGAGTGTTTTAATGACTAAAGATTGAATCTTTGAATGAAATTACCTCAATCAAGGTACCTATTCTATCACTAAACCTTTTTAATGTATAAAGATTGAATCTTTGAAAGAACATGAGAGTTTTGAGTTCAACTTATTCGAGTTACCTATGAAGTTGCGAAGAGTGTTTTAATGACTAAAGATTGAATCTTTGAAAGAAAATACCTCAATAAAGGTACTTATTTTGTTAGTAGACCTTTTTAATGTATAAAGATTGTATCTTTGAAATAAAATAAGAGTTTTGAGTTCAATTTATTCATGTTCCCTGTAACGTCCCAAAGAGTGTTTTAATGAGTAAATATTGAATCTTTGAATGTAATTACCTCAATCAAGGTAGCTATTATGTCACTAGACCTTTTTAATGTACAAAGATTGAATCTTGGAAAGAAAGTGAGAGTTTTGAGTTTAACTTATTCGAGTTACCTTTGAAGTCGCGAAGAGTGTTTTAATGAATAAAGATTGAATCTTTGAATGAAAACACCTCAATAAAGGTACCTATTATGTTACTAGACCTTTTTAATGTCTAAAGATTGAATCTTTGGAATAAAATGATAGTTCTGAGTTTAACTTATTCGATTTACCTATGAAGTCACGAACAGTGTTTTAATGACTAAATAATGAATCTTTGAATGAAAATACCTTAGTAGAGGTACCTATTATGTTACTAGACCTTTTTAATGTATAAAGATTGAATCTTGGAAAGAAAATGACTGTTTTGAGTTAAACTTATTCGAGTTCCCTATGACATCCCGAAGAGTATTTCAACGAGTAAAGATTGAACCTTTGATTGAAATTACTTGAATCAAGGGACTTATTTTGTCCCTGGACCTTTTATATATAAAGATTGAATCTTTAAAAAGAAATGAGCGTTATGAGTTAAACCTATCCGAGTTCCCTATGACGTCCCGAATAGTGTTTTAACGCTTGAGGATTGAATCTTTGTATGAAATTACCTCAATAGAGGTACTTATTATGTCACTAAACCTTTTTAATGTATAAAGGTTTAATCTTTGAAAGAAAACGAGAGTTTTGAGTTAAACATATTCGAGTTCCCTGCGACGTCTCGAAGAGTGTTTTAAAGAGTAAATATTGAATATTTGAATGAAATTACCTCAATCAAGGTACCTATTATGTCACTAGACCTTTTTAATGTATAAAGATTGAATACTTGTAAAGAATTACGAGTTTTGAGTTAAAGTTATTTAAGTTACCTTCGACGTCACGAAGCGTGGTTTAATGAGTAAAGATTGAAACTTTGAACGAAATTATCTCAATCAATGTACCTATTATGTTAGTAGACCTTTTTAATGTATGAAGATGGAATCTTTGAAAAAAATGAGAGTATTGAGTTTAACTTATTCGAGTTACCTATGAAATCGCGAAGAGTGTTTTAATGACTGAAGATTGAATCTTTGAATGAAAAAAACCACAATAAAGGTACCAATTCTGTTACTAGACCTTTTTAATGTATAAAGATTGAATCTTTGAAAGAAAATGAGATTTTTTAGTTAAACTTATTCGAGTTCCCTGTAACGTCCCGAAGAGTGTTTTAATGAGTAAAGATTGAATCATTGAATGAAATTACCTCAACCAAGGTAGCTATTACATCACTAGACCTTTTTAATTTTTAAAGATTGACGTTTTGAAAAGAAATGAGTGTTTCGAGTTAAAGTTATTCAAGTTCCCTTTGACGTCACGAAGAGTGTTTTAATGACTAAAGATTGAATCTTTGAATGAAATTACCTCAATCAAGGTACCTATTCTATCACTAAACCTTTTTAATGTATAAAGATTAAATCTTTGAAAGAACATGAGAGTTTTGAGTTCAACTTATTCGAGTTACCTATGAAGTTGCGAAGTGTGTTTTAATGACTAAAGATTGAATTTTTGAATGAAAATACCTCAATAAAGGTACTTATTTTGTTAGTAGACCTTTTTAATGTATAAAGATTGTATCTTTGAAAGAAAATAAGAGTTTTGAGTTAAACTTATTCATGTTCCCTGTAACGTCCCAAAGAGTGTTTTAATGAGTAAATATTGAATCTTTGAATGTAATTACCTCAATCAAGGTTGCTATTATGTCACTAGACCTTTTTAATGTACAAGATTGAATCTTGGAAAGAAAGGGAGAGTTTTGAGTTTAACTTATTCGAGTTACCTTTGAAGTCGCGAAGAGTGTTTTAATGAATAAAGATTGAATCTTTGAATGAAAACACCTCAATAAAGGTACCTATTATGTTACTAGACCTTTTTAATGTCTAAAGATTGAATCTTTGGAATAAAATGATAGTTCTGAGTTTAACTTATTCGATTTACCTATGAAGTCGTGAACAGTGTTTTAATGACTAAATAATGAATCTTTGAATGAAAATACCTTAGTAGAGGTACCTATTATGTTACTATACCTTTTTAATGTATAAAGATTGAATCTTGGAAAGAAAATGACTATTTTGAGTTAAACTTATTCGAGTTCCCTATGACATCACGAAGAGTATTTCAACGAGTAAAGATTGAATCTTTGATTGAAATTACTTGAATCAAGGGACTTATTTTGTCCCTGGTCCTTTTATATATAAAGACTGAATCCTTAAAAAAAAATGAGCGTTATGAGTTAAACCTATCCGAGTTCCCTATGACGTCCCGAAGAGTGTTTTAACTCGTGAGGATTGAATCTTCGTACGAAATTACCTCAATAGAGGTACTTATTATGTAACTAGACCTTTTTAATGTATAAATGTTTAATCTTTGAAAGAAAATGAGAGTTTTGAGTTAAACATATTCGAGTTCCATGCGACGTCTCGAAGAGTGTTTTAAAGAGTAAATATTGAATCTTTGAATGAAATTACCTCAATCAAGGTACCTATTATGTCACTAGACCTTTTTAATGTATAAAGATTGAATATTTGTAAAGAACTACTAGTTCTGAGTTAAAGTTATTTGAGTTCCCTTTAACGTCACGAAGCGTGTTTTAATGAGTAAAGATTGAATCTTTGAACGAAATTATCTCAATCAATGTAACTATTATGTCAGTAGACCTTTTTAATGTATAAAGATGGAATCTTTGAAAAAAAATGAGAGTATTGAGTTTAACTTATTCGAGTTACCTATGAAGTCGCGAAGAGTGTTTTAATGACCAAAGATTGTATCTTCAAATGAAAATTCCTCAATAAAGGAACCTATTATGTTACTAGATCTTTTTGATGTATAAAGATTGAATCTTTGAAAGAAAATTAGAGTTTTGAGTTAAACTTATTCGAGTTCCTTTTGACATCCCGGAGAGTGTTTTAATGAATAAAGATTGAATATTTGAATGAAATTACCTCAATCGAGGTACCTATTAAGTCACTAGAAATTTTTATTGTATAAAGATTAAATCTTTGAGAAGAAATGAGAGTTTTGAGTTAAAATTATTCGAGTTCCCTTTGACGTCACGAAGAGTGTTTTAATGAGTAAAGATTGAATCTTTGAATGGAACTACCTCAATCAATCTACCTATTCTACCACTAGACCTTTGTAATGTATAAAGATTAAATCTTTGAAAGAAAATGAGTGTTTTGAGTTTAACTTATTCGAGTTACCTATGAAGTCGCGAAGAGAGTTTTGAGTTTAACTTATGTGACTAGACCTTTTTAATGTCTAAAGATTGAATCTTTGGAATAAAATGATAGTTCTGAGTTTAACTTATTCGATTTACCTATGAAGTCGTGAACAGTGTTTTAATGACTAAATAATGAATCTTTGAATGAAAATACCTTAGTAGAGGTACCTATTATATTACTAGACCTTTTTAATGTATAAAGATTGAATCTTGGAAAGAAAATGACTGTTTTGAGTTAAACTTATTCGAGTTCCCTATGACATCCCGAAGAGTATTTCAACGAGTAAAGATTGAATCTTTGATTAAAATTACTTGAATCAAGGGACTTATTTTGTCCCTGGACCTTTTATATATAAAGATTGAATCTTTAGTAAGAAATGAGCGTTATGAGTTAAACCTATCCGAGTTCCCTATGACGTCCCGAATAGTGTTTTAACGCGTGAGGATTGAATCTTTGTATGAAATTACCTCAATAGAGGTACTTATTATATCACTAGACCTTTTTAATGTATAAAGGTTTAATCTTTGAAAGAAAATGAGAGTTTTGAGTTAAACATATTCGAGTTCCCTACGACGTCTCGAAGAGTGTTTTAAAGAGTAAATATTGAATCTTTGAATGAAATTACCTCAATCAAGGTACCTATTATGTCACTAGACATTTTTAATGTAGAAAGATTGAATATTTGTAAAGAACTACGAGTTTTGAGTTAAAGTTATTTGAGTTCCCTTTGACGTCACGAAGCGTGTTTTACAGAGTAAAGATTGAATCTTTGAACGAAATTATCTCAATCAATGTACCTATTATGTCAGTAGACCTTTTTAATGTATAAAGATGGAATCTTCGAAAAAAATGAGAGTATTGAGTTTAACTTATTCGAGTTAACTATGAAGTCGCGAAGAGTGTTTTAATGACCAAAGATTGAATCTTCAAATGAAAATTTCACAATAAAGGAACCTATTATGTTACTAGATCTTTTTGATGTATAAAGACTGAATCTTTGAAAGAAAATGAGTGTTTTGAGTTTAACTTATTCGAGTTACCTATGAAATCGCGAAGAGTGTTTTAATGACTGAAGATTGAATCATTGAATGAAAAATACCACAATAAAGGTACCAATTATGTTACTAGACCTTTTTAATGTATAAAGATTGAATCTTTGAAAGAAAATGAGATTTTTGAGTTAAACTTATTCGAGTTCCCTGTAACGTCCCGAAGAGTGTTTTAATGAGTAATCATTGAATGAAATTACCTCAATCAAGGTAGCTATTACATCATTAGACCTTTTAATTTATAAAGATTGACGTTTTGAAAAGAAATGAGTGTTTCGAGTTAATGTTATTCAAGTTCCCTTTGACGTCACGAAGAGTGTTTTAATGAGTAAAGATTGAATCTTTGAATGAAATTACCTCAATCAAGGTACCTATTCTGTCACTAAACCTTTTTAATGTATAAAGATTGAATCTTTGAAAGAACATGAGAGTTTTGAGTTCAACATATTCGGGTTACTTATGAAGTTTCGAAGAGTGTTTGAATGACTAAAGATTGAATCTTTGAATGAAAATACCTCAATAAAGGTACTTATTTTGTTAGTAGACCTTTTTAATGTATAAAGATTGTATCTTTGAAAGAAAATGAGAGTTTTGAGTTGAACTTATTCATGTTCCCTATAACGTCCCAAAGAGTGTTTTAATGAGTAAATATTGAATCTTTGAATGTAATTACCTGAATCAAGGTAGCTATTATGTCACTAGACCTTTTTAATGTACAAAGATTGAATCTTGGAAAGAAAGTGAGAGTTTTGAGTTTAACTTATTCGAGTTACCTATGAAGTCGCGAAGAATGTTTTAATGAATAAAGATTGAATCTTTGAATGAAAACACCTCAATAAAGGAACCTATTATATTACTAGACCTTTTTATTGTCTAAAGATTGAATCTTTGGAATAAATTGATAGTTCTGAGTTTAACTTATTCGATTTACCTATGAAGTCGTGAACAGTGTTTTAATGACTAAATAATGAATCTTTGAATGAAAATACCTTAGTAGAAGTACCTATTATGTTACTAGACCTTTTTAATGTATAAAGATTGAATCTTGGAAAGAAAATGACTGTTTTGAGTTAAACTTATTCGAGTTCCCTATGACATCCCGAAGAGTATTTCAACGAGTAAAGATTGAATCTTTGATTGAAATTACTTGAATCAAGGGACTTATTTTGTCCCTGGACCTTTTATATATAAAGATTGAATCTTTAAAAAGAAATGAGCGTTATGAGTTAAACCTATCCGAGTTCCCTATGACGTCCCGAATAGTGTTTTAACGCGTGAGGACTGAATCTTTGTATGAAATTACCTCAATAGAGGTACTTCTTATGTCACTAGACCTTTTTAATGTATAAAGGTTTAATCTTTGAAAGAAAATGAGAGTTTTGAGTTAAACATATTCGAGTTCCTTGCGACGTCTCCAAGAGTGTTTTAAAGAGTAAATATTGAATCTTTGAATGAAATTACCTCAATCAAGGTACCTATTATGTCACTAGCCCTTTTTAATGTATAAAGATTGAATATTTGTAAAGAACTACGAGTTTTGAGTTAAAGTTATTTGAGTTCCCTTTCACGTCACGAAGCGTGTTTTAATGAGTAAAGATTGAATCTTTGAACGAAATTAACTCAATCAATGTACCTATTATGTCAGTAGACCTTTTTAATGTATAAAGATGGAATCTTTGAAAAAAGTGAGAGTATTGAGTTTAACTTATTCGAGTTACCTATGAAGTCGCGAAGAGTGTTTTAATGACCAAAGATTGAATCTTCAAATGAAAATTTCTCAATAAAGGATCCTATTATGTTACTAGATCTTTTTGATGTATAAAGACTGAATCTTGGAAAGAAAATTAGAGTTTTGAGTTAAACTTATTCGAGTTCCTTTTGACATCCCGAAGAGTGTTTTAATGAATAAAGATTGAATCTTTGAATGAAATTACCTCAATCGAGGTACCTATTAAGTCACTAGAAATTTTTATTGTATTAAGATTGAATCTTTGAAAAGAAATGAGAGTTTTGAGTAAAAGTTATTCGAGTTCCCTTTGACGTCACGAAGAGTGTTTTAATGAGTAAAGATTGAATCTTTGAATAAAATTACCTCAATCAAGGTACCTATTCTACCACTAGACCTTTGTAATGTATAAAGATTGAATCTTTGAAAGAAAATGAGTGTTTTGAGTTTAACTTATTCGAGTTACCTATGAAATCGCGAAGAGTGTTTTAATGACTTAAGATTAAATCTTTGAATGAAAAATACCACAATAAAGGTACCAATTCTGTTACTAGACCTTTTTAATGTATAAAGATTGAATCTTTGAAAGAAAATGAGATTTTTGAGTTAAACTTATTCGAGTTCCCTGTAATGTCCCGAAGAGTGTTTTAATAAGTAATGATTGAATCATTGAATGAAATCACCTCAATCAAGGTAGCTATTACATCACTAGACCTTTTTAATTTATAAAGATTGACGTTTTGAAAAGAAATGAGTGTTTCGAGTTAAAGTTATTCAAGTTCCCTTTGACGTCACGAAGTGTGTTTTAATGAGTAAAGATTGAATCTTTGAATGAAATTACCTCAATCAAGGTACCTATTCTGTCACTAAACCTTTTTAATGTATAAAGATTGAATCTTTGAAAGAACATGAGAGTTTTGAGTTCAACTTATTTGGGTTACCTATGAAGTTGCGAAGAGTGTTTCAATGACTAAAGATTGAATCTTTGAATGAAAATACCTCAATAAAGGTACTTATTTTGTTAGTAGACTTTTTTAATGTTTAAAGATTGTATCTTTGAAAGAAAATGAGAGTTTTGAGTTAACTTATTCATGTTCCCTATAACGTCCCAAAGAGTGTTTTAATGAGTAAATATTGAATCTTTGAATGTAATTACCTCAATCAAGGTAGCTATTATGTCACTAGACCTTTTTAATGTACAAAGATTGAATCTTGGAAAGAAAGTGAGAGTTTTGAGTTTAACTTATTCGAGTTACCTATGAAGTCGCGAAGAGTGTTTTAATGAATAAAGATTGAATCTTTGAATGAAAAAACCTCAATAAAGGTACCTATTATGTTACTAGACCTTTTTAATGTCTAAAGATTGAATCTTTGGAATAAAATGATAGTTCTGAGTTTAACTTATTCGATTTACCTACGAAGTCGTGAACTGTGTTTTAATGACTAAATAATGAATCTTTGAATGAAAATAACTTAGTTGAGGTACCTATTATGTTACTAGAACTTTTTAATGTATAAAGATTGAATCTTGGAAAGAAAATGACTGTTTTGAGTTAAACTTATTCGAGTTCCCTATGACATCCCGAAGAGTATTTCAACGAGTAAAGATTGAATCTTTGATTGAAATTACTTCAATCAAGGGACTTATTTTGTCCCTGGACCTTTTATATATAAAGATTGAATCTTTAAAAAGAAATGAGCGTTATGAGTTAAACCTATCCGAGTTCCCTATGACGTCCCGAATAGTGTTTTAACGCGTGAGGATTGAATCTTTGTATGAAATTACCTCAATAGAGGTACTTATTATGTCACTAGACCTTTTTAATGTATAAAGGTTAAATCTTTGAAAGGAAATGAGAGTTTTGAGTTAAACATATTCGAGTTCCCTGCGACGTCTCGAAGAGTGTTTTAAAGAGTAAATATTGAATCTTTGAATGAAATTACCACAATCAAGGTACCTATTATGTCACAAGACATTTTTAATGTATAAAGATTGACTATTTGTAAAGAACTACGAGTTTTGAGTTAAAGTTATTTGAGTTCCCTTTGACGTCACGAAGCGTGTTTTAATGAGTAAAGATTGAATCTTTGAACGAAATTATCTCAATCAATGTACCTATTATGTCAGTAGACCTTTTTAATGTATAAAGATGGAATCTTTGAATAAAATGAGAGTATTAAGTTTAACTTATTCGAGTTACCTATGAAGTCGCGAAGAGTGTTTTAATGACCAAAGATTGAATATTCAAATGAAAATTCCTCAATAAAGGAACCTATTATGTTACTAGATCTTTTTGATGTATAAAGATTGAATCTTTATAAGAAAATTAGAGTTTTGAGTTAAACTTTTTCGACTTCCTTTTGACATCCCGAAGAGTGTTTTAATGAATAGAGATTGAATCATTGAATAAAATTACCTCAATCGAGGTACCTATTAAGTCACAAGAAATTTTTATTGTATAAAGATTGAATCTTTGAAAAGAAATGAGAGTTTTGAGTTAAAGTTATTCGAGTTCCCTTTGACGTCACGAAGAGTGTTTTAATGAGTAAAGATTGAATCTTTGAATGAAATTACCTCAATGAAGGTACATATTCTACAACTAGACCTTTGTAATGTATAAAGATTGAATCTTTGAAACAAAATGAGTGTTTTGAGTTTAACTTATTCGAGTTACCTATGAAATCGCGAAGAGTGTTTTAATGACTGAAGATTGAATCTTTGAATGAAAAATACCACAATAAAGGTACCAATTCTGTTACTAGACCTTTTTAATGTATAAAGACTGAATCTTTGAAAGAAAATGACATTTTTGTGTTAAACTTATTTGAGTTTCTTGTAACCTCCCGAAGAGTGTTTTAATGAGTAAAGATTGAATCGTTGAATGAAATTACCTCAATAAGGGTAGCTATTACATCACTAGACCTTTTTAAGTTATAAAGATTGACGTTTTGAAAAGAAATGGGTGTTTTGAGTTAAAGTTATTCAAGTTCCCTTTGACGTCACGAAGAGTGTTTTAATGAGTAAAGATTGAATCTTTGAATGAAATTACCTCAATCAAGGTACCTATTCTGTCACTAAATCTTTTTAATGTATAAAGATTGAATCTTTGAAAGAACATGAGAGTTTTGAGTTCAACTTATTCGGGTTACCTATGAAGTTTCGAAGAGTGTTTTAATGACTAAAGATTGAATCTTTGAATGAAAATACCTCAATAAGGGTACTTATTTTGTTAGTAGACATTTTTAATGTATAAAGATTGTATCTTTGAAAGAAAATGAGAGTTTTGAGTTAAACTTATTCATGTTCCCTGTAACGTCTCAAAGAGTGTTTTAATGTGTAAATATTGAATCTTTGAATGTAATTACCTCAATCAAGGTAGCTATTATGTCACTAGACCTTTTTAATGTACAAAGATTGAATCTTGGAAAGAAAGTGAGAGTTTTGAGTTTAACTTATTCGAGTTACCTATGAAGTCGCGAAGAGTGTTTTAATGAATAAAGATTGAATCTTTGAATCAAAACACCTCAATAAAGGTACCTATTATGTAACTAGACCTTTTTAATGTCTAAAGATTGAATCTTTGGAATAAAATAATAGTTCTGAGTTTAACTTATTCGATTTACCTATGAAGTCGTGAACAGTGTTTTAATGACTAAATAATGAATCTTTGAATGAAAATATCTTAGTAGAGGTACCTATTATGTTACTAGACCTTTTTAATGTATAAAGATTGAATCTTGGAAAGAAAATGACTATTTTGAGTTAAACTTATTCGAGTTTCCTATGACATCCCGAAGAGTATTTCAACGAGTAAAGATTGAATCTTTGATTGAAATTACTTGAATCAAGGGACTTATTTTGTCCCTGGACCTTTTATATATAAAGATTGAATCTTTAAAAAGAAATGAGCGTTATGAGTTAAACCTATCCGAGTTCCCTATGACGTCCCGAATTGTGTTTTAACGCGTGAGGATTGAATCGTTGTATGAAATTACCTCAATAGAGGTACTTATTGTGTCACTAGACCTTTTTAATGTATAAAGGTTTAATCTTTGAAAGAAAATGAGAGTTTTGAGTTAAACATATTCGAGTTCCCTGCGACGTCTCGAAGAGTGTTTTAAAGAGTAAATATTGAATCTTTGAATGAAATTACTTCAATCAAGGTACCTATTATATCACAAGACATTTTTAATGTATAAAGATTGAATATTTGTAAAGAACTACGAGTTTTGAGTTAAAGTTATTTGAGTAAAGAACTACGAAGCGTGTTTTAATGAGTACAGATTGAATCTTTGAACGAAATTATCTCAATCAATGTACCTATTATGCCAGTAGACCTTTTTAATGTATAAAGATGGAATCTTTGAAAAAAATGAGAGTATTGAGTTTAACTTATTCGAGTTACCTATGAAGTCGCGAAGAGTGTTTTAATGACCAAAGATTGAATCTTCAAATGAAAATTCCTCAATAAAGGAACCTATTATGTTACTAGATCTTTTTGATGTATAAAGATTGAATCTTTGAAAGAAAATTAGAGTTTTGAGTTAAACTTATTCGAGTTCCTTTTGACATCCCGAAGAGATGTTTTAATGAATAAAGATTGAATGTTTGAATGAAATTACCTCAGTCGAGGTACCTATTAAGTCACTAGAAATTTTTATTGTATAAAGATTGAATCTTTGAAAAGAAATGAAAGTTTTGAGTTAAAGTTATTCGAGTTCCCTTTGACGTCACGAAGAGTGTTTTAATGAATAAAGATTGAATCTTTGAATGAAATTACCTCAATCAAGGTACCTATTCTACAACTAGACCTTTGTAATGTATAAAGATTGAATCTTTGAAAGAAAATGAGTGTTTTGAGTTTAACTTATTCGAGTTACCTACGAAATCGCGAAGAGTGTTTTAATGACTGAAGATTGAATCTTTGAATGAAAAACACCACAATAAAGGTACCAATTCTGCTACTAGACCTTTTTAATGTATAAAGATTGAATCTTTGAAAGAAAATGAGATTTTTGAGTTAAACTTATTCGAGTTCCCGGTAACGTCCCGAAGAGTGTTTTAACGAGTAAAGATGGAATTATTGAATGAAATTACCTCATTCAAGGTAGCTATTACATCACTAGAGCTTTTCAATTTATAAAGATTGACGTTTTGAAAAGAAATGAGTGCTTCGAGTTAAAGTTATTCAAGTTCCCTTTGACGTCACGAAGAGTGTTTTAATGAGTAAAGATTGAATCCTTGAACGAAATTACCTCAATCAAGGTACCTATTCTGTCACTAAACCTTTTTAGTGTATAAAGACTGAATCTTTGAAAGAACATGAGAGTTTTGAGTTCAAGTTATTCGGGTTACCTATGAAGTTGCGAAGAGTGTTTTAATGACTAAAGATTGAATCTTTGTATGAAAATACCTCAATAAAGGTACTTATTTTGCTAGTAGACCTTTTCAATGTATAAAGATTGTATCTTTGAAAGAAAATGAGAGTTTTGAGTTAAACTTATTCATGTTCCCTGTAACATCCCAAAGAGTGTTTTAATGAGTAAATATTGAATCTTTGAATGTAATTACCTCAATCAAGGTAGCTATTATGTCGCTATACCTTTTTAATGTACAAAGATTGAATCTTGGAAAGAAAGTGAGAGTTTTGAGTTTAACTTATTCGTGTTACCTATGAAGTCGCAAAGAGTGTTTTAATGAATAAAGATTGAATCTTTGATTGAAAACACCCTAATAAAGGTACCTATTATGTTACTAGACCTTTTTAATGTCTAAAGATTGAATCTTTGGAATAAAATGATAGTTCTGAGTTTAATTTATTCGATTTACCTATGAAGTCGTGAACAGTGTTTTAATGACTAAATAATGAATCTTTGAATGAAAATACCCTAGTAAAGGTACCGATTATGTTACTAGACCTTTTTAATGTATAAAGATTGAATCTTGAAAAGAAAATGACTGTTTTGAGTTAAACGTATTCGAGTTTCCTATGACATCCCGAAGAGTATTTCAACGAGTAAAGATTGAATCTTTGATTGAAATTACTTGAATCAAGGGACTTATTTTGTCCCTGGACCTTTTATATATATAAGGATTGAATCTTTGTATGAAATTACCTCAATAGAGGTACTTATTGTGTCACTAGACCTTTTTAATGTATAAAGGTTTAATCTTTGAAAGAAAATGAGAGTTTTGAGTTAAACATATTCGAGTTCCCTGCGACGTCTCGAAGAGTGTTTTAAAGAGTAAATATTGAATCTTTGAATGAAATTACTTCAATCAAGGTACCTATTATGTCACAAGACATTTTTTAATGTATAAAGATTGAATATTTGTAAAGAACTATGAGTTTTGAGTTAAAGTTATTTGAGTTCCCTTTGACGTCACGAAGTGTGTTTTAATGAGTAAAGATTGAATCTTTGAACGAAATTATCTCAATCAATGTACCTATTATGTCAGTAGACCTTTTTAATGTATAAAGATGGAATCTTTGAAAAAAATGAGAGTATTGAGTTTAACTTATTCGAATTACCTATGAAGTCGCGAAGAGTGTTTTAATGACCAAAGATTGAATCTTCAAATGAAAATTCCTCAATAAAGGAACCTATTATGTTACTAGATCTTTTTGATGTATAAAGATTGAATCTTTGAAAGAAAATTAGAGTTTTGAGTTAAACTTATTCGAGTTCCTTTTCACATCCCGAAGAGTGTTTTCATGAATAAAGATTGAATCTTTGAATGAAATTACCTCAATCGAGGTAACCTATTAAGTCACTAGAAATTTTTATTGTATAAAGATTGAATCTTTGAAAAGAAATGAGAGTTTTGAGTTAAAGTTATTCGAGTTCCCTTTGACGTCACGAAGAGTGTTTTAATGTATAAAGATTGAATCTTTGAAAGAAAATGAGTATTTTGAGTTTAACTTATTCGAGTTACCTATGAAATCGCGAAGAGTGTTTTAATGACTGCATATTGAATCTTTGAATGAAAAACACCACAATAAAGGTACCAATTCTGCTACTAGACCTTTTTAATGTATAAAGATTGAATCTTTGAGACAAAATGAGATTTTTGAGTTAAACTTATTCGAGTTCCCTGTAACGTCCCGAAGAGTGTTTTAATGAGTAAAGATGGAATCATTGAATGAAATTACCTCAATCAAGGTAGCTATTACATTACTAGACCTTTTTAATTTATAAAGATTGACGTTTTGAAAAGAAATGAGTGCTTCGAGTTAAAGTTATTCAAGTTCCCTTTGACGTCACGAAGAGTGTTTTAATGAGTAAAGATTGAATCTTTGAATGTAATTACCTCAATCAAGGTAGCTATTATGTCGCTAGACCTTTTTAATGTACAAAGATTGAATCTTGGAAAGAAAGTGAGAGTTTTGAGTTTAACTTGTTCGAGTTACCTATGAAGTCGCAAAGAGTGTTTTAATGAATAAAGATTGAATCTTTGAATGAAAACACCTTAATAAAGGTACCTATTATGTTACTAGACCTTTTTAATGTCTAAAGATTGAATCTTTGGAATAAAATGATAGTTCTGAGTTTAATTTATTCGATTTACCTATGAAGTCGTGAACAGTGTTTTAATGACTAAATAATGAATCTTTGAATGAAAATACCTTAGTAAAGGTACCTATTATGTTACTAGACCTTTTTAATGTATAAAGATTGAATCTTGGAAAGAAAATGACTGTTTTGAGTTAAACGTATTCGAGTTCCCTATGACATCCCGAAGAGTATTTCAACGAGTAAAGATTGAATCTTTGAGTGAAATTACTTGAATCAAGGGACTTATTTTGTCCCTGGACCTTTTATATATAAAGATTGAATCTTTAAAAAGAAATGAGCGTTATGAGTTAAACCTATCCGAGTTCCCTATGACGTCCCGAATAGTGTTTTAACCCGTGAGGATTGAATCTTTGTATGAAATTACCTCAATAGAGGTACTTATTATGTCACTAGACCTTTTTAATGTATAAAGGTTTAATCTTTGAAAGAAAATGAGAGTTTTGAGTTAAACATATTCGACTTCCCTGCGACGTCTCGAAGAGTGTTTTAAAGAGTAAATATTGAATCTTTGAATGAAATTACCTCAATCAAGGTACCTATTATGTCACTAGACCTTTTTAATGTATAAAGATTGAATATTTGTAAAGAACCACGAGTTTTGAGTTAAAGTTATTTGAGTTCCCTTTGACGTCACGAAGCGTGTTTTAATGAGTAAAGATTGAATCTTTGAACGAAATTATGTCAATCAATGTACCTATTATGTTTGTAGACCTTTTTAATGTATAAAGATGGAATCTTTGAAAAAAATGAGCGTATTGAGTTTAATTTATTCGAGTTACCTATGAAGTCGCGAAGAGTGTTTTAATGACCAAAGATTGAATCTTCAAATGAAAATTCCTCAATAAAGGAACCTATTATGTTACTAGATCTTTTTGATGTATAAAGATTGAATCTTTGAAAGAAAATTAGAGTTTTGAGTTAAACTTATTCGAGTTCCTTTTGACATCCCGAAGAGTGTTTTAATGAATAAAGATTGAATCTTTGAATGAAATTACCTCAATCGAGGTACCTAATAAGTCACTAGAAATTTTTATTGTATAAAGATTGAATCTTGGAAAAGAAATGAGAGTTTTGAGTTAAAGTTATTCGTGTTCCCTATGACGTCACGAAGAGTGTTTTAATGAGTAAAGATTGAATCTTTGAATGAAATTACCTCAATCAAGGTACCTAATCTACCACTAGACCTTTGTAATGTATAAAGATTGAATCTTTGAAAGAAAATGAGTGTTTTGAGTTTAACTTATTCGAGTTACCTATGAAACCGCGAAGAGTGTTTTAATGACTGAAGATTGAATCTTTGAATGAAAAATACCACAATAAAGGTACCAATTCTGTTACTAGACCTTTTTAATGTGTAAAGATTGAATCTTTGAAAGAAAATGAGATTTTTGAGTTAAACTTATTCGAGTTCCCTGTAACGTCCCGAAGAGTGTTTTAATGAGTAAAGATTGAATCATTGAATGAAATTACCTCAATCAAGGTAGCTATTACATCACTAGACCTTTTTAATTTATAAAGATTGACGTTTTGAAAAGAAATTAATGTTTCGAGTTAAAGTTATTCAAGTTCCCATTGATGTCACGAAGAGTGTTTTAATGAGTAAAGACTGAATCTTTGAATGAAATTACCTCAATCAAGGTACCTATTCTGTCACTAAACCTTTTTAATCTATAAAGATTGAATCTTTGAAAGAACATGAGAGTTTTGAGTTCAACTTATTCGGGTTACCTATGAAGTTGCGAAGAGTGTTTCAATGACTAAAGATTGAATCTTTGAATGAAAATACCTCAATAAAGATACTTATTTTGTTAGTAGACCTTTTTAATATATAAAGATTGTATCTTTGAAAGAAAATGAGAGTTTTGAGTTAAACTTATTCATGTTCCCTGTAACGTCCCAAAGAGTGTTTTAATGAGTAAATATTGAATCTTTGAATGTAATTACCTCAATCAAGGTACCTATTATGTCACTAGACCTTTTTAATGTATAAAGATTGAATATTTGTAAAGAACTACGAGTTTTGAGTTAAAGTTATTTGAGTTCCCTTTGACGTCACGAAGCGTGTTTTAATGAGTAAAGATTGAATCTTTGAACGAAATTATCTCAATCAATGTACCTATTATGTCAGTAGACCTTTTTAATGTATAAAGATGGAATCTTTGAAAAAAATGAGAGTATTGATTTTAACTTATTCGAGTTACCTATGAAGTCGCGAAGAGTGTTTTAATGACCAAAAATTGAATCTTCAAATGAAAATTCCTCAATAAAGGAACCTATTATGTTACTAGATCTTTTTGATGTATAAAGATTGAATCTTTGAAAGAAAATTAGAGTTTTGAGTTAAACTTATTCGAGTTCCTTTTGACATCCCGAAGAGTGTTTTAGTGAATAAAGATTGAATCTTTGAATGAAATTACCTTAATCGAAGTACCTATTAAGTCACTAGAAATTTTTATTGTATAAAGATTAAATCTTTAAAAAGAAATGAGAGTTTCGAGTTCAAGTTATTCGAGTTCCCTTTGACGTCACGAAGAGTGTTTTAATGAGTAAAGATTGAATCTTTGAATGAAATTACCTCAATCAAGGTACCTATTCTGTCACTAAACATTTTTAATGTATAAAGATTGAATCTTTGAAAGAACATTAGAGTTTTGAGTTCAACTTATTCGGGTTACCTATGAAGTTGCGAAGAGTGTTTTAATGACTAAAGATTGAATCTTTGAAAGAAAATACCTCAATAAAGGTACTTATTTTGTTAGTAGACCTTTTTAATGTATAAAGATTGTATCTTTGAAAGAAAATGAGAGTTTTGAGTTAAACTTATTCATGTTCCCTGTAACGTCCCAAAGACTGTTTTAATGAGTAAATATTGAATCTTTGAATGTAATTACCTCATTCAAGGTAGCTATTATGTCACTAGACCTTCTTAATGTACAAAGATTGAATCTTGGAAAGAAAGTGAGAGTTTTGAGTTTAACTTATTCGAGTTGCCTATGAAGTCGCGAAGAGTGTTTTAATGAACAAAGATTGAATCTTTGAATGAAAACACCTCAATAAAGATACCTATTATGTTACTAGATCTTTTTAATGTCTAAAGATTGAATCTTTGGAATAAAATGATAGTTCTGAGTTTAACTTATTCGATTTACCTATGAAGTCGTGAATTGTGTTTTAATGACTAAATAATGAATCTTTGAATGAAAATACCTTAGTAGAGGTACCTACTATGTTACTAGACCATTTTAATGTATAAAGATTGAATCTTGGAAAGAAAATGACTGTTTTGAGTTAAACTTTGATTGAAATTACTTGAATCAAGGGACTTATTTTGTCCTTGGACCTTTTATATATAAATATTGAATCTTTAAAAAGAAATGAGCGTTATGAGTTAAACCTATCCGAGTTCCCTATGACGTCCCGAATAGTGTTTTAACGCGTGAGGATTGAATCTTTGTATGAAATTACCTCAATAGTGGTACTTATTATGTCACTAGACCTTTTTAATGTATAAATGTTTAATCTTTGAAAGAAAATGAGAGTTTTGAGTTAAACATATTCGAGTTCCCTGCGACGTCTCGAAGAGTGTTTTAAAGAGTAAATATTGAATCTTTGAATGAAATTACCTCAATCAAGGTACCTATTATGTCACTAGACCTTTTTAATGTACAAAGATTGAATATTTGTAAAGAACTACGAGTTCTTAGTTAAAGTTATTTGAGTTTCCTTTGACGTCACGAAGCGTGTTTTAATGAGTAAAGATTGAATCTTTGAACGAAATTATCTCAATCAATGTACCTATTATGTCAGTAGACCTTTTTAATGTATAAAGATGGAATCTTTGAAAAAAAATGAGAGTATTGAGTTTAACTTATTCGAGTTACCTATGAAGTCGCGAAGAGTGTTTTAATGACCAAAGATTGAATCTTCAAATGAAAATTCCTCAATAAAGGAACCTATTATGTTACTAGATCTTTTTGATGTATAAAGATTGAATCTTTGAAAGAAAATTAGAGTTTTGAGTTAAACTTATTCGAGTTCCTTTTGACATCCCGAAGAGTGTTTTAATGAATAAAGATTGAATCTTTGAATGAAATTACCTCAATTGAGGTACTTATTAAGTCACTAGAAATTTTTATTGTATAAAGATTGAATCTTTGAGAAGAAATGAGAGTTAAAATTATTCGAGTTCCCTTTGACGTCACGAAGAGTGTTTGAATGGGTAAAGATTGAATCTTTGAATGAAACTTCCTCAATCAAGGTACCTATTCTACCACTAGACCTTTGTAATGTATAAAGATTGAATCTTTGAAAGAAAATGAGTGTTTTGAGTTTAACTTATCCGAGTTACCTATGAAATCGCGAAGAGTGTTTTAATGACTGAAGATTGAATCTTTGAATGAAAAATACCACAATAAAGGTACCAATTCTGTTACTAGACCTTTTTAATGTATAAAGGTTGAATCTTTGAAAGAAAATGAGATTTTTGAGTTAAACTTATTCGAGTTCCCTGTAACGTCCCGAAGAGTGTTTTAATGAGTAAGGATTGAATCATTGAATGAAATTACCTCAATCAAGGTAGCTATTACATCACTAGACCTTTTTAATTTATAAAGATTGACGTTTTGAAAAGAAATGAGTGTTTCGAGTTAAAGTTATTCAAGTTCCATTTGACGTCACAAAGAGTGTTTTAATGAGTAAAGATTGAATCTTTGAATGAAATTACCTCAATCAAGGTACCTATTCTGTCACTAAACCTTTTTAATGTATAAAGATTGAATCTTTGAAAGAACATGAGAGTTTTGAGTTCAACTTGTTCGGGTTACCTATGAAGTTGCGAAGAGTGTTTTAATGACTAAAGATTGAATCTTTGAATGAAAATACCTCAATAAAGGTACTTATTTTGTTAGTAGACCTTTTTAATGTATAAAGATTGTATCTTTCAAAGAAAATGAGAGTTTTGAGTTAAACATATTCATGTTCCATGTAACGTCCCAAAGAGTATTTTAATGAGTAAATATTGAATCTTTAAATGTAATTACCTCAATCAAGGTAGCTTTTATGTCACTAGACCTTTTTAATGTACAAAGATTGAATCTTGGAAAGAAAGTGAGAGTTTTGAGTTTAACTTATTCGAGTTACCTATGAAGTCGCGAAGAGTGTTTTAATGAATAAAGATTGAATCTTTGAATGAAAACACCTCAATAAAGGTACCTATTATGTTACTAGACCTTTTTAATGTCTAAAGATTGAATCTTTGGAATAAAATGATAGTTCTGAGTTTAACTTATTCGATTTACCTATGAAGTCGTGAACAGTATTTTAATGACTAAATAATGAATCTTTGAATGAAAATACCTTAGTAGAGGTGCCTATTATGTTGCTAGACCTTTTTAATGTATAAAGATTGAATCTTGGAATGAAAATGACTATTTTGAGTTAAACTTATTCGAGTTCCCTATGACATCCCGAAGAGTATTTCAACGAGTAAAGATTGAATCTTTGAGTGAAATTACTTGAATCAAGGGACTTATTTTGTCCCTGGACCTTTTATATATAAAGATTGAATCTTTAAAAAGAAATGAGCGTTATGAGTTAAACCTATCCGAGTTCCCTATGACGTCCTGAATAGTGTTTTAACGCGTGAGGATTGAATCTTTGTATGAAATTACCACAATAGAGGTACTTATTATGTCACTAGACCTTTTTAATGTATAAAGGTTTAATCTTTGAAAGAAAATGAGGGTTTTGAGTTAAACATATTCGAGTTCCCTACGATGTCTCGAAGAGTGTTTTAAAGAGTAAATATTGAATCTTTGAATAAAATTATCTCAATCAAGGTACCTATTATGTCACTAGACATTTTTAATGTATAAAGATTGAATATTTGTAAAGAACTACGAGTTTTGAGTTAAAGTTATTTAAGTTCCCTTCGACGTCACGAAGCGTGTTTTAATGAGTAAAGATTGAATCTTTGAACGAAATTATCTCAATCAATGTACATATTATGTCAGTAGACCTTTTTAATGTATAAAGATGGAATCTTTGAAAAAAATGAGAGTATTGAGTTTAACTTATTCGGGTCACCTATGAAGTCGCGAAGAGTGTTTTAATGACCAAAGATTGAATCTTCAAATGAAAATTCCTCAATAAAGGAACCTATTATGTTACTAGATCTTTTTGATGTATAAAGATTGAATCTTTGAATGAAAATTAGAGTTTTGAGTTAAACTTATTCGAGTTTCTTTTGACATCCCGAAGAGTGTTTTAATGAATAAAGATTGAATCTTTGAATGAAATTACCTCAATCGAGGTACCTATTAAGTCACTAGAAATTTTTATTGTATAAAGATTGAATCTGTGAAAAGAAATGAGAGTTTTGAGTTAAAGTTATTCGAGTTCCCTTTGACGTCACGAAGAGTGTTTTAATAAGTAAAGATTGAATCTTTGAATGAAATTACCTCAATCAAGGTACCTATTCTACCACTAGACCTTTCTAATGGATAAAGATTGAATCTTTGAAAGAAAATGGGTGTTTTGAGTTTAACTTATTCGAGTTACCTATGAAATCGCGAAGAGTGTTTTAATGACTGAAGATTGAATCTTTGAATGAAAAATAACACAATAAAGGTACCGATTATGTTACTAGACCTTTTTAATGTATAAAGATTGAATCTTTGAAAGAAAATGAGATTTTTGAGTTAAACTTATTCGAGTTCCCTGTAACGTCTCGAAGAGTGTTTTAATGAGTAATCATTGAATGAAATTACCTCAATCAAGGTAGCTATTACATCCTTAGACCTTTTTAATTTATAAAGATTGACGTTTTGAAAAGAAATGAGTGTTACGAGTTAATGTTATTCAAGTTCCCTTTGACGTCACGAAGAGTGTTTTAATGAGTAAAGATTGAATCTTTGAATGAAATTACCTCAATCAAGGTACCTATTCTGTCACTAAACCTTTTTAATGTATAAAGATTGAATCTTTGAAAGAACATGAGAGTTTTGAGTTCAACTTATTCGGGTTACTTATGAAGTTCCGAAGAGTGTTTCAATGACTAAAGATTGAATCTTTGAATGAAAATACCTCAATAAAGGTACTTATTTTGTTAGTAGACCTTTTTAATGTATAAAGATTGTATCTTTGAAAGAAAATGATAGTTTTGAGTTGAACTTATTCATGTTCCCTATAACATCCCAAAGAGTGTTTTAATGAGTAAATATTGAATCTTTGAATGTAATTACCGGAATCAAGGTAGCTATTATGTCACTAGACCTTTTTAATGTACAAAGATTGAATCTTGGAAAGAAAGTGAGAGTTTTGAGTTTAACTTATTCGAGTTACCTATGAAGTCGCGAAGAATGTTTTAATGAATAAAGATTGAATCTTTGAATGAAAACACCTCAATAAAGGAACCTATTATATTACTGGACCTTTTTAATGTCTAAAGATTGAATCTTTGGAATAAATTGATAGTTCTGAGTTTAACTTATTCGATTTACCTATGAAGTCGTGAACAGTGTTTTAATGACTAAATAATGAATCTTTGAATGAAAATACCTGAGTAGAAGTACCTATTATGTTACTAGACCTTTTTAATGTATAAAGATTGAATCTTGGAAAGAAAATGACTGTTTTGAGTTAAACTTATTCGAGTTCCCTATGACATCCCGAAGAGTATTTCAACGAGTAAAGATTGAATCTTTGATTGAAATTACTTGAATCAAGGGACTTATTTTGTCCCTGGACCTTTTATATATAAAGATTGAATCTTTAAAAAGAAATGAGCGTTATGAGTTAAACCTATCCGAGTTCCCTATGACATCCCGAATAGTGTTTTAACGCGTGAGGATTGAATCTTTGTATGAAATTACCTCAATAGAGGTACTTCTTATGTCACTAGACCTTTTTAATGTATAAAGGTTTAATCTTTGAAAGAAAATGAGAGTTTTGAGTTAAACATATTCGAGTTCCTTGCGACGTCTCCAAGAGTGTTTTAAAGAATAAATATTGAATCTTTGAATGAAATTACCTCAATCAAGGTACCTATTATGTCACTAGCCCTTTTTAATGTATAAAGATTGAATATTTGTAAAGAACTACGAGTTTTGAGTTAAAGTTATTTGAGTTCCCTTTGACGTCACGAAGCGTGTTTTAATGAGTAAAGATTGAATCTTTGAACGAAATTATCTCAATCAATGTACCTATTATGTCAGTAGACCTTTTTAATGTATAAAGATGGAATCTTTGAAAAAAGTGAGAGTATTGAGTTTAACTTATTCGAGTTACCTATGAAGTCGCGAAGAGTGTTTTAATGACCAAAGACTGAATCTTCGAATGAAAATTTCTCAATAAAGGATCCTATTATGTTACTAGATCTTTTTGATGTATAAAGATTGAATCTTGGAAAGAAAATTAGAGTTTTGAGTTAAACTTATTCGAGTTCCTTTTGACATCCCGAAGAGTGTTTTAATGAATAAAGATTGAATCTTTGAATGAAAGTACCTCAATCGAGGTACCTATTAAGTCACTAGAAATTTTTATTGTATTAAGATTGAATCTTTGAAAAGAAATGAGAGTTTTGAGTAAAAGTTATTCGAGTTCCCTTTGACGTCACGAAGAGTGTTTTAATGAGTAAAGATTGAATCTTTGAATGAAATTACCTCAATCAAGGTACCTATTCTACCACTAGACCTTTGTAATGTATAAAGATTGAATCTTTGGAAGAAAATGAGTGTTTTGAGTTTAACTTATTCGAGTTACCTATGAAATCGCGAAGAGTGTTTTAATGATGGAAGATTGAATCTTTGAATGAAAAATACCACAATAAAGGTACCAATTCTGTTACTAGACCTTTTTAATGTATAAAGACTGAATCTTTGAAAGAAAATGACATTTTTGTGTTAAACTTATTCGAGTTCCCTTTAACGTCCCGAAGAGTGTTTTAATGAGTAAAGATTGAATCGTTGAATGAAATTACCTCAATAAGGGTAGCTATTACATCACTAGACCTTTTTAAGTTATAAAGATTGACGTTTTGAAAAGAAATGGGTGTTTCGAGTTAAAGTTATTCAAGTTCCCTTTGACGTCACGAAGAGTGTTTTAATGAGTAAAGATTGAATCTTTGAATGAAATTACCTCAATCAAGGTACCTATTCTGTCACTAAACCTTTTTAATGTATAAAGATTGAATCTTTGAAAGAACATGAGAGTTTTGAGTTCAACTTATTCGGGTTACCTATGAAGTTTCGAAGAGTGTTTTAATGACTAAAGATTGAATCTTTGAATGAAAATACCTCAATAAAGGTACTTATTTTGTTAGTAGACATTTTTAATGTATAAAGATTGTATCTTTGAAAGAAAATGAGAGTTTTGAGTTAAACTTATTCATGTTCCCTGTAACGTCTCAAAGAGTGTTTAATGAGTAAATATTGAATCTTTGAATGTAATTACCTCAATCAAGGTAGCTATTATGTCACTAGACCTTTTTAATGTACAAAGATTGAATCTTGGAAAGAAAGTGAGAGTTTTGAGTTTAACTTATTCGAGTTACCTATGAAGTCGCGAAGAGTGTTTTAATGAATAAAGATTGAATCTTTGAATGAAAACACCTCAATAAAGGTACCTATTATGTAACTAGACCTTTTTAATGTCTAAAGATTGAATCTTTGGAATAAAATAATAGTTCTGAGTTTAACTTATTCGATTTACCTATGAAGTCGTGAACAGTGTTTTAATGACTAAATAATGAATCTTTGAATGAAAATATCTTAGTAGAGGTACCTATTATGTTACTAGACCTTTTTAATGTATAAAGATTGAATCTTGGAAAGAAAATGACTATTTTGAGTTAAACTTATTCGAGTTTCCTATGACATCCCGAAGAGTATTTCAACGAGTAAAGATTGAATCTTTGATTGAAATTACTTGAATCAAGGGACTTATTTTGTCCCTGGACCTTTTATATATAAAGATTGAATCTTTAAAAAGAAATGAGCGTTATGAGTTAAACCTATCCGAGTTCCCTATGATGTCCCGAATAGTGTTTTAACGCGTGAGGATTGAATCTTTGTATGAAATTACCTCAATAGAGGTACTTATTGTGTCACTAGACCTTTTCAATGTATAAAGGTTTAATCTTTGAAAAAAATGAGAGTTTTGAGTTAAACATATTCGAGTTCCCTGCGACGTCTCGAAGAGTGTTTTAAAGAGTAAATATTGAATCTTTGAATGAAATTACTTCAATCAAGGTACCTATTATATCACAAGACATTTTTAATGTATAAAGATTGAATATTTGTAAAGAACTACGAGTTTTGAGTAAAAGTGATTTGAGTAAAGAACTACGAAGCGTGTTTTAATGAGTACAGATTGAATCTTTGAACGAAATAATCTCAATCAATGTACCTATTATGCCAGTAGACCTTTTTAATGTATAAAGATGGAATCTTTGAAAAAAATGAGAGTATTGAGTTTAACTTATTCGAGTTACCTATAAAGTCGCGAAGAGTGTTTTAACGACCAAAGATTGAATCTTCAAATGAAAATTCCTCAATAAAGGAACCTATTATGTTACTAGATCTTTTTGATGTATAAAGATTGAATCTTTGAAAGAAAATTAGAGTTTTGAGTTAAACTTGTTCGAGTTCCTTTTGACATCCCGAAGAGATGTTTTAATGAATAAAGATTGAATCTTTGAATGAAATTACCTCAATCAAGGTACCTATTCTACAACTAGACCTTTGTAATGTATAAAGATTGAATCTTTGAAAGAAAATGAGTGTTTTGAGTTTAACTTATTCGAGTTACCTATGAAATCGCGAAGAGTGTTTTAATGACTGAAGATTGAATCTTTGAATGAAAAACACCACAATAAAGGTACCAATTCTGCTACTAGACCTTTTTAATGTATAAAGATTGAATCTTTGAAAGAAAATGAGATTTTTGAGTTAAACTTTTTCGAGTTCCCTGTAACGTCCCGAAGAGTGTTTTAACGAGTAAAGATGGAATCATTGAATGAAATTACCTCATTCAAGGTAGCTATTACATCACTAGAGCTTTTCAATTTATAAAGATTGACGTTTTGAAAAGAAATGAGTGCTTCGAGTTAAAGTTATTCAAGTTCCCTTTGACGTCACGAAGAGTGTTTTAATGAGTAAAGATTGAATCCTTGAATGAAATTACCTCAATCAAGGTACCTATTCTGTCACTAAACCTTTTTAGTGTATAAAGATTGAATCTTTGAAAGAACATGAGAGTTTTGAGTTCAACTTATTCGGGTTACCTATGAAGTTTCGAAGAGTGTTTTAATGACTAAAGATTGAATCTTTGAATGAAAATTCCTCAATAAAGGTACTTATTTTGTTAGTAGACCTTTTTAATGTATAAAGATTGTATCTTTAAAAGAAAATGAGAGTTTTGAGTTAAACTTATTCATGTTCCTTGTAACGTCCCAAAGAGTGTTTTAATGAGTAAATATTGAATCTTTGAATGTAATTACCTCAATCAAGGTAGCTATTATGTCGCTAGACCTTTTTAATGTACAAAGATTGAATCTTGGAAAGAAAGTGAGAGTTTTGAGTTTAACTTATTCGAGTTACCTATGAAGTCGCAAAGAGTGTTTTAATGAATAAAGATTGAATCATTGAATGAAAACACCTTAATAAAGGTACCTATTATGTTACTAGACCTTTTTAATGTCTAAAGATTGAATCTTTGGAATAAAATGATAGTTCTGAGTTTAATTTATTCGATTTACCTATGAAGTCGTGAATAGTGTTTTAATGACTAAATAATGAATCTTTGAATGAAAATACCTTAGTAAAGGTACCTATTATGTTACTAGACCTTTTTAATGTATAAAGATTGAATCTTGGAAAGAAAATGACTGTTTTGAGTTAAACGTATTCGAGTTCCCTATGACATCCCGAAGAGTATTTCAACGAGTAAAGATTGAATCTTTGATTGAAATTACTTGAATCAAGGGACTTATTTTGCCCCTGGACCTTTTATATATAAAGATTGAATCTTTAAAAAGAAATGAGCGTTATGAGTTAAACCTATCCGAGTTCCCTATGACGTCCCGAATAGTGTTTTAACCCGTGAGGATTGAATCTTTGTATGAAATTACCTCAATAGAGGTACTTATTATGTCACTAGACCTTTTTAATGTATAAAGGTTTAATCTTTGAAAGAAATGAGAGTTTTGAGTTAAACATATTCGACTTCCCTGCGACGTCTCGAAGAATGTTTTAAAGAGTAAATATTGAATCTTTTAATGAAATTACCTCAATCAAGGTACCTATTATGTCACTAGACCTTTTTAATGTATAAAGATTGAATATTTGTAAATAACCACGAGTTTTGAGTTAAAGTTATTTGAGTTCCCTTTGACGTCACGAAGCGTGTTTTAATGAGTAAAGATTGAATCTTTGAACGAAATTATGTCAATCAATGTACCTATTATATTTGTAGACCTTTTTAATGTATAAAGATGGAATCTTTGAAAAAAATGAGCGTATTGAGTTTAATTTATTCGAGTTACCTATGAAGTCGCGAAGAGTGTTTTAATGACCAAAGATTGAATCTTCAAATGAAAATTCCTCAATAAAGGAACCTATTATGTTACTAGATCTTTTTGATGTATAAAGATTGAATCTTTGAAAGAAAATTAGAGTTTTGAGTTAAACTTATTCGAGTTCCTTTTGACATCCCGAAGAGTGTTTTAATGAATAAAGATTGAATCTTTGAATGAAATTACCTCAATCGAGGTACCTATTAAGTCACTAGAAATTTTTATTGTATAAAGATTGAATCTTGGAAAAGAAAAGAGAGTTTTGAGTTAAAGTTATTCGTGTTCCCTATGACGTCACGAAGAGTGTTTTAATGAGTAAAGATTGAATCTTTGAATGAAATTGCCTCAATCAAGGTACCTAATCTACCACTAGACCTTTGTAATGTATAAAGATTGAATCTTTGAAAGAAAATGAGTGTTTTGAGTTTAACTTATTCGAGTTACCTATGAAACCGCGAAGAGTGTTTTAATGACTGAAGATTGAATCTTTGAATGAAAAATACCACAATAAAGGTACCAATTCTGTTACTAGACCTTTCTAATGTATAAAGATTGAATCTTTGAAAGAAAATGAGATTTTTGAGTTAAACTTATTCGAGTTCCCTGTAACGTCCCGAAGAGTGTTTTAATGAGTAAAGATTGAATAATTGAATGAAATTACCACAATCAAGGTAGCTATTACATCACTAGACCTTTTTAATTTATAAAGATTGACGTTTTGAAAAGAAATGAATGTTTCGAGTTAAAGTTATTCAAGTTCCCATTGATGTCACGAAGAGTGTTTTAATGAGTAAAGATTGAATCTTTGAATGAAATTACCTCAATCAAGGTACCTATTCTGTCACTAAACCTTTTTAATCTATAAAGATTGAATCTTTGAAAGAACATGAGAGTTTTGAGTTCAACTTATTCGGGTTACCTATGAAGTTGCGAAGAGTGTTTCAATGACTAAAGATTGAATCTTTGAATGAAAATACCTCAATAAAGATACTTATTTTGTTAGTAGACCTTTTTAATGTATAAAGATTGTATCTTTGAAACAAAATGAGAGTTTTGAGTTAAACTTATTCATGTTCCCTGTAACGTCCCAAAGAGTGTTTTAATGAGTAAATATTGAATCTTTGAATGTAATTACCTCAATCAAGGTAGCTATTATGTCACTAGACCTTTTTAATATACAAAGATTGAATCTTGGAAAGAAAGTGAGAGTTTTGAGTTTAACTTATTCGAGTTACCTATGAAGTCGCGAAGAGTGTTTTAATGAATAAAGATTGAATTTTTGAATGAAATTACCTCAATCAAGGTACCTATTCTACAACTAGACCTTTGTAATGTATAAAGATTGAATCTTTGAAAGAAAATGAGTGTTTTGAGTTTAACTTATTCGAGTTACCTATGAAATCGCGAAGAGTGTTTTAATGACTGAAGATTGAATCTTTGAATGAAAAACACCACAATAATGGTACCAATTCTGCTACTAGACCTTTTTAATGTGTAAAGATTGAAACTTTGAGAGAAAATTAGATTTTTGAGTTAAACTTATTCGAGTTCACTGTAACGTCCCGAAGAGTGTTTTAATGAGTAAAGATGGAATCATTGAATGAAATTACCTCAATCAAGGTAGCTATTACATCACTAGACCTTTTTAATTTATAAAGATTGACGTTTTGAAAAGAAATGAGTGCTTTGAGTTAAAGTTATTCAAGTTCCCTTTGACGTCACGAAGAGTGTTTTAATGAGTAAAGATTGAATATTTTAATGAAATTACCTCAATCAAGGTACCTATTCTGTCACTAAACCTTTTTAGTGTATAAAGATTGAATCTTTGAAAGAACATGAGAGTTTTGAGTTCAACTTATTCGGGTTACCTATGAAGTTGCGAAGAGTGTTTTATTGACTAAAGATTGAATCTTTGAATGAAAATACCTCAATAAAGGTACTTATTTTGTTAGTAGACCTTTTTAATATATAAAGATTGTATCTTTGAAAGAAAATGAGAGTTTTGAGTTAAACTTATTCATGTTCCTTGTAACGTCCCAAAGAGTGTTTTAATGAGCAAATATTGAATCTTTGAATGTAATTACCTCAATCAAGGTAGCTATTATGTCGCTAGACCTTTTTAATGTACAAAGATTGAATCTTGGAAAGAAAGTGAGAGTTTTGAGTTTAACTTATTCGAGTTACCTATGAAGTCGCAAAGAGTGTTTTAATGAATAAAAATTGAATCATTGAATGAAAACACCTCAATAAAGGTACCTATTATGTTACTAGACCTTTTTAATGTCTAAAGATTGAATCTTTGGAATAAAATGATAGTTCTGAGTTTAATTTATTCGATTTACCTATGAAGTCGTGAATAGTGTTTTAATGACTAAATAATGAATCTTTGAATGAAAATACCTTAGTAAAGGTACCTATTATGTTACTAGACCTTTTTAATGTATAAAGATTGAATCTTGGAAAGAAAATGACTGTTTTGAGTTAAACGTATTCGAGTTCCCTATGACATCCCGAAGAGTATTTCAACGAGTAAAGATTGAATCTTTGATTGGAATTACTTGAATCAAGGGACTTATTTTGCCCCTGGACCTTTTATATATAAAGATTGAATCTTTAAAAAGAAATGAGCGTTATGAGTTAAACCTATCCGAGTTCCCTATGACGTCCCGAATAGTGTTTTAACCCGTGAGGATTGAATCTTTGTATGAAATTACCTCAATAGAGGTACTTATTATGTCACTAGACCTTTTTAATGTATAAAGGTTTAATCTTTGAAAGAAATGAGAGTTTTGAGTTAAACATATTCGACTTCCCTGCGACGTCTCGAAGAGTGTTTTAAAGAGTAAATATTGAATCTTTTAATGAAATTACCTCAATCAAGGTACCTATTATGTCACTAGACCTTTTTAATGTATAAAGATTGAATATTTGTAAAGAACCACGAGTTTTGAGTTAAAGTTATTTGAGTTCCCTTTGACGTCACGAAGCGTGTTTTAATGAGTAAAGATTGAATCTTTGAACGAAATTATGTCAATCAATGTACCTATTATGTTTGTAGACCTTTTTAATGTATAAAGATGGAATCTTTGAAAAAAATGAGCGTATTGAGTTTAATTTATTCGAGTTACCTATGAAGTCGCGAAGAGTGTTTTAATGACCAAAGATTGAATCTTCAAATGAAAATTCCTCAACAAAGGAACCTATTATGTTACTAGATCTTTTTGATGTATAAAGATTGAATCTTTGAAAGAAAATTAGAGTTTTGAGTTAAACTTATTCGAGTTCCTTTTGACATCCCGAAGAGTGTTTTAATGAATAAAGATTGAATCTTTGAATGAAATTACCTCAATCGAGGTACCTATTAAGTCACTAGAAATTTTTATTGTATAAAGATTGAATCTTGGAAAAGAAATGAGAGTTTTGAGTTAAAGTTATTCGTGTTCCCTATGACGTCACGAAGAGTGTTTTAATGAGTAAAGATTGAATCTTTGAATGAAATTGCCTCAATCAAGGTACCTAATCTACCACTAGACCTTTGTAATGTATAAAGATTGAATCTTTGAAAGAAAATGAGTGTTTTGAGTTTAACTTATTCGAGTTACCTATGAGACCGCGAAGAGTGTTTTAATGACTGAAGATTGAATCTTTGAATGAAAAATATCACAATAAAGGTACCAATTCTGTTACTAGACCTTTTTAATGTATAAAGATTGAATCTTTGAAAGAAAATGAGATTTTTGAGTTAAACTTATTCGAGTTCCCTGTAACGTCCCGAAGAGTGTTTTAATGAGTAAAGATTGAATAATTGAATGAAATTACCACAATCAAGGTAGCTATTACATCACTAGACCTTTTTAATTTATAAAGATTGACGTTTTGAAAAGAAATGAATGTTTCGAGTTTAAGTTATTCAAGTTCCCATTGATGTCACGAAGAGTGTTTTAATGAGTAAAGATTGAATCTTTGAATCAAATTACCTCAATCAAGGTACCTATTCTGTCACTAAACCTTTTTAATCTATAAAGATTGAATCTTTGAAAGAACATGAGAGTTTTGAGTTCAACTTATTCGGGTTACCTATGAAGTTGCGAAGAGTGTTTCAATGACTAAAGATTGAATCTTTGAATGAAAATACCTCAATAAAGATACTTATTTTGTTAGTAGACCTTTTTAATGCATAAAGATTGTATCTTTGAAAGAAAATGAGAGTTTTGAGTTAAACTTATTCATGTACCCTGTAACGTCCCAAAGAGTGTTTTAATGAGTAAATATTGAATCTTTGAATGTAATTACCTCAATCAAGGTAGCTATTATGTCACTAGACCTTTTTAATATACAAAGATTGAATCTTGGAAAGAAAGTGAGAGTTTTGAGTTTAACTTATTCGAGTTACCTATGAAATCGCGAAGAGTGTTTTAATGAATAAAGATTAAATCTTTGAATGAAAACACCTCAATAAAGGTACCTGTTATGTTACTAGACCTTTTTAATGTCTAAAGATTGAATCTTTGGAATAAAATGATAGTTCTGAGTTTAACTTATTCGATTTACCTATGAAGTCGTAAACAGTGTTTTAATGACTAAATAATGAATCTTTGAATGAAAATACCTTAGTAAAGGTACCTATTATGTTACTAGACCTTTTTAATGTATAAAGATTGAATCTTCGAAAGAAAATGACTGTTTTGAGTTAAACTTATTCGAGTTCCCTATGACATCCCGAAGAGTATTTCAACGAGTAAAAATTGAATCTTTGATTGAAATTACTTGAATCAAGGGACTTATTTTTTCCCTGGACCTTTTATATATAAAGATTGAATCTTTAAAAAGAAATGAGCGTTATGAGTTAAACCTATCCGAGTTCCCTATGACGTCCCGAATTGTGTTTTAACGCGTGAGGATTGAATCTTTGTATGAAATTACCTCAATAGAGGTACTTATTATGTCACTAGACGTTTTTAATGTATAAAGGTTTAATCTTTGAAAGAAAATGAGAGTTTTGAGTTAAACATATTCGAGTTCCCTGCGACGTCTCGAAGAGTGTTTTAAAGAGTAAATATTGAATCTTTGAATGAAATTACCTCAATCAAGGTACCTATTATGTCACTAGACCTTTGTAATGTATAAAGATTGAATATTTGTAAAGAACTACGAGTTTTGAGTTAAAGTTATTTGAGTTCCCTTTGACGTCACGAAGCGTGTTTTAATGAGTAAAGATTGAATCTTTGAACGAAACTATCTCAATCAATGTACCTATTATGTCAGTAGACCTTTTTAATGTATAAAGATGGAATCTTTGAAAAAAATGAGAGTATTGAGTTTAACTTATTCGAGTTACCTATGAAGTCGCGAAGAGTGTTTTAATGACCAAAGATTTAATCTTCAAATGAAAATTCCTCAATACAGGAACCTATTATGTTACTAGATCTTTTTGATGTATAAAGAGTGAATCTTTGAAAGAAAATTAGAGTTTTGAGTTAAACTTATTCGAGTTCCTTTTGACATCCCGAAGAGTGTTTTAGTGAATAAAGATTGAATCTTTGAATGAAATTACCTTAATCGAGGTACCTATTAAGTCACTAGAAATTTTTAATGTATAAAGATTAAATCTTTGAAAAGAAATGAGAGTTTTGAGTTCAAGTTATTCGAGTTCCCTTTGACGTCACGAAGAGTGTTTTAATGAGTAAAGATTGAATCTTTGAATGAAATTACCTCAATCAAGGTACCTATTCTACCACTAGACCTTCGTAATGTATAAAGATTGAATCTTCGAAAGAAAATGAGTGTTTTGAGTTTAACTTATTCGAGTTACTTATGAAATCGCGAAGAGTGTTTTAATGACCGAAGATTGAATCTTTGAATTAAAAATACCACAATAAAGGTATCAATTCTGTTAGTAGACCTTTTTAATGTATAAAGACTGAATCTTTGAAAGAAAATGAGATTTTTGAGTTAAACTTATTCGAGTTCCCTGTAACGTTCCGAAGAGTGTTTTAATGAGTAAAGATTGAATCATTGAATGAAATTACCTCAATCAAGGTAGCTATTACATCACTAGACCTTTTTAATTTATAAAGATTGACGTTTTGAAACGAAATGACTGTTTCGAGTTAAAGTTATTCAAGTTCCCTTTGATGTCACGAAGAGTGTTTTAATGAGTAAAGATTGAATCTTTGAATGAAATTACCTCAATCAAGGTACCTATTCTGTCACTAAACCTTTTTAATGTATAAAGATTGAATCTTTGAAAGAATATGAGAGTTTTGATTTCAACTTATTCGGGTTACCTATGAAGTTGCGAAGAGTGTTTCAATGACTAAAGATTGAATCTTTGAATGAAAATACCTCAATAAAGGTACTTATTTTGTTAGTAGATTTTTTTAATGTATAAAGATTGTATCTTTGAAAGAAAATGAGAGTTCTGAGTTAAACTTATTCATGTTCCCTGTAACGTCCCAAAGAGTGTTTTAATGAGTAAATATTGAATCTTTGAATGTAATTACCTCAATCAAGGTAGCAATTATGCCACTAGACCTTTTTAATGTACAAAGATTGAATCTTGGAAAGAAAGTGAGAGTTTTGAGTTTAACTTATTCGAGTTACCTATGAAGTCGCGAAGAGTGTTTTAATGAATAAAGATTGAATCTTTGAATGAAAACACCTCAATAAAGGTACCTATTATGTTACTAGACCTTTTTAATGTCTAAAGATTGAATCTTTGGAATAAAATGATAGTTCTGAGTTTAACTTATTCGATTTACCTATGAAGTCGTGAACAGTGTTTTAATGACTAAATAATGAATCTTTGAATGAAAATACCTCAGTAAAGGTACCTATTATGTTATAAGACCTTTTTAATATATAAAGATTGAATCTTGGAAAGAAAATGACTGTTTTGAGTTATACTTATTCGAGTTCCCTATGACATGCCGAAGAGTATTTCAACGAGTAAAGATTGAATCTTTGATTGAAATTACTTGAATCAAGGGACTTATTTTGTCCCTGGACCTTTTATTAATAAAGATTGAATCTTTAAATTGAAATGAGCGTTATGAGTTAAACCTATCCGAGTTCCCTATGACGTCCCGAATAGTGTTTTAACGCGTAAGGATTGAATCTTTGTATGAAATTACCTCAATAGAGGTACTTATTATGTCACTAGACCTTTTTAATGTATAAAGGTTTAATCTTTGAAAGAAAATGGGAGTTTTGAGTTAAACATATTCGAGTTCCCTGCGGCGTCTCGAAGAGTGTTTTAAAGAGTAAATATTGAATCTTTGAATGAAATTACCTCAATCAAGGTACCTATTATGTCACTAGACCTTTTTAATGTATAAAGATTGAATATTTGTAAAGAACTACGAGTTTTGAGTTAAAGTTACTTGAGTTCCCTTTGACGTCACGAAGCGTGTTTTAATGAGTAAAGATTGAATCTTTGAACGAAATTATCTCAATCAATGTACCTATTATATCAGTAGACCTTTTTAATGTATAAAGATGGAATCTTTGAAAAAAATGAGAGTATTGAGTTTAACTTATTCGAGTTACCTATGAAGTCGCGAAGAGTGTTTTAATGACCAAAGATTTAATCTTCAAATGAAAATTCCTCAATACAGGAACCTATTATGTTACTAGATCTTTTTGATGTATAAAGAGTGAATCTTTGAAAGAAAATTAGAGTTTTGAGTTAAACTTATTCGAGTTCCTTTTGACATCCTGAAGAGTGTTTTAATGAATAAAGATTGAATCTTTGAATGAAATTACCTCAATCGAGGTACCTACTAAGTCACTAGAAATTTTTATTGTATAAAGATTGAATCTTTGAAAAGAAATTAGAGTTTTGAGTTAAAGTTATTAGATTTCCCTTTGACGTCACGAAGAGTGTTTTAATGAGTAAAGATTGAATCTTTGAATGAAATTACCTCAATCAAGGTACCTATTCTACCACTAGACCTTTTTAATGTATAAAGATTGAATCTTTGAAAGAACATGAGAGTTTTGAGTTCAACTTATTCGAATTACCTATGAGGTTGCGAAGAGTGTTTTAATGACTAAAGATTGAATCTTTGAATGAAAATACCTCAATAAAGGTACTTATTTTGTTAGTAGACCTTTTTAATGTATAAAGACTGTATCTTTGAAAGAAAATGAAAGTTTTGAGTTAAACTTATTCATGTTCCCTGTAACGTCCCAAAGAGTGTTTTAATGAGTAAATATTGAATCTTTGATTGTAATTACCTCAATCAAGGTAGCTATTATGTCACTAGACCTTTTTATTGTACAAAGATTGAATCTTGGAAAGAAAGTGAGAGTTTTGAGTTTAACTTATTCGAGTTACCTATGAAGTCGCGAAGAGTGTTTTAATGAATAAAGATTGAATCTTTGAATGAAAACACCTCAATAAAGGTACCTATTATGTTACTAGACCTTTTTAATGTCTAAAGATTGAATCTTTGAAACAAAATGATAGTTCTGAGTTCAACTTATTCGATTTACCTATTAAGTCGTGAACTGTGTTTTAATAACTAAATAATGAATCTTTGAATGAAAATACCTCAATAAAGGTACTTATTATGTTACAAGACCATTTTAATGTATAAAGATTGAATCTTGGAAAAAAAATGACTGTTTCAGTTAAACTTATTCGAGTTCCCTACGACATCCCGAAGAGTATTTCAACGAGTCAAGATTGAATCTTTGATTGATATTACTTGAATCAAGGGACTTATTTTGTTCTTGGACCTTTTATATATAAAGATTGAATCTTTAAAAAGAAATGAGCGTTATGAGTTAAACCTATCCGAGTTCCCTATGACGTCCCAAATAGTGTTTTAATGCGTAAGGATTGAATCTTTGTATGAAATTACCTCAATAGAGGCACTTATTATGTCACTAGTCCTTTTTAATGTATAAAGGTTTAATCTTTGAAAGAAAATGAGAGTTTTGAGTTAAACATATTCGAGTTCCCTGCGACGTATCGAAGAGTGTTTTAAAGAGTAAATATTGAATTTTTGAATGAAATTACCTCAATCAAGGTACCTATTATGTCACTAGACCTTTTTAATGTATAAATATTCAATATTTGTAAAGAACTACGAGTTTTGAGTTAAAGTTATTTGAGTTCCCTTTGATGTCACGAAGCGTGTTTTAATGAGTAAAGATTTAATCTTTGAACGAAATTATCTCAATCAATGTGCCTATTATGTCAGTAGACCTTTTTAATGTATAAAGATGGAATCTTTGAAAAAAATGAGAGTATTGAGTTTAACTATTCGAGTTACCTATGAAGTCGCGAAGAGTGTTTTAATGACCAAAGATTGAATCTTCAAATGAAAATTCCTCAATACAGGAACCTGTTATGTTACTAGATCTTTTTGATGTATAAAGATTGAATCTTTGAAAGAAAATTAGAGTTTTGAGTTAAACTTATTCGAGTTCCTTTTGACATCCCGAAGAATGTTTTAATGAATAAAGATTGAATCTTTGAATGAAATTACCTCAATCGAGGTACCTACTAAGTCACTAGAAATTTTTATTGTATAAAGATTGAATCTTTGAAAAGAAATTAGAGTTTTGAGTTAAAGTTATTCGAGTTCCCTTTGACGTCACGAAGAGTGTTTTAATGAGTAAAGATTGAATCTTTGAATGAAATTACCTCAATCAAGGTACCTATTCTACCACTAGACCATTCTAATGTATAAAGATTGAATCTTTGAAAGAAAATGAGTGTTTTGAGTTTAACTTATTCGAGTTACCTATGAAATCGCGAAGAGTGTTTTAATGACTGAAGATTGAATCTTGGAATCAAAAATAGCACAATAAAGGTACCAATTCTGTTACTAGACCTTTTTAATGTATAAAGATTGAATCTTTGAAAGAAAATGAGATTTTTGATGAGTAAAGATTAAACTTATTAGAGTGCCCTATAACGTCCCGAAGTGTGTTTTAATGAGTAAAGATTGAATCATTGAATGAAATTACCTCAATCAAGGTAGCTATTACATCACTAGACCTTTTTAATTTATAAAGATTAAAGTTTTGCAAAGAAATAAGTGTTTCGAGTTAAAGTTATTCAAGTTCCCTTTGACGTCACGAAGAGTGTTTTAATGAGTAAATATTAAATCTTTGAATGTAATTACCTCAATCAAGGTAGCTATTATGTCACTAGACCTTTTTAATGTACAAAGATTGAATCTTGGAAAGAAAGTGAGAGTTTTGAGATTAACATTTTTGAGTTACCTATGAAGTCGCGAAGAGTGTTTTAAGGAATAAAGATTGAATCTTTGAATGAAAACACCTCAATAACGGTACCTATTTTGTTACTAGACCTTTTTAATGTCTAAAGATTGAATCTTTGGAATAAAATGATAGTTCTGAGTTTAACTTATTCGATTTACCTATGAAGTCAGGAACAGTGTTTTGATAACTAAATAATGAATCTTTGAATGAAAATACCATAGTAAAGGTACCTATTATGTTACTAGACCTTTTTAATGTATAAAGATTGAATCTTGGAAAGAAAATGACTGTTTTGAGTTAAACTTATTCGAGTTCCCTATGACATCCCGAAGAGTATTTCAACGAGTAAAGATTGAATCTTTGATTAAAATTACTTGAATCAAGGGACTTATTTTTTCCCTGGACCTTTTATATATAAAGATTGAATCTTTAAAAAGAAATGAGCGTTATGAGTTAAACCTATCCGAGTTCCCTATGACGTCCCGAATAGTGTTTTAACCCGTGAGGATTGAATCTTTGTATGAAATTACCTCAATAGAGGTACTTATTATGTCACTAGACGTTTTTAATGTATAAAGGTTTAATCTTTGAAAGAAAATGAGAGTTTTGAGTTAAACATATTCGAGTTCCCTGCGATGTCTCGAAGAGTGTTTTAAAGAGTAAATATTGAATCTTTGAATGAAATTACCTCAATCAAGGTACCTATTATGTCACTAGACCTTTTTAATGTATAAAGATTCAATATTTGTAAAGAACTACGAGTTTTGAGTTAAAGTTATTTGACTTCCCTTTGACGTCACGAGCGTGTTTTAATGAGTAAAGATTAAATCTTTGAACGAAATTATCTCAATCAATGTACCTATTATGTCAGAAGACCTTTTCAATGTATAAAGATGGAATCTTTGAAAAAAATGAGAGTATTGAGTTTAACTTATTCGAGTTACCTATGAAGTCGCGAAGAGTGTTTTAATGACCAAAGATTGAATGTTCAAATGAAAATTCCCCAATACAGGAACCTATTATGTTACTAGATCTTTTTGATGTATAAAGATTGAATCTTTGAAAGAAAATTAGAGTTTTGAGTTAAACTTATTCGAGTTCCTTTTGACATCCCGAAGAGTGTTTTAATGAATAAAGATTGAATCTTTAAATGAAATTACCTCAATCGAGGTACCTAGTAAGTCACTAGAAATTTTTATTGTATAAAGATTGAATCTTTGAAAAGAAATGAGAGTTTTGAGTTAAAGTTATTCGAGTTCCCTTTAACGTCACGAAGAGTGTTTTAATGAGTAAAGATTGAATCTTTGAATGAAATTACCTCAATCAAGGTACCTATTTTACCACTAGACCTTTGTAATGTATAAAGATTGAATCTTTGAAAGAAAATGAGTGTTTTGAGGTTAACTTATTCGAGTTACCTACGAAATCGTGAAGAGTGTTTTAATGACTGAAGATTGAATCTTTGAATGAAAAATACCACAATAAAGGTACCAATTCTGTTACTAGACCTTTTTAATGTATAAAGATTGAATCTTTGAAAGAAAATGAGATTTTTGAGTTAAACTTATTCGAGTTCCCTATAACGTGCTGAAGAGTGTTTTAATGAGTAAAGACTGAATAATTGAATGAAATTACATCAATCAAGGTAGCTATTACATCACTAGACCTTTTTAATTTATAAACATTGACGTTTTGAAAAGAAATGAGTGTTTCGAGTTAAAGTTATTCAAGTTCGCTTTGACGTCACGAAAAGTGTTTTAATGAGTAAAGATTGAATCTTTGAATGAAATTACCTCAATCAAGGTACCTATTTTGTCACTAAACCTTTTTAATGTATAAAGATTGAATCTTTGAAAGAATATGAGAGTTTTGATTTCAAGTTATTCGGGTTACCGATGAAGTTGCGAAGAGTGTTTCAATGACTAAAGATTGAATCTTTGAATGAAAATACCTCAATAAAGGTACTTATTTTGTTAGTAGATTTTTTTAATGTATAAAGATTGTATCTTTGAAAGAAAATGAGAGTTCTGAGTTAAACTTATTCACGTTCCCTGTAACGTCCCAAAGAGTGTTTTAATGAGTAAATATTGAATCTTTGAATGTAATTACCTCAATCAAGGTAGCAATTATGCCACTAGACCTTTTTAATGTACAAAGATTGAATCTTGGAAAGAAAGTGAGAGTTTTGAGTTTAAATTATTCGAGTTACCTATGAAGTCGCGAAGAGTGTTTTAATGAATAAAGATTGAATCTTTGAATGAAAACACCTCAATAAAGGTACCTATTTTGTTACTAGACCTTTTTAATGTCTAAAGATTAAATCTTTGGAATAAAATGATAGTTCTGAGTTTAACTTATTCGATTTACCAATGAAGTCGTGAACAGTGTTTTAAAGGCTAAATATTGAATCTTTGAATGAAAATACCTTAGTAAAGGTACCTATTATGTTACAAGACCTTTTTAATGTATAAAGATTGAATCTCGGAAAGAAAATGACTGTTTTGAGTTAAACTTATTCGAGTTCCCTATGACATCCTGAAGAGTATTTCAACGAGTAAAGATTGAATCTTTGATTGAAATTACTTGAATCAAGGGACTTATTTTGTCTCTGGACCTTCTATATATAAAGATTGAATCTTTAAAAAGAAATGAGCGTTATGAGTTAAACCTATCCGAGTTCCCTATGACGTCCCGAATAGTGTTTTAACGCGTAAGGATTGAATCTTTGTATGAAATTACCTCAATAGAGGTACTTATTATGTCACTAGACCTTTTTAATGTATAAAGGTTTAATCTTTGTAAGAAAATGAGAGTTTTGAGTTAAACATATTCGAGTTCCCTGCGACGTCTCGAAGAGTGTTTCAAAGAGTAAATATTGAATCTTTGAATGAAATTACCTCAATCAAGGTACCTATTATGTCACTAGACCTTTTTAATGTATAATGATTGAATATTTGAAAAGAACAACGAGTTTTGAGTTAAAGTTATTTGAGTTCCCTTTGACGTCACGAAGCGTGTTTTAATGAGTAAAGATTAAATCTTTGAACGAAATTATCTCAATCAATGTACCTATTATGTCAGTAGACCTTTTTAATGTATAAAGATGGAATCTTTGAAAAAAATGAGGGTATTGAGTTTAACTTATTCGAGTTACCTATGAAGTCGCGAAGCGTGTTTTAATGACTAAAGATTGAATCTTCAAATGAAAATTTGTCAATACAGAAACCTATTATGTTACTAGATCTTTTTGATGTATAAAGATTGAATCTTTGAAAGAAAATTGGAGTTTTGAGTTAAACTTATTCGAGTTCCTTTTGACATCCCGAAGAGTGTTTTAATGAATAAAGATTGAATCTTTGAATGAAATTACCTCAATCGAGGTACCTACTAAGTAACTAAAAATTTTTATTGTATAAAGATTGAATCTTTGAAAAGAAATGAGAGTTTTGAGTTAAAGTTATTCGAGTTCCCTTTGACGTCACGAAGAGTGTTTTAATGAATAAAGATTGAATCTTTGAATGAAATTACCTCAATCAAGGTACCTATTCTACCACTAGACCTTTGTAATGTATAAAGATTGAATCTTTGAAAGAAAATGAGTGTTTTGAGTTTAACTTATTCGAGTTACCTATGAAATCGCGAAGAGTGTTTTAATGACTGAAGATTGAATCTTTGAATGAAAAATACCACAATAAAGGTACCAATTCTGTTACTAGACCTTTCTAATGTATAAAGATTGAATCTTTGAAAGAAAATGAGATTTTTGAGTAAAACTTATCCGAGTTCCCTGTAACGTCCAGAAGAGTGTTTAATGAGTAAAGATTGAATCATTGAATGAAATTACCTCAATCAATGTAGCTATTACATCACTAGACCTTTTTAATTTATAAAGATTGACGTTTTGAAAAGAAATGAGTGTTTCGAGTTAAAGTTATTCAAGTTCCCTTTGACGTCACGAAAAGTGTTTTAATGAGTAAAGAATAAATCTTTGAATGAAATTACCTCAATCAAGGTACCTATTCTGTCACTAAACCTTTTTAATGTATAAAGATTGAATCTTTGAAAGAACATGAGAGTTTTGAGTTCAACTTATTCCAATTACGTATGAAGTTGTGAAGAGTGTTTTAATGACTAAAGATTGAATCTTTGAATGAAAATACCTCAATAAAGGTACTTATTTTGTTAGTAGACCATTTTAATGTATAAAGACTGTATCTTTGAAAGAAAATGAGAGTTTTGAGTTAAACTTATTCATGTTCCCTGTAACGTCCCAAAGAGTGTTTTAATGAGTAAATATTGAATCTTTGAATGTAATTACCTCAATCAAGGTACCTATTCTGTCACTAAACCTTTTTCATGTATAAAGATTGAATCTTTGAAATAAAATGATAGTTCTGAGTTCAACTTATTCGATTAACCTATGAAGTCGTGAACAGTGTTTTAATGACTAAATAATGAATCTTTGAATGAAAATACCTCAATAAAGGTACCTATTATGTTACAAGACCATTTTAATGTATAAAGATTGAATCTTGGAAAAAAAAATGACTGTTTTGAGTTAAACTTATTCGAGTTCCCTATGACATCCCGAAGAGTATTTCAACGAGTAAAGATTCAATCTTTGATTGAAATTACTTGAATCAAGGGACTTACTTTGTCCCTGGACCTTTTATATATAGAGATTGAATCTTTAAAAAGAAATGAGCGTTATGAGTTAAACCTATCCGAGTTCCCTATGACGTCCCAAATAGTGTTTTAATGCGTAAGGATTGAATCTTTGTATGAAATTACCTCAATAGAGGTACTTATTATGTCACTAGACCTTTTTAATGTATAAAGGTTTAATCTTTGAAAGAAAATGGGAGTTTTGAGTTAAACATATTCGAGTTCCCTGCGATGTCTCGAAGAGTGTTTTAAAGAGTAAATATTGAATCTTTGAATGAAATTACCTCAATCAAGGTACCTATTATGTCAGTAGACCTTTTTAATGTATAAAGATTCAATATTTGTAAACAACTATGAGTTTTGAGTTAAAGTTATTTGAGTTCCCTTTGATGTCACGAAGCGTGTTTTAATGAGTAAAGATTGAATCTTTGAACGAAATTATCTCAATCAATGTACCTATTATGTCAGTAGACCTTTTTAATGTATAAAGATGGAATCTTGGAAAAAAATGAGAGTATTGAGTTTAACTTATTCGAGTTACCTATGAAGTCGCGAAGAGTGTTTTAATGACCAAAGATTGAATCTTCAAATGAAAATTCCTCAATACAGGAACCAATTATGTTAGTAGATCTTTATGATGTATAAAGATTGAATCTTTGAAAGAAAATTAGAGTTTTGAGTTAAACTTATTCGAGTTCCTTTTGACATCCCGAAGAGTGTTTTAATGAATAAAGATTGAATCTTTGAAAGAAATTACCTCAATCGAGGTACCTATTAAGTCACTAGAAATTTTTATTGTATAAAGATTGAATCTTTGAATTGAAATGAGAGTTTTGAGTTAAAGTTATTCGAGTTCCCTTTGACGTCACGAAGCGTGTTTTAATGAGTAAAGATTGAATCTTTGAATGAAATTACCTCAATCAAGGTACCTATTCTACCACTAGACCTTTGTAATGTATAAAGATTGAATCTTTGAAAGAAAATGAGTGTTTTGAGTTTAACTTATTCGAGTTGCCTATGAAATCGCGAAGAGTGTTTTAATGACTGAAGATTGAATCTTGGAATGAAAAATGCCACAATAAAGGTACCAATTCTGTTACTAGACCTTTTTAATGTATAAAGATTGAATCTTTGAAAGAAAATGATATTTTTGAGTTAAACTTATTAGAGTGCCCTATAACGTCCCGAAGAGTGTTTTAATGAGTAAAGATTGAATCATTGAATGAAATTACCTCAATCAAGGTAGCTATTATATCACTAGACCTTTTTAATTTATAAAGATTGACGTTTTGAAAAGAAATGAGTGTTTCGAGTTAACGTTATTCAAGTTCCCTTTAACGTTACGAAGAGTGTTTTAAAGAGTAAAGATTGAATCTTTGAATGAAATTACCTCAATCAAGGTACCTATTCTGTCACTAAACCTTTTTAATGTATAAAGATTGAATCTTTGAAAGAACATGAGAGTTTTGAGTTCAACTTATTCGAGTTACATATGAAGTTGCGAAGAGTGTTTTAATGACTAAAGATTGAATCTTTGAATGAAAATACCTCAATAAAGGTACTTATTTTGTTAGTAGACCTTTTTAATGTATAAAGACTGTATCTTTGAAAGAAAATGAGATTTCTGAGTTAAACTTATTCATGTTCCCTGTAACGTCCCAAAGAGTGTTTTAATGAGTAAATATTGAATCTTTGAATGTAATTACCTCAATTAAGGTAGCTATTATGTCACTAGACCTTTTTAATGTACAACGATTGAATCTTGGAAAGAAAGTGAGAGTTTTGAGATTAACTTATTCGAGTTACCTACGAAGTCGCGAAGAGTGTTTTAAGGAATAAAGATTGAATCTTTGAATGAAAACACCTCAATAAAGGTACCTATTTTGTTACTAGACCTTTTTAATGTCTAAAGATTGAATCTTTGGAATAAAATGATAGTTCTGAGTTTAACTTATTCGATTTACCTATGAAGTCGTGAACAGTGTTTTAATGACTAAATAATGAATCTTTGAATGAAAATACCTTAGTAAAGGTACCTATTATGTTACAAGACCTTTTTAATGTATAAAGATTGAATCTTGGAAAGAAAATGACTGTTTTGAGTTAAACTTATTTGAGTTCCCTATGACATCCCGAAGAGTATTTCAACGAGTAAAGATTCAATCTTTGATTGAAATTACTTGAATCAAGGGACTTACTTTGTCCCAGGACCTTTTATATATAAAGATTGAATCTTTAAAAAGAAATGAGCGTTATGAGTTAAACCTATCCGAGTTCCCTATGACGTCCCGAATAGTGTTTTAACGCGTAAGGATTGAATCTTTGTATGAAATTACCTCAATAGAGGTACTTATTATGTCACTAGACCTTTTTAATGTATAAAGGTTTAATCTTTGAAAGAAAATGAGAGTTTTGAGTTAAACATATTCGAGTTCCCTGCGATGTCTCGAAGAGTTTTTTAAAGAGTAAATATTGAATCTTTGAATGAAATTACCTCAATCAAGGTACCTATTATGTCAGTAGACCTTTTTAATGTATAAAGATTCAATATTTGTAAAGAACTACGAGTTTTGAGTTAAAGTTATTTGAGTTCCCCTGGACGTCACGAAGCGTGTTTTAATGAGTAAAGATTGAATCTTTGAACGAAATTATCTCAATCAATCTACCTATTATGTCAGTAGACCTTTTTAATGTATAAAGATGGAATCTTTGAAAAAAATGAGAGTATTGAGTTTAACTTATTCGAGTTACCTTAGAAGTTGCGAAGTGTGTTTTAATGACCAAAGATTGAATCTTCAAATGAAAATTCCTCAATACAGGAACCTATTATGTTACTAGATCTTTTTTATGTATAAAGATTGAATCTTTGAAAGAAAATTAGAGTTTTGAGTTAAACTTATTCGAGTTCCTTTTGACATCCCGAAGAGTGTTTTAATGAATAAAGATTAAATCTTTGAATGAAATTACCTCAATCGAGGTTCCTATTAAGTCACTAGAAATTTTTATTGTATAAAGATTGAATCTTTGAAAAGAAATGAGAGTTTTGAGTTAAAATTATTCGAGTTCCCTTTGACGTCACGAAGAGTGTTTTAATGAGTAAAGATTGAATCTTTGAATGAAATTACCTCAATCAAGGTACCTATTCTACCACTAGACCTTTGTAATGTATAAAGATTTAATCTTTGAAAGAAAATGTGTGTTTTGAGTTTAACTTATTCGAGTTACTTATGAAATCGCGAAGAGTGTTTTAATGACTGAAGATTGAATCTTTGAATGAAAAGTTCCAAAATAAAGGTACCAATTCTGTTACTAGACCTTTCTAATGTATAAAGATTGAATCTTTGAAAGAAAATGAGATTTTTGAGTTAAACTTATTCGAGTTCCCTGTAACGTCCTGAAGAGTGTTTTAATGAGTAAAGATTGAATCATTGAATGAAATTACCTCAATCAAGGTAGCAATTACATCAGTAGACCTTTTTAATTTATAAAGATTGACGTTTTGAAAAGAAATGAGTGTTTCGAGTTAAAGTTATTCGAGTTCCCTTTGACATCACGAAGAGTGTTTTAATGAGTAAAGATTGAATCTTTGAATGAAATTACCTCAATCAAGGTACCTATTCTACCACTAGGCCTTTGTAATGTATAAAGATTGAATCTTTGAAAGAAAATGAGTGTTTTGAGTTTAACTTATTCGAGTTACCTATGAAATCGCGAAAACTGTTTTAATGACTGAAGATTGAATTTTTGAATGAAAAATACCACAATAAAGGTACCAATTCTGTTACTAGACCTTTCTAATGTATAAAGATTGAATCTTTGAAAGAAAATAAGATTTTTGAGTTAAACTTATTCGAGTTCCCTGTAACGTCCCGAAGAGTGTTTTAATGAGTAAAGATTGAATCATTGAATGAAATTACCTCAATCAAGGTAGCTATTACATCACTAGACCTTTTTAATTTATAAAGATTGACGTTTTGAAAAGAAATGAGCGTTTCGAGTTAACGTTATTCAAGTTCCCTTTGACGTCACGAAGAGTGTTTTAATGAGTAAAGATTGAATCTTTGAATGAAATTACCTCAATCAAGGTACCTATTTTGTCACTAAACCTTTTTAATGTATAAAGATTGAATCTTTGAAAGAACTTGAGAGTTTTGAGTTCAACTTATTCGAGTTAGCTATGAAGTTGCGAAGAGTGTTTTAATGACTAAAGATTGAATCTTTGAATGAAAATACCTCAATAAAAGTACTTATTTTGTTAGTAGACCTTTTTAATGTATAAAGACTGTATCTTTGAAAGAAAATGAGAGTTTTGAGTTAAACTTATTCACGTTCCCTGTAACGTCCCAAAGAGTATTTTAATGAGTAAATATTGAATATTTGAATGTAATTACCTCAATCAAGGTAGCTATTATGTCACTAGACCTTTTAAATATACAAAGATTGAATCTTGGAAAGAAAGTGAGAGTTTTGAGATTAACTTATTCGAGTTACCTATGAAGTCGCGAAGAGTGTTTTAAGGAATAAAGATTGAATCTTTGAATGAAAACACCTCAATAAAGGTACCTATTTTGTTACTAGACCTTTTTAATGTCTAAAGATTGAATCTTTGGAATAAAATGATAGTTCTGAGTTTAACTGATTCGATTTACCTATGAAGTCGTGAACAGTGTTTTAATGACTAAATAATGAATCTTTGAATGAAAATACCTTAGTAAAGGTACCTATTATGTTACAAGACCTTTTTAATGTATAAAGATTGAATCTTGGAAAGAAAATGACTGTTTTGAGTTAAACTTATTCGAGTTCCCTATGACATCCCGAAGAGTATTTCAATAAGTAAAGATTGAATCTTTGATTGAAATTACTTGAATCAAGGGACTTATTTTGTCCCTGGACCTTTTATATATAAAGATTGAATCTTTAAAAAGAAATGAGCGTTATGAGTTAAACCTATCCGAGTTCCCTATGACGTCCCGAATAGTGTTTTAACGCGTAAGGATTGAATCTTTGTATGAAATTACCTCAATAGAGGTACTTATTATGTCACTAGACCTTTTTAATGTATAAAGGTTTAATCTTTGAAAGAAAATGACTGTTTTGCGTTAAACATATTCGAGTTCCCTGCGATGTCTCGAAGAGTTTTTTAAAGAGTAAATATCGAATCTTTGAATGAAATTATCTCAATCAAGGTACCTATTATGTCAGTAGACCTTTTTAATGTATAAAGATTCAATATTTGTAAAAACTACGAGTTTTGAGTTAAAGTTATTTGAGTTCCCTTTGACGTCACGAAGCGTGCTTTAATGAGTAAAGATTGAATCTTTGAACGAAATTATCTCAATCAATGTACCTATTATGTCAGTAGACCTTTTTAATGTATAAAGATGGACTCTTTGAAAAAAATGAGAGTATTGAGTTTAACTTATTCGAGTTACCTATGAAGTTGCGAAGAGTGTTTTAATGACCAAAGATTGAATCTTCAAATAAAAATTCCTCAATACAGGAACCTATTATGTTACTAGATCTTTTTTATGTATAAAGGTTGAATCTTTGAAAGAAAATTAGAGTTTTGAGTTAAACTTATTCGAGTTCCTTTTGACATCCCGAAGAGTGTTTTAATGAATAAAGATTAAATCTTTGAATGAAATTACCTCAATCGAGGTACCTATTAAGTCAGTAGAAATTTTTACTGTATAAAGATTGAATCTTTGAATGAAATTACCTCAATCGAGGTACCTATTAAGTCACTAGAAATTTTTATTGTATAAAGATTGAATCTTTGAAAAGAAATGAGAGTTTTGAGTTAAAATTATTCGAGTTCCCTTTGACGTCACGAAGAGTGTTTTAATGAGTAAAGATTGAATCTTTGAATGAAATTACCTCAATCAAGGTACCTATTCTACCACTAGACCTTTGTAATGTATAAAGATTGAATCTTTGAAAGAAAATGTGTGTTTTGAGTTTAACTTATTTGAGTTACCTATGAAATCACGAAGAGTGTTTTAATGACTGAAGATTGAATCTTTGAATGAAAAATTCCACAATAAAGGTACCAATTCTGTTACTAGACCTTTCTAATGTATAAAGATTGAATCTTTGAAAGAAAATGAGATTCTTGAGTTAAACTTATTCGAGTTCCCTGTAACGTCCCGAAGAGTGTTTTAATGAGTAAAGATTGAATCATTGAATGAAATTACCTCAATCAAGGTAGCTATTACATCACTAGACCTTTTTAATTTATAAAGATTGACGTTTTGAAAAGAAATGAGTGTTTCGAGTTAAAGTTATTCAAGTTCCCTTTGACGTCACGAAGAGTGTTTTAATGAGTAAAGATTGAATCTTTGAATGAAATTACCTCAATCAAGGTACCTATTTTGTCACTAAACCTTTTTAATGTATAAAGATTGAATCTTTGAAAGAACATGAGAGTTTTGAGTTCAACTTATTCGAGTTACCTATGAAGTTGCAAAGAGTGTTTTAATGACTAAAGATTGAATCTTTGAATGAAAATACCTCAATAAAAGTACTTATTTTGTTAGTAGACCTTTTTAATGTATAAAGACTGTATCTTTGAAAGAAAATGAGAGATTTGAGTTAAACTTATTCACGTTCCCTGTAACGTCCCAAAGAGTGTTTTAATGAGTAAATATTGAATCTTTGAATGTAATTACCTCAATCAAGGTAGCTATTATGTCACTAGACCTTTTAAATATACAAAGATTGAATCTTGGAAAGAAAGTGAGAGTTTTGAGTTTAACTTATTCGAGTTACCTATGAAGTCGCGAAGAGTGTTTTAATGAATAAAGATTGAATCTTTGAATGAAAACACCTCAATAAAGGTACCTATTATGTTAGTAGACCTTTTTAATGTCTAAAGATTGAATCTTTGGAATAAAATGATAGTTCTGAGTTCAACTTATTCGATTTACCTATGAAGTCGTGAACAGTGTTTTAATGACAAAATAATGAATCTTTGAATGCAAATACCTCAGTAAAGGTACCTATTATGTTACAAGACCTTTTTAATGTATAAAGATTGAATCTTGGAAAGAAAATGACTGTTTTGAGTTAAAGTTATTTGAGTTCCCTATGACATCCCGAAGAGTATTTCAACGAGTAAAGATTGAATCTTTGATTGAAATTACTTGAATCAAGGGACTTATTTTGTCCCTGGACCTTTTATATATAAAGATTGAATCTTTAAAAAGAAATGAGCGTTATGAGTTAAACCTATCCGAGTTCCCTATGACATCCCGAATAGTGTTTTAACGCGTAAGGATTGAATCTTTGTATGAAATTACCTCAATAGAGGTACTTATTATGTCACTAGACCTTTTTAATGTATAAAGGTTTAATCTTTGAAAGAAAATGAGAGTTTTGAGTTAAACATATTCGAGTTCCCTACGACGTCTCGAAGAGTGTTTTAAAGAGTAAATATTGAATCTTTGAATGAAATTACCTCAATCAAGGTACCTATTATGTCACTAGACCTTTTTAATGTATAAAGATTGAATATTTGTAAAGAACTACGAGTTTTGAGTTAAAGTTGTTTGAGTTCCCTTTGACGTCACGAAGCGTGTTTTAATAAGTAAAGATTGAATCTTTGAACGAAATTATCTGAATCAATGTCGCTATTATGTCAGTAGACCTTTTTAATGTATAAAGATGGAATCTTTGAAAAAAATGAGAGTTTTGAGTTTAACTTATTCGAGTTACCTATGAAGTCGCGAAGAGTGTTTTAATGACCAAAGATTGAATCTTCAAAAGAAAATTCCTCAATACAGGAACCTGTTATGTTACTAGATCTTTTTGATGTATAAAGATTGAATCTTTAAAAGAAAATTAGAGTTTTGAGTTAAACTTATTCGAGTTCCTTTTGACATCCCGAAGAGTGTTTTACTGAATAAAGATTGAATCTTTGAATGAAATTACCTCAATCGAGGTACCTATTAAGTCACTAGAAATTTTTATTGTATAAAGATTGAATCTTTGAAAAGAAATGAGAGTTTTGAGTTAAAGTTATTCGAGTTCCTTTTGACATCACGAAGAGTGTTTTAATGAGTAAAGATTGAATCTTTGAATGAAATTACCTCAATCAAGGTACCTATTCTACCACTAGACCTTTGTAATGTATAAAGATAGAATATTTGAAAGAAAATGAGTGTTTTGAGTTTAACTTATTCGAGTTACCTATGAAATCGCGAAGAATGTTTTAATGACTGAAGATTGAATCTCTGAATGAAAAATACAACAATAAAGGTGCCAATTCTGTTACTAGACCTTTTTAATGTATAAAGATTGAATCATTGAAAGAAAATGAGATTTTTGAGTTAAACTTATTCGAGTTTCCTATAACGTCCCGAAGAGTGTTTTAATGAGTAAAGATTGAATAATTGAATGAAATTACCTCAATCAAGGTAGCTATTACATCATTAGACCTTTCTAATTTATAAAGATTGACGTTTTGAAAAGAAATGAGTGTTTCGAGTTAAAGTTATTCAAGTTCCCTTTGACGTCACGAAGAGTGTTTTAATGAGTAAAGATTGAATCTTTGAATGAAATTACCTCAATCAAGGTACCTATTCTGTCACTAAACCTTTTTAATGTATAAAGATTGAATCTTTGAAAGAACATGAAAGTTTTGAGTTCAACTTATTCGAGTTACATATGAAGTTGCGAAGAGTGTTTTAATGACTAAAGATTGAATCTTTGAATGAAAATACCTCAATAAAGGTACTTATTTTGTTAGTAGACCTTTTTAATGTATAAAGACTGTATCTTTGAAAGAAAATGAGAGTTCTGAGTTAAACTTATTCATGTTCCCTGTAACGTCCCAAAGAGTGTTTTAATGAGTAAATATTAAATCTTTGAATCTAATTACCTCAATTAAGGTAGCTATTATATCACTAGACCTTTTTAATGTACAAAGATTGAATCTTGGAAAGAAAGTGAGAGTTTTGAGATTAACTTATTCGAGTTACCTATGAAGTCGCGAAGAGTGTTTTAAGGAATAAAGATTGAATCTTTGAATGAAAACACCTCAATAAAGGTACCTATTTTGTTACTAGACCGTTTTAATGTCTAAAGATTGAATCTTTAGAATAAAATGATAGTTCTGAGTTTAACTTATTTGATTTACCTATGAAGTCGTGAACAGTGTTTTAACGACTAAATAATGAATCTTTGAATGAAAATACCTTAGTAAAGGTACCTATTATGTTACAAGACCTTTTTAATGTATAAAGATTGAATCTTGGAAAGAAAATGACTGTTTTGAGTTAAACTTATTCGAGTTCCCTATGACATCCCGAAGAGTATTTCAACGAGTAAAGATTGAATCTTTGATTGAAATTACTTGAATCAATGGACTTATTTTGTCCCTGGACCTTTTATATATAAAGATTGAATCTTTAAAAAGAAATGAGCGTTATGAGTTAAACCTATCCGAGTTCCCTATGACGTCCCGAATAGTGTTTTAACGCGTAAGGATTGAATCTTTGTATGAAATTACCTCAATAGAGATACTTATTATGTCACTAGACCTTTTTAATGTACAAAGGTTTAATCTTTGAAAGAAAATGAGAGTTTTGAGTTAAACATATTCGAGTTCCCTGCGATGTCTTGAAGAGTGTTTTAAATAGTAAATATTGAATCTTTGAATGAAATTACCTCAATCAAGGTACCTATTATGTCAGTAGACTTTTTTAATGTATAAAGATTCAATATTTGTAAAGAACTACGAGTTTTGAGTTAAAGTTATTTGAGTTCCCTTTGACGTCACGAAGCGTGTTTTAATGAGTAAAGATTGAATCTTTGAACGAAATTATCTCAATCAATGTACCTATTATGTCAGTAGACCTTTTTAATGTATAAAGATGGACTCTTTGAAAAAAATGAGAGTATTGAGTTTAACTTATTCGAGTTACCTATGAAGTTGCGAAGAGTGTTTTAATGACCAAAGATTGAATCTTCAAATGAAAATTCCTCAATACAGGAACCTATTATGTTACTAGATCTTTTTTATGTATAAAGATTGAATCTTTGAAAGAAAATTAGAGTTTTGAGTTAAACTTATTCGAGTTCCTTTTGTCATCCCGAAGAGTGTTTTAATGAATAAAGATTAAATCTTTGAATGAAATTACCTCAATCGAGGTACCTATTAAGTCACTAGAAATTTTTATTGTATAAAGATTGAATCTTTGAAAAGAAATGAGAGTTTTGAGTTAAAATTATTCGAGTTCCCTTTGACGTCATGAAGAGTGTTTTAATGAGTAAAGATTGAATCTTTGAATGAAATTACCTCAATCAAGGTACCTATTCTACCACTAGACCTTTGGAATATATAAAGATTGAATCTTTGAAAGAAAATGTGTGTTTTGAGTTTAACTTATTCGAGTTACCTATGAAATCACGAAGAGTGTTTTAATGACTGAAGATTGAATCTTTGAATGAAAAATTCCACAATAAAGGTACCAATTCTGTTACTAGACCTTTCTAATGTATAAAGATTGAATCTTTGAAAGAAAATGAGATTTTTGAGTTAAATTTATTCGAGTTCCCTGTAACGTCCCGAAGAGTGTTTTAATGAGTAAAGATTGAATCATTGAATGAAATTACCTCAATCAAGGTAGCTATTACATCACTAGACCTTTTTAATTTATAAAGATTGACGTTTTGAAAAGAAATGAGTGTTTCGAGTTAAAGTTATTCAAGTTCCCTTTGACGTCACGAAGAGTGTTTTAATGAGTAAAGATTGAATCTTTGAATGAAATTACCTCAATCAAGGTACCTTTTTTGTCACTAAACCTTTTTAATGTATAAAGATTGAATCTTTGAAAGAACATGAGAGTTTTGAGTTCAACTTATTCGAGTTACCTATGAAGTTGCGAAGAGTGTTTTAATGACTAAAGATTGAATTTTGAATGAAAATACCTCAACAAAAGTACTTATTTTGTTAGTAGACCTTTTTAATGTATAAAGACTGTATCTTTGAAAGAAAATAAGAGTTTTGAGTTAAACTTATTTACGTTCCCTGTAACGTCCCAAAGAGTGTTTTAATGAGTAAATATTGAATCTTTGAATGTAATTACCTCAATCAAGGTAGCTATTATGTCACTAGACCTTTTAAATATACAAAGATTGAATCTTGGAAAGAAAGTGAGAGTTTTGAGTTTAACTTATTCGAGTTACCTATGAAGTCGCGAAGAGTGTTTTAATGAATAAAGATTGAATCTTTGAATGAAAACACCTCAATAAAGGTACCTATTATGTTACTAGTCCTTTTTAATGTCTAAAGATTGAATCTTTGGAATAAAATGATAGTTCTGAGTTCAACTTATTCGATTTACCTATGAAGTCGTGAACAGTGTTTTAATGACAAAATAATGAATCTTTGAATGAAAATACCTCAGTAAAGGTACCTATTATGTTACAAGACCTTTTTAATGTATAAAGATTGAATCTTGGAAAGAAAATGACTGTTTTGAGTTAAACTTATTCGAGTTCCCTATGACATCCCGAAAAGTATTTCAACGAGTAAAGATTGAATCTTTGATTGAAATTACTTGAATCATGGGACTTATTTTGTCCCTGGACCTTTTATATATAAAGATTGAATCTTTAAAAAGAAATGAGCGTTATGAGTTAAACCTATCCGAGTTCCCGATGACGTCCCGAATAGTGTTTTAACGCGTAAGGATTGAATCTTTATATGAAATTACCTCAATAGAGGTACTTATTATGTCACTAGACCTTTTTAATGTATAAAGGTTTAATCTTTGAAAGAAAATGAGAGTTTTGAGTTAAACATATTCGAGTTCCCTACGACGTCTCGAAGAGTGTTTTAAAGAGTAAAATATTGAATCTTTGAATGAAATTACCTCAATCAAGGTACCTATTTTGTCACTAGACCTTTTTAATGTATAAAGATTGAATATTTGTAAAGAACTACGAGTTTTGAGTTAAAGTTATTTGAGTTCCCTTTGACGTCACGAAGCGTGTTTTAATGAGTAAAGATTGAATCTTTGAATGAAATTATCTCAATCAATGTACCTATTATGTCAGTAGACCTTTTAAATGTATAAAGATGGAATCTTTGAAAAAAATGAGAGTATTGAGTTTAACTTATTCGAGTTACCTATGAAGTCGCGAAGAGTGTTTTAATGACCAAAGATTGAATCTTCAAATGAAAATTCCTCAATACAGGAACCTGTTATGTTACTAGATCTTTTTGATGTATAAAGATTGAATCTTTCAAAGAAAATTAGAGTTTTGAGTTAAACTTATTCGAGTTCCTTTTGACATCCCGAAGAGTGTTTTACTGAATAAAGATTAAATCTTTGAAAGAAAATGAGTGTTTTGAGTTTAACTTATTCGAGTTACCTATGAAATCGCGAAGAGTGTTTTAATGACTGAAGATTGAATCTTGGAATAAAAAATACCACAATAAAGGTACCAATTCTGTTACTAGACCTTTTTAATGTATAAAGATTGAATCTTTGAAAGAAAATGAGATTTTTGAGTCAAACTTATTAGAGTTCCCTATAACGTCCCGAAGAGTGTTTTAATGAGTAAAGATTGAATCATTGAATGAAATTACCTCAATCAAGGTAGCTATTACATCACTAGACCTTTTTAATTTATAAAGATTGACGTTTTGAAAAGAAATGAGTGTTTCGAGTTCCCTTTGACGTTACGAAGAGTGTTTTAATGAGTAAAGATTGAATCTTTGAATGAAATTACCTCAATCAAGGTACCTATTCTACCACTAGACCTTTGTAATGTATAAAGATTGAATCTTTTAAAGAAAATGAGTGTTTTGAGTTTAACTTATTCGAGTTACCTATGAAATCGCGAAGAGTGTTTTAATGACTGAAGATTGAACCTTTGAATGAAAAATACCACAATAAAGGTACCAATTCTGTTACTAGACCTTTCTAATGTATAAAGATTGAATCTTTGAAAGAAAATGAGATTTTTGAGTTAAACTTATTCGAGTTCCCAGTAACGTCCCGAAGAGTGTTTTAATGAGTAAAGATTGAATCATTGAATGAAATTACCTCAATCAAGGTAGCTATTACATCACTAGACCTTTTTAATTTATAAAGATTGACGTTTTGAAAAGAAATGAGTGTTTCGAGTTAAAGTTATTCGAGTTCCCTTTGACGTCACGAAGAGTGTTTTAATGAGGAAAGTTTGAATCTTTGAATGAAATTACCTCAATCAAGGACCTTATTCTACCACTAGACCTTTGTAATGTATAAAGATTGAATCTTTGAAAGAAAATGAGTGTTTTGAGTTTAACTTATTCGAGTTACCTATGAAATCGCGAAAAGTGTTTTAACGACTGAAGATTGAATCTTTGAATGAAAAATTCCACAATAAAGGTACCAATTCTGTTACTAGACCTTTCTAATGTATAAAGATTGAATCTTTGAAAGAAAATGAGATTTTTGAGTTAAACTTATTCGAGTTCCCTGTAACATCCCGAAGAGTGTTTTAATGAGTAAAGATTGAATCATTGAATAAAATTACCTCAATCAAGGTAGCTATTACATCACTAGACCTCTTTAATTTATAAAGATTGACGTTTTGAAAAGGAATGAGTGTTTCGAGTTAAAGTTATTCAAGTTTCCTTTGACGTCATGAAGAGTGTTTTAATGAGTAAAGATTGAATCTTTGAATGAAATTACCTCAATCAAGGTACCTATTCTGTCACTAAACCTTTTTAATGTATAAAGATTGAATCTTTGAAAGAACATGAGAGTTTTGAGTTCAACCTATTCGAGTTACCTATGAAGTTGCGAAGAGTGTTTTAATGACTAAAGATTGAATCTTTGAATGAAAATACCTCAATAAAGGTACTTATTTTGTTAGTAGACCTTTTTAATGTATAAAGACTGTATCTTTGAAAGAAAATGAGAGTTTTGAGTTAAACTTATTCACGTTCCCTGTAACGTCCCAAAGAGTGTTTTAATGAGTAAATATTGAATTTTTGAATGTAATTACCTCAATCAAGGTAACTATTATGTCACTAGACCTTTTTAATGTACAAAGATTGAATCTTGGAAAGAAAGTGAGAGTTTTGAGTTTAACTTATTCGAGTTACCTATGAAGTCGCGAAGAGTGTTTTAATGAATAAAGATTGAATCTTTGAATGAAAACACCTCAATAAAGGTACCTGTTATGTTACTAGACCTTCTTCATGTCTAAAGATTGAATCTTTAGAATAAAATGATAGTTTTGAGTTTAACTTATTCGATTTACCTATGAAGTCGTGAACAGTGTTTTAATGACTAACTAATGAATCTTTGAATGAAAATACCTCAGTAAAGGTACCTATTATGTTACAAGACCTTTTTAATGTATAAAGATTGAATCTTGGAAAAAAAATGACTGTTTTGAGTTAAACTTATTCGAGTTCCCTATGACATCCCGAAGAGTATTTCAACGAGTAAAGATTGAATCTTTGATTGAAATTACTTGAATCAAGGGACTTATTTTGTCCCTGAACCTTTTATATATAAAGATTGAATCTTTAAAAAGAAATGAGCGTTATGAATTAAACCTATCCGAGTACCCTATGACGTCCCGAATAGTGTTTTAACGCATAAGGATTGAATCTTTGTATGAAATTACCTCAATAGAGGTACTTATTATGTCAGTAGACCTTTTTAATGTATAAAGGTTTAATATTTGAAAGAAAATGAGAGTTTTGGGTTAAACATATTCGAGTTCCCTGCGACGTCTCGAAGAGTGTTTTAAAGAGTAAATATTGAATCTTTGAATGAAATTACCTCAATTAAGGTACCTATTATGTCACTAGACCTTTTTAATGTATAAAGATTGAATATTTGTAAAGAACTACGAGTTTTGAGTTAAAGTTATTTGAGTTCCCTTTGACGTCACGAAGCGTGTTTTAATGAGTAAAGATTGAATCTTTGAACGAAATTATCTCAATCAATGTACCTCTTATGTCAGTAGACCTTTTTAATGTACAAAGATGGAATCTTTGAAAAAAATGAGAGTATTGAGTTTAACTTATTCGAGTTACCTATGAAGTCGCGAAGAGTGTTTCAATGACCAAAGATTGAATCTTTAAATGAAAATTCCTCAATACAGGAACCTGTTATGTTACTAGATCTTTTTGATGTATAAAGATTGAATCTTTAAAAGAAAATTAGAGTTTTGAGTTAAACTTATTCGAGTTCCTTTTGACATCCCGAAGAGTGTTTTACTGAATAAAGATTGAATCTTTGAATGAAATTACCTCAATCGAGGTACCTATTAAGTCACTAGAAAATTTTATTGTATAAAGATTGAATCTTTGAAAAGAAATGAGAGTTTTGAGTTAAAGTAATTCGAGTTCCCTTTGACGTCACGAAGAGTGTTTTAATGAGTAAAGATTGAATCTCTCAATGAAACTACCTCAATCAAGGTACCTATTATACTACTAGACCTTTGTAATGTTTAAAGATTGAATCTTTGAAAGAAAATGAGTGTTTTGAGTTTAACTTATTCGAGTTACCTATAAAATCGCGAAGAGTGTTTTAATGACTGAAGATTGAATCTTTGAATGAAAAATACCAGAATAAAGGTACCAATTCTGTTACTAGACCTTTCTAATGTATAAAGATTGAATCTTTGAAAGAAAATGAGATTTTTGAGTTAAACTTATTCGAGTTCCCTGTAACGTCCCGTAGAGTGTTTTAATGAGTAAAGATTGAATCATTGAATGAAATTACCTCAATCAAGGTAGCTATTACATCACTAGACATCTTTAATTTATAAACATTGACGTTTTGAAAAGAAATGAGAGTTTCGAGTTAAAGTTATTCAAGTTCCCTTTGACGTCACGAAGAGTGTTTTAATGAGTAAAGATTAAATCTTTGAATGAAATTACCTCAATTAAGGTACCTATTCTGTCACTAAACCTTTTTAATGTATAAAGATTGAATCTTTGAAAGAACATGAGAGTTTTGAGTTCAACTTATTCGAGTTACCTATGAAGTTGCGAAGAGTGTTTTAATGCCTAAAGATTGAATCTTTGAATGAAAATACCTCAATAAAGGTACTTATTTTTTTAGTAGACCTTTTTAATGTATAAAGACTGTATCTTTGAAAGAAAATGAGAGTTTTGAGTTAAACTTATTCACGTTCCCTGTAATGTCCCAAAGAGTGTTTTAATGAGTAAATATTGAATCTTTGAATGTAATTACCTCAATCAAGGTAGCTATTATGTCACTAGACCTTTTTAATGTACAAAGATTGAATCTTGGAAAGAAAGTGAGAGTTTTGAGTTTAACTTATTCGAGTTACCTATGAAGTTGCGAAGAGTGTTTTAATGAATAAAGATTGAATCTTTGAATGAAAACACCTCAATAAAGGTACCTATTATGTTACTAGACCTTTTTAATGTCTAAAGATTGAATCTTAGGAATAAAATGATAGTTCTGAATTCAACTTATTCGATTTACCTATGAAGTCGTGAACAGTGTTTTAGTGACAAAATAATGAATCTTTGAATGAAAATACCTTAGTAAAGGTACCTATTATGTTACAAGACCTTTTTAATGTATAAAGATTGAATCTTGGAAAGAAAATGACTGTTTTGAGTTAAACTTATTCGAGTTCCCTATGACATCCCGAAGAGTATTTCAACGAGTAAAGATTGAATCTTTGATTGAAATTACTTGAATCAAGGGATTTATTTTGTCCCTGGACCTTTTATATATAAAGATTGAATCTTGAAAAAGAAATGAGCGTTATGAGTTAAACCTATCCGAGTTCCCTATGACGTCCCTAATAGTGTTTTAACGCGTAAGGATTGAATCTTTGTATGAAATTACCTCAATAAAGGTACTTATTATGTCACTAGACCTTTTTAATGTATAAAGGTTTAATCTTTGAAAGAAAATGAGAGTTTTGAGTAAAAAATATTCGAGTTCCCTGCGACGTCTCGAAGAGTGTTTTAAAGAGTAGATTTTGAATCTTTGAATGAAATTACCTCAATCAAGGTACCTATTATGTCACTAGACCTTTTTAATGTATAAAGATTGAATATTTGTAAAGAACTACGAGTTTTGAGTTAATGTTATTTGAGTTCCATTTGACTTCACAAAGCGTGTTTTAATGAGTAAAGATTGAATCTTTGAACGAAATTATCTCAATCAATGTACCTATTATGTCAGTAGACCTTTTTAATGTATAAAGATGGAATCTTTGAAAAAAATGAGAGTATTGAGTTTAACTTATTCGAGTTACCTATGAAGTCGCGAATAGTGTTTTAATGACCAAAGATTGAATCTTCAAATGAAAATTCCTCAATACAGGAACCTGTTATGTTACTAGATCTTTTTGATGTATAAAGATTGAATTTTTGAAAGAAAATTAGAGTTTTGAGTTAAACTTATTCCAGTTCCTTTTGACATCCCGAAGAGTGTTTTAATGAATAAAGATTGAATCTTTGAATGAAATTACCTCAATCGAGGTACCTATTAAGTCACTAGAAATTTTTATTGTATAAAGATTGAATCTTTGAAAAGAAATGAGAGTTTTGAGTTGAAGTTATTCGAGTTCCCTTTGACGTCACGAAGAGTGTTTTAATGAGTAAAGATTGAATCTCTGAATGAAATTACCTCAATCAAGGTACCTATTCTACTACTAGACCTTTGTAATGTTTAAAGATTGAATCTTTGAAAGAAAATGAGTGTTTTGAGTTTAACTTATTCGAGTTACCTATAAAATCGCGAAGAGTGTTTTAATGACTGAAGATTGAATCTTTGAATGAAAAATACCACAATTAAGGTACCAATTCTGTTACTAGACCTTTCTAATGTATAAAGATTAAATCTTTGAAAGAAAATGAGATTTTTGAGTTAAACTTATTCGAGTTCCCTGTAACGTCCCGAAGAGTGTTTTAATGAGTAAAGATTGAATCATTGAATGAAATTACCTCAATCAAGGTAGCTATTACATCACTAGACCTCTTTTATTTATAAAGATTGACGTTTTGAAAAGAAATGAGTGTTTCGAGTTAAAGTTATTCAAGTTCCCTTCGACGTCACGAAGAGTGTTTTTAATGAGTAAAGATTGAATCTTCGAATGAAATTACCTCAATCAAGGTACCAATTCTGTCACTAAACCTTTTTAATGTATAAAGATTGAATCTTTGAAAGAACATGAGGTCTTGAGTTCAACTTATTCGAGTTACCTATGAAGTTGCGAAGAGTGTTTTAATGACTAAAGATTGAATCTTTGAATGAAAATACCTCAATAAAGGTACTTATTTTGTTAGTAGACCTTTTTAATGTATAAAGACCGTATTTTTGAAAGAAAATGAGAGTTTTGAGTTAAACTTATTCACGTTCCCTGTAACGTCCCAAAGAGTGTTTTAATGGGTAAATATTGAATCTTTGAATGTAATTACCTCAATCAAGGTAGCTATTATGTCACTAGACCTTTTTAATGTACAAAGATTGAATCTTGGAAAGAAAGTGAGAGTTTTGAGTTTAACTTATACGAGTTACCTATGAAGTCGCGAAGAGTGTTTTAATGAATAAAGATTGAATCTTTGAACGAAAACACCTCAATAAAGGTACCTATTATGTTAATAGACCTTTTTAATTCTAAAGATTGAATCTTTGGAATAAATTGATAGTTCTGAGTTTAACTTATTCGATTTACCTATGAAGTCGTGAACAGTGTTTTAATGACTAAATAATGAGTCTTTGAATGAAAATACCTCAGTAAAGGTACCTATTATGTTACAAGGCCTTTTTAATGTATAAAGATTGAATCTTGGAAAGAAAATGACTGTTTTGAGTTAAACTTATTCGAGTTCCCTATGACATCCCGAAGAGTATTTCAACGAGTAAAGATTGAATCTTTGATTGAAATTACTTGAATCAAGGGACTTATTTTGTCCCTGGTCCTTTTATATATAAAGATTGAATCTTTAAAAAGAAATGAGCGTTATGAGTTAAACCTATCCGAGTTCCCTATGACGTCCCGAATAGTGTTTTAAGGCGTAAGGATTGAATCTTTGTATGAAATTACCTCAATAGAGGTACTTATTATGTCACTAGACCTTTTTAATGTATAAAGGTTTAATCTTTGAAAAAAAATGAGAGATTTGAGTTAAACATATTCGAGTTCCCTGCGACGTCTCGAAGAGTGTTTTAAGGAGTAAATATTGAATCTTTGAATGAAATTACCTCAATCAAGGTACCTATTATGTCACTAGACCTTTTTAACGTATAAAGATTGAATATTTGTAAAGAACTACGAGTTTTGAGTTAAAGTTATTTGAGTTCCCTTTGACGTCACGAAGCGTGTTTTAATGAGTAAAGATTGAATCTTTGAAAGAAATTATCTCAATCAATGTACCTATTATGTCAGTAGACCTTTTTAATGTATAAAGATGGAATCTTTGAAAAAAGTGAGAGTATTGAGTTTAACTTATTCGAGTTAACTATGAAGTCGCGAAGAGTGTTTTAATGACCAAAGATTGAATCTTCAAATGAAAATTCCTCAATACAGGAACCTGTTATGTTACTAGATCTTTTTGATGTATAAAGATTGAATTTATGAAAGAAAATTAGAGTTTTGAGTTAAACTTATTCGAGTTCCTTTTGACATTCCGAAGAGTGTTTTACTAAATAAAGATTGAATCTTTGAATGAAATTACCTCAATCGAGGTACCTATTAAGTCACTAGAAATTTTTATTGTATAAAGATTGAATCTTTGAAAAGAAATGAGAGTTTTGAGTTAAAGTTATTCGAGTTCCCTTTGACGTCACGAAGAGTGTTTTAATGAGTAAAGATTGAATCTTTGAATGAAATTACCTCAATCAAGGTACCTAGTCTACCACTAGACCTTTGTAATGTATAAAGATTGAATCTTTGAAAGAAAATGAGTGTTTTGAGTTTAACTTATTTGAGTTACCTATGAAATCGCGAAGAGTGTTTTAATGACTGAAGATTGAATCTTTGAATGAAAAAAACCACAATAATGGTACCAATTCTGTTACTAGACCTTTCTAATGTATGAAGATTGAATCTTTGAAAGAAAATGAGATTTTTGAGTTAAACTTATTCGAGTTCCCTGTAACGTCCCGAATAGTGTTTTAATGAGTAAAGATTGAATCATTGAATGAAATTACCCCAATTAAGGTAGCTATTACATCGCTAGACCTCTTTAATTTATAAAGATTGACGTTTTGAAAAGAAATGAGTGTTTCGAGTTAAAGTTATTCAAGTTCCCTTTGACGTCACGAAGAGTGTTTGAATGAGTAAGATTGAATCTTTGAATGAAATTACCTCAATTAAGGTACCTATTCTCTCACTAAACCTTTTTAATGTATAAAGATTGAATCTTTGAAAGAACATGAGAGTTTTGAGTTCAACTTATTCGAGTTACCTATGAAGTTGCGAAGAGTGTTTTAATGACTAAAGATTGAATCTTTAAATGAAAATACCTCAATAAAGGTACTTATTTTGTTAGTAGACCTTTTTAATGTATAAAGACTTTATCTTTGAAAGAAAATGAGAGTTTTGAGTTAAACTTATTCACGTTCCCTATAACGTCCCAAAGAGTGTTTTAATGAGTAAATATTGAATCTTGAATTTAATTACCTCAATCAACGTAGCTATTATGTCACTAGACCTTTTTAAAGTACAAAGATTGAATCTTGGAAAGAAAGTGAGAGTTTTGAGTTTAATTTATTCGAGTTACCTATGAAGCAGCGAAGAGTGTTTTAATGAATAAAGATTGAATCTTTGAATGAAAACACCTCAATAAAGGTACCTATTATGTTACTAGACCTTTTTAATGTCTAAAGATTGAATCTTTGGAATAAAATGATAGTTCTGAGTTTAACTTATTCGATTTACCTATGAAGTCGTGAACAGTGTTTTAATGACAAAATAATGAATCTTTGAATGAAAATACCTTAGTAAAGGTACCTATTATGTTACAAGACCTTTTTAATGTATAAAGATTGAATCTTGGAAAGAAAATGACTGTTTTGAGTTAAACTTATTCGAGTTCCCTATGACATCCCGAAGAGTATTTCAACGGGTAAAGATTGAATCTTTGATTGAAATTACTTGAATCAAGGGTCTTATTTTGTCCCTGGACCTTTTATATATAAAGATTGAATCTTTAAGAAGAAATGAGCGTTATGAATTAAACCTATCCGAGTTCCCTATGACGTCCCGAATAGTGTTTTAACGCGTAAGGATTGAATCTTTGTTTGAAATTACCTCAATAGAGGTACTTATTATGTCACTAGACCTTTTTAATATATAAAGGTTTAATCTTTGAAAGAAAATGAGAGTTTTGAGTTAAAAATATTCGAGTTCCCTGCGACGTCTCGAAGAGTGTTTTAAAGAGTAAATATTGAATCTTTGAATGAAATTACCTCAATCAAGGTACCTATTATGTCACTAGACCTTTTTAATGTATAAAGATTGAATATTTGTAAAGAACTACGAGTTTTGAGTTAAAGTTATTTGAGTTTCCTTTGACGTCACAAAACGTGTTTTAATGAGTAAAGATTGAATCTTTGAAGGAAATTATCTCAATCAATATACCTATTATGTCAGTAGACCTTTTTAATATATAAAGATGTAATCTTTTAAAAAAATGAGAGTATTGAGTTTAACTTATTCGAGTTACCTATGAAGTCGTGAAGAGTGTTTTAATGACCAAAGATTGAATCTTCAAATGAAAATTCCTCAATACAGGAACCTGTTATGTTACTAGATCTTTTTGATGTATAAAGATTGAATTTTTGAAAGAAAATTAGAGTTTTGAGTTAAACTTATTCGAGTTCCTTTTGACATCCCGAAGAGTGTTTTACTGAATAAAGATTGAATCTTTGAATGAAATTACCTCAATCGAGGTACCTATTAAGTCACTAGAAATTTTATTGTATAAAGATTGAATCTTTGAAAAGAAATGAGAGTTTTGAGTTAAAGTTATTCGAGTTCCCTTTGACGTCACGAAGAGTGTTTTAATGAGTAAAGATTGAATTTTTGAATGAAATTACCTCAATCAAGGTACCTATTCTACCACTAGACCTTTGTAATGTATAAAGATTGAATCTTTGAAAGAAAATGAGCATTTCGAGTTTAACTTATTCGAGTTACCTATGAAATCGCGAAGAGTGTTTTAATGACTGAAGATTGAATCTTTGAATGAAAAATACCACAATAAAGGTACAAATTCTGTTACTAGACCTTTCTAATGTATGAAGATTGAATCTTTGAAAGAAAATGAGATTTTTGAGTTAAACTTATTCGAGTTTCCTGTAACGTCCCGAAGAGTGTTTTAATGAGTAAGGATTGAATCATTGAATGAAATTACCCCAATCAAGGTAGCTATTACATCACTAGACCTCTTTAATTTATAAAGATTGACGTTTTGAAAAGAGATGAGTGTTTCGAGTTAAAGTTATTCAAGTTCCCTTTGACGTCACGAAGAGTGTTTGAATGAGTAAGATTGAATCTTTGAATGAAATTACCTCAATTAAGGTACCTATTCTGTCACTAAACCGTTTTAATGTATAAAGATTGAATCTTTGAAAGAACATGTGAGTTTTGAGTTCAACTTATTCGAGTTACCTATGAAGTTGCGAAGAGTGTTTTAATGACTAAAGATTGAATCTTTGAATGAAAATACCTCAATAAAGGTACTTATTTTGTTAGTAGACCTTTTTAATGTATAAAGACTGTATCTTTAAAAGAAAATGAGAGTTTTGAGTTAAACTTATTCACGTTCCCTGTAACGTCCCAAAGAGTGTTTTAATGAGTAAATATTGAATCTTTGAATGTAATTACCTCAATCAAGGTAGCTATTATGTCAATAGACCTTTTTAATGTACAAAGATTGAATCTTGGAAAGAAAGTGAGAGTTTTGAGTTTAACTTATTCGAGTTACCTATGAAGTCGCGAAGAGTGTTTTAATGAATAAAGATTGAATCTTTGAATGAAAACACCTCAATAAAGGTACCTATTATGTTACTAGACCTTTTTAATATCTAAAGATTGAATCTTTGGAATAAAATGATAGTTCTGAGTTCAACTTATTCAATTTACCTATGAAGTCGTGAACAGTGTTTTAATGACAAAATAATGAATCTTTGAATGAAAATACCTTAGTAAAGGTACCTATTATGTTACAAGACCTTTTTAATGTATAAAGATTGAATCATGGAAAGAAAATGACTGTTTTGAGTTAAACTTATTCGAGTTCCCTATGACATCCCGAAGAGTATTTCAACGAGTAAAGATTGAATCTTTGATTGAAATTACTTGAATCAAGGGACTTATTTTGTCCCTGGACCTTTTATATATAAAGATTGAATCTTTAAGAAGAAATGAGCGTTATGAGTTAAACCTATCCGAGTTCCCTATGACGTCCCGAATAGTGTTTTAACGCGTAAGGATTGAATCTTTGTTTGAAATTACCTCAATAGAGGTACTTATTATGTCACTAGACCTTTTTAATATATAAAGGTTTAATCTTTGAAAGAAAATGAGAGTTTTGAGTTAAAAATATTCGAGTTCCCTGCGACGTCTCGAAGAGTGTTTTCAAGAGTAAATATTGAATCTTTGAATGAAATTACATCAATCAAGGTACCTATTATGTCACTAGACCTTTTTAATGTATAAAGATTGAATATTTGTAAAGAACTACGAGTTTTGAGTTAAAGTTATTTGAGTTCCTTTTGACGTCACAAAGCGTGTTTTCATGAGTAAAGATTGAATCTTTGAACGAAATTATCTTAATCAATATACCTATTATGTCAGTAGACCTTTTTAATATATAAAGATGGAATCTTTAAAAAGAATGAGAGTGTTTAACTTATTCGAGTTACCTATGAAGTCGCGAAGAGTGTTTTAATGACCAAAGATTGAATCTTCAAATGAAAATTCCTCAATACAGGAACCTGTTATGTTACTATATCTTTTTGATGTATAAAGATTGAATTTTTGAAAGAAAATTAGAGTTTTGAGTTAAACTTATTCGAGTTCCTTTTGACATCCCGAAGAGTGTTTTACTGAATAAAGATTGAATCTTTGAATGAAATTACCTCAATCGAGGTACCTACTAAGTCACTAGAAATTTTTATTGTATAAAGATTGAATCTTTGAAAAGAAATCAGAATTTTGAGTTAAAGGTATTCGAGTTCCCCTTGACGTCACGAAGAGTGTTTTAATGAGTAAAGATTGAATCTTTGAATCAAATTACCTCAATCAAGGTACCTATTCTTCCACTAGACCTTTGTAATGTATAAAGATTGAATCTTTGAAAGAAAATGTGTATTCTGAGTTTAACTTATTCGAGTTACCTATGAAATCGCGAAAAGTGTTTTAATGACTGAAGATTGACTCTTTGAATGAAAAATACCACAATAAAGGTACCAATTCTGTTACTAGACCTTTCTAATGTATAAAGATTGAATCTTTGAAAGAAAATGAGATTTTTGAGTTAAACTTATTCGAGTTCCCTGTAACGTCCCGAAGAGTGTTTTAATGAGTAAAGATTGAATCATTGAATGAAATTACCTCAATCAAGGTAGCTATTACATCACTAGACCTTTTTAATTTATAAAGATTGACGTTTTGAAAAGAAATGAGTGTTTCGAGTTAAAGTTATTCAAGTTCCCTTTGATGTCACGAAGAGTGTTTTAATGAGTAAAGGTTAAAATATTTGAATGAAATTACCTCAATCAAGGTACCAATTCTGTCACTAAACCTTTTTAATGTATAAAAATTGAATCTTTGAAAGAACATGAGAGTTTTGAGTTCAACTTATTCGAGTTACCTATGAAGTTGCGAAGAGTGTTTTAATGACTAAAGATTGAATCTTTGAAAGAAAATACCTCAATAAAGGTACTTATTTTGTTAGTAGACCTTTTTAATGTATAAAGACTGTATCTTTGAAAGAAAATGAGAGTTTTGAGTTAAACTTATTCACGTTCCCTGTAACGTCCCAAAGAGTGTTTTAATGAGTAAATATTGAATCTTTGAATGTAATTACCTCAATCAAGGTAGCTATTATGTCACAAGACCATTTTAATGTACAAAGATTGAATCTTGGAAAGAAAGTTAGAGTTTTGAGTTTAACTTATTTGAGTTACCTATGAAGTCGCGAAGAGTGTTTTAATGAATAAAGATTGAATCTTTGAATGAAAACACCTCAATAAAGGCACCTATTATGTTACTAGACCTTTTTAATGTCTAAAGATTGAATCTTTGGAATAAAATGATAGTTCTGAGTTCAACTTATTCGATTTACCTATGAAGTCGTGAACAGTGTTTTAATGACTAAATAATGAATCTTAAATGGAAATACCTCAGTAAAGGTACCTATTATTTTAGAAAACCATTTTAATGTATAAAGATTTAATCTTGGAAAGAAAATGACTGTTTTGAGTTAAATTTATTCGAGTTCCCTATGACATCCCGAAGAGTATTTGAACGAGTAAAGATTGAATCTTTGATTGAAATTACTTGAATCAAGGGACTTATTTTGTCCCTAGACCTTTTATATATAAAGATTGAATCTTTAAAAAGAAATGAGCGTTATGAGTTAAACCTATCCGAGTTCCCTATGACGTCCCGAATAGTGTTTTAACTCGTAAGGATTGAATCTTTGTATGAAATTACCTCAATAGAGGTACTTATTATGTCACTAGACCTTTTTAATGTATAAAGGTTTAATCTTCGACAGAAAATGAGAGTTTTGAGTTAAAAATATTCGAGTTCCCTGTGACGTCTCGAAGGCTGTTTTAAAGAGTAAATATTGAATCTTTGAATGAAATTACCTGAATCAAGGTACCTATTATGTCACTTGACCTTTTTAATGTATAAAGATTGAATATTTGTATAGAACTACGAGTTTTGAGTTAAAGTTATTTGAGTTCCCTTTGACGTCACAAAGCGTGTTTTAATGAGTAAAGATTGAATCTTTGAACGAAATTATCTCAATCAATGTACCTATTATGTCAGTAGACCTTTTTAATGTATAAAGATGGAATCTTTGAAAAAAATGAGAGTATTGAGTTTAACTTATTCGAGTTACCTATGAAGTCGCGACGAGTGTTTTAATGACCAAAGATTGAATCTTCAAATGAAAATTCCTCAATACAGGAACCTGTTATGTTACTAGATCTTTTTAATGTATAAAGATTGAATTTTTGAAAGAAAATTAGAGTTTTGAGTTAAACTTATTCGAGTTCCTTTTGACATCCCGAAGAGTGTTTTAATGAATAAAGATTGAATCTTTGAATGAAATTACCTCAATCGAGGTACCTATTAAGTCACTAGATATTTTTATTGTATAGAGATTGAATCTTTGAAAAGAAATGAGAGTTTTGAGTTAAAGTTATTTGAGTTCCCTTTGACGTCACGAAGAGTGTTTTAATGAGTAAAGATTGAATCTTTGAATGAAATTACCTCAATCAAGGTACCTATTCTACCACTAGACCTTTGTAATGTATAAAGATTGAATCTTTGAAAGAAAATGAGTGTTTTGAGTTTAACTTATTGGAGTTACCTATGAAATCGCGAAGAGTGTTTTAATGACTGAAGATTGAATCTTTGAATGAAAAACACCACAATAAAGGTACCAATTCTGTTACTAGACCTTTCTAACGTATAAAGATTGAATCTTTGAAAGAAAATGAGATTTTTGTGTTAAACTTATTCGAGTTCCCTGTAACGTCCCGAAGAGTGTTTTAATGAGTAAAGATTGAATCATTGAATGAAATTACCACAATCAAGGTAGCTATTACATCACTTGACCATTTTAATTTATAAAGATTGACGCTTTGAAAAGAAATGAGTGTTTCGAGTTAAAGTTATTCAAGTTCCCTTTGACGTCACGAAGAGTGTTTTAATGAGTAAAGATTGAATCTTTGAACGAAATTACCTCAATCAAGGTACCTATTCTGTCACTAAACCTTTTTAATGAATAAAGATTGAATCTTTAAATGAAATTACCTCAATCGAGGTACTTATTAAGTCACTAGAAATTTTTATTGTATAAGGATTGAATCTTTGAAAAGAAATGAGAGTTTTGAGTTAAAGTTATTCGAGTTCCCTTTGACGTCACGAAGAGTGTTTTAATGAGTAAAGATTACCTCAGTCAAGGTACCTATTCTACCACTAGACCTTTGTAATGTATAAAGATTGAATCTTTGAAAGAAAATGAGCATTTTGAGTTTAACTTATTCGAGTTACCTATGAAATCGCGAAGAGTGTTTTAATGACTGAAGATTGAAGCTTTGAATGAAAAATACCACAATAAAGGTACCAATTTTGTTACTAGACATTCCTAATGTATAAAGATGAAATCATTGAAAGAAAATGAGATTTTTGAGTTAAACTTATTCGAGTTCCCTGTAACGTCCCGAAGAGTGTTTTAATGAGTAAAGATTGAATCATTGAATGAAATTACCTCAATCAAGGTAGCTATTACATCACTAGACCTCTTTAATTTATAAAGATTGACGTTTCGAAAAGAAATGAGTGTTTCGAGTTAAAGTTATTCAAGTTCCCTTTGACGTCACGAGGAGTGTTTTAATGAGTAAAGATTTAATCTTTGAATGAAATTACCTCAATCAAGGTACCTATTCTGTCACTAAACCCTTTTAATGTATAAAGATTGAATCATTGAAAGAACATGAGAGTTTTGAGTTCAACTTATTCGAGTTACCTATGAAGTTGCGAAGAGTGTTTTAATGACTAAAGATTGAATCTTTGAATGAAAATACCTCAATAAAGGTACTTATTTTGTTAGTAGACCTTTTTAATGTATAAAGACTGTATCTTTGAAAGAAAATGAGAGTTTTGAGTTAAACTTATTCGAGTTACCTATAAAGTCGCGAAGAGTGTTTTAATGAATAAAGATTGAATCTTTGAATGAAAACACCTCAATAAAGGTACCTATTATGTTACTAGACCTTTTTAATGTCTAAAGATTGAATCTTTGGAATAAAATGATAGTTCTGAGTTCAACTTATTCGATTTACCTATAAAGTCGTGAACAGTGTTTTAATGACCAACTAATGAATCTTTGAATGAAAATACCTTAGTAAATGTACCTATTATGTTACAAGACTTTTTTAATGTATAAAGATTGAATCTTGGAAAGAAAATGACTGTTTTGAGTTAAACTTATTCGAGTTCCCTATGACATCCCGAAAAGTATTTCAACGAGTAAAGATTAAATCTTTGATTGAAATTACTTAAATCAAGGGACTTATTTTGTCCCTGGTCCTTTTATATATAAAGTTTGAATCTTTAAAAAGAAATGAGCGTTATGAGTTAAACCTATTCGAGTTCCCTATGACGTCCCGAATAGTGTTTTAACGCGTAAGGATTGAATCTTTGTATGAAATTACCTCAATAGAGGTACTTATTATGTCACCAGACCTTTTTAATGTATAAAGATTTAAACTTTGAAAGAAAATGAGAGTTTTGAGTTAAAAATATTCGAGTTCCCTGCGACGTCTCGAAGAGTGTTTTAAAGAGTAAATATTGAATCTTTGAATGAAATTACCTCAATCAAGGTACCTATTATGTCACTAGACCTTTTTAATGTATAAAGATTGAATATTTGTAAAGAACTACGAGTTTTGAGTTAAAGTTGTTTGAGTTCCCTTTGACGTCACAAAGCGTGTTTTAATAAGTAAAGATTGAATCTTTGAACGAAATTATCTCAATCAATGTACCTATTATGTCAGTAGTCCTTTTTAATGTATAAAAATGGAATCTTTGAAAAAAATGAGAGTATTGAGTTTAACTTATTCGAGTTACCTATGAAGTCGCGAAGAGTGTTTTAATGACCAAAGATTGAATCTTCAAATGAAAATTCCTCAATACAGGAACCTGTTATGTTACTAGATCTTTTTGATGTACAAAGATTGAATTTTTGAAAGAAAATTAGAGTTTTGAATTAAACTTATTCGAGTTCCTTTTGACATCCGGAAGAGTGTTTTAATGAATAAAGATTGAATCTTTGAATGAAATTACCTCAATCGTGGTACCTATTAAGTCACTAGAAATTTTTATTGTATAAAGATTGAATCTTTGAAAAGAAATGAGAGTTTTGAGTTAAAGTTATTCGAGTTCCCTTTGACGTCACGAAGAGTGTTTTAGTGAGTAAAAATTGAATCTTTGAATGAAATTACCTCAATCAAGGTACCTATTCTACCACTAGACCTTTGTAATGTATAAAGATTGAATTTTTGAAAGAAAATGAGTGTTTTGAGTTTAACATATTCGAGTTACCTATGAAATCGCAAAAAGTGTTTTAATGACTGAAGATTGAATCTTTGAATGAAAAATACCACAATAAAGGTACCAATTCTGTTACTAGACCTTTCTAATGTATAAAGATTGAATCTTCGAAAGAAAATGAGATTTTTGAGTTAAACTTATTCGAGTTCCCTGTAACGTCCCGAAGATTGTTTTAATGTGTAAAGATTGAATCATTGAATGAAATTACCTCAATTAAGGTAGCTATTACATCACTAGACTTTTTTAATTTATAAAGATTGACGTTTTGAAAAGAAATGAGTGTTACGAGTTAAAGTTATTCAAGTTCCCTTTGACGTCACGAAGAGTGTTTTAATGAGTAAAGATTGAATCTTTGAATGAAATTACCTCAATTAAGGTACGTATTCTGTCACAAAACCTTTTTAATGTATAAAGATTGAATCTTTGAAAGAACATGAGAGTTTTGAGTTCAACTTATTCGAGTTACCTACGAAGTTGCGAAGAGTGTTTTAATGACAAAAGATTGAATCTTTGAATGAAAATACCTCAATAAAGGTACTTATTTTGTTAGTAGACCTTTTTAATGTATAAAGACTGTATCTTTGAAAGAAAATGAGAGTTTTGAGTTAAACTTATTCACGTTCCCTGTAACGTCCCAAAGAGTGTTTTAATGAGTAAATATTCAATCTTTGAATGTAATTACCTCAATCAAGGTAGCTATTATGTCACTAGACCTTTTTAATGTACAAGGATTGAATCTTGGAAAGAAAGTGAGAGTTTTGAGTTTAACTTATTCGAGTTACCTATGAAGTCGCGAAGAGTGTTTTAATGAATAAAGATTGAATCTTTGAATGAAAACACCTCAATAAAGGTACCTATTATGTTACTAGACCTTTTTAATGTCTAAAGATTGAATCTTTGGAATAAAATAATAGTTCTGAGTTCAACTTATTCGATTTACCTATGAAGTCGTGAACAGTGTTTTAATGACAAAATAATGAATCTTTGAATGAAAATACTTTAGTAAAGGTACCTATTATGTTAAAAGACCTTTTTAATGTATAAAGATTGAATCTTGGAAAGAAAATGACTATTTTGAGTTAAACTTATTCGAGTTCCCTATGACATCCCGAAGAGTATTTCACGAGTACTGATTGAATCTTTGATTGAAATTACTTGAATCAAGGGACTTATTTTGTCCCTGGACCTTTTATATATAAAGATTGAATCTTTAAAAAGAAATGAGCGTTATGAGTTAAACCTATCCGAGTTCCCTATGACGTCCCGAATAGTGTTTTAACGCGTAAGGATTGAATCTTTGTATGAAATTACCTCAATAGAGGTACTTGTTATGTTACTAGACCTTTTTAATGTATAAAGGTTTAATCTTTGAAAGAAAATGAGAGTTTTGAGTTAAAAGTATACGAGTTCCCTGCGACGTCTCGAATAGTGTTTTAAAGAGTAAATATTGAATCTTTGAACGAAATTACCTCAATCAAGGTACCTATTATGTCACTAGACCTTTTTAATGTATAAAGATTGAATATTTATAAAGAACTACGAGTTTTGAGTTAAAGTTATTTGAGTTCCCTTTGACTTCACAAAGCGTGTTTTAATGAGTAAAGATTGAATCTTTGAACGAAATTATCTCAATCAATGTACCTATTATGTTAGTAGACCTTTTTAATGTATAAAGATGGAATCTTTGAAAAAAATGAGAGTATTGAGTTTAACTTATTCGAGTTACCTATGAAGTCGCGAAGAGTGTTTTAATGACCAAAGATTGAATCTTCAAATAAAAATTCCTCAATACAGGAACCTATTATGTTACTAGATCTTTTTGATGTATAAAGATTGAATCTTTGAAAGAAAATTAGAGTTTTGAGTTAAACTTATTCGAGTTCCTTTTGACATCCCGAAGAGTGTTTTAATGAATAAAGATTGAATCTTTGAATGAAATTACCTCAATCGTGGTACCTATTAAGTCAATAGAAATTTTTATTGTATAAAGATTGAATCTTTGAAAAGAAATGAGAGTTTTGAGTTAAAGTTATTCGAGTTCCCTTTGACGTCACGAAGAGTGTTTTAACGAGTAAATATTGAATCTTTGAATGAAATTACCTCAATCAAGGTACCTATTCTACCACTAGACCTTTGTAATGTATTAAAGATTGAATTTTTGAAAGAAAATGAGTGTTTTGAGTTTAACTTATTCGAGTTACCTATGAAATCACGAAAAGTGTTTTAATGACTGAAGATTGAATCTTTGAATGAAAAATACCACAATAAAGGTACTAATTCTGTTACTAGACCTTTCTAATGTATAAAGATTGAATCTTTGAAAGAAAATGAGATTTTTGAGTTAAACTTATTCGAGTTCCCTGTAACGACCCGAAGAGTGTTTTAATGTGTAAAGATTGAATCATTGAATGAAATTACCTCAATCAAGGTAGCTATTACATCACTAGACTTTTTTAATTTATAAAGATTGACGTTTTGAAAAGACATGAGGGTTTCGAGTTAAAGTTATTCAAGTTCCCTTTGACGTCACGAAGTGTGTTTTAATGAGTAAAGATTGAATCTTTGAATGAAATTAAACCAATCAAGGTACTTATTCTGTCACTAAACCTTTTTTATGTATAAAGATTGAATCTTTGAAAGAACATGAGAGTTTTGAGTTCAACTTATTCGAGTTACCTATGAAGTTGCGAAGAGTGTTTTAATGACTAAAGATTGAATCTTTAAATGAAATTACCTCAATAAAGGTACTTATTTTGTTAGTAGACCATTTTAATGTATAAAGACTGTATCTTTGAAAGAAAATGAGAGTTTTGAGTTAAACTTATTCACGTTCCCTGTAACGTCCCAAAGAGTGTTTTAATGAGTAAATATTGAATCTTTGAATGTAATTACCTCAATCAAGGTAGCTATTATGTCACTAGACCTTTTTAATGTACAAAGATTGAATCTTGGAAAGAAAGTGAGAGTTTTGAGTTTAACTTATTCGAGTTACCTATGAAGTCGCGAAGAGTGTTTTAATGAATAAAGATTGAATCGTTGAATGAAAACACCCCAATAAAGGTACCTATTATCTTACTAGATCTTTTTAATGTCTAAAGATTGAATCTTTGGAATAAAATGATAGTTCTGAGTTCAACTTATTCGATTTACCTATGAAGTCGTGAACAGTGTTTTAATGACTAAATAATGAATCTTTGTATGAAAATACCTCAGTAATGGTACCTATTATGTTACAAGACCTTTTTAATGTATAAAGATTGAATCTTCGAAAGAAAATGGCTGTTTTGAGTTAAACTTATTCGAGTTCCCTATGACATCCCGAAGAGTATTTCAACGAGTAAATATTGAATCTTTGATTGAAATTACTTGAATCAAGGGACTTATTTTGTCCTTGGACCTTTTATATATAAAGATTGAATCTTTGAACGAAATTATATCTATCAATGTACCTATTATGTTCAGTAGTCCTTTTTAATGTATAAAGATGGATTCTTTGAAAAAAATGAGAGTATTGAGTTTAACTTATTCGAGTTACCAATGAAGTCGTGAAGAGTGTTTTAATGACCAAAGATTGAATCTTCAAATGAAAATTCCTCAATACAGGAACCTGCTATGTTACTAGATCTTTTTGATGTATAAAGATTGAAACTTTGAAAGAAAATTAGAGTTTTGAGTTAAACTTATTCGAGTTACTTTTGACATCCCGAAGAGTGTTTTACTGAATAAAGATTGAATCGTTGAATGAAATTACCTCAATCGAGGAACCTATTAAGTCACTAGAAATTTTTATTGTATAAAGATTGAACCTTTGAAAAGAAATGAGAGTTTTGAGTTAAAGTTATTCAAGTTCCCTTTGACGTCACGAAGAGTCTTTTAAGGAATAAAGATTGAATCTTTGAATGAAATTACATCAATCAAGGTACCTATTCTACCACTAGACCTTTGTAATGTATAAAGATTGAATCTTTGAAAGAAAATGAGTGTTATGAATTTAACTTATTCGAGTTACCAATGAAAAATACCACAATAAAGGTACCAATTCTGTTACTAGACCTTTCTAATGTATAAAGATTGAATCTTTGAAAGAAAATGAGATTTTTGAGTCAAACTTATTCGAGTTCCCTGTAACGTCCCGAAGAGTATTTTAATGAGTAAAGATTGAATCATTGAATGAAATTACCTCAATCAAGGTAGCTATTACATCACTAGACCTTTTTAATTTATAAAGATTGACGTTTTGAAAAGAAATGAGTGTTTCGAGTTAAATTTATTCAAGTTCCCTTTGACGTCACGAAGAGTGTTTTAATGAGTAAAGATTGTATCTTTGATTGAAATTACCTCAATCAAGGTACCTATTCTGTCACTAAACCTTTTTAATGTATAAGGATTGAATCTTTTAAAGAACATGAGAGTTTTGAGTTCAACTTATTCGAGTTACCTATGAAGTTACGAAGAGTGTTTTAATGACTAAAGATTGAATCTTTGAATGAAAATACCTCAATAAAGGTACTTATTTTGTTAGTAGACCTTTTTAATGTATAAAGACTGTATCTTTGAAAGAAAATGAGAGTTTTGAGTTAAACTTATTCACGTTCCCTGTAACGTCCCAAAGAGTGTTTTAATGAGTAAATATTGAATCTTTGAACGAAATTATCTCAAATAATGTACCTATTATGTCAGTAGACCTTTTTAATGTATAAAGATGGAATCTTTGAAAAAAATGAGAGTATTGAGTTTAACTTATTCGAGTTTCCTATGAAGTCGCGAAGAGTGTTTTAATGACCAAGGATTGAATCTTCAAATGAAAATTCCTCAATACAGGAACCTGTTATGTTACTAGATCTTTTTGATGTAAAAAGATTGAATCTTTGAAAGAAAATTAGAGTTTTGAGTTAAACTTATTCGAGTTCCTTTTGACATCCCGAAGAGTGTTTTAATGAATAAAGATTGAATCTTTGAATGAAATTACCTCAATCGAGGTACCTATTAAGTCACTAGAAATTTTGATTGTATAAAGATTGAATCTTTGAAAAGAAATGAGAGTTTTGAGTTAAAGTTATTCGAGTTCCCTTTGACGTCACGAAGAGTATTTTAATGAGTAAAGATTGAATCTTTGAATGAAATTACCTCAATCAAGGTACCTATTCTACCACTAGACCTTTGTAATGTATAAAGATTGAATCTTTGAAAGAAAATGAGTGTTTTGAGTTTAACTTATTCGAGTTACCTATGAAATCGCGAAGAGTGTTTTAATGACTGAAGATTGAATCTTTGAATGAAAAATACCATAATAAAGGTACCAATTCTGTTAGTAGACCTTTCTAATGTATAAAGATTGAATCTTTGAAAGAAAATGAGATTTTTGAGTTAAACTTATTCGAGTTCCCTGTAACGTCCCGAAGAGTGTTTTAAAGAGTAAAGATTGAATCATTGAATGAAATTACCTCAATCAAGGTAGCTTTTACATCACTAGACCTTTTTAATTTATAAAGATTGACGTTTTGAAAAGAAATGAGTGTTTCGAGTTAAAGTTATTCAAGTTCCCTTTGACGTCACGAAAAGTGTTTTAATGAGTAAAGATTGAATCTTTGAATGAAATTACCTCAGTCAAGGTACCTATTCTGTCACTAAACGTTTTTAATGTATAAAGATTGAATCTTTGAAAGAACATGAGAGTTTTGAGTTCAACTTATTCGAGTTACCTATGAAGTTGCGAAGAGTGTTTTAATGACTAAAGATTGAATCTTTGAATGAAAATACCTCAATAACGGTACTTATTTTGTTAGTAGACCTTTTTAATGTATAAAGACTGTATCTTTGAAAGAAAATGAGAGTTTTGAGTTAAACTTATTCACGTTCCCAGTAACGTCCCAAAGAGTGTTTTAATGAGTAAATATTGAATCTTTGAATGTAATTACCTCAATCAAGGTAGCTATTATGTCACTAGACCTTTTTAATGTACAAAGATTGAATCTTGGAAAGAAAGTGAGAGTTTTGAGTTTAACTTATTCGAGTTACCTATGAAGTCGCGAAGAGTATTTTAATGAATAAAGATTGATTCTTTGAATGAAAACACCTCAATAAAGGTACCTATTATGTTACTAGACCTTTTTAATGTCCAAAGATTGAATCTTTGGAATAAAATGATAGTTCTGAGTTCAACTTATTCGATTTACCTATGAAGTCATGAACAGTGTTTTAATAACTAAATAATGAATCTTTGAATGAAAATACCTCAGTAAAGGTACCTATTATGTTACAAGACCTTTTTAATGTATAAAGATTGAATCTTGGAAAGAAAATGACTATTTTGAGTTAAACTTATTCGAGTTCCCTATGACATCCCGAAGAGTATTGCAACGAGTAAAGATTGAATCTTTGAATGAAATTACTTGAATCAAGGGACTTATTTTGTCCCTGGACCTTTTATATATAAAGATTGAATCTTTGAACGAAATTATCTCAATCAATGTACCTATTATGTCAGTAGTCCTTTTTAATGTATAAAGATGGATTCTTTGAAAAAAATGAGAGTATTGAGTTTAACTTATTCGAGTTACCTATGAAGTCGCGAAGAGTGTTTTAATGACCAAAGATTGAATCTTCAAATGAAAATTCCTCAATACAGGAACCTGTTATGTTACTAGATCTTTTTGATGTATAAAGATTGAATCTTTGAAAGAAAATTAGATTTTTGAGTTAAACTTATTCGAGTTACTTTTGACATCCCGAAGAGTGTTTTACTGAATAAAGATTGAATCGTTGAATGAAATTACCTCAATCGAGGTACCTATTAAGTCACTAGAAATTTTTATTGTATAAAGATTGAACCGTTGAAAAGAAATGAGAGTTTTGAGTTAAAGTTATTCGAGTTCCCTTTGACGTCACGAAGAGTCTTTTAAGGAGTAAAGATTGAATCTTTGAATGAAATTACCTCAATCAAGGTACCTGTTCTACCACTAGACCTTTATAATGTATAAAGATTGAATCTTTGAAAGAAAATGAGTGTTTTGAGTTTAACTTATTCGAGTTACCAATGAAATCGCGAAGAGTGTTTTAATGACTGAAGATTGAATCTTCGAATGAAAAATACCACTATAAAGGTACCAATTCTGTTACTAGACCTTTCTAATGTATAAAGATTGAATCTTTGAAAGAAAATGAGATTTTTGAGTCAAACTTATTCGAGTTCCCTGTAACGTCCCGAAGAGTGTTTTAATGAGTAAAGATTGAATCATTGAATGAAATTACCTCAATCAAGGTAGCTATTACATCACTAGACCTTTTTAATTTATAAAGATTGACATTTTGAAAAGAAATGAGTGTTTCGAGTTAAATTTATTCAAGTTCCCTTTGACGTCACGAAGAGTGTTTTAATGAGTAAAGATTGAATCTTTGATTGAAATTACCTCAATCAAGGTACCTATTCTGTCACTAAACCTTTTTAATGTATAAAGATTGAATCTTTTAAAGAACATGAGAGTTTTGAGTTCAACTTATTCGAGTTACCAATGAAGTTACGAAGAGTGTTTTAATGACTAAAGATTGAATCTTTGAATGAAAATACCTCAATAAAGGTACTTATTTTGTTAGTAGACCTTTTTAATGCATAAAGACTGTATCTTTGAAAGAAAATGAGAGTTTTGAGTTAAACTTATTCACGTTCCCTGTAACGTCCCAAAAAGTGTTTTAATGACTAAAGATTGAATCTTTGAATGAAAATACCTCAATAAAGGTACTTATTTTGTTAATAGACCTTTTTAATGTATAAAGACTATATCTTTGAAAGAAAATGAGAGTTTTGAGTTAAACTTATTCACGTTCCCTGTAACGTCCCAAAGACTATTTTAATGAGTAAATATTGAATCTTTAAACGAAATTATCTCAAATAATGTACCTATTATGTCAGTAGACCTTTTCATTGTATAAAGATGGAATCTTTGAAAAAAATGAGAGTATTGAGTTTAACTTATTCGAGTTTCCGATGAAGTCGCGAAGAGTGTTTTAATGACCAAAGATTGAATCTTCAAATGAAAATTCCTCAATACAGGAACCTGTTATGTTACTAAATCTTTTAGATGTATAAAGATTGAATCTTTGAAAGAAAATTAGAGTTTTGAGTTAAACTTATTCGAGTTCCTTTTGACATCCCGAAGAGTGTTTTAATGAATAAAGATTGAATCTTTGAATGAAATTACCTCAATCGAGATACCTATTAAGTCACTAGAAATTTTTATTGTATGAAGATTGAATCTTTGAAAAGAAATGAGAGTTTTGAGTTAAAGTTATTCGAGTTCCCTTTGACGTCACGAAGAGTGTTTTAATGAGTAAAGATTGAATCTTTGAATGAAATTACCTCAATCAAGGTACCTATTCTACCACTAGACCTTTGTAATGTATAAAGATTGAATCTTTGAAAGAAAATGAGTGTTTTGAGTTTAACTTATTCGAGTTACCTATGAAATCGCGAAGAGTGTTTTAATGACTGAAGATTGAATCTTTGAATGAAAAATACCATAATAAAGGTACCAATTCTGTTAGTAGACCTTTCTAATGTATAAAGATTGAATCTTTGAAAGAAAATTAGATTTTTGAGTTAAACTTATTCGATTTCCCTGTAACGTCCCGAAGAGTGTTTTAAAGAGTAAAGATTGAATCATTGAATGGAATTACCTCAATCAAGGTAGCTATTACATCACTAGACCTTTTTAATTTATAAAGCTTGACGTTTTGATAAGAAATGAGTGTTTCGAGTTAAAGTTATTCAAGTTCCCTTTGACGTCACGAAGAGTGTTTTAATGAGTAAAGATTGAATCTTTGAATGAAATTACCTCAATCAAGGTACCTATTCTGTCACTAAACCTTTTTAATGTATAAAGATTGAATCTTTGAAAGAACATGAGAGTTTTGAGTTCAACTTATTCGAGTTACCTATGAAGTTGCGAAGAGTGTTTTAATGACTAAAGATTGAATCTTTGAATTAAAATACCTCAATAAAGGTACTTATTTTGTTAGTAGACCTTTTTAATGTATAAAGATTGTATCTTTGAAAGAAAATGAGAGTTTTGAGTTAAACTTATTCATGTTCCCTGTAACGTCCCAAAGAGTGTTTTAATGAGTAAATATTGAATCTTTAAATGTAATTACCTCAATCAAGGTAGCTATTATGTCACTAGACCTTTTTAATGTACAAAGATTGAATCTTGGAAAGAAAGTGAGAGTTTTGAGTTTAACTTAGTCGAGTTACCTATGAAGTCGCGAAGAGTGTTTTAATGAATAAAGATTGAATCTTTGAATGAAAACACCTCAATAAAGGTACCTATTATGTTACTAGACCTTTTTAATGTCTAAAGATTGAATCTTTGGAATGAAATGATTGTTCTGAGTTCAACTTATTCGATTTACCTATGAAGTCGTGAACAGTGTTTTAATGACTAAATAATAAATCTTTGAATGAAAATACCTTAGTAAAGGTACCTATTATGTTACAAGATCTTTTTAATGTATAAAGATTGAATCTTGGAAAGAAAATGGCTGTTTTGAGCTAAACTTATTCGAGTTCCCTATGACATCCCGAAGAGTATTTCAACGAGTAAAGATTGAATCTTTGATTGAAATTACTTGAATCAAGGGACTTATTTTTTCCCTGGACCTTTTATATATAAAGATTGAATCTTTAAAAAGAAATGAGCGTTATGAGTTAAACCTATCCGAGTTCCCTATGACGTCCCGAATAGTGTTTTAACGCGTAAGGATTGAATCTTTGTATGAAATTACCTCAATAGAGGTACTTATTATGACACTAGACCTTTTTAATGTAAAAAGGTTTAATCTTTGAAAGAAAATGAGAGTTTTGAGTTAAACATATTCGAGTTCCCTGCGACGTCTCGAAGAGTGTTTTAAAGAGTAAATATTGAATCTTTGAATGAAATTACCTCAATCAAGGTACCTATTATGTCACTAGACCTTTTTAATATATAAAGATTAAATATTTGTAAAGAACTACGAGTTTTGAGTTAAAGTTGTTTGAGTTCCCTTTGACGTCACGAAGCGTGTTTTAATGAGTAAAGATTGAATTTTTTAACGAAATTATCTCAATCAATATACCTATTATGTCAGTAGACCTTTTTAATGTATAAAGATGGAATTTTTGAAAAAAATGAGAGTATTGAGTTTAACTTATTCGATTTACCTATGAAGTCGCGAAGAGTGTTTTAATGACCAAAGATTGAATCTTCAAATGAAAATTCCTCAATACAGGAACCAATTATGTTACTAGATCTTTTTGATTTATAAAGATTGAATCTTTGAAAGAAAATTAGAGTTTTGAGTTATACTTATTCGAGTTCCTTTTGACATCCCGAATAGTGTTTTAATGAGTAAAGATTGAATCTTTGAATGAAATTACCTCAATTAAGGTACCTACTCTGCCACTAGACCTTTGTAATGTATAAAGATTGAATCTTTGAAAGAAAATGAGTGTTTTGAGTTTAACTTATTCGAGTTACTTATGAAATCGCGAAGAGTGTTTTAATAACTGAAGATTGAATCTTTGAATGAAAAATATCACAATAAAGGTACTAATTCTGTTACTTGACCTATCTAATGTATAAAGATTGAATCTTTGAAAGAAAATGAGATTTTTGAGTTAAACTTATTCGAGTTCCCTGTAACGTCCCGAAGAGTGTTTTAATGATTAAAGATTGAATCATTGAATGAAAGTACCTCAATCAAGGTAGCTATTACATCACTAGACCTTTTTAATTTATAAAGATTGACGTTTTGAAAAGAAATGAGTGTTTCGAGTTAAAGTTATTCAAGTTCCCTTTGACGTCACGAAGAGTGTTTTAATGAGTAAAGATTGAATCTTTGAATGAAATTACCTCAATCAAGGTACCTATTCTGTCACTAAACCTTTTTAATGTATAAAGATTGAATCTTTGAAAGAACATGAGAGTTTTGAGTTCAACTTATTCGAGTTACCTATGAAGTTGCGAAGAGTGTTTTAATGACTAAAGATTGAATCTTTGAATGAAAATACCTCAATAAAGGTACTTATTTTGTTAGTAGACCTTTTAAATGTATAACGACTGTATCTTTGAAAGAAAATGAGAGTTTTGAGTTAAACTTATTCACGTTCCCTGTAACGTCCCAAAGAGTGTTTTAATGAGTAAATATTGAATCTTTGAATGTAATTATCTCAATCAAGGTAGCTATTATGTCACTAAACCTTTTTAATGTACAAAGATTGAATCTTGGAAAGAAAGTGAGAGTTTTGAGTTTAACTTATTCGAGTTACCTATGAAGTCGCGAAGAGTGTTTTAATGAATAAAGATTGATTCTTTGAATGAAAACACCTCAATAAAGGTACCTATTATGTTACTAGACCTTTTTAATGTCTGAAGATTGAATCTTTGGAATAAAATGATAGTTCTGAGTTCAACTTATTCGATTTACCTATGAAGTCGTGAACAGTGTTTTAATGACTAAATAATGAATCTTTGAATGAAAATACCTCAGTAAAGGTACCTATTATGTTATAAGACCTTTTTAATGTATAAAGATTGAGTCTTAGAAAGAAATTGACTATTTTGAGTTAAACTTATTCGAGTTCCCGATGACATCCTGAAAAGTATTTCAACGAGTAAAGATTGAATCTTTGATTGAAATTTCTTGAATCAAGGGACTTATTTTTTCCCTGGACCTTTTATATATAAAGATTGAATCTTTAAAAAGAAATGAGCGTTATGAGTTAAACCTATCCGAGTTCCCTATGACGTCCCGAATAGTGTTTTAACGCGTGAGGATTGAATCTTTGTATGAAATTACCTCAATAGAGGTACTTATTATGTCACTAGACCTTTTTAATGTATAATGGTTTAATCTTTGAAAGAAAATGAGAGTTTTGAGTTAAACTTATTCGAGTTCCCTGTAACGTCCCGAAGAGTGTTTTAATGAGTAAAGATTGAATCTTTGAATGAAATTACCTCAATAAAGGTAGCTATTACATCACTAGACCTTTTTAATTTATAAAGCTTGACGTTTTGATAAGAAATGAGTGTTTCGAGTTAAAGTTATTCAAGTTCCCTTTAACGTCACGAAGAGTGTTTTAATGAGTAAAGATTGAATTTTTGAATGAAATTACCTCAATCAAGGTACCTATTCTGTCACTAAACCTTTTTAATGTATAAAGATTGAATCTTTGAAAGAACATGAGAGTTTTGAGTTCAACTTATTCGAGTTACCAATGAAGTTGCGAAGAGTGTTTTAATGACTAAAGATTGAATCTTTGAATGAAAACACCTCGATAAAGGTATCTATTATGTTACTAGACTTTTTAATGTCTAAAGATTGAATCTTTGGAATAAAATGATAGTTCTGAGTTCAACTTATTCGATTTACCTATGAAGTCGTGAACATTGTTTTGATAACTAAATAATGAATCTTTGAATGAAAATACCTCAGTAAAGGTACCTATTACGTTACAAGACCTTTTTAATGTATAAAGATTGAATCTTGGAAAGAAAATGACCGTTTTGAGTTAAACTTATTCGAGTTCCCTATGACATCCCGAAGAGTATCTCAACGAGTAAAGATTGAATCTTTGATTGAAATTACTTGAATCAAGGGACTTATTTTGTCCCTGGACCTTTTATATATAAAGATTGAATCTCTAAAAGGAAATGGGCGTTATGAGTTAAACCTATCCGAGTTCCCTATGACGTCCTGAATAGTGTTTTAACGCGTAAGGATTGAATCTTTGTATGAAATTACCTCAATAAAGGTACTTATTATGTCACTAGACCTTTTTAATGTATAAATGTTTAATCTTTGAAAGAAAATGAGAGTTTTGAGTTAAACATATTCGAGTTCCCTGCGACGTCTCGAAGAGTGTTTTAAAGAGTAAATATTGAATCTTTGAATGAAATTACCTTAATCAAGGTACCTATTATGTCACTAGACCTTTTTAATGTATAAAGATTGAATATTTGTAAAGAACTACGAGTTTGGAGTTAAAGTTATTTGAGTTCCCTTTCACGTCACGAAGCGTGTTTTAATGAGTAAAGATTGAATCTTTGAACGAAATTATCTCAATCAATGTACCTATTATGTCAGTAGACCTTTTTAATGTATAAAGATGGAATCTTTCAAAAAAATGAGAGTATTGAGTTTAACTTATTCGCAAACCTTTTTATGTACCTATGAAGTCGCGAGAGTGTTTTAATGACCAAAGATTGAATCTTCAAATGAAGATTCCTCAATACAGGAACCTGTTATGTTACTATATATTTTTGATGTATAAAGATTGAATCTTTGAAAGAAAATTAGAGTTTTGAGTTAAACTTATTCGAGTTCCTTTTGACATCCCGAAGAGTGTTTTAATGAATAAAGATTAAATCTTTGAACGAAATTACCTCAATCGAGGTACCTATTAAGTCACTAGAAATTTTTATTGTATAAAGATTGAATCTTTGAAAAGAAATGAGAGTTTTGAGTTAAAGTTATTCGAGTTCCCTTGGACGTCACGAAGAGTGTTTTAATGAGTAAAGATTGAATTTTTGAATGAAATTACCTCAATCAAGGTACCTATTCTACCACTAGAAATTTTTATTGTATAATGATTGAAACTTTGAAAAGAAATGAGAGTTTTGAGTTAAAGTTATTCGAGTTCCCTTTGACCTTACGAAGAGTGTTTTAATGAATAAAGATTGAATCTTTGAATGAAATTACCTCAATCAAGGTACCTATCCTACCACTAGACCTTTGTAATGTATAAAGATTGAATCTTTGAAAGAAAATGAGTGTTTTGAGTTTAACTTATTCGAGTTACCTATGAAATCACGAAGAGTGTGTTAATGACTGAAGATTGAATCTTTGAATAAAAAATACCACAATAAAGGTACCATTTCTGTTACTAGACCTATCTAATGTATAAAGATTGAATCTTTGAAAGAAAATGAGATTTTTGAGTTAAACTTATTCGAGTTCCCTGTAACGTCCCGAAGAGTGTTTTAATGAGTAAAGATTGAATCATTGAATGAAATTACCTCAATCAAGGTAGCTATTACATCACTAGACCTTTTTAATTTATAAAGATTGACGTTTTGAAAAGAAATGAGTGTTTCGAGTTAAAGTTATTCAAGTTCCCTTTGACGTCACGAAGAGTGTTTTAATGAGTAAAGATTGAATCTTTGAATGAAATTAGCTCAATCAAGGTACCTATTCTGTCACTAAACCTTTTTAATGTATAAAGATTGAATCTTTGAAAGAACATGAGAGTTTTGAGTTCAAATTATTCGAGTTACCTATGAAGTTGCGAAGAGTGTTTTAATGACTAAAGATTGAATCTTTGAATGAAAATACCTCAATAAAGGTACTTATTTTGTTAGTAGACCTTTTTAATGTATAAAGACTGTATCTTTGAAAGAAAATGAGATTATTGAGTTAAACTTATTCACGTTCCCTGTAACGTCCCAAAGAGTGTTTTAATGAGTAAATATTGAATCTTTGAATGTAATTATCTCAATCACGATAGCTATTATGTCACTAGACCTTTTTAATGTACAAAGATTGAATCTCGGAAAGAAAGTGAGAGTTTTAAGTTTAACTTATTCGAGTTACCTATGAAGTCGCGAAGAGTGTTTTAATGAATAAAGATTGAATCTTTGAATGAAAACACCTCAATAAAAGGTACCTATTATGTTACAAGACCTTTTTAATGTCTAAATATTGAATCTTTGGAATAAAATGATAGTACTGAGTTCAACTTATTCGATTTACCTATGAAGTCGTGAACAGTGTTTTAATGACTAAATAATGAATCTTTGAATGAAAATACCTCAGTAAAGGTACCTATTATGTTACAAGACCTTTTTAATGTATAAAGATTGAATCTTGGAAAGAAAATGACTATTTTGAGTTAAACTTATTCGATTTCACTTGACATCCCGAAGAGTATTTCAATGAGTAAAGATTGAATCTTTGATCGAAATTACTTGAATCAAGGGACTTATTTTATCCATGGTCATTTTATACATAAAGATTGAATCTTTAAAAAGAAATGAGCGTTATGAGTTAAACCTATCCGAGTTCCCTATGACGTCCCGAATAGTGTTTTAACGCGTAAGGATTGAATCTTTGTATGAAATTACCTCAATAGAGGTACTTATTATGTCACTAGACCTTTTTAATGTATAAAGGTTTAATCTTTGAAAGAAAATGAGAGTTTTGAGTTAAACATATTCGAGTTCCCTGCGACATGTCGAAGAGTGTTTTAAAGCGTAAATATTGAATCTTTGAATGAAATTACCTCAATCAAGGTACCTATTATGTCACTAGACCTTTTTAATGTATAAAGATTGAATATTTGTAAAGAACTACGAGTTTTGAGTTAAAGTTATTTGAGTTCCCTTTGTCGTCACGAAGCGTGTTTTAATGAGTAAAGATTGAATCTTTGAACGAAATTATCTCAATCAATGTACCTATTATGTCAGTAGACCATTTTAATGTATAAAGATGGAATCTTTGAAAAAAATGAGAGTATTGGGTTTAACTTATTTGGGTTACCTATGAAGTCGCGAAGAGTGTTTTAATGACCAAAGATTGAATCTTCAAATGAAAATTCCTCAATACAGGAACCAATTATGTTATCAGATCATTTTGATGTATAAAGATTGAATCTTTGAAAGAAAATTAGAGTTTTGAGTTAAACTTATTCGAGTTCCTTTTGACATCCCGAAGAGTGTTTTAATGAATAAAGATTGAATCTTTGAATGAAATTACCTCAATCGAGGTACCTATTAAGTCACTAGAAATTTTTATTGTATAAAGATTGAATCTTTGAAAACAAATGAGAGTTTTGAGTTAAAGTTATTCGAGTTCCCTTTGACGTCACGAAGAGTGTTTTAATGAGTAAAGATTGATTCTTTGAATGAAATTACCTATTTCAAGGTACCTATTCTACCACTAGACCTTTGTAATGTATAAAGATTGAATCTTTGAAAGAAAATGAGTGTTTTGAGTTTAACATATTCGAGTTACCTAGGAAATCACGAAGAGTGTTTTAATGACTGAAGATTGAATCTTTGAATGAAAAATACCACAATAAAGGTACCAATTTTGTTACTAGACCTTTCTAATGTATAAAGATTGAATCTTTGAAAGAAAATGAGATTTTTGAGTTAGACTTATTCGAGTTCCCTGTAACGTCCCGAAGAGTGTTTTAATGAGTAAAGATTGAATCATTGAATGAAATTACCTCAATCAAGGTAGCTATTACATCACTAGACCTTTTTAATTTATAAAGATTGACATTTTGAAAAGAAATGAGTGTTTCGAGTTAAAGTTATTCAAGTTCCCTTTGACGTCACGAAGAGTGTTTTAATGAGTAAAGATTGAATCTTTGAATCAAATTACCTCAATCAAGGTACCTATTCTGTCACTAAACCTTTTTAACGTATAAAGATTGAATATTTGAAAGAACACGAGAGTTTTGAGTTCAACTTATTCGAGTTACCTATGAAGTTGCGAAGAGTGTTTTAATGACTAAAGATTGAATCTTTGAATGAAAATACCTCAATAAAGGTACTTTTTTTGTTAGTAGACCTTTTTAATGTGTAAAGACTGTATCTTTGAAAGAAAATGAGAGTTTTGAGTTAAACTTATTCACGTTCCCTGTAACGTCCCAAAGAGTGTTTTAATGAGTAAATATTGAATCTTTGAATGTAATTACCTCAATCAAGATAGCTATTATGTCACTAGACCTTTTTAATGTACAAAGATTGAATCTTGGAAAGAATGTGAGAGTTTTGAGTTTAACTTATTTGAGTTACCTATGAAGTCGCGAAGAGTGTTTTAATGAATAAGGATTGAATCTTTGAATGAAAACACCTCAATAAAGGTACCTAATATGTCACTAGACCTTTTTAATGTATAAAGATTGAATATTTGTAAAGAACTACGAGTTTTGAGTTAATGTTTTTTGAGTTCCATTCGACGTCACGAAGCGTGTTTTAATGAGTAAAGATTGAATCTTTGAACGAAATTATCTCAATCAATGTACCTATTATGTCAGTAGACCTTTTTAATGTATAAAGATGGAATCTTTGAAAAAAATGAGAGTATTGAGTTTAACTTATTCGAGTTACCTATGAAGTCGCGAAGAGTGTTTTAATGACCAAAGATTGAATCTTCAATTGAAAATTCCTCAATACAAGAACCAATTATGTTACTAGATCTTTTTGATGTATAAAGATTGAATCTTTGAAAGAAAATTAGAGGTTTGAGTTAAACTTATTCGAGTTCCTTTTGACATCCCGAAGAGTGTTTTAATGAATAAAGATTGAATCTTTGAATGAAATTACCTCAATCGAGGTACCTATTAAGTCACTAGAAATTTTTATTGTATAAAGATGGAAACTTTGAAAAGAAATGAGAGTTTTGAGTTAAAGTTATTCGAGTTCCCTTTAACGTCACAAAGAGTGTTTTAATGAGTAAAGATTGAATCTTTGAATGAAATTACCTCAATCAAGGTACCTATTCTACCACTACACCTTTGTAATGTATAAAGATTGAATCTTTGAAAGAAAATGAGTGTTTTCAGTTTAACTTATTCGAGTTACCTATGAAATCCCGAAGAGTGTTTTAATAACTGAAGATTGAATCTTTGAATGAAAAATACCACAATAAAGGTACCAATTCTGTTACTAGACCTTTCTAATGTATAAAGATTGAATCTTTGAAAGAAAATGAGATTTTTGAGTTAAACTTATTCGAGTTCCCTGTAACGTCCCGAAGAGTGTTTTAATGAGTAAAGATTGAATCATTGAATGAAATTACCTCAATCAAGGTAGTTATTACATCACTAGACGTTTTTAATTTATAAATATTGACGTTTTGAACAGAAATGAGTGTTTCGAGTTAAAGTTTTTCAAGTTCCCTTTGACGTCACGAAGAGTGTTTTAATGAGTAAAGATTGAATCTTTGAATGAAATTACCTTAATCAAGGTACCTATTCTGTCACTAAACCTTTTTAACGTATAAAGATTGAATCTTTGAAAGAACATGAGAGTTTTGAGTTCAACTTATTCGAGTTACCTATGAAGTTGCGAAGAGTGTTTTAATGACTAAAGATTGGATCTTTGAATGAAAATACCTCAATAAAGATACTTATTCTATTAGTAGACCTTTTTAATGTATAAAGACTATATCTTTGAAAGAAAATGAGAGTTTTGAGTTAAACTTATTCACGTTCCCTGTAACGTCCCAAAGAGTGTTTTAATGAGTAAATATTGAATCTTTGAATGTAAATACCTCAATCAAGGTTGCTATTATGTCACTAGACCTTTTTAATATACAAAGATTGAATCTTGGAAAGAAAGTGAGAGTTTTGAGTTTAACTTATTCGACTTACCTATGAAGTCGCGAAGAGTGTTTTAATGAATAAAGATTGAATCTTTGAATGAAAACACCTTAATAAAGGTACCTATTATGTTACTAGACCTTTTTAATGTCTAAAGATTGAATCTTTGGAATAAAATGATAGTACTGAGTTCAACTTATTCGATTTACCTATGAAGTCGTGAACAGTGTTTTAATGACTAAATAATGAATCTTTGAATGAAAATACCTCAGTAAAGGTACCTATTATGTTACAAGACCTTTTTAATGTATAAAGATTGAATCTTGGAAAGAAAATGACTATTTTGAGTTAAACTTATTCGAGTTCACATGACATCCCGAAGAGTATTTCAACGAGTAAAGATTGAATCTTTGATCGAAATTACTTGAATCAAGGGACTTATTTTATCCCTGGTCCTTTTATACATAAAGATTGAATCTTTAAAAAGAAATGAGCGTTATGAGTTAAACCTATCCGAGTTCCCTATGACGTCCCGAATAGTGTTTTAACGCGTAAGGATTGAATCGTTGTATGAAATTACGTCAATAGAGGTACTTATTATGTCACTAGACCTTTTTAATGTATAAAGGTTTAATCTTTGAAAGAAAATGAGAGTTTTGAGTTAAACATATTCGAGTTCCCTGCGACATGTCGAAGAGTGTTTTAAAGAGTAAATATTGAATCTTTGAATGAAATTACCTCAATCAAGGTACCTATTATGTCACTAGACCTTTTTAATGTATAAAGATTGAATATTTGTAAAGAACTACGAGTTTTGAGTTAAAGTTATTTGAGTTCCCTTTGTCGTCACGAAGCGTGTTTTAATGAGTAAAGATTGAATCTTTGAACGAAATTATCTCAATCAATGTACCTATTATGTCAGTAGACCTTTTTAATGTATAAAGATGGAATCTTTGAAAAAAATGAGAGTATTGGGTTTAACTTATTCGGGTTACCTATGAAGTCGCGAAGAGTGTTTGAATGACCAAAGATTGAATCTTCAAATGAAAATTCCTCAATACAGGAACCAATTATGTTACGAGATCTTTTTGATGTATAAAGATTGAATCTTTGAAAGAAAATTAGAGTTTTGAGTTAAACTTATTCGAGTTCCTTTTGACATCCCGAAGAGTGTTTTAATGAATAAAGATTGAATCTTTGAATGAAATTACCTCAATCGAGGTACCTATTAAGTCACTAGAAATTTTTATTGTATAAAGATTGAATCTTTGAAAACAAATGAGAGTTTTGAGTTAAAGTTATTCGAGTTCCCTTTGACGTCACGAAGAGTGTTTTAATGAGTAAAGATTGAATCTTTGAATGACATTACCTATTTCAAGGTACCTATTCTACCGCTAGACCTTTGTAATGTATAAAGATTGAATCTTTGAAAGAAAATGAGTGTTTTGAGTTTAACTTATTCGAGTTACCTATGAAATCGCGAAGAGTGTTTTAATGACTGAAGATTGAATCTTTGAATGAAAAATACCACAATAAAGGTACCAATTCTGTTACTAGACCTTTCTAATGTATAAAGATTGAATCTTTGAAAGAAAATGAGATTTTTGAGTTAAACTTATTGGAGTTCCCTGTAACGTCCCGAAGAGTGTTTTAATGAGTAAAGATTGAATCATTGAATGAAATTACCTCAATCAAGGTAGCTATTACATCACTAGACCTTTTTAATTTATAAAGATTGACGTTTTTAAAAGAAATGAGTGTTTCGAGTTAAAGTTATTCAAGTTCCCTTTTACGTCACGAAGAGTGTTTTAATGAGTAAAGATTGAATCTTTGAATCAAATTACTTCAATCAAGGTACCTATTCTGTCACTAAACTTTTTTAACGTATAAAGATTGAATCTTTGAAAAAACATGAGAGTTTTGAGTTCAACTTATTCGAGTTACCTATGAAGTTGCGAAGAGTGTTTTAATGACTAAAGATTGAATCTTTGAATGAAAATACCTCAATAAAGGTACTTATTTTGTTGGTAGACCTTTTTAATGTATAAAGACTGTATCTTTGAAAGAAAATGAGATTTTTGAGTTAAACTTATTCACGTTCCCTGTAACATCCCAAAGAGTGTTTTAATGAGTAAATATTGGATCTTTGAATGTAATTACCTCAATCAAGGTAGCTATTATGTCACTAGACCTTTTTAATGTACAAAGATTGAATCTTGGAAAGAAAGTGAGAGTTTGAAGTTTAACTTATTCGAGTTACCTATGAAGTCGCGAAGAGTGTTTTAATGAATAAAGATTGAATCTTTGAATGAAAACACCTCAATAAAAGGTACCTATTATGTTACTAGACCTTTTTAATGTCTAAATATTGAATCTTTGGAATAAAATGATAGTACTGAGTTCAACTTATTCGATTTACCTATGAAGTCATGAACAGTGTTTTAATGACTAAATAATGAATCTTTGAATGAAAATACCTCAGTAAAGGTACCTATTATGTTACAAGACCTTTTTAATGTATAAAGACTGAATCTTGGAAAGAAAATGACTATTTTGAGTTAAACTTATTCGAGTTCACTTGACATCCCGAAGAGTATTTTTGAGTTAAACTTATTATGTCACTAGACCTTTTTAATGTATAAAGGTTTAATCTTTGAAAGAAAATGAGAGTTTTGAGTTAAACATATTCGAGTTCCCTGCGACATGTCGAAGAGTGTTTTAAAAAGTAAATATTGAATCTTTGAATGAAATTACCTCAATCAAGGTACCTATTATGTCACTAGACCTTTTTAATGTATAAAGATTGAATATTTGTAAAGAACTACGAGTTTTGAGTTAAAGTTATTTGAGTTCCCTTTGTCGTCACGAAGCGTGTTTTAATGAGTAAAGATTGAATCTTTGAACGAAATTATCTCAATCAATGTACTTATTATGTCAGTAGACCTTTTTAATGTATAAAGATGGAATCTTTAAAAAAAATGAGACTATTGAGTTTAACTTATTCGAGTTATCTATGAAGTCGCGAAGAGTGTTTTGATGACCAAAGATTGAATCTTCAAATGAAAATTCCTCAATACAGGAACCAATTATGTTACGAGATCTTTTTGATGTGTAAAGATTGAATCTTTGAAAGAAAATTAGAGTTTTGAGTTAAACTTATTCGAGTTCCTTTTGACATCCCGAAGAGAGTTTTAATGAATAAAGATTGAATCTTTGAATGAAATTACCTCAATCGAGGTACCTATTAAGTCACTAGAAATTTTTATTGTATAAAGATTGAATCTTTGAAAAGAAATGAGAGTTTTGAGTTCAAGTTATTCGAGTTCCCTTTGACGTCACAAAGAGTGTTTTAATGAGTAAAGATTAAATCTTTGAATCAAATTACCTCAATCAAGGTACCTATTCTGTCACTAAACCTTTTTAACGTATAAAGATTGAATCTTTGAAAGAACATGAGAGTTTTGAGTTCAACTTATTCGAGTTACCTATGAAGTTGCGAAGAGTGTTTTAATGACTAAAGATTGAATCTTTGAATGAAAATACCTCAATAAAGACTGTATCTTTTTTGTTAGTAGACCTTTTTAATGTATAAAGACTGTATCTTTGAAAGAAAATGAGAGTTTTGAGTTAAACTTATTCACATTCCCTGTAACGTCCCAAAGAGTGTTTTAATGAGTAAATATTGAATCTTTGAATGTAATTACCTCAATCAAGGTAGCTATTATGTCACTAGACCTTTTTAATGTACAAAGATTGAATCTTGGAAAGAAAGTGAGAGTTTGAAGTTTAACTTATTCGAGTTACCTATGAAGTCGCGAAGAGTGTTTTAATGAATAAAGATTGAATCTTTGAATGAAAACACCTCAATAAAAGGTACCTATTATGTTACTAGACCTTTTTAATGTCTAAATATTGAATCTTTGGAATAAAATGATAGTACTGAGTTCAACTTATTCGATTTACCTATGAAGTCATGAACAGTGTTTTAATGACTAAATAATGAATCTTTGAATGAAAATACCTCAGTAAAGGTACCTATTATGTTACAAGACCTTTTTAATGTATAAAGACTGAATCCTGGAAAGAAAATGACTATTTTGAGTTAAACTTATTCGAGTTCACTTGACATCCCGAAGAGTATTTTTGAGTTAAACTTATTATGTCACTAGACCTTTTTAATGTATAAAGGTTTAATCTTTGAAAGAAAATGAGAGTTTTGAGTTAAACATATTCGAGTTCCCTGCGACATGTCGAAGAGTGTTTTAAAAAGTAAATATTGAATCTTTGAATGAAATTACCTCAATCAAGGTACCTATTATGTCACTAGACCTTTTTAATGTATAAAGATTGAATATTTGTAAAGAACTACGAGTTTTGAGTTAAAGTTATTTGAGTTCCCTTTGTCGTCACGAAGCGTGTTTTAATGAGTAAAGATTGAATCTTTGAACGAAATTATCTCAATCAATGTACCTATTATGTCAGTAGACCTTTTTAATGTATAAAGATGGAATCTTTGAAAAAAATAAGAGTATTGAGTTTAACTTATTCGAGTTACCTATGAAGTCGCGAAGAGTGTTTTAATGACCAAAGATTGAATCTTCAAATGAAAATTCCTCAATACAAGAACCAATTATGTTACTAGATCTTTTTGATGTATAAAGATTGAATCTTTGAAAGAAAATTAGAGTTTTGAGTTAAACTTATTCGAGTTCCTTTTGACATCCCGAAGACTGTTTTAATGAATAAAGATTGAATCTTTGAATGAAACTACCTCAATCGAGGTACCTATTAAGTCACTAGAAATTTTTATTGTATAAAGATTGAATCTTTGAAAAGAAATGGGAGTTTTGAGTTAAAGTTATTCGATTTCCCTTTGACGTCACGAAGAATGTTTTAATGAGTAAAGATTGAATCTTTGAATGAAATTACCTCAATCAAGGTACCTATTCTACCACTACACCTTTGTAATGTATAAAGATTGAATCTTTGAAAGAAAATGAGTGTTTTGAGTTTAACTTATTCGAGTTACCTATGAAATCGCGAAGAGTGTTTTAATGACTGAAGATTGAATCTTTGAATGAAAAATACCACAATAAAGGTACCAATTCTGTTACTAGACCTTTCTAATGTATAAAGATTGAATCTTTGAAAGAAAATGAGATTTTTGAGATAAACTTATTCGAGTTCCCTGTAACGTCCCGAAGAGTGTTTTAATGAGTAAAGGTTGAATCATTGAATGAAATTACCTCAATCAAGGTAGTTATTACATCACTAGACGTTTTTAATTTATAAATATTGACGTTTTGAACAGAAATGAGTGTTTCGAGTTAAAGTTTTTCAAGTTCCTTTTGACGTCACGAAGAGTGTTTTAATGAGTAAAGATTCAATCTTTGAATGAAATTACCTCAATCAAGGTACCTATTCTGTCACTAAACCTTTTTAACGTATAAAGATTGAATCTTTGAAAGAACATGAGAGTTTTGAGTTCAACTTATTCGAGTTACCTATGAAGTTGCGAAGAGTGTTTTAATGACTAAAGATTGGATCTTTGAATGAAAATACCTCAATAAAGATACTTATTCTAGTAGTAGACCTTTTTAATGTATAAAGACTATATCTTTGAAAGAAAATGAGAGTTTTGAGTTAAACTTATTCACGTTCCATGTAACGTCCCAAAGAGTGTTTTAATGAGTAAATATTGAATCTTTGAATGTAATTACCTCAATCAAGGTAGCTATTACGTCACTAGACCTTTTTAATGTACAAAGATTGAATCTTGGAAAGAAAGTTAGAGTTTTGAGTTTAACTTATTCGAGTTACCTATGAAGTCGCGAAGAGTGTTTTAATGAATAAAGATTGAATCTTTGAATGAAAACACCTCAATAAAGGTACATATTATGTTACTAGACCTTTTTAATGTCTAAAGATTGAATCTTTGGAATAAAATGATAGTTCTGAGTTCAACTTATTCGATTTACCTATGAAGTCGTGAACAGTATTTTAATGACTAAATAACGAATCTTTGAATGAAAATACCTCAGTAAAGGTACCTATTATGTTACAAGACCTTTTTAATGTATAAAGATTGAATCTTGGAAAGAAAATGACTGTTTTGAGTTAAACTTATTCGAGTTCCCGATGACATCCCGAAGAGTATTTCAACGAGTAAAGATTGAATCTTTGATTGAAATTACTTGAATCAAGGGACTTATTTTGTCCCTGGACCTTTTATATAAAAAGATTGAATCTTTAAAAAGAAATGAGCGTTATGAGTTAAACTTATCCGAGTTCCCTATGACGTCCCGAATAGTGTTTTAACGCGTAAAGATTGAATCTTTGTATGAAATTACCTCAATAGAGGTACTTATTATTTCACAAGACCTTTTTAATGTATAAAGGTTTAATCTTTGAAAGAAAATGAGAGTTTTGAGTTAAACATATTCGAGTTCCCTGCGACGTCTCGAAGAGTGTTTTAAAGAGTAAATATTGAATCTTCGAATGAAATTACCTCAATCAAGGTACCTATTATATCACTAGACCTTTTTAATGTATAAAGATTGAATATTTGTAAAGAACTACGAGTTTTGAGTTAAAGTTTTTTGAGTTCCCTTTGACGTCACGAAGCGTGTTTTAATGAGTAAAGATGGAATTTTTGAACGAAATTATCTCAATCAATGTACCTATTATGTCAGTAGACCTTTTTAATGTATAAAGATGGAATCTTTGAAAAAAATGAGAGTATTGAGTTTAACTTATTCGAGTTACCTATGAAGTCGCGAAGAGTGTTTTAATGACCAAAGATTGAATCTTCAAATGAAAATTCCTCAATACAGGAACCAATTATGTTACTAGATCTTTTTGATGTATAAAGATTGAATCTTTGAAAGAAAATTAGAGTTTTGAGTTAAACTTATTCGAGTTCCTTTTGACATCCCGAAGAGTGTTTTAATGAATAAAGATTGAATCTTTGAATGAAATTACCTCAATCGAGGTACCTATTAAGTCACTGGAAATTTTTATTGTATAAAGATTGAATCTTTGAAAGGAAATGAGAGTTTTGAGTTAAAGTTATTCGAGTTCCCTTTGACGTCACGAAGAGTGTTTTAATGAATAAAGATTGAATCTTTGAATGAAATTACCTCAATCAAGGTACCTATTCTACCACTAGACCTTTGTAATGTATAAAGATTGAATCTTTGAAAGAAAATGAGTGTTTTGAGTTTAACTTATTCGAGTTACCTATGAAATCGCGAAGAGTGTTTTAATGACTGAAGATTGAATCTTTGAATAAAAAATACCACAATAAAGGTACTAATTCTGTTACTAGACCTATCTAATGTATAAAGATTGAATCTTTGAAAGAAAATGAGATTTTTGAGTTAAACTTAATCGAGTTCCCTGTAACGTCCCGAAGAGTGTTTTAATGAGTAAAGATTGAATCATTGAATGAAATTACCTCAATCAAGGTAGCTATTACATCACTGGACCTTTTTAATTTATAAAGATTGACGTTTTGAAAAGAAATGAGTGTTTCGAGTTAAAGTTATTCAAGTTCCCATTGACGTCACGAAGAGTGTTTTATTGAGTAAAGATTGAATCTTTGAATGAAATTACCTCAATCAAGGTACCTATTCTGTCACTAAACCTTTTTAATGTATAAAGATTTAATCTTTGAAAGAACATGAGGGTTTTGAGTTCAACTTATTCGAGTTACCTATGAAGTTGCGAAGAGTGTTTTAATGACTAAAGATTGAATCTTTGAATGAAAATACCTCAATAAAGGTACTTATTTTGTTAGTAGACCTTTTTAATGTATAAAGACTGTATCTTTGAAAGAAAATGAGATTATTGAGTTAAACTTATTCACGTTCCCTGTAACGTCCCAAATAGTTTTTTAATGAGTAAATATTGAATCTTTGAATGTAATTACCTCAATCAAGGTAGCTATTATGTCACTAGACCTTTTTAATGTACAAAGATTGAATCTTGGAAAGAATGTGAGAGTTTTAAGTTTAACTTATTCGAGTTACCTATGAAGTCGCGAAGAGTGTTTTAATGAATAAAGATTGAATCTTTGAATGAAAACACCTCAAAAAAGGTACCTATTATGTTACTAGACCTTTTTAATGTCTAAAGATTGAATCTTTGGAATAAAATGATAGTACTGAGTTCAACTTATTCGATTTACCTATGAAGTCGTGAACAGTGTTTTAATGACTAAATAATGAATCTTTGAATGAAAATACCTCAGTAAAGGTACCTATTATGTTACAAGACCTTTTTAATGTATAAAGATTGAATCTTGGAAAGAAAATGACTATTTTGAGTTAAACTTATTCGAGTTCACTTGACATCCCGAAGAGTATTTCAACGAGTAAAGATTGAATCTTTGATCGAAATTACTTGAATCAAGGGACTTATTTTATCCCTGGTCCTTTTATACATAAAGATTGAATCTTTAAAAAGAAATGAGCGTTATGAGTTAAACCTATCCGAGTTCCCTATGACGTCCCGAATAGGGTTTTAACGCGTAAGGATTGAATCTTTGTATGAAATTACCTCAATAGAGGTACTTATTATGTCACTAGACCTTTTTAATGTATAAAGGTTAAATCTTTGAAAGAAAATGAGAGTTTTGAGTTAAACATATTCGAGTTCCCTGCGACACGTCGAAGAGTGTTTTAAAGAGTAAATATTGAATCTTTGAATGAAATTACCTCAATCAAGGTACCTATTTTGTCACTAGACCTTTTTAATGTATAAATATTGAAATTTTTTAAAGAACTACGAGTTTTGAGTTAAAGTTATTTGAGTTCCCGTTGTCGTCACGAAGCGTGTTTTAATGAGTAAAGATTGAATCTTTGAACGAAATTATCTCAATCAATGTACCTATTATGTCAGTAGACCTTTTTAATGTATAAAGATGGAATCTTTGAAAAAAATGAGAGTATTGGGTTTAACTTATTCGGGTTACCTATGAAGTCGCGAAGAGTGTTTTGATGACCAAAGATTGAATCTTCAAATGAAAATTCCTCAATACAGGAACCAATTATGTTACGAGATCTTTTTGATGTATAAAGATTGAATCTTTGAAAGAAAATTAGAGTTTTGAGTTAAACTTTTTCGAGTTCGTTTTGACATCCCGAAGAGTGTTTTAATGAATAAAGATTGAATCTTTGAATGAAATTACCTCAATCGAGGTACCTATTAAGTCACTAGAAATTTTTATTGTATAAAGATTGAATCTTTGAAAAGAAATGAGAGTTTTGAGTTCAAGTTATTCGAGTTCCCTTTGACGTCACGAAGAGTGTTTTAATGAGTAAAGATTGAATCTTTGAATGAAATTACCTATTTCAAGGTACCTGTTTTACCACTAGACCTTTGTAATGTATAAAGATTGAATCTTTGAAAGAAAATGAGTGTTTTGAGTTTAACTTATTCGAGTTACCTATGAAATCGCGAAGAGTATTTTAATGACTGAAGATCGAATCTTTGAATGAAAAATACCACAACAAAGGTACCAATTCTGTTACTAGACCTTTCTAATGTATAAAGATTGAATCTTTGAAAGAAAATGAGATTTTTGAGTTAAACTTATTCGAGTTCCCTGTAATGTCCCGAAGAGTGTTTTAATGAGTAAAGATTGAATCATTGAATGAAATTACCTCAATCAAGGTAGCTATTACGTCACTGGACCTTTTTAATTTATAAAGATTGACGTTTTGAAAAGAAATGAGTGTTTCGAGTTAAAGTTATTCAAGTTCCCTTTGACGTCACGAAGAGTGTTTTAATGAGTAAAGATTGAATCTTTGAATCAAATTACCTCAATCAAGGTACCTATTCTGTCACTAAACCTTTTTAACTTATAAAGATTGAATCTTTGAAAGAACATTAGAGTTTTGAGTTCAACTTATTCGAGTTACCTATGAAGTTGCGAAGAATGTTTTAATGACTAAAGATTGAATCTTTGAATGAAAATACCTCAATAACGGTACTTTTTTTGTTAGTAGACCTTTTTAATGTATAAAGACTATATCTTTGAAAGAAAATGAGAGTTTTGAGTTAAACTTATTCACATTCCCTGTAACGTCCCAAAGAGTGTTTTAATGAGTAAATATTGAATCTTTGAATGTAATTACCTCAATCAAGATAGCTATTATGTCACTAGACCTTTTTAATGTACAAAGATTGAATCTTGGAAAGAAAGTGAGAGTTTTGAGTTTAACTTATTCGAGTTACCTATGAAGTCGCGAAGAGTATTTTAATGAATAAAGATTGATTCTTTGAATGAAAACACCTCAATAAAGGTACCTATTATGTTACTAGACCTTTTTAATGTCCAAAGATTGAATCTTTGGAATAAAATGATAGTTCTGAGTTCAACTTATTCGATTTACCTATGAAGTCATGAACAGTGTTTTAATAACTAAATAATGAATCTTTGAATGAAAATACCTCAGTAAAGGTACCTATTATGTTACAAGACCTTTTTAATGTATAAAGATTGAATCTTGGAAAGAAAATGACTATTTTGAGTTAAACTTATTCGAGTTCCCTATGACATCCCGAAGAGTATTTCAACGAGTAAAGATTGAATCTTTGAATGAAATTACTTGAATCAAGGGACTTATTTTGTCCCTGGACCTTTTATATATAAAGATTGAATCTTTGAACGAAATTATCTCAATCAATGTACCTATTATGTCAGTAGTCCTTTTTAATGTATAAAGATGGATTCTTTGAAAAAAATGAGAGTATTGAGTTTAACTTATTCGAGTTACCTATGAAGTCGCGAAGAGTGTTTTAATGACCAAAGATTGAATCTTCAAATGAAAATTCCTCAATACAGGAACCTGTTATGTTACTAGATCTTTTTGATGTATAAAGATTGAATCTTTGAAAGAAAATTAGATTTTTGAGTTAAACTTATTCGAGTTACTTTTGACATCCCGAAGAGTGTTTTACTGATTAAAGATTGAATCGTTGAATGAAATTACCTCAATCGAGGTACCTTTTAAGTCACTAGAAATTTTTATTGTATAAAGATTGAACCGTTGAAAAGAAATGAGAGTTTTGAGTTAAAGTTATTCGAGTTCCCTTTGACGTCACGAAGAGTCTTTTAAGGAGTAAAGATTGAATCTTTGAATGAAATTACCTCAATCAAGGTACCTGTTCTACCACTAGACCTTTATAATGTATAAAGATTGAATCTTTGAAAGAAAATGAGTGTTTTGAGTTTAACTTATTCGAGTTACCAATGAAATCGCGAAGAGTGTTTTAATGACTGAAGATTGAATCTTCGAATGAAAAATACCACTATAAAGGTACCAATTCTGTTACTAGACCTTTCTAATGTATAAAGATTGAATCTTTGAAAGAAAATGAGATTTTTGAGTCAAACTTATTCGAGTTCCCTGTAACGTCCCGAAGAGTGTTTTAATGAGTAAAGATTGAATCATTGAATGAAATTACCTCAATCAAGGTAGCTATTACATCACTAGACCTTTTTAATTTATAAAGATTGACATTTTGAAAAGAAATGAGTGTTTCGAGTTAAATTTATTCAAGTTCCCTTTGACGTCACGAAGAGTGTTTTAATGAGTAAAGATTGAATCTTTGATTGAAATTACCTCAATCAAGGTACCTATTCTGTCACTAAACCTTTTTAATGTATAAAGATTGAATCTTTTAAAGAACATGAGAGTTTTGAGTTCAACTTATTCGAGTTACCAATGAAGTTACGAAGAGTGTTTTAATGACTAAAGATTGAATCTTTGAATGAAAATACCTCAATAAAGGTACTTATTTTGTTAGTAGACCTTTTTAATGCATAAAGACTGTATCTTTGAAAGAAAATGAGAGTTTTGAGTTAAACTTATTCACGTTCCCTGTAACGTCCCAAAAAGTGTTTTAATGACTAAAGATTGAATCTTTGAATGAAAATACCTCAATAAAGGTACTTATTTTGTTAATAGACCTTTTTAATGTATAAAGACTATATCTTTGAAAGAAAATGAGAGTTTTGAGTTAAACTTATTCACGTTCCCTGTAACGTCCCAAAGACTATTTTAATGAGTAAATATTGAATCTTTAAACGAAATTATCTCAAATAATGTACCTATTATGTCAGTAGACCTTTTTAATGTATAAAGATGGAATCTTTGAAAAAAATGAGAGTATTGAGTTTAACTTATTCGAGTTTCCGATGAAGTCGCGAAGAGTGTTTTAATGACCAAAGATTGAATCTTCAAATGAAAATTCCTCAATACAGGAACCTGTTATGTTACTAAATCTTTTAGATGTATAAAGATTGAATCTTTGAAAGAAAATTAGAGTTTTGAGTTAAACTTATTCGAGTTCCTTTTGACATCCCGAAGAGTGTTTTAATGAATAAAGATTGAATCTTTGAATGAAATTACCTCAATCGAGATACCTATTAAGTCACTAGAAATTTTTATTGTATGAAGATTGAATCTTTGAAAAGAAATGAGAGTTTTGAGTTAAAGTTATTCGAGTTCCCTTTGACGTCACGAAGAGTGTTTTAATGAGTAAAGATTGAATCTTTGAATGAAATTACCTCAATCAAGGTACCTATTCTACCACTAGACCTTTGTAATGTATAAAGATTGAATCTTTGAAAGAAAATGAGTGTTTTGAGTTTAACTTATTCGAGTTACCTATGAAATCGCGAAGAGTGTTTTAATGACTGAAGATTGAATCTTTGAATGAAAAATACCATAATAAAGGTACCAATTCTGTTAGTAGACCTTTCTAATGTATAAAGATTGAATCTTTGAAAGAAAATGAGATTTTTGAGTTAAACTTATTCGATTTCCCTGTAACGTCCCGAAGAGTGTTTTAAAGAGTAAAGATTGAATCATTGAATGGAATTACCTCAATCAAGGTAGCTATTACATCACTAGACCTTTTTAATTTATAAAGCTTGACGTTTTGATAAGAAATGAGTGTTTCGAGTTAAAGTTATTCAAGTTCCCTTTGACGTCACGAAGAGTGTTTTAATGAGTAAAGATTGAATCTTTGAATGAAATTACCTCAATCAAGGTACCTATTCTGTCACTAAACCTTTTTAATGTATAAAGATTGAATCTTTGAAAGAACATGAGAGTTTTGAGTTCAACTTATTCGAGTTACCTATGAAGTTGCGAAGAGTGTTTTAATGACTAAAGATTGAATCTTTGAATTAAAATACCTCAATAAAGGTACTTATTTTGTTAGTAGACCTTTTTAATGTATAAAGATTGTATCTTTGAAAGAAAATGAGAGTTTTGAGTTAAACTTATTCATGTTCCCTGTAACGTCCCAAAGAGTGTTTTAATGAGTAAATATTGAATCTTTGAATGTAATTACCTCAATCAAGGTAGCTATTATGTCACTAGACCTTTTTAATGTACAAAGATTGAATCTTGGAAAGAAAGTGAGAGTTTTGAGTTTAACTTAGTCGAGTTACCTATGAAGTCGCGAAGAGTGTTTTAATGAATAAAGATTGAATCTTTGAATGAAAACACCTCAATAAAGGTACCTATTATGTTACTAGACCTTTTTAATGTCTAAAGATTGAATCTTTGGAATGAAATGATTGTTCTGAGTTCAACTTATTCGATTTACCTATGAAGTCGTGAACAGTGTTTTAATGACTAAATAATAAATCTTTGAATGAAAATACCTTAGTAAAGGTACCTATTATGTTACAAGATCTTTTTAATGTATAAAGATTGAATCTTGGAAAGAAAATGGCTGTTTTGAGCTAAACTTATTCGAGTTCCCTATGACATCCCGAAGAGTATTTCAACGAGTAAAGATTGAATCTTTGATTGAAATTACTTGAATCAAGGGACTTATTTTTTCCCTGGACCTTTTATATATAAAGATTGAATCTTTAAAAAGAAATGAGCGTTATGAGTTAAACCTATCCGAGTTCCCTATGACGTCCCGAATAGTGTTTTAACGCGTAAGGATTGAATCTTTGTATGAAATTACCTCAATAGAGGTACTTATTATGACACTAGACCTTTTTAATGTAAAAAGGTTTAATCTTTGAAAGAAAATGAGAGTTTTGAGTTAAACATATTCGAGTTCCCTGCGACGTCTAGAAGAGTGTTTTAAAGAGTAAATATTGAATCTTTGAATGAAATTACCTCAATCAAGGTACCTATTATGTCACTAGACCTTTTTAATATATAAAGATTAAATATTTGTAAAGAACTACGAGTTTTGAGTTAAAGTTGTTTGAGTTCCCTTTGACGTCACGAAGCGTGTTTTAATGAGTAAAGATTGAATTTTTTAACGAAATTATCTCAATCAATAGACCTATTATGTCAGTAGACCTTTTTAATGTATAAAGATGGAATTTTTGAAAAAAATGAGAGTATTGAGTTTAACTTATTCGATTTACCTATGAAGTCGCGAAGAGTGTTTTAATGACCAAAGATTGAATCTTCAAATGAAAATTCCTCAATACAGGAACCAATTATGTTACTAGATCTTTTTGATTTATAAAGATTGAATCTTTGAAAGAAAATTAGAGTTTTGAGTTATACTTATTCGAGTTCCTTTTGACATCCCGAATAGTGTTTTAATGAGTAAAGATTGAATCTTTGAATGAAATTACCTCAATTAAGGTACCTACTCTGCCACTAGACCTTTGTAATGTATAAAGATTGAATCTTTGAAAGAAAATGAGTGTTTTGAGTTTAACTTATTCGAGTTACTTATGAAATCGCGAAGAGTGTTTTAATAACTGAAGATTGAATCTTTGAATGAAAAATATCACAATAAAGGTACTAATTCTGTTACTTGACCTATCTAATGTATAAAGATTGAATCTTTGAAAGAAAATGAGATTTTTGAGTTAAACTTATTCAAGTTCCCTGTAACGTCCCGAAGAGTGTTTTAATGATTAAAGATTGAATCATTGAATGAAAGTACCTCAATCAAGGTAGCTATTACATCACTAGACCTTTTTAATTTATAAAGATTGACGTTTTGAAAAGAAATGAGTGTTTCGAGTTAAAGTTATTCAAGTTCCCTTTGACGTCACGAAGAGTGTTTTAATGAGTAAAGATTGAATCTTTGAATGAAATTAGCTCAATCAAGGTACCTATTCTGTCACTAAACCTTTTTAATATATAAAGATTGAATCTTTGAAAGAACATGAGAGTTTTGAGTTCAACTTATTCGAGTTACCTATGAAGTTGCGAAGAGTGTTTTAATGACTAAAGATTGAATCTTTGAATGAAAATACCTCAATAAAGGTACTTATTTTGTTAGTAGACCTTTTAAATGTATAACGACTGTATCTTTGAAAGAAAATGAGAGTTTTGAGTTAAACTTATTCACGTTCCCTGTAACGTCCCAAAGAGTGTTTTAATGAGTAAATATTGAATCTTTGAATGTAATTATCTCAATCAAGGTAGCTATTATGTCACTAAACCTTTTTAATGTACAAAGATTGAATCTTGGAAAGAAAGTGAGAGTTTTGAGTTTAACTTATTCGAGTTACCTATGAAGTCGCGAAGAGTGTTTTAATGAATAAAGATTGATTCTTTGAATGAAAACACCTCAATAAAGGTACCTATTATGTTACTAGACCTTTTTAATGTCTGAAGATTGAATCTTTGGAATAAAATGATAGTTCTGAGTTCAACTTATTCGATTTACCTATGAAGTCGTGAACAGTGTTTTAATGACTAAATAATGAATCTTTGAATGAAAATACCTCAGTAAAGGTACCTATTATGTTATAAGACCTTTTTAATGTATAAAGATTGAGTCTTAGAAAGAAATTGACTATTTTGAGTTAAACTTATTCGAGTTCCCGATGACATCCTGAAAAGTATTTCAACGAGTAAAGATTGAATCTTTGATTGAAATTTCTTGAATCAAGGGACTTATTTTTTCCCTGGACCTTTTATATATAAAGATTGAATCTTTAAAAAGAAATGAGCGTTATGAGTTAAACCTATCCGAGTTCCCTATGACGTCCCGAATAGTGTTTTAACGCGTGAGGATTGAATCTTTGTATGAAATTACCTCAATAGAGGTACTTATTATGTCATTAGACCTTTTTAATGTATAAAGGTTTAATCTTTGAAAGAAAATGAGAGTTTTGAGTTAAACTTATTCGAGTTCCCTGTAACGTCCCGAAGAGTGTTTTAATGAGTAAAGATTGAATCATTGAATGAAATTACCTCAATAAAGGTAGCTATTACATCACTAGACCTTTTTAATTTATAAAGCTTGACGTTTTGATAAGAAATGAGTGTTTCGAGTTAAAGTTATTCAAGTTCCCTTTAACGTCACGAAGAGTGTTTTAATGAGTAAAGATTGAATTTTTGAATGAAATTACCTCAATCAAGGTACCTATTCTGTCACTAAACCTTTTTAATGTATAAAGATTGAATCTTTGAAAGAACATGAGAGTTTTGAGTTCAACTTATTCGAGTTACCAATGAAGTTGCGAAGAGTGTTTTAATGACTAAAGATTGAATCTTTGAATGAAAACACCTCGATAAAGGTATCTATTATGTTACTAGACTTTTTAATGTCTAAAGATTGAATCTTTGGAATAAAATGATAGTTCTGAGTTCAACTTATTCGATTTACCTATGAAGTCGTGAACATTGTTTTGATAACTAAATAATGAATCTTTGAATGAAAATACCTCAGTAAAGGTACCTATTACGTTACAAGACCTTTTTAATGTATAAAGATTGAATCTTGGAAAGAAAATGACCGTTTTGAGTTAAACTTATTCGAGTTCCCTATGACATCCCGAAGAGTATCTCAACGAGTAAAGATTGAATCTTTGATTGAAATTACTTGAATCAAGGGACTTATTTTGTCCCTGGACCTTTTATATATAAAGATTGAATCTCTAAAAGGAAATGGGCGTTATGAGTTAAACCTATCCGAGTTCCCTATGACGTCCCGAATAGTGTTTTAACGCGTAAGGATTGAATCTTTGTATGAAATTACCTCAATAAAGGTACTTATTATGTCACTAGACCTTTTTAATGTATAAATGTTTAATCTTTGAAAGAAAATGAGAGTTTTGAGTTAAACATATTCGAGTTCCCTGCGACGTCTCGAAGAGTGTTTTAAAGAGTAAATATTGAATCTTTGAATGAAATTACCTTAATCAAGGTACCTATTATGTCACTAGACCTTTTTAATGTATAAAGATTGAGTATTTGTAAAGAACTACGAGTTTGGAGTTAAAGTTATTTGAGTTCCCTTTCACGTCACGAAGCGTGTTTTAATGAGTAAAGATTGAATCTTTGAACGAAATTATCTCAATCAATGTACCTATTATGTCAGTAGACCTTTTTAATGTATAAAGATGGAATCTTTCAAAAAAATGAGAGTATTGAGTTTAACTTATTCGCAAACCTTTTTATGTACCTATGAAGTCGCGAGAGTGTTTTAATGACCAAAGATTGAATCTTCAAATGAAGATTCCTCAATACAGGAACCTGTTATGTTACTATATATTTTTGATGTATAAAGATTGAATCTTTGAAAGAAAATTAGAGTTTTGAGTTAAACTTATTCGAGTTCCTTTTGACATCCCGAAGAGTGTTTTAATGAATAAAGATTAAATCTTTGAATGAAATTACCTCAATCGAGGTACCTATTAAGTCACAGGAAATTTTTATTGTATAAAGATTGAATCTTTGAAAAGAAATGAGAGTTTTGAGTTAAAGTTATTCGAGTTCCCTTGGACGTCACGAAGAGTGTTTTAATGAGTAAAGATTGAATTTTTGAATGAAATTACCTCAATCAAGGTACCTATTCTACCACTAGAAATTTTTATTGTATCATGATTGAAACTTTGAAAAGAAATGAGAGTTTTGAGTTAAAGTTATTCGAGTTCCCTTTGACCTTACGAAGAGTGTTTTAATGAATAAAGATTGAATCTTTGAATGAAATTACCTCAATCAAGGTACCTATCCTACCACTAGACCTTTGTAATGTATAAAGATTGAATCTTTGAAAGAAAATGAGTGTTTTGAGTTTAACTTATTCGAGTTACCTATGAAATCACGAAGAGTGTGTTAATGACTGAAGATTGAATCTTTGAATAAAAAATACCACAATAAAGGTACCATTTCTGTTACTAGACCTATCTAATGTATAAAGATTGAATCTTTGAAAGAAAATGAGATTTTTGAGTTAAACTTATTCGAGTTCCCTGTAACGTCCCGAAGAGTGTTTTAATGAGTAAAGATTGAATCATTGAATGAAATTACCTCAATCAAGGTAGCTATTACATCACTAGACCTTTTTAATTTATAAAGATTGACGTTTTGAAAAGAAATGAGTGTTTCGAGTTAAAGTTATTCAAGTTCCCTTTGACGTCACGAAGAGTGTTTTAATGAGTAAAGATTGAATCTTTGAATGAAATTAGCTCAATCAAGGTACCTATTCTGTCACTAAACCTTTTTAATGTATAAAGATTGAATCTTTGAAAGAACATGAGAGTTTTGAGTTCAACTTATTCGAGTTACCTATGAAGTTGCGAAGAGTGTTTTAATGACTAAAGATTGAATCTTTGAATGAAAATACCTCAATAAAGGTACTTATTTTGTTAGTAGACCTTTTTAATGTATAAAGACTGTATCTTTGAAAGAAAATGAGATTATTGAGTTAAACTTATTCACGTTCCCTGTAACGTCCCAAAGAGTGTTTTAATGAGTATATATTGAATCTTTGAATGTAATTACCTCAATCACGATAGCTATTATGTCACTAGACCTTTTTAATGTACAAAGATTGAATCTCGGAAAGAAAGTGAGAGTTTTAAGTCTAACTTATTCGAGTTACCTATGAAGTCGCGAAGAGTGTTTTAATGAATAAAGATTGAATCTTTGAATGAAAACACCTCAATAAAAGGTACCTATTATGTTACAAGACCTTTTTAATGTCTAAATATTGAATCTTTGGAATAAAATGATAGTACTGAGTTCAACTTATTCGATTTACCTATGAAGTCGTGAACAGTGTTTTAATGACTAAATAATGAATCTTTGAATGAAAATACCTCAGTAAAGGTACCTATTATGTTACAAGACCTTTTTAATGTATAAAGATTGAATCTTGGAAAGAAAATGACTATTTTGAGTTAAACTTATTCGATTTCACTTGACATCCCGAAGAGTATTTCAATGAGTAAAGATTGAATCTTTGATCGAAATTACTTGAATCAAGGGACTTATTTTATCCATGGTCCTTTTATACATTAAGATTGAATCTTTAAAAAGAAATGAGCGTTATGAGTTAAACCTATCCGAGTTCCCTATGACGTCCCGAATAGTGTTTTAACGCGTAAGGATTGAATCTTTGTATGAAATTACCTCAATAGAGGTACTTATTATGTCACTAGACCTTTTTAATGTATAAAGGTTTAATCTTTGAAAGAAAATGAGAGTTTTGAGTTAAACATATTCGAGTTCCCTGCGACATGTCGAAGAGTGTTTTAAAGCGTAAATATTGAATCTTTGAATGAAATTACCTCAATCAAGGTACCTATTATGTCACTAGACCTTTTTAATGTATAAAGATTGAATATTTGTAAAGAACTACGAGTTTTGAGTTAAAGTTATTTGAGTTCCCTTTGTCGTCACGAAGCGTGTTTTAATGAGTAAAGATTGAATCTTTGAACGAAATTATCTCAATCAATGTACCTATTATGTCAGTAGACCTTTTTAATGTATAAAGATGGAATCTTTGAAAAAAATGAGAGTATTGGGTTTAACTTATTCGGGTTACCTATGAAGTCGCGAAGAGTGTTTTAATGACCAAAGATTGAATCTTCAAATGAAAATTCCTCAATACAGGAACCAATTATGTTACGAGATCATTTTGATGTATAAAGATTGAATCTTTGAAAGAAAATTAGAGTTTTGAGTTAAACTTATTCGAGTTCCTTTTCACATCCCGAAGAGTGTTTTAATGAATAAAGATTGAATCTTTGAATGAAATTACCTCAATCGAGGTACCTATTAAGTCACTAGAAATTTTTATTGTATAAAGATTGAATCTTTGAAAACAAATGAGAGTTTTGAGTTAAAGTTATTCGAGTTCCCTTTGACGTCACGAAGAGTATTTTAATGAGTAAAGATTGATTCTTTGAATGAAATTACCTATTTCAAGGTACCTATTCTACCACTAGACCTTTGTAATGTATAAAGATTGAATCTTTGAAAGAAAATGAGTGTTTTGAGTTTAACATATTCGAGTTACCTAGGAAATCGCGAAGAGTGTTTTAATGACTGAAGATTGAATCTTTGAATGAAAAATACCACAATAAAGGTACCAATTTTGTTACTAGACCTTTCTAATGTATAAAGATTGAATCTTTGAAAGAAAATGAGATTTTTGAGTTAAACTTATTCGAGTTCCCTGTAACGTCCCGAAGAGTGTTTTAATGAGTAAAGATTGAATCATTGAATGAAATTACCTCAATCAAGGTAGCTATTACATCACTAGACCTTTTTAATTTATAAAGATTGACGTTTTGAAAAGAAATGAGTGTTTCGAGTTAAAGTTATTCAAGTTCCCTTTGACGTCACGAAGAGTGTTTTAATGAGTAAAGATTGAATCTTTGAATCAAATTACCTCAATCAAGGTACCTATTCTGTCACTAAACCTTTTTAACGTATAAAGATTGAATATTTGAAAGAACACGAGAGTTTTGAGTTCAACTTATTCGAGTTACCTATGAAGTTGCGAAGAGTGTTTTAATGACTAAAGATTGAATCTTTGAATGAAAATACCTCAATAAAGGTACTTTTTTTGTTAGTAGACCTTTTTAATGTGTAAAGACTGTATCTTTGAAAGAAAATGAGAGTTTTGAGTTAAACTTATTCACGTTCCCTGTAACGTCCCAAAGAGTGTTTTAATGAGTAAATATTGAATCTTTGAATGTAATTACCTCAATCAAGATAGCTATTATGTCACTAGACCTTTTTAATGTACAAAGATTGAATCTTGGAAAGAATGTGAGAGTTTTGAGTTTAACTTATTTGAGTTACCTATGAAGTCGCGAAGAGTGTTTTAATGAATAAGGATTGAATCTTTGAATGAAAACACCTCAATAAAGGTACCTAATATGTCACTAGACCTTTTTAATGTATAAAGATTGAATATTTGTAAAGAACTACGAGTTTTGAGTTAATGTTTTTTGAGTTCCATTCGACGTCACGAAGCGTGTTTTAATGAGTAAAGATTGAATCTTTGAACGAAATTATCTCAATCAATGTACCTATTATGTCAGTAGACCTTTTTAATGTATAAAGATGGAATCTTTGAAAAAAATGAGAGTATTGAGTTTAACTTATTCGAGTTACCTATGAAGTCGCGAAGAGTGTTTTAATGACCAAAGATTGAATCTTCAATTGAAAATTCCTCAATACAAGAACCAATTATGTTACTAGATCTTTTTGATGTATAAAGATTGAATCTTTGAAAGAAAATTAGAGGTTTGAGTTAAACTTATTCGAGTTCCTTTTGACATCCCGAAGAGTGTTTTAATGAATAAAGATTGAATCTTTGAATGAAATTACCTCAATCGAGGTACCTATTAAGTCACTAGAAATTTTTATTGTATAAAGATGGAAACTTTGAAAAGAAATGAGAGTTTTGAGTTAAAGTTATTCGAGTTCCCTTTAACGTCACAAAGAGTGTTTTAATGAGTAAAGATTGAATCTTTGAATGAAATTACCTCAATCAAGGTACCTATTCTACCACTACACCTTTGTAATGTATAAAGATTGAATCTTTGAAAGAAAATGAGTGTTTTCAGTTTAACTTATTCGAGTTACCTATGAAATCGCGAAGAGTGTTTTAATAACTGAAGATTGAATCTTTGAATGAAAAATACCACAATAAAGGTACCAATTCTGTTACTAGACCTTTCTAATGTATAAAGATTGAATCTTTGAAAGAAAATGAGATTTTTGAGTTAAACTTATTCGAGTTCCCTGTAACGTCCCGAAGAGTGTTTTAATGAGTAAAGATTGAATCATTGAATGAAATTACCTCAATCAAGGTAGTTATTACATCACTAGACGTTTTTAATTTATAAATATTGACGTTTTGAACAGAAATGAGTGTTTCGAGTTAAAGTTTTTCAAGTTCCCTTTGACGTCACGAAGAGTGTTTTAATGAGTAAAGATTGAATCTTTGAATGAAATTACCTTAATCAAGGTACCTATTCTGTCACTAAACCTTTTTAACGTATAAAGATTGAATCTTTGAAAGAACATGAGAGTCTTGAGTTCAACTTATTCGAGTTACCTATGAAGTTGCGAAGAGTGTTTTAATGACTAAAGATTGGATCTTTGAATGAAAATACCTCAATAAAGATACTTATTCTATTACTAGACCTTTTTAATGTATAAAGACTATATCTTTGAAAGAAAATGAGAGTTTTGAGTTAAACTTATTCACGTTCCCTGTAACGTCCCAAAGAGTGTTTTAATGAGTAAATATTGAATCTTTGAATGTAAATACCTCAATCAAGGTTGCTATTATGTCACTAGACCTTTTTAATGTACAAAGATTGAATCTTGGAAAGAAAGTGAGAGTTTTGAGTTTAACTTATTCGACTTACCTATGAAGTCGCGAAGAGTGTTTTAATGAATAAAGATTGAATCTTTGAATGAAAACACCTTAATAAAGGTACCTATTATGTTACTAGACCTTTTTAATGTCTAAAGATTGAATCTTTGGAATAAAATGATAGTACTGAGTTCAACTTATTCGATTTACCTATGAAGTCGTGAACAGTGTTTTAATGACTAAATAATGAATCTTTGAATGAAAATACCTCAGTAAAGGTACCTATTATGTTACAAGACCTTTTTAATGTATAAAGATTGAATCTTGGAAAGAAAATGACTATTTTGAGTTAAACTTATTCGAGTTCACATGACATCCCGAAGAGTATTTCAACGAGTAAAGATTGAATCTTTGATCGAAATTACTTGAATCAAGGGACTTATTTTATCCCTGGTCCTTTTATACATAAAGATTGAATCTTTAAAAAGAAATGAGCGTTATGAGTTAAACCTATCCGAGTTCCCTATGACGTCCCGAATAGTGTTTTAACGCGTAAGGATTGAATCGTTGTATGAAATTACCTCAATAGAGGTACTTATTATGTCACTAGACCTTTTTAATGTATAAAGGTTTAATCTTTGAAAGAAAATGAGAGTTTTGAGTTAAACATATTCGAGTTCCCTGCGACATGTCGAAGAGTGTTTTAAAGAGTAAATATTGAATCTTTGAATGAAATTACCTCAATCAAGGTACCTATTATGTCACTAGACCTTTTTAATGTATAACGATTGAATATTTGTAAAGAACTACGAGTTTTGAGTTAAAGTTATTTGAGTTCCCTTTGTCGTCACGAAGCGTGTTTTAATGAGTAAAGATTGAATCTTTGAACGAAATTATCTCAATCAATGTACCTATTATGTCAGTAGACCTTTTTAATGTATAAAGATGGAATCTTTGAAAAAAATGAGAGTATTGGGTTTAACTTATTCGGGTTACCTATGAAGTCGCGAAGAGTGTTTGAATGACCAAAGATTGAATCTTCAAATGAAAATTCCTCAATACAGGAACCAATTATGCTACGAGATCTTTTTGATGTATAAAGATTGAATCTTTGAAAGAAAATTAGAGTTTTGAGTTAAACTTATTCGAGTTCCTTTTGACATCCCGAAGAGTGTTTTAATGAATAAAGATTGAATCTTTGAATGAAATTACCTCAATCGAGGTACCTATTAAGTCACTAGAAATTTTTATTGTATAAAGATTGAATCTTTGAAAACAAATGAGAGTTTTGAGTTAAAGTTATTCGAGTTCCCTTTGACGTCACGAAGAGTGTTTTAATGAGTAAAGATTGAATCTTTGAATGACATTACCTATTTCAAGGTACCTATTCTACCGCTAGACCTTTGTAATGTATAAAGATTGAATCTTTGAAAGAAAATGAGTGTTTTGAGTTTAACTTATTCGAGTTACCTATGAAATCGCGAAGAGTGTTTTAATGACTGAAGATTGAATCTTTGAATGAAAAATACCACAATAAAGGTACCAATTCTGTTACTAGACCTTTCTAATGTATAAAGATTGAATCTTTGAAAGAAAATGAGATTTTTGAGTTAAACTTATTGGAGTTCCCTGTAACGTCCCGAAGAGTGTTTTAATGAGTAAAGATTGAATCATTGAATGAAATTACCTCAATCAAGGTAGCTATTACATCACTAGACCTTTTTAATTGATAAAGATTGACGTTTTTAAAAGAAATGAGTGTTTCGAGTTAAAGTTATTCAAGTTCCCTTTTACGTCACGAAGAGTGTTTTAATGAGTAAAGATTGAATCTTTGAATCAAATTACTTCAATCAAGGTACCTATTCTGTCACTAAACTTTTTTAACGTATAAAGATTGAATCTTTGAAAAAACATGAGAGTTTTGAGTTCAACTTATTCGAGTTACCTATGAAGTTGCGAAGAGTGTTTTAATGACTAAAGATTAAATCTTTGAATGAAAATACCTCAATAAAGGTACTTATTTTGTTGGTAGACCTTTTTAATGTATAAAGACTGTATCTTTGAAAGAAAATGAGATTTTTGAGTTAAACTTATTCACGTTCCCTGTAACATCCCAAAGAGTGTTTTAATGAGTAAATATTGAATCTTTGAATGTAATTACCTCAATCAAGGTAGCTATTATGTCACTAGACCTTTTTAATGTACAAAGATTGAATCTTGGAAAGAAAGTGAGAGTTTGAAGTTTAACTTATTCGAGTTACCTATGAAGTCGCGAAGAGTGTTTTAATGAATAAAGATTGAATCTTTGAATGAAAACACCTCAATAAAAGGTACCTATTATGTTACTAGACCTTTTTAATGTCTAAATATTGAATCTTTGGAATAAAATGATAGTACTGAGTTCAACTTATTCGATTTACCTATGAAGTCATGAACAGTGTTTTAATGACTAAATAATGAATCTTTGAATGAAAATACCTCAGTAAAGGTACCTATTATGTTACAAGACCTTTTTAATGTATAAAGACTGAATCTTGGAAAGAAAATGACTATTTTGAGTTAAACTTATTCGAGTTCACTTGACATCCCGAAGAGTATTTTTGAGTTAAACTTATTATGTCACTAGACCTTTTTAATGTATAAAGGTTTAATCTTTGAAAGAAAATGAGAGTTTTGAGTTAAACATATTCGAGTTCCCTGCGACATGTCGAAGAGTGTTTTAAAAAGTAAATATTGAATCTTTGAATGAAATTACCTCAATCAAGGTACCTATTATGTCACTAGACCTTTTTAATGTATAAAGATTGAATATTTGTAAAGAACTACGAGTTTTGAGTTAAAGTTATTTGAGTTCCCTTTGTCGTCACGAAGCGTGTTTTAATGAGTAAAGATTGAATCTTTGAACGAAATTATCTCAATCAATGTACTTATTATGTCAGTAGACCTTTTTAATGTATAAAGATGGAATCTTTAAAAAAAATGAGACTATTGAGTTTAACTTATTCGAGTTATCTATGAAGTCGCGAAGAGTGTTTTGATGACCAAAGATTGAATCTTCAAATGAAAATTCCTCAATACAGGAACCAATTATGTTACGAGATCTTTTTGATGTGTAAAGATTGAATCTTTGAAAGAAAATTAGAGTTTTGAGTTAAACTTATTCGAGTTCCTTTTGACATCCCGAAGAGTGTTTTAATGAATAAAGATTGAATGTTTGAATGAAATTACCTCAATCGAGGTACCTATTAAGTCACTAGAAATTTTTATTGTATAAAGATTGAATCTTTGAAAAGAAATGAGGGTTTTGAGTTCAAGTTATTCGAGTTCCCTTTGACGTCACGAAGAGTGTTTTATTGAGTAAAGATTGAATCTTTGAATCAAATTACCTCAATCAAGGTACCTATTCTGTCACTAAACCTTTTTAACGTATAAAGATTGAATCTTTGAAAGAACATGAGAGTTTTGAGTTCAACTTATTCGAGTTACCTATGAAGTTGCGAAGAGTGTTTTAATGACTAAAGATTGAATCTTTGAATGAAAATACCTCAATAAAGACTGTATCTTTTTTGTTAGTAGACCTTTTTAATGTATAAAGACTGTATCTTTGAAAGAAAATGAGAGTTTTGAGTTAAACTTATTCACGTTCCCTGTAACGTCCCAAAGAGTGTTTTAATGAGTAAATATTGAATCTTTGAATGTAATTACCTCAATCAAGGTAGCTATTATGTCACTAGACCTTTTTAATGTACAAAGATTGAATCTTGGAAAGAAAGTGAGAGTTTGAAGTTTAACTTATTCGAGTTACCTATGAAGTCGCGAAGAGTGTTTTAATGAATAAAGATTGAATCTTTGAATGAAAACACCTCAATAAAAGGTACCTATTATGTTACTAGACCTTTTTAATGTCTAAATATTGAATCTTTGGAATAAAATGATAGTACTGAGTTCAACTTATTCGATTTACCTATGAAGTCATGAACAGTGTTTTAATGACTAAATAATGAATCTTTGAATGAAAATACCTCAGTAAAGGTACCTATTATGTTACAAGACCTTTTTAATGTATAAAGACTGAATCTTGGAAAGAAAATGACTATTTTGAGTTAAACTTATTCGAGTTCACTTGACATCCCGAAGAGTATTTTTGAGTTAAACTTATTATGTCACTAGACCTTTTTAATGTATAAAGGTTTAATCTTTGAAAGAAAATGAGAGTTTTGAGTTAAACATATTCGAGTTCCCTGCGACATGTCGAAGAGTGTTTTAAAAAGTAAATATTGAATCTTTGAATGAAATTACCTCAATCAAGGTACCTATTATGTCACTAGACCTTTTTAATGTATAAAGATTGAATATTTGTAAAGAACTACGAGTTTTGAGTTAAAGTTATTTGAGTTCCCTTTGTCGTCACGAAGCGTGTTTTAATGAGTAAAGATTGAATCTTTGAACGAAATTATCTCAATCAATGTACCTATTATGTCAGTAGACCTTTTTAATGTATAAAGATGGAATCTTTGAAAAAAATAAGAGTATTGAGTTTAACTTATTCGAGTTACCTATGAAGTCGCGAAGAGTGTTTTAATGACCAAAGATTGAATCTTCAAATGAAAATTCCTCAATACAAGAACCAATTATGTTACTAGATCTTTTTGATGTATAAAGATTGAATCTTTGAAAGAAAATTAGAGTTTTGAGTTAAACTTATTCGAGTTCCTTTTGACATCCCGAAGACTGTTTTAATGAATAAAGATTGAATCTTTGAATGAAACTACCTCAATCGAGGTACCTATTAAGTCACTAGAAATTTTTATTGTATAAAGATTGAATCTTTGAAAAGAAATGGGAGTTTTGAGTTAAAGTTATTCGATTTCCCTTTGACGTCACGAAGAATGTTTTAATGAGTAAAGATTGAATCTTTGAATGAAATTACCTCAATCAAGGTACCTATTCTACCACTACACCTTTGTAATGTATAAAGATTGAATCTTTGAAAGAAAATGAGTGTTTTGAGTTTAACTTATTCGAGTTACCTATGAAATCGCGAAGAGTGTTTTAATGACTGAAGATTGAATCTTTGAATGAAAAATACCACAATAAAGGTACCAATTCTGTTACTAGACCTTTCTAATGTATAAAGATTGAATCTTTGAAAGAAAATGAGATTTTTGAGATAAACTTATTCGAGTTCCCTGTAACGTCCCGAAGAGTGTTTTAATGAGTAAAGATTGAATTATTGAATGAAATTACCTCAATCAAGGTAGTTATTACATCACTAGACGTTTTTAATTTATAATATTGACGTTTTGAACAGAAATGAGTGTTTCGAGTAAAAGTTTTTCAAGTTCCTTTTGACGTCACGAAGAGTGTTTTAATGAGTAAAGATTCAATCTTTGAATGAAATTACCTCAATCAAGGTACCTATTCTGTCACTAAACCTTTTTAACGTATAAAGATTGAATCTTTGAAAGAACATGAGAGTTTTGAGTTCAACTTATTCGAGTTACCTATGAAGTTGCGAAGAGTGTTTTAATGACTAAAGATTGGATCTTTGAATGAAAATACCTCAATAAAGATACTTATTCTAGTAGTAGACCTTTTTAATGTATAAAGACTATATCTTTGAAAGAAAATGAGAGTTTTGAGTTAAACTTATTCACGTTCCATGTAACGTCCCAAAGAGTGTTTTAATGAGTAAATATTGAATCTTTGAATGTAATTACCTCAATCAAGGTAGCTATTACGTCACTAGACCTTTTTAATGTACAAAGATTGAATCTTGGAAAGAAAGTTAGAGTTTTGAGTTTAACTTATTCGAGTTACCTATGAAGTCGCGAAGAGTGTTTTAATGAATAAAGATTGAATCTTTGAATGAAAACACCTCAATAAAGGTACATATTATGTTACTAGACCTTTTTAATGTCTAAAGATTGAATCTTTGGAATAAAATGATAGTTCTGAGTTCAACTTATTCGATTTACCTATGAAGTCGTGAACAGTATTTTAATGACTAAATAACGAATCTTTGAATGAAAATACCTCAGTAAAGGTACCTATTATGTTACAAGACCTTTTTAATGTATAAAGATTGAATCTTGGAAAGAAAATGACTGTTTTGAGTTAAACTTATTCGAGTTCCCGATGACATCCCGAAGAGTATTTCAACGAGTAAAGATTGAATCTTTGATTGAAATTACTTGAATCAAGGGACTTATTTTGTCCCTGGACCTTTTATATAAAAAGATTGAATCTTTAAAAAGAAATGAGCGTTATGAGTTAAACTTATCCGAGTTCCCTATGACGTCCCGAATAGTGTTTTAACGCGTAAAGATTGAATCTTTGTATGAAATTACCTCAATAGAGGTACTTATTATTTCACAAGACCTTTTTAATGTATAAAGGTTTAATCTTTGAAAGAAAATGAGAGTTTTGAGTTAAACATATTCGAGTTCCCTGCGACGTCTCGAAGAGTGTTTTAAAGAGTAAATATTGAATCTTCGAATGAAATTACCTCAATCAAGGTACCTATTATATCACTAGACCTTTTTAATGTATAAAGATTGAATATTTGTAAAGAACTACGAGTTTTGAGTTAAAGTTTTTTGAGTTCCCTTTGACGTCACGAAGCGTGTTTTAATGAGTAAAGATGGAATTTTTGAACGAAATTATCTCAATCAATGTACCTATTATGTCAGTAGACCTTTTTAATGTATAAAGATGGAATCTTTGAAAAAAATGAGAGTATTGAGTTTAACTTATTCGAGTTACCTATGAAGTCGCGAAGAGTGTTTTAATGACCAAAGATTGAATCTTCAAATGAAAATTCCTCAATACAGGAACCAATTATGTTACTAGATCTTTTTGATGTATAAAGATTGAATCTTTGAAAGAAAATTAGAGTTTTGAGTTAAACTTATTCGAGTTCCTTTTGACATCCCGAAGAGTGTTTTAATGAATAAAGATTGAATCTTTGAATGAAATTACCTCAATCGAGGTACCTATTAAGTCACTGGAAATTTTTATTGTATAAAGATTGAATCTTTGAAAGGAAATGAGAGTTTTGAGTTAAAGTTATTCGAGTTCCCTTTGACGTCACGAAGAGTGTTTTAATGAATAAAGATTGAATCTTTGAATGAAATTACCTCAATCAAGGTACCTATTCTACCACTAGACCTTTGTAATGTATAAAGATTGAATCTTTGAAAGAAAATGAGTGTTCTGAGTTTAACTTATTCGAGTTACCTATGAAATCGCGAAGAGTGTTTTAATGACTGAAGATTGAATCTTTGACTAAAAAATACCACAATAAAGGTACTAATTCTGTTACTAGACCTATCTAATGTATAAAGATTGAATCTTTGAAAGAAAATGAGATTTTTGAGTTAAACTTAATCGAGTTCCCTGTAATGTCCCGAAGAGTGTTTTAATGAGTAAAGATTGAATCATTGAATGAAATTACCTCAATCAAGGTAGCTATTACATCACTGGACCTTTTTAATTTATAAAGATTGACGTTTTGAAAAGAAATGAGTGTTTCGAGTTAAAGTTATTCAAGTTCCCATTGACGTCACGAAGAGTGTTTTAATGAGTAAAGATTGAATCTTTGAATGAAATTACCTCAATCAAGGTACCTATTCTGTCACTAAACCTTTTTAATGTATAAAGATTTAATCTTTGAAAGAACATGAGGGTTTTGAGTTCAACTTATTCGAGTTACCTATGAAGTTGCGAAGAGTGTTTTAATGACTAAAGATTGAATCTTTGAATGAAAATACCTCAATAAAGGTACTTATTTTGTTAGTAGACCTTTTTAATGTATAAAGACTGTATCTTTGAAAGAAAATGAGATTATTGAGTTAAACTTATTCACGTTCCCTGTAACGTCCCAAATAGTTTTTTAATGAGTAAATATTGAATCTTTGAATGTAATTACCTCAATCAAGGTAGCTATTATGTCACTAGACCTTTTTAATGTACAAAGATTGAATCTTGGAAAGAATGTGAGAGTTTTAAGTTTAACTTATTCGAGTTACCTATGAAGTCGCGAAGAGTGTTTTAATGAATAAATATTGAATCTTTGAATGAAAACACCTCAAAAAAGGTACCTATTATGTTACTAGACCTTTTTAATGTCTAAAGATTGAATCTTTGGAATAAAATGATAGTACTGAGTTCAACTTATTCGATTTACCTATGAAGTCGTGAACAGTGTTTTAATGACTAAATAATGAATCTTTGAATGAAAATACCTCAGTAAAGGTACCTATTATGTTACAAGACCTTTTTAATGTATAAAGATTGAATCTTGGAAAGAAAATGACTATTTTGAGTTAAACTTATTCGAGTTCACTTGACATCCCGAAGAGTATTTCAACGAGTAAAGATTGAATCTTTGATCGAAATTACTTGAATCAAGGGACTTATTTTATCCCTGGTCCTTTTATACATAAAGATTGAATCTTTAAAAAGAAATGAGCGTTATGAGTTAAACCTATCCGAGTTCCCTATGACGTCCCGAATAGGGTTTTAACGCGTAAGGATTGAATCTTTGTATGAAATTACCTCAATAGAGGTACTTATTATGTCACTAGACCTTTTTAATGTATAAAGGTTAAATCTTTGAAAGAAAATGAGAGTTTTGAGTTAAACATATTCGAGTTCCCTGCGACACGTCGAAGAGTGTTTTAAAGAGTAAATATTGAATCTTTGAATGAAATTACCTCAATCAAGGTACCTATTTTGTCACTAGACCTTTTTAATGTACAAATATTGAAAATTTTTAAAGAACTACGAGTTTTGAGTTAAAGTTATTTGAGTTCCCGTTGTCGTCACGAAGCGTGTTTTAATGAGTAAAGATTGAATCTTTGAACGAAATTATCTCAATCAATGTACCTATTATGTCAGTAGACCTTTTTAATGTATAAAGATGGAATCTTTGAAAAAAATGAGAGTATTGGGTTTAACTTATTCGGGTTACCTATGAAGTCGCGAAGAGTGTTTTGATGACCAAAGATTGAATCTTCAAATGAAAATTCCTCAATACAGGAACCAATTATGTTACGAGATCTTTTTGATGTATAAAGATTGAATCTTTGAAAGAAAATTAGAGTTTTGAGTTAAACTTTTTCGAGTTCGTTTTGACATCCCGAAGAGTGTTTTAATGAATAAAGATTGAATCTTTGAATGAAATTACCTCAATCGAGGTACCTATTAAGTCACTAGAAATTTTTATTGTATAAAGATTGAATCTTTGAAAAGAAATGAGAGTTTTGAGTTCAAGTTATTCGAGTTCCCTTTGACGTCACGAAGAGTGTTTTAATGAGTAAAGATTGAATCTTTGAATGAAATTACCTATTTCAAGGTACCTGTTTTACCACTAGACCTTTGTAATGTATAAAGATTGAATCTTTGAAAGAAAATGAGTGTTTTGAGTTTAACTTATTCGAGTTACCTATGAAATCGCGAAGAGTATTTTAATGACTGAAGATCGAATCTTTGAATGAAAAATACCACAACAAAGGTACCAATTCTGTTACTAGACCTTTCTAATGTATAAAGATTGAATCTTTGAAAGAAAATGAGATTTTTGAGTTAAACTTATTCGAGTTCCCTGTAATGTCCCGAAGAGTGTTTTAATGAGTAAAGATTGAATCATTGAATGAAATTACCTCAATCAAGGTAGCTATTACATCACTGGACCTTTTTAATTTATAAAGATTGACGTTTTGAAAAGAAATGAGTGTTTCGAGTTAAAGTTATTCAAGTTCCCTTTGACGTCACGAAGAGTGTTTTAATGAGTAAAGATTGAATCTTTGAATCAAATTACCTCAATCAAGGTACCTATTCTGTCACTAAACCTTTTTAACTTATAAAGATTGAATCTTTGAAAGAACATTAGAGTTTTGAGTTCAACTTATTCGAGTTACCTATGAAGTTGCGAAGAATGTTTTAATGACTAAAGATTGAATCTTTGAATGAAAATACCTCAATAACGGTACTTTTTTTGTTAGTAGACCTTTTTAATGTATAAAGACTATATCTTTGAAAGAAAATGAGAGTTTTGAGTTAAACTTATTCACATTCCCTCTAACGTCCCAAAGAGTGTTTTAATGAGTAAATATTGAATCTTTGAATGTAATTACCTCAATCAAGATAGCTATTATGTCACTAGACCTTTTTAATGTACAAAGATTGAATCTTGGAAAGAAAGTGAGAGTTTTGAGTTTAACTTATTTGAGTTACCTATGAAGTCGTGAACAATGTTTTAATGACTAAATAATGAATAAAGATTGAATCTTTGAATGAAAACACCTTAATAGAGGTAGCTATTATGTTACTAGACCTTTTTAATGTCTAAAGATTGAATCTTTGGAATAAAATGATAGTTCTGAGTTCAACTTATTCGATTTACCTATGAAGTCGTGAACAATGTTTTAATGACTAAATAATGAATCTTTGAATGAAAATACCTCAGTAAAGGTACCTATTATGTTACAAGACCTTTTTAATGTATAAAGATTGAATCTTCGAAAGAAAATGACTGTTTTGAGTTAAACTTATTCGAGTTCCCTATGACATCCCGAAGAGTATTTCAACGAGTAAAGATTGAATCTTTGATTGAAATTACTTGAATCGAGGGACTTATTTTGTCCCTGGACCTTTTATATATAAAGATTGAATCTTTAAAAAGAAATGAGCGTTATGAGTTAAACCTATCCGAGTTCCCTATGACGTCCCGAATAGTGTTTTAACGCGAGAGGATTGAATTTTGTATGAAATTACCTCAATAGAGGTACTTATTATGTCACTAGATCTTTTTAATGTATAAAGGTTTAATCTTTGAAAGAAAATGAGAGTTTTGAGTTAAACATATTCGATTTCCCTGCGACGTCTCGAAGAGTGTTTTAAAGAGTAAATATTGAATCTTTGAATGAAATTTCCTCAATCAAGGTACCTATTATGTCACTAGACCTTTTTAATGCATAAAGATTGAATATTTGTAAAGAACTACGAGTTTTGAGTTAAAGTTTTTTGAGTTCCCTTTGACGTCACGAAGCGTGTTTTAATGAGTAAAGATTAAATGTTTGAACGAAATTATCTCAATCAATGTACCTATTATGTCAGTAGACCTTTTTAATGTATAAAGATGGAATCTTTGAAAAAAATGAGAGTATTGAGTTTAACTATTCGAGTTACCTATGAAGTCGCGAAGAGTGTTTTAATGACCAAAGATTGAATCTTCAAATGAAAATTCCTCAATACAGGAACCAATTATGTTAATAGATCTTTTTGATGTATAAAGATTGAATCTTTGAAAGAAAATTAGAGTTTTGAGTTAAACTTATTCGAGTTCCTTTTGACATCCCGAAGAGTGTTTTAATGAATAAAGATTGAATCTTTGAATGAAATTACCTCAATCGAGGTACCTATTAAGAAACTAGAAATTTTTATTGTATAAAGATTGAATCTTTGAAAAGAAATGAGAGTTTTGAGTTAAAGTTATTCAAGTTCCCTTTGACGTCACGAAGAGTGTTTTAATGAGTAAAAATTGAATCTTTGAATGAAATTACTTCAATCAAGGTACCTATTCTACCACTAGACCTTTGTAATGTATAAAGATTGAATCTTTGAAAGAAAATGAGTGTTTTGCGTTTAACTTTTTCGAGTTACCTATGAAATCGCGAAGAGTGTTTTAATGACTGAAGATTGAATCTTTGAAAGAAAAATACCACAATAAAGGTACCAATTCTGTTACTAGACCTATCTAATGTATAAAGATTGAATCTTTGAAAGAAAATGAGATTTTTGAGTTAAACTTATTCGAGTTCCCTGTAACGTCCCGAAGAGTGTTTTAATGAGTAAAGATTGAATCATTAAATGAAATTGCCTCAATCAAAGTAGCTATTACATCACTAGACCTTTTTAATTTATAAAGATTGACATTTTGAAAAGAAATGAGTGTTTCGAGTTAAAGTTATTCAAGGTCCCTTTGACATCACGAAGAGTGTTTTAATGAGTAAAGATTGAATCTTTGAACAAAATTACCTCAATCAAGGTACCTATTCTGTCACTAAACCTTTTTAATGTATAAAGATTGAATCTTTGAAAGAACATGAGAGTTTTGAGTTCAACTTATTCGAGTTACCTATGAAGTTGTGAAGAGTGTTTTAATGACTAAGGATTGAATCTTTGAATGAAATTACCTCAATAAAGGTACTTATTTTGTTAGTACACCTTTTTAATGTATAAAGACTGTATCTTTGAAAGAAAATGAGAGTTTTGAGTTAAACTTATTCACGTTCCCTGTAACGTCCGAAAGAGAGAGTGTTTTAATGAGTAAATATTGAATCTTTGAATGTAATTACCTCAATCAAGGTAGCTATTATGTCTCTAGACCTTTTTCATGTACAAAGATTGAATCTTGGAAAGAAAGTGAGAGTTTTGAGTTTAACTTATTCGAGTTACCTATGAAGTCGCGAAGAGTATTTTAATGAATAAAGATTGAATCTTTGAATGAAAACACCTTAATAAAGGTAGCTATTATGTTACTAGACCTTTTTAATGTCTAAAGATTGAATCTTTGGAATAAAATGATAGTTCTGAGTTCAAGTTATTCGATTTACCTATGAAGTTGTGAACTGTGTTTTAATGACTAAATAATGAATCTTTGAATGAAAATACCTCAATAAAGGTACCTATTATGTTACAAGACCTTTTTAATGTATAAAAATTGAATCTTGGAAAGAAAATGACTGTTTTGAGTTAAACTTATTCGAGTTCCCTATGACATTCCGAAGAGTATTTCAACGAGTAAAGATTGAATCTTTGATTGAAATTACTTGAATCAAGGGACTTATTTTGTCCCTGGTCCTTTTATATATAAAGATTAAATCTTTAAAAAGAAATGAGCGTTATGAGTTAAACCTATCCGAGTTCCCTATGACGTCCCGAATAGTGTTTTCACGCGTAAGGATTGAATCTTTGTATGAAATTACCTCAATAGAGGTACTTATTACGTCACTAGACCTTTTTAATGTATAAAGGTTTAATCTATGAAAGAAAATGAGAGTTTTGAGTTAAACATATTCGAGTTGCCTGCGACGTCTCGAAGAGTGTTTTAAAGAGTAAATATTGAATCTTAGAATGAAATTACCACAATCAAGGTACCTATTACGTCACTAGACCTTTTTAATGTATAAAGATTGAATATTTGTAAAGAACTACGAGTTTTGGGATAAAGTTATTTGAGTTCCCTTTGATGTCACGAAGCGTGTTTTAATGAGTAAAGATTGAATCTTTGAACGAAATTATCTCAATCAATGTACCTATTATGTCAGTAGACCTTTTTAATGTATAAAGATGGAATCTTTGAAAAAAATGAGAGTATTGAGTTTAACTTATTCGAGTTACCTATGAAGTCGCGAAGAGTGTTTTAATGACCAAAGATTGAATCTTCAAATGAAAATTCTTCAATACAGGAACCAATTATGTTACTAGATCCTTTTGATGTATAAAGATTGAATCTTTGAAAGAAAATTAGAGTTTTGAGTTAAACTTATTCGAGTTCCTTTTGACATCCCGAAGAGTGTTTTAATGAATAAAGATTGAATCTTTGAATGAAATTACCTCAATCGAGGTACCTATTAAGTCACTAAAAATTTTTATTGTATAAAGATTGAATCTTTGAAAAGAAATGAGAGTTTTGAGTTAAAGTTATTCGAGTTCCCTTTGACGTCACGAAGAGTGTTTTAATGAGTAAAGATTGAATCTTTGAATGAAATTACCTATTTCAAGGTACCTATTCTACCACTACACCTTTGTAATGTATAAAGATTGAATCTTTGAAAGAAAATGAGTGTTTTGAGTTTAACTTATTCGAGTTACCTATGAAATCGCGAAGAGTGTTTTAATGACTGAAGATTGAATCTTTGAATGAAAAATACCACAATAAAGGTACCAATTCTGTAACTAGACCTTTCTAATGTATAAAGATTGAATCTTTGAAAGAAAATGAGATTTTTGAGTTAAACTTATTCGAGTTGCCTGTAACGTCCCGAAGAGTGTTTTAAAGAGTAAAGATTGAATCATTGAATGAAATTACCTCAATCAAGGTAGCTATTACATCACTAGACCTTTTTAATTTATAAAGATTGACGTTTTGAAAAGAAATGAGTGTTTCCAGTTAAAGTTATTCAAGTTCCCTTTGACGTCACGAAGAGTGTTTTAATGAGTAAAGATTGAATCTTTGAATGAAATTACCTCAATCATGGTACCTATTCTGTCACTAAACCTTTTTAACGTATAAAGATTGAATCTTTGAAAGAACATGAGAGTTTTGAGTTCAACTTATTCGAGTTACCTATGAAGTTGCGAAAAGTGTTTTAATGACTAAAGATTGAATCTTTGAATGAAAATACCTCAATAAAGGTACTTATTTTGTTAGTAAACCTTTTAAATGTATAAAGACTGTATCTTTGAAAGAAAATGAGAGTTTTGAGTTAAACTTATTCACGTTCCCTGTAACGTCCCAAAGAGTTTTTTAGTGAGCAAATATTGAATCTTTGAATGTAATTACCTCAATCAAGGTAGCTATTATGTCACTAGACCGTTTTAATGTACAAAGATTGAATCTTGGAAAGAAAGTGAGAGTTTTGAGTTTAACTTATTTGAGTTACCTAAGAAGTCGCGAAGAGTGTCTTAATGAATAAAGATTGAATCTTTGAATGAAAACACCTTAATAAAGGTAGCTATTATGTTACTAGACCTTTTTAAGGTCTAAAGATTGAATCTTTGGAATAAAATGATAGTTCTGAGTTCAACTTATTCGATTTACCTATGAAGTCGTGAACAGTGTTTTAATGACTAAATGATGAATCTTTGAATGAAAATACCTCAGGAAAGGTACCTAGTAAGTTACAAGACCTTTTTAATGTATAAAGATTGAATCTTGGAAAGAAAATGACTGTTTTGAGTTAAACTTATTCGAGTTCCCTATGACATCCCGAAGAGTATTTGAACGGGTAAAGATTGAATCTTTGATTGAAATTACTTGAATCAAGGGACTTATTTTGTCCCTGGACCTTTTATATATAAAGATTGAATCTTTAAAAAGAAATGAGCGTTATGAGTTAAACCAATCCGAGTTCCCTATGACGTCCCGAATAGTGTTTTAACGCGTAAGGATTGAATCTTTGTATGAAATTATCTCAATAGAGGTACTTATTATGTCACTAGACCTTTTTAATGTATAAAGGTTTAATCTTTGAAAGAAAATGAGAGTTTTAAGCTAAACATATTCGTGTTCCCTGCGATGTCTCGAAGAGTGTTTCAAAGAGTAAATATTGAATCTTTGAATGAAATTACCTCAATCAAGGTACCTATTATGTCACTAGACCTTTTTAATGTATAAAGATCGAATATTTGAAAAGAACTACGAGTTTTGAGTTAAAGTTATTTGAGTTCCCTTTGACGTCACGAAGCGTGTTTTAATGAGTAAAGATTGAATCTTTGAACAAAATTATCTCAATCAATGTACCTATTATGTCAGAAGACCTTTTTAACGTATAAAGATGGAATCTTTGAAAAAAATGAGAGTCTTGAGTTTAACTTATTCGAGTTACCTATGAAGTCGCGAAGAGTGTTTTAATGACCAAAGATTGAATCTTCAAATGAAAATTACTCAATACAGGAACCTGTTTTGTCACTAGACCTTTTTAATGTACAAAGATTGAATCTTGTAAAGAAAGTGAGAGTTTTGAGTTTAACTTATTCGAGTTACCTATGAAGTCGCGAAGAGTGTTTTAATGAATAAAGATTGAATCTTTGAATGAAAACACCTCAATAAAGGTACCTATTATGTTACTAGACCTTTTTAATGTCTAAAGATTGAATCTTTTGAATGAAATGATAGTTCTGAGTTCAACTTATTCGATTTACCTATGAAGTCGTGAACAGTATTTTAATGACTAAATAATGAATCTTTGAATGAAAATACCTTAGTATCGGTACCTATTATGTTACAAAACCTTTTTAATGTATAAAGATTGAATCTTGGATAGAAAATAACTGTTTTGAGTTAAACTTATTCGAGTTCCCTATGACATCCCGAAGAGTTTTTCAACGAGTAAAGATTGAATGTTTGATTGAAATTACTTGAATCAAGGGACTTATTTTGTCCCTGGACCATTTATATATAAAGATTGAATCTTTAAAAAGAAATGAGCGTTATATATAAAGATTGAATCTTTATATGAAATTATCTCAATAGAGGTACTTATTCTGTCACTAGACCTTTTTAATGTATAAAGGTTTAATCTTTGAAAGAAAATGAGAGTTTGGAGTTAAATATTCGAGTTCCCTGCGACGTCTCGAAGAGTGTTTTAAAGAGTAAATATTGAATCTTTGAATGAAATTACCTCAATGAAGGTACCTATTATGTCACTAGACCTTTTTAATATATAAAGATTGAATATTTGTAAAGAACTACGAGTTTTGAGTTAAAGTTATTTGAGTTCCCTTTTACGTCACGAAGCGTGTTTTAATGAGTAAAGATTGAATCTTTGAATGAAATTATCTCAATCAATGTACCTATTATGTCAGTAGACCTTTTTAATATATAAAGATGGAATCTTTGAAAAAAATGAGTGTATTGAGTTTAACTTATTCGAGTTACCTATGAAGTCACGAAGAGTGTTTTGATGACCAAAGATTGAATCTTCAAATGAAAATTCCTCAATACAGGAACCTATTATGTTACTAGATCTTTTTGATGTATAAAGATTGAATCTTTGAAAGAAAATTAGAGTTTTGAATTAAACTTATTCGAGTTCCCTATGACATCCCGAAGAGTATTTCAACGAGTAAAGATTGAATCTTTGATTGAAATTACTTGAATCAAGGGACTTATTTTGTCCCTGGACCTTTTATATATAAAGATTGAATCTTTAAAAAGAAATGAGCGTTATGAGTTAAACCTATCCGAGTTGCCTATGACGTCCCGAATAGTGTTTTAACACCTATGGATAGAATCTTTGTGTGAAATTACCTCAATAGAGGTACTTATTATGTCACTAGACCTTTTTAATGTATAAAGTTTTAATCTTTGAAAGAAAATGAGAGTTTTGAGTTAAACATATTCGATTTCCCTGCGACGTCTCGAAGAGTGTTTTAAAGAGAAAATATTGAATCTTTGAATGAAATTACCTCAATCAAGGTACCTAGTATGTCACTAGACCTTTTTAATGTATAAAGATTGAATATTTGTAAAGAACTACGAGTTTTGAGTTAAAGTTATTTGAATTCCCTTTGACGTCACGAAGCGTGTTTTAATGAGTAGAGATTGAATCTTTGAACGAAATTATCTCAATCAATGTACCTATTATGTCAGTAGACCTTTTTAATGTATAAAGATGGAATCTTTGAAAAAAATGAGAGTATTGAGTTTAACTTATTCGAGTTACCTATGAAATCGCGAAGAGTGCTTTAATGACCAAAGATTGAATCTTTAAATGAAAATTCCTCAATACAGGAACTTATTATGTTACTAGATCTTTTTGATGTATAAAGATTGAATCTTTGAAAGAAAATTAGAGTTTTGAATTAAATTTATTCGAGTTCCTTTTGACATCCTGAAGAGTGTTTTAATGAATAAAGATTGAATCTTTGAATGAAATTACCTCAATCGTGGTGCCTATTAAGTCACTAGAAATTTTTATTGTATAAAGATTGAAACTTTGAAAAGAAATGAGAGTTTGAGTTAAAGTTATTCGAGTTCCCTTTGACGTCACGAAGAGTGTTTTAATGAGTAAAGATTGAATCTTTGAATGAAATTACCTCAATCACGGTACCTATTTTACCACTAGACCTTTGTAATGTATAAAGATTGAATCTTTGAAAGAAAATGAGTGTTTTGAGTTTAACTTATTCGAGTTACCTATGAAATCGCGAAGAGTGTTTTAATGACTGAAGATTGAATCTTTGAATGAAAAATACCACAATAAAGGTACCAATTCTGTTACTAGACCTTTCTAATGTATAAAGATTGAATCTTTGAAAGAAAATAAGATTTTTGAGTTAAACTTATTCGAGTTCCCTGTAACCTCCCGAAGAGTGTTTTAATGAGTAAAGATTGAATCATTGAATGAAATTACCTCAATCAAGGTAGCTATTACATCACTAGACCTTTTTAATTTATAAAGATTAATGTTCTGAAAAGAAATGAGTGTTTCGAGTTAAAGTTATTCAAGTTCCCTTTGACGTCACGAAGAGTGTTTTAATGAGTAAATATTGAATCTTTGAATGTAATTACCTCAATCAAGGTAGCTATTAACTCACTAGACCTTTTTAATGTACAAAGATTGAATCTTGGAAAGAAAGTGAGAGTTTTGAGTTTAACTTATTCGAGTTACCTATGAAGTCGCGAAGAGTGTTTTAATGAATAAAGATAGAATCTTTGAATGAAAACACCTCAATAAAGGTACCTATTATGTTACTAGACCTTTTTAATGTCTAAAGATTGAATCTTTGGAATGAAATGATAGTTCTGAGTTCAACTTATTCGATTTACCTATGAAGTCGTGAACAGTGTTTTAATGACTATATAATGAATCTTTGAATGAAAATACCTCAGTAAAGGTACCTATTATGTTACAAGACCTTTTTAATGTATAAAGATTGAATCTTGGAAAGAAAATGACTGTTTTGAGTTAAACTTATTCGAGTTCCCTATGACATCCCGAAGAGTATTTAACCGAGTGAAGATTGAATCTTTGATTGAAATTACTTGAATCAAGGAACTTATTTTGTCCCTGGACCTTTTATATATAAAGATTGAATCTTTAAAAAGAAATGAGCGTTATGAGTTAAACCTATCCGAGTTTCCTATGACGTCCCGAATAGTGTTTTAACGCGTATGGATTGAATCTTTGTATGAAATTACCTCAATAGAGGTACTTATTATCTCACTAGACCTTTTTAATGTATAAAGGTTTAATCTTTGAAAGAAAATGAGAGTTTTGAGTTAAACATATTCGATTTCCCTGCGACGTCTCGAAGAGTGTTTTAAAGAGAAAATATTGAATCTTTGAATGAAATTACCTCAATGAAGGTACCTATTATGTCACTAGACCTTTTTAATGTATAAAGATTGAATATTTGTAAAGAACTACGAGTTTTGAGTTAAAGTTATTTGAGTTCCCTTTGACGTCACGAAGCGTGTTTTAATGAGTAAAGACTGAATCTTTGAACGAAATTATCTCAATCAATGTACCTATTATGTTAGTAGACCTTTTTAATGTATAAAGATGGAATCTTTGAAAAAAATGAGAGTATTGAGTTTAACTTATTCGAGTTACCTATGAAGTCGCGAAGAGTGTTTTAATGACCAAAGATTGAATCTTCAAATGAAAATTCCTTAATACAGGAACCTATTATGTTACTAGATCTTTTTGATGTATTAAGATTGAATCTTTGAAAGAAAATTAGAGTTTTGAGTTAAACTTATTCGAATTCCTTTTGACATCCCGAAGAGTGTTTTAATGAATAAAGATTTAAACTTTGAATGAAATTACCTCAGTCGAGGAACCTATTAAGTCACTAGAAATATTTATTGTATAAAGATTGAATCTTTGAAAAGAAATAAGAGTTTTGAGTTAAAGTTATTCGAGTTTCCTATGAAGTCCCGAATAGTACAAAGCTATTATGTCGGTAGACCTTTTAAATGTACAAAGATTGAATCTTGGAAAGAAAGTGAGAGTTTTGAGTTTAACTTATTCGAGTTACCTATGAAGTCGCGAAGAGTGTATTAATGAATAAAGATTGAATCTTTGAATGAAAACACCTCAATAAAGGTACCTATTATGTTACTAGACCTTTTTAATGTCTAAAGACTGAATCTTTGGAATGAAATGATAGTTCTGAGTTCAACTTATTCGATTTACCTATGAAGTCGTGAACAGTGTTTTAATGACTAAATAATGGATCTTTGAATGAAAATACCTTTGTAAAGTTACCTATTATGTTATAAGACCTTTTTAATATATAAAGATTGAATCTTGGAAAGAAAATGACTGTTTTGAGTTAAAATTATTCGAGTTCCCTATGACATTCCGAAGAGTATTTCAACGAGTAAAGATTGAATCTTTGATTGAAATTACTTGGATCAAGGGACTTATTTTGTCCCTGGACCTTTTATATATAAAGACTGAATCTTTAAAAAGAAATGAGCGTTATGAGTTAAACCTATCCGAGTTCCCTATGACGTCCCGAATAGTGTTTTAACGCGTAAGGATTGAATCTTTGTATGAAATTACCTCAATAGAGGTACTTATTATGTCACTAGGCCTTTTTAATGTATAAAGGTTTAATCTTTGAAAGAAAATGAGAGTTTTGAGTTAAACATATTCGAGTTCCCTGCGACGTCTCGAAGAGTGTTTTAAAGAGTAAATATTGAATCTTTGAATGAAATTACCTCAATCAAGGTACCTATTCTGTCACTAGACCTGTTTAATGTATAAAGATTGAATATTTGTAAAGAACTACGAGTTTTGAGTGAAAGTTATTTGAGTTCCCTTTGACGTCACGAAGCGTGTTTTAATGAGTAAAGATTGAATCTTTGAACAAAATTATCTCAATCAATGTACCTATTATGTCAGTAGACCTTTTTAATGTATAAAGATGGAATCTCTGAAAAAAATGAGAGTACTGAGTTTAACTTATTCGAGTTACCTATGAAGTCGCGAAGAGTGTTTTAATGACCAAAGATTGAATCTTCAAATGAAAATTCCTCAATACAGGAACCTATTATGTTACTAGATCTTTTTGATGTATAAAGATTGAATCTTTGAAAGAAAATTAGAGTTTTGAGTTAAACTTATTCGAATTCCTTTTGACATCCCGAAGAGTGTTTTAATGAATAAAGATTGAATCTTTGAATGAAATTACCTCAATCGAGGTACCTATTAAGTCACTAGAAATTTTTATTGTATAAAGATTGAATCTTTGAAAAGAAATGAGAGTTTTGAGTTAAAGTTATTCGAGTTCCCTTTAACGTCACGAAGAGTGTTTTAATGAGTAAAGATTGAATCTTTGAATGAAATTACCTCAATCAAGGTACCTATTCTACCACTAGACCTTTGTAATGTATAAAGATTGAATCTTTGAAAGAAAATGAGTGTTTTGAGTTTTAACTTATTCGAGTTACCTATGAAATCGCGAAGAGTATTTTAATGACTGAAGATTGAATCTTTGAATGAAAAATACCACAATAAAGATACCAATTCTGTTACTAGACCTTTCTAATGTATAAAGATTGAATCTTTGAAAGAAAATGAGATTTTTGAGTTAAACTTATTCGAGTTCCCTGTAACGTCCCGAAGAGTGTTTTAATGAGAAAAGATTGAATCATTGAATGAAATTACCTCAATCAAGGTAGCTATTACATCACTAGACCTTTTTAATTTATAAAGATTGACGTTTTGAAAAGAAATGAGTGTTTCGAGTTAAAGTTATTCAAGTTCCCTTTGACGTCACGAAGAGTGTTTTAATGAGTAAAGATTGAATCTTTGAATGAAATTACCTCAATCAACGTACCTATTCTGTCACTAAACCTTTTTAATGTATAAAGATTGAATTTTTGAAAGAGCATGAGAGTTTTGAGTTCTACTTATTCGAGTTACCTATGAAGTTGCGAAGAGTGTTTTAATGGCTAAAGATTGAATCTTTGAATGAAAATACCTCAATAAAGGTACTTCTTTTGTTAGTAGACCTTTTAATGTATAAAGATTGTATCTTTGAAAGAAAATGAGAGTTTGGAGTTAAACTTATTCATGTTCCCTGTAACATCCCAAAGAGTGTTTTAATGAGTAAATATTGAATCTTTGAATGTAATTATCTCAATCAAGGTAGCTATTATGTTACTAGACCTTTTTAATGTACAAAGATTGAATCTTGGAAAGAAAGTGAGAGTTTTGAGTTTAACTTATTCGAGTTACCTATGAAGTCGCGAAGAGTGTTTTAATGAATAAAGATTGAATCTTTGAATGAAAACACCTCAATAAAGGTACCTATTATGTTACTAGACCTTTTTAATGTCTAAAGATTGAATCTTTGGAATGAAATGATAGTTCTGAGTTCAACTTATTCGATTTACCTATGAAGTCATGAACAGTGTTTTAATGGCTAAATAATGAATCTTTGAATGAAAATACCTTAGTAAAGGTACCTATTATGTTACAAGACCTTTTTAATGTAAAAAGATTGAATCTTAGAAAGAAAATGACTGTTTTGAGTTAAACTTATTCGAGTTCCCTATGACATCTCGAAGAGTATTTCAACGAGTAAAGATTGAATCTTTGATTGAAATTACTTGAATCAAGGGACTAATTTTGTCCCTGGACCTTTTATATATAAAGATTGAATCTTCAAAAAGAAATGAGCGTTATGAGTTAAACCTTTCCGAGTTCCCTATGACGTCCCGAATAGTGTTTTAACGCGTAAGGATTGAATCTTTGTATGAAATTACCTCAATAGAGGTACTTATTATGTCACTAGACCTTTTTAATGTATAAAGGTTTAATCTTTGAAAGAAAATGAGAGTTTTGAGTTAAACATATTCGAGTTCCCTGCGACGTCTCGAAGAGTGTTTTAAAGAGTAAATATTGAATCTTTGAATGAAATTACCTCAATCAAGGTACCTATTATGTCACTAGACCTTTTTAATGTATAAAGATTGAATATTTGTAAAGAACTACGAGTTTTGAGTTAAAGTTATTTGAGTTCCCTTTGACGTCACGAAGCGTGTTTTAATGAGTAAAGATTGAATCTCTGAACGAAATTATCTCAATCAATGTACCTATTATGTTAGTAGACCTTTTTAATGTATAAAGATGGAATCTTTGAAAAAAATGAGAGTATTGAGTTTAACTTATTCGAGTTACCTACGAAGTCGCGAAGAGTGTTTTAATAACCAAAGATTGAATCTTTAAATGAAAATTCCTCAATGCAGGAACCTATTATGTTACTAGATCTTTTTGATGTATAAAGATTGAATCTTTGAAAGAAAATTAGAGTTTTGAGTTAAACTTATTCGAGTTCCTTTTGACACCCCGAAGAGTGTTTTAATGAATAAAGATTGAATCTTTGAATGAAATTACCTCAATCGAGTTACCTATTAAGTCACTAGAATTTTTATTGTATAAAGATTGAATCTTTGAAAAGAAATGAGAGTTTTGAGTTAAAGTTATTCGAGTTCCCTTTGACGTCACGAAGAGTGTTTTAATGAGTAAAGATTGAATCTTTGAATGAAATTACCTCAATTAAGGTACCTATTCTACCACTAGATCTTTGTAATGTATTAATATTGAATCTTTGAAAGAAAATGAGTGTTTTGAGTTTTAACTTATTCGAGTTACCTATGAAATCGCGAAGAGTATTTTAATGACTGAAGATTGAATCTTTGAATGAAAAATACCACAATAAAGATACCAATTCTGTTACCAGACCTTTCTAATGTATAAAGATTGAATCTTTGAAAGAAAATGAGATTTTTGAGTTAAACTTATTCGAGTTCCCTGTAATGTCCCGAAGAGTGTTTTAATGAGTAAAGATTGAATCATTGAATGAAATTACCTCAATCAAGGTAGCTATTACATCACTAGACCTTTTTAATTTATAAAGATTGACGTTTTGAAAAGAAATGAGTGTTTCGAGTTAAAGTTATTCAAGTTCCCTTTGACGTCACGAAGAGTGTTTTAATGAGTAAAGATTGAATCTTTGAATGAAATTACCTCAATCAACGTACCTATTCTGTCACTAAACCTTTTTAATGTATAAAGATTGAATTTTTGAAAGAACATGAGAGTTTTGAGTTCAACTTATTCGAGTTACCTATGAAGTTGCGAAGAGTGTTTTAATGGCAAAAGATTGAATCTTTGAATGAAAATACCTCAATAAAGGTACTTATTTTGTTAGTAGACCTTTTTAATGTATAAAGATTGTATCTTTGAAAGAAAATGAGAGTTTTAAGTTAAACTTATTCCTGTTCCCTGTAACGTCCCAAAGAGTGTTTTATTGAGTAAATATTGAATCTTTGAATGTAATTACCTAAATCAAGGTAGCTATTATGTCACTAGACCTTTTTAATGTACAAAGATTGAATCTTGGAAAGAAAGTGAGAGTTTTGAGTTTAACTTATTCGAGTAACCTATGAAGTCGCGAAGAGTGTTTTAATGAATAAAGATTGAATCTTTAAATGAAAACACCTCAATAAAGGTACCTATTATGTTACTAGACCTTTTTAATGTCTAAAGATTGAATCTTTGGAATGAAATGATAGTTCTGAGTTCAACTTATTCGATTTACCTATGAAGTCGTGAACAGTGTTTTAATGACTAAATAATGAATCTTTGAATGAAAATACCCTGGTAAAGTTACCTATTATGTTACAAGACCTTTTTAATATATAAAGATTGAATCTTGGAAAGAAAATGACTGTTTTGAGTTAAAATTATTCGAGTTCCCTATGACATCCCGAAGAGTATTTCAACGAGTAAAGATTGAATCTTTGACTGAAATTACTTGAATCAAGGGACTTATTTTGTCCTTGGACCTTTTATATATAAATATTGAATCTTCAAAAAGAAAAGGGCGTTATGAGTTAAACCTATCCGAGTTCCCTATGACGTCCCGAATAGTGTTTTAATGCGTAAGGATTGAATCTTTGTATGAAATTACCTCAACAGAGGTACTTATTATGTCACTAGACCTTTTTAATGTATAAAGGTTTAATCTTTGAAAGAAAATGAGAGTTTTGAGTTAAACATATTCGAGTTCCCCGCGACGTCTCGAAGAGTGTTTTAAAGAGCAAATATTGAATCTTTGAATGAAATTACCTCAATCAAGGTACCTATTATGTCACTAGACCTTTTTAATGTATAAAGATTGAATATTTGTAAAGAACTACGAGTTTTGAGTTAAAGTTATTTGAGTTCCCTTTGACGTCACGAAGCGTGTTTTAATGAGTAAAGATTGAATCTTTAATCGAAATTATCTCAATCAATGTACCGATTATGTCAGTAGACCTTTTTAATGTATAAAGATGGAATCTTTGAAAAAAATGAGAGTATTGAGTTTAACTTATTCGAGTTACCTATGAAGTCGCGAAGAGTGTTTTAATGACCAAAGATTGAATCTTCAAATGAAAATTCCTCAATACAGGAACCTATTGTGTTACTAGACATTTTTGATGTATAAAGATTCAATCTTTGAAAGAAAATTAGAGTTTTGAGTTAAACTTATTCGAATTCCTTTTGACATCCCGAAGAGTGTTTTAATGAATAAAGATTGAATCTTTGAATGAAATTACCTCAATCGAGGTACCTATTAAGTCACTAGAAAATTTTATTGTATAAAGATTGAATTTTTGAAAAGAAATGAGAGTTTTGAGTTAAAGTTATTCGAGTTCCCTTTGACGTCATGAAGAGTGTTTTAATGAGTAAAGATTGAATCTTTGAATGAAATTACCTCAATCAAGGTACCTATTCTACCACTAGACCTTTGTAATGTATAAAGATTGAATCTTTGAAAGAAAATGAGTGTTTTGAGTTTAACTTATTCGAGTTACCTATGAAATCGCGAAGAGTGTTTTAATGACTGAAGATTGAATCTTTGAATGAAAAATACCACAATAAAGGTACCAATTCTGTTACTAGACCTTTCTAATGTATTAAGATTGAATCTTTGAAAGAAAAGGAGATTTTTGAGTTAAACTTATTCGAGTTCCCTGTAACGTCCCGAAGAGTGTTTTAATGAGTAAAGATTGAATCATTGAATGAAATTACCTCAATCAAGGTAGCTATTACATCACTAGACCTTTTTAATTTATAAAGATTGACGTTTTGAAAAGAAATGAGTGTTTCGAGTTAAAGTTATTCAAGTTCCCTTTGACGTCACGAAGAGTGTTTTAATGAGTAAAGATTGAAACTTTGAATGAAATTACCTCAATCAAGGTACCTATTCTGTCACTAAACCTTTTTAATGTATAAAGATTGAATTTTTGAAAGAACATGAGAGTTTTGAGTTCAACTTATTCGAGTTACCTATGAAGTTGCGAAGAGTGTTTTAATGGCTAAAGATTGAATCTTTGAATGAAAATACCTCAATAAGGGTACTTATTTTGTTAGTAGACCTTTTTCATGTATAAAGATTGTATCTTTGAAAGAAAATGAGAGTTTTGAGTTAAACTTATTCATGTTCCCTGTAACGTCCCAAAGAGTGTTTTAATGAGTAAATATTGAATCTTTGAATGTAATTACCTTAATCAAGGTAGCTACTATGTCACTAGACCTTTTTAATGCACAAAGATTGAATCTTGGAAAGAAAGTGGGAGTTTTGAGTTTAACTTATTCGAGTTACCTATGAAGTCGCGAAGAGTGTTTTAATGAATAAAGATTGAATCTTTCAATGAAAACACCTCAATAAAAGTACCTATTATGTTACTAGACCTTTTTAATGTATAAAGATTGAATCTTTAGAATGAAATGATAGTTCTGAGTTCAACTTATTCGATTTACCTATGAAGTCGTGAACAGTATTTTAAAAACTAAATAATGAATCTTTGAATGAAAATACCTTAGTAAAGGTACCTATTATGTTACAAGACGTTTTTAATGTATAAAGATTGAATCTTGGAAAGAAAATGACTGTTTTGAGTTAAACTTATTCGAGTTCCCTATGACATCCCGAAGAGTATTTCAACGAGTAAAGATTTAATCTTTGATTGAAATTACTTGAATCAACGGACTTATTTTGTCCCTAGACCTTTTATATATAAAGATTGAATCTTCAAAAAGAAATGAGTGTTATGAGTTAAACCTATCCGAGTTCCCTATGACGTCCCGAATAGTGTTTTAACGCGTAAGGATTGAATCATTGTATGAAATTGCCTCAATAGAGGTACTTATTATGTCACTAGACCTTTTTAATGTATAAAGCTTTAATCTTTGAAAGAAAATGAGAGTTTTGAGTTAAACATATTCGAGTTCCCTGCGACGTCTCAAAGAGTGTTTTAAAGAGTAAATACTGAATCTGTGAATGAAATTACCTCAATCAAGGTACCTATTATGTCACTAGACCTTTTTAATATATAAAGATTGAATATTTGTAAAGAACTTCGAGTTTTGAGTTAAAGTTATTTGAGTTCCCTTTGACGTCACGAAGCGTGTTTTAATGAGTAAAGATTGAATCTTTAAACGAAATTATCTCAATCAATGTACCGATTATGTCAGTAGACCTTTTTAATGTATAAAGATGGAATCTTTGAAAAAAATGAGAGTATTGAGTTTAACTTATTCGAGTTACCTATGAAGTCGCGAAGAGTGTTTTAATGACCAAAGATTGAATCTTCAAATGAAAATTCCTCAATAAAGGAACCTATTATGTTACTAGATCCTTTTGATGTATAAAGATTGAATCTTAGAAAGAAAATTAGAGTGTTGAGTTAAACTTATTCATGTTCCCTGTAACGTCCCAAAGAGTGTTTTAATGAGTAAATATTGAATCTTTGAATGTAATTACCTCAATCAAGGTAGCTATTATGTCACTAGACCTTTTTAATGTACAAAGATTGAATCTTGGAAAGAAAGTGAGAGTTTTGAGTTTAACTTATTCGAGTTACCTATGAAGTCGCGAAGAGTGTTTTAATGAATAAAGATTGAATCTTTGAATAAAAACACCTCAATAAAGGTACCTATTTTGTTACTAGACCTTTTTAATGTCTAAAGATTGAATCTTTGGAATAAAATGATAGTTCTGAGTTCAACTTATTCGATTTACCTATGAAGTCGTGAACAGTGTTTTAATGGCTAAATAATGAATCTTTGAATGAAAATACCTTAGTAAAGGTACCTATTATGTTACAAGACCTTTTTAATGTATAAAGATTGAATCTTGGAAAGAAAATGACTGTTTTGAGTTAAACTTATTCGAGTTCCCTATGACATCCAGAAGAGTATTTCAACGAGTAAAGATTGAATCTTTGATTGAAATTACTTGAATCAAGGGACTTATTTTGTCCTTGGACCTTTTATATATAAAGATTGAATCTTCAAAAAGAAATGTGCGTTATGAGTTAAACCTATCCGAGTTCCCTATGACGTCCCGAATAGTGTTTTAACGCGTAAGGATTGAATCTTTGTATGAAATTACCTCAATAGAGGTACTTATTATGTCACTAGACCTTTTTAATGTATAAAGGTTTAATCTTTGAAAGAAAATGAGAGTTTTGAGTTAAACATATTCGAGTTCCCTATGACGTCTCGAAAAGTGTTTTAAAGAGTAAATATTGAATCTTTGAATGAAATTACCTCAATCAAGGTACCTATTATGTCACTAGACCTTTTTAATGTATAAAGATTGAATATTTGTAAAGAACTACGAGTTTTGAGTTAAAGTTATTTGAGTTTCCTTTGACGTCCCGAAGCGTGTTTTAATAAGTAAAGATTGAATCTTTGAACGAAATTATCTCAATCAATGTACCTATTATGTCAGTAGACCTTTTTAATGTATAAAGATGGAATCTTTGAAAAAAATGAGACTATTGAGTTTAACTTATTCGAGTTATCTATGAAGTCGCGAAGAGTGTTTTGATGACCAAAGATTGAATCTTCAAATGAAAATTCCTCAATACAGGAACCTATTATGTTACTAGATCTTTTTGATGTATAAAGATTGAATCTTTGAAAGAAAATTAGAGTTTTGAGTTAAACTTATTCGAGTTCCTTTTGACATCCCGAAGAGTGTTTTAATGAATAAAGATTGAATCTTTGAATGAAATTACCTCAATCGAGGTACCTATTAAGTCACTAGAAATATTTATTGTATAAAGATTGAATCTTTGAAAAGAAATGAGAGTTTTGAGTTAAAGTTATTCGAGTTCCCTTTGACATCACGAAGAGAGTTTTAATGAGTAAAGATTGAATCTTTGAATGAAATTACCTCAATCAAGGTACCTATTCTACCACTCGACCTTTGTAATGTATAAAGATTGAATCTTTAAAAGAAAATGAGTGTTTTGGGTTTAACTTATTCGACTTACCAATGAAATCGCGAAGAGTGTTTTAATGACTGAAGATTGGATCTTTGAATGAAAAATACCTCAATAAAGGTACCAATTCTGTTACTAAACCTTTCTAATGTATAAAGATTTAATCTTTGACAGAAAATGAGATTTTTGAGTTAAACTTATTCAAGTTCCCTGTAACGTCCCAAAGAGTGTGTTAATGAGTAAAGATTGAATCATTGAATGAAATTACCTCAATCATGGTAGCTATTACATCACTAGACCTTTTTAATTTATAAAGATTGACGTTTTGAAAAGAAATGAGTGTTTCAAGTTAAAGTTATTCAAGTTCCCTTCGACGTCACGAAAAGTGTTTTAACGAGTAAAGAATTAATCTTTGAATGAAATTACCTCAATCAAGGTACCTATTCTGTCACTAAACCTTTTAAATGTATAAAGATTGAATCTTTGAAAGAACATGAGAGTTTTGAGTTCAACTTATTCGAGTTACCTATGAAGTTGCGAAGAGTGTTTTAATGACTAAAGATTGAATCTTTGAATGAAAACACCTCAATAAAGGTACCTATTATGTTACTAGACCTTTTTAATGTCTAAAGATTGAATCTTTGGAATGAAATGATAGTTCTGAGTTCAACTTATTCGATTTACCTATAAAGTTGTGAACAGTGTTTTAATGACTAAATAATGAATCTTTGAATGAAAATACCTTAGTAAAGGTACCTATTATGTTACAAGACCTTTTTAATGTATAAAGATTGAATCTTGGAAAGAAAATGACTGTTTTGAGTTAAACTTATTCGAGTTCCCTATGACATCCCGAAGAGTATTTCAACGAGTAAAGATTGAATCTTTGATTGAAATTACTTGAATCAAGGGACTTATTTTGTCCCTGAACCATTTATATATAAAGATTGAATCTTCAAAAAGAAATGAGCGTTATGAGTTAAACCTATCCGAGTTCCCTATGACGTCCCGAATAGTGTTTTAACGCGTAAGGATTGAATCTTTGTGTGAAATTACCTCAATAGAGGTACTTATTATGTCACTAGATCTTTTTAATGTATAAAGGTTTAATCTTTGAAAGAAAATGAGAGTTTTGAGTTAAACATATTCGAGTTCCCTACGACGTCTCGAAGAGTGTTTCAAAGAGTAAATATTGAATCTTTGAATGAAATTACCTCAATCAAGGTACCTATTATGTCACTAGACCTTTTTAATGTATAAAGATTGAATATTTGTAAAGAACTACAAGTTTTGAGTTAAAGTTATTTGAGTTTCCTTTGACGTCACGAAGCGTGTTTTAATAAGTAAAGATTGAATCTTTGAACGAAATTATCTCAATTAATGTACCTATTATGTCAGTAGACCTTTTTAATGTATAAAGATGGAATCTTTGAAAAAAATGAGACTATTGAGTTTAACTTATTCGAGTTATCTATGAAGTCGCGAAGAGTGTTTTGATGACCAAAGATTGAATCTTCAAATGAAAATTCCTCAATACAGGAACCTATTATGTTACTAGATCTTTTTGATGTATAAAGATTGAATCTTTGAAAGAAAATTAGAGTTTTGAGTTAAACTTATTCGAGTTCCTTTTGACATCCCGAAGAGTGTTTTAATGAATAAAGATTGAATCTTTGAATGAAATTACCTCAATCGAGGTACCTATTAAGTCACTAGAAATTTTTATTGTATAAAGATTGAATCTTTGAAAAGAAATGAGAGTTTTGAGTTAAAGTTATTCGAGTTCCCTTTGACATCACGAAGAGAGTTTTAATGAGTAAAGATTGAATCTTTGAATGAAATTACCTCAATCAAGGTACCTATTCTACCACTCGACCTTTGTAATGTATAAAGATTGAATCTTTAAAAGAAAATGAGTGTTTTGGGTTTAACTTATTCGACTTACCAATGAAATCGCGAAGAGTGTTTTAATGACTGAAGATTGGATCTTTGAATGAAAAATACCTCAATAAAGGTACCAATTCTGTTACTAAACCTTTCTAATGTATAAAGATTTAATCTTTGACAGAAAATGAGATTTTTGAGTTAAACTTATTCAAGTTCCCTGTAACGTCCCAAAGAGTGTGTTAATGAGTAAAGATTGAATCATTGAATGAAATTACCTCAATCATGGTAGCTATTACATCACTAGACCTTTTTAATTTATAAAGATTGACGTTTTGATAAGAAATGAGTGTTTCAAGTTAAAGTTATTCAAGTTCCCTTCGACGTCACGAAAAGTGTTTTAACGAGTAAAGAATTAATCTTTGAATGAAATTACCTCAATCAAGGTACCTATTCTGTCACTAAACCTTTTAAATGTATAAAGATTGAATCTTTGAAAGAACATGAGAGTTTTGAGTTCAACTTATTCGAGTTACCTATGAAGTTGCGAAGAGTGTTTTAATGACTAAAGATTGAATCTTTGAATGAAAACACCTCAATAAAGGTACCTATTATGTTACTAGACCTTTTTAATGTCTAAAGATTGAATCTTTGGAATGAAATGATAGTTCTGAGTTCAACTTATTCGATTTACCTATAAAGTTGTGAACAGTGTTTTAATGACTAAATAATGAATCTTTGAATGAAAATACCTTAGTAAAGGTACCTATTATGTTACAAGACCTTTTTAATGTATAAAGATTGAATCTTGGAAAGAAAATGACTGTTTTGAGTTAAACTTATTCGAGTTCCCTATGACGTCCCGAAGAGTATTTCAACAAGTAAAGATTGAATCTTTGATTGAAATTACTTGAATCAAGGGACTTGTTTTGTCCCTCGACCTTTTATATATAAAGATTGAATCTTTAAAAAGAAATGAGCGTTATGAGTTAAACCTATCCGAGTTCCCTATGACGTCCCGAATAGTGTTTTAACGCGTAAGGATTGAATCTTTGTATGAAATTACCTCAATAGAGGTACTTATTATGTCATTAGACCTTTTTAATGTATAAAGGTTTAATCTTTGAAAGAAAATGAGAGTTTTGAGTTAAACATATTCGAGTTCCCTGCGACGTCTCGAAGAGTGTTTTAAAGAGTAAATATTGAATCTTTGAATGAAATTACCTCAATCAAGGTACCTATTAATTCACTAGACCTTTTTAATGTATAAAGATTGAATAATTGTAAAGAACTACGAGTTTTGAGTTAAAGTTATTTGAGTTCTCTTTGACGTCACGAAGCGTGTTTTAATGAGTAAAGATTGAATCTTTGAACGAAATTATCTCAATCAATGTACCTATTATGTCAGTAGAACTTTTTAATGTATAAAGATGGAATATTTGAAAAAAATGAGTGTATTGAGTTTAACTTATTCGAGTTACCTATGAAGTCGCGAAGAGTGTTTTAATGACCAAAGATTGAATCTTCAAATGAAAATTCCTCAATACAGGAACCTATTATTTTACTAGATCTTTTTGATGTATAAAGATTGAATCTTTGAAAGAAAATTAGAGTTTTGAGTTAAACTTATTCGAATTCCTTTTGACATCCCGAAGAGTGTTTTAATAAATAAAGATTGAATCTTTGAATGAAATTACCACAATCGAGGTACCTATTAAGTCACTAGAAATTTTTATTGTATAAAGATTGAATCTTTGAAAAGAAAAGAGAGTTTTGAGTTAAAGTTATTCGAGTTCCCTTTGACGTCACGAAGAGTGTTTTAATGAGTAAAGATTGAATCATTGAATGAAATTACCTCAATCAAGGTAGCTATTACATCACTAGACCTTTTTAATTTACAAAGATTGACGTTTTGAAAAAAAATGAGTGTTTCGAGTTAAAGTTATTCAAGTTCCCTTTGACATCACGAAGAGTGTTTTAATGAGTAAAGATTGAATCTTTGAATGAAATTACCTCAATCAAGGTACCTATTCTGTGACTAAACCTTTTTAATGTATAAAGATTGAATCTTTAAAAGAACATGAGAGTTTTGAGTTCAACTTATTCGAGTTACCATTGAAGTTGCGAAGAGTGTTTTAATTACTAAAGATTGAATCTTTGAATGAAAATACCTCAATAAAGGTACTTATTTTGTTAGTAGACCTTTTTAATGTATAAAGATTGTATCTTTGAAAGAAAATGAGAGTTTTGAGTTAAACATATTCATGTTCCCTGTAACGTCCCAAAGAGTGTTTTAATGAGTAAATATTGAATCTTTGAATGCAATTACCTCAATCAAGGTAGCTATTATGTCACTAGACCTTTTTAATGTACAAAGATTGAATCTTTTAAAGAAAGTGAGAGTTTTGATTTTAACTTATTCGAGTTACCTATGAAGTCGCGAAGAGTGTTTTAATGAATAAAGATTGAATCTTTGAATGAAAACACCTCAATAAAGGTACCTATTATGTTACTAGACCTTTTTAATGTCTAAAGATTGAATCTTTGGAATGAAATGATAGTTCTGAGTTCAACTTATTCGATTTACCTATGAAGTCGTGAACAGTGTTTTAATGACTAAAAAATGAATCTTTGAATGAAAATACCTTAGTAAAGGTACCTATTATGTTACAAGACTTTTTTAATATATAAAGATTGAATCTTGGAAAGAAAATGGCTGTTTTGAGTTAAACTTATTCGAGTTCCCTATGACATCCCGAAGAGTATTCCAACGAGTAAAGATTGAATCTTTGATTGAAATTACTTGAATCAAGGGACTTATTTTGTCCCTGGACCTTTTATATATAAAGATTGAATCTTCAAAAAGAAATGAGCCTTATGAGTTAAACCTATCTGAGTTCCCTATGACGTCCCGAATAGTGTTTTAACGCGTAAAGATTGAATCTTTATTCTATTACATCACTAGACCTTTTTAATTTATAAAGATTGACGTTTTGAAAAGAAATGAGTGTTTCGATTTAAAGTTATTCAAGTTCCCTTTGACGTCACGAAGAGTGTTTTAATGAGTAAAGATTGAATATTTGAATGAAATTACCCCAATCAAGGTACCTTTTCTGTCACTAAACCTTTTTAATGTATAAAGATTGAATCTTTGAAAGAACATAAGAGTTTTGAGTTCAACTTATTCGAGTTAGCTATGAAGTTGAATCTTTGAATGTAATTACCTCAATCAAGGTAGCTATTATGTCACTAGACCTTTTTAATGTACAAAGATTGAATCTTGAAAAGAAAGTGAGAGTTTTGAGTTTAACTTGTTTGAGTTACCTATGAAGTCGCGAAGAGTGTTTTAATGAATAAAGATTGAATCTTTGAATTAAAACACCTTAATAACGGTACCTATTATGTTACTAGACCTTTTTAATGTCTAAAGATTGAATCTTTGGAATGAAATGATAGTTCTGAGTTCAACTTATTCGATTTACCTATGAAGTCGTGAACAGTGTTTTAATGACTAAATAATGAATCTTTGAATGAAAATACCTTAGTAAAGGTACCTATTATGTTACAAGACCATTTTAATGTATAAAGATTGAATCTTGGAAAGAAAATGACTGTTTTGAGTTAAACTTATTCGAGTTCCCTATGACATCCCGAAGAGTATTTCAACGAGTAAAGATTGAATCTTTGATTGAAATTACTTGAATCAAGGGACTTATTTTGTCCCTGGACCTTTTATGTATAAAAATTGAATCTTTAAAAAGAAATGAGCGTTATGAGTTAAACCTATCCGAGTTCCCTATGACGTCCCGAATAGTGTTTTAACGCGTAAAGATTGAATCTTTGTATGAAATAATTACCTCAATAGAGGTACTTATTATGTCGCTAGACCTTTTTAATGTATAAAGGTTTAATCTTTGAAAGAAAATGAGAGTTTCGAGTTAAACGTATTCGAGTTCCCTCCGACGTCTCGAAGAGTGTTTTAAAGAGTAAATATGGAATCTTTGAATGAAATTACCTCAATCAAGGTACCTATTAGGTCACAAGACCTTTTTAATGTATAAAGATTGAATATTTGTAAAGAACTACGAGTTTTAAGTTAAAGTTATTTGAGTTCCCTTTGACATCACGAAGCGTGTTTTAATGAGTAGAGATTGAATCTTTGAACGAAATTATCTCAATCAATGTACCTATTATGTCAGTAGACCTTTTTAATGTATAAAGATGGAATCTTCGAAAAAAATGAGAGTATTGAGTTTAACTTATTCGAGTTACTTATGAAGTCGCGAAGAGTGTTTTAATGACCGAAGATTGAATCTTCAAATGAAAATTCCTCAATACAGGAACCTATTATGTTACTAGATCTTTTAGATGTGTAAAGATTGAATCTTTGAAAGAAAATTAGAGTTTTAATTTAAACTTGTTTGAGTTCCTTTTGACATCCCGGAGAGTGTTTTAATGAATAAAGATTGAATCTTTGAATGAAATTACCTCAATCGAGGTACCTATTAAGTCACTAGAAATTTTTATTGTATAAAGATTGAATCTTTGATAAGAAATAAGAGTTTTGAGTTAAAGATATTCGAGTTCCCTTTGACGTCACGAAGAGTGTTTTAATGAGTAAAGATTGAATCTTTGAATGAAATTACCTCAATCATGGTACCTATTCTACCACTAGACCTTTGTAATGTATAAAGATTGAATCTTTGAAAGAAAATGAGTGTTTTGAGTTTAACTTATTCGAGTTACCTAGGAAATCGCGAAGAGTGTTTTAATGACTGAAGATTGAATCTTTGAATGAAAAATACCACAATAAAGGTACCAATTCTGTTACTAGACCTTTCTAATGTATAAAGATTGAATCTTTGAAAGAAAATGAGATTTTTGAGTTAAACTTATTCAAGTTCCCTGTAACGTCCCGAAGAGTGTTTCAATGAGTAAAGATTGAATCATTGAATGAAATTACCTCAATCAAGGTAGCTATTACATCACTAGACCTTTTTAATTTATAAAGATTGACGTTTTGAAAAGAAATGAGTGTTTCGAGTTAAAGTTATTCAAGTTCCCTTTGACGTCACGAAGAGTGTTTTAATGAGTAAAGATTGAATCTTTGAGTGAAATTACCTCAATCAATTTACCTATTCTGTCACTAAACTTTTTTAATGTATAAAGATTGAATCTTTGAAAGAACATGAGAGTTTTGAGTTCAACTTATTCGAGTTACCTATGAAGTTGCGAAGAGTGTTTTAATGACTAAAGATTGAATCTTTGAATGAAAATACCTCAGTAAAGGTACTTATTTTGTTAGTAGACCTTTTTATTGTATAAAGATTGTATGTTTGAAAGAAAATGAGAGTTTTGAGTTAAACTTATTCATGTTCCCTGTAACGTCCCAAAGAGTGTTTTAATGAGTAAATATTGAATCTTTGAATGTAATTACCTCAATCAAGGAAGCTATTATGTCACTAGACCTTTTTAATGTACAAAGATTGAATCTTGGAAAGAAAGTGAGAGTTTTGAGTTTAACTTATTCGAGTTACCTATGAAGTCGCGAAGAGTGTTTTAACGAGTAAAGATTGAATCTTTGATTGAAATTACTTGAATCAAGGGACTTATTTTGTCCCTGGACCTTTTATATATAAAGTTTAAATCTTTAAAAAGAAATGAGCGTTATGAGTTAAACCTATCCGAGTTCCCTATGACGTCCTGAATAGTGTTTTAACGCGTAAGGATTGAATCTTTGTATGAAATAATTACCTCAATAGAGGTACTTATTATGCCACTAGACCTTTTTAATGTATAAAGGTTTAATTTTTGAAAGAAAATGAGAGTTTTGAGTTAAACATATTTGAGTTCCCTGCGACGTCTCGAAGAGTGTTTTAAAGAGTAAATATTGAATCTCTAAATGAAATTACCTCAATCAAGGTACCTATTATGTCACTAGACCTTTTTAATGTATAAAGATTTAATATTTGTAAAGACTACGAGTTTTGAGTTAAAGTTATTTGAGTTCCCTTTGACGTCACGAAGCGTGTTTTAATGAGTAAAGATTGAATCTTTGAACGAAATTATCTCAATCAATGTACATATTATGTCAGTAGACCTTTTTAATGTATAAAGATGAAATCTTTGAAAAAAATGAGAGTATTGAGTTTAACTTATTCGAGTTACCTATGAAGTCGCGAAGAGTGTTTTAATGACCAAAGATTGAATCTTCAAATGAAAATTCCTCAATACAGGAACCTATTATGTTACTAGATCTTTTTGATGTATAAAGATTGAATATTCGAAAGAAAATTAGAGTTTTGAGCTAAGCTTATTCGAGTTCCTTTTGACATCCCGGAGAGTGTTTTAATGAATAAAGATTGAATCTTTGAATGAAATTACCTCAATCGAGGTACCTATTTAGTCACTAGAAATTTTTAATGTATAAAGATTGAATCTTTGAAAAGAAATGAGAGTTTTGAGTTAAAGTTATTCGAGTTTCCTTTGACGTCACGAAGAGTGTTTTAATGAGTAAAGATTGAATCTTTGAGTGAAATTACCTCAATCAAGGTACCTATTCTACCACTAGACCTTTTTAATGTATAAAGATTGAATCTTTGAAAAAAAATGAGTGTTTTGAGTTTAACTTATTCGAGTTACCTAGGAAATCGCGAAGAGTGTTTTAATGACTGAAGATTGAATCTTTGAACGTAAAATACCACAATAAAGGGACCAATTCTGTTACTTGACCTTTCTAATGGATAAAGATTGAATCTTTGAAAGAAAATGAGATTTTTGAGTTAAACTTATTCGAGTTCCCTTTAACGTCCCGAAGAGTGTTTTAATGACTAAAGATTGAATCATTGAATGAAATTACCTCAATCAAGGTAGCTATTACATCACTAGACCTTTTTAGTTTATAAAGATTGACGTTTTGAAAAGAAAAGAGTGTTTCGAGTTAAAGTTATTCAAGTTCCCTTTGACGTCACGAAGAGTGTTTTAATGAGTAAAGATTGAATCTTTGAATAAAATTACCTCAATCAATGTACCTATTCTGTCAGTAAACCTTTTTAATGTATAAAGATTGAATCTTTGAAAGAACATGAGAGTTTTGAGTTCAACTTATTCGATTTACCTATGAAGTCGTGAACAGTGTTTTAATGACTATAATGAATCTTTGAATGAAAATACCTTAGTAAAGGTACCTATTATGTTACAAGACCTTTTTAATGTATAAAGATTGAATCTTGGAAAGAAAATGGCTGTTTTAAGTTAAACTTATTCGAGTTCCCTATGACATCCCGAAGAGTATTTCAAAGAGTAAAGATTGAATCTTTGATTGAAATTACTTGAATCAAGGGACTTATTTTGTCCCTGGACCTTTTATATATAAAGTTTAAATCTTTAAAAAGAAATGAGCATTATGAGTTAAACCTATCCGAGTTCCCTATGACGTCCCGAATAGTGTTTTAACGCGTAAGGATTGAATCTTTGTATGAAATAATTACCTCAATAGAGGTACTTATTAAGTCACTAGACCTTTTTAATGTATAAAGGTTTAATCTTTGAAAGAAAATGAGAGTTTCGAGTTAAACGTATTCGAGTTCCCTCCGACGTCTAGAAGAGTGTTTTAAAAAGTAAATATGGAATCTTTGGATGAAATTACCTCAATCAAGGTACCTATTAGGTCACTAGACCTTTTTAATGTATAAAGATTGAATATTTATAAAGAACTACGAGTTTTAAGTTACAGTTATTTGAGTTCCCTTTGACGTCACGAAGCATGTTTTAATGAGTAAAGATTGAATCTTTGAACGAAATTATCTCAATCAATGTACCTATTATGTCAGTAGACCTTTTTAATGTATAAAGATGGAATCTTCGAAAAAAATGAGAGTATTGAGTTTAACTTATTCGAGTTACCTATGAAGCCGCGAAGAGTGTTTTAATGACCAAAGATTGAATCTTCAAATGAAAATCCCTCAATACAGGAACCTATTATGTTACTAGATCTTTTAGATGTATAAAGATTGAATCTTTGAAAGAAAATTAGAGTTTTGAGTTAAACTTGTTCGAGTTCCTTTTGACATCCTGGAGTGTGTTTTAATGAATAAATATTGAATCTTTGAATGAAATTACCTCAATCGAGGTACCTATTAAGTCACTAGAAATTTTTATACTATAAAGATTGAATCTTTGAAAAGAAATGAAAGTTTTGAGTTAAAGTTATTCGAGTTCCCTTTGACGTCACGAAGGGTGTTTTAATGAGTAAAGATTGAATCTTTGAATGAAATTACCTCAATCAATATACCTATTCTACCACTAGACCTTTGTAATGTATAAAGATTGAATCTTTGAAAGAAAATGAGTGTTTTGAGTTTAACTTATTCGAGTTACTTAGGAAATCGCGAAGAGTGTTTTAATGACTGAAGATTGAATCTTTGAATGAAAAATACCACAATAAAGGTACCAATTCTGTTACTAGACCTTTCTAATGTATAAAGATTGAATCTTTGAAAGAAAATGAGATTTTTGAGTTAAACTTATTCGAGTTCCCTGTAATGTCCCGAAGAGTGTTTCAATGAGTAAACTTATTCATGTTCCCTGTAACGTCCCAAAGAGTGTTTTAATGAGTAAATATTGAATCTTTGAATGTAATTACCTCAATCAAGGTAGCTATTATGTCACTAGACCTTTTTAATGTACAAAGATTGAATCTTGGAAAGAAAGTGAGAGTTTTGAGTTTAACTTATTCGAGTTACCTATGAAGTCGCGAAGAGTGTTTTAATGAATAAAGATTGAATCTTTGAATGAAAACACCTCAATAAAGGTACCTATTATGTTACTAGACCTTTTTAATGTCTAAAGATTGAATCTTTGGAATGAAATGATAGTTCTGAGTTCAACTTATTCGATTTACCTATAAAGTCGTGAACAGTGTTTTAATGACTAAATAATGAATCTTTGAATGAAAATACCTTAGTAAAGGTACCTATTATGTTACAAGACCTTTTTAATGTATAAAGATTGAATCTTGGAAAGAAAATGGCTGTTTTGAGTTAAACTTATTCGAGTTCCCTATGACATCCCGAAGAGTATTTCAACGAGTAAAGATTAAATCTTTGATTGAAATTACTTGAATCAAGGGACTTATTTTTTCCCTGGACCTTTTATATATAAAGTTTAAATCTTTAAAAAGAAATGAGCGTTATGAGTTAAACCTATCCGAGTTCCCTATGACGTCCCGAATAGTGTTTTAACGCGTAAGGATTGAATCTTTGTATGAAATAATTACCTCAATAGAGGTACTTATTATGTCACTAGACCTTTTTAATGTATAAAGGTTTAATCTTTGAAAGAAAATGAGAGTTTTGAGTTAAACATATTCGAGTTCCCTGCGACGTCTCGAAGAGTGTTTTAAAGAGTAAATATTGAATCTTTGAATGAAATTACCTCAATCAAGGTACCTATTAGGTTACTAGACCTTTTTAATGTATAAAGATTGAATATTTGTAAAGAACTACGAATTTTAAGTTAAAGTTATTTGAGTTCCCTTTAACGTCACGAAGCGTGTTTTAATGAGTAAAGATTGAATCTTTGAACGAAATTATCTCAATCAATGTGCCTATTATGTCAGTAGACCTTTTTAATGTATAAAGATGGAATCTTTGAAAAAAATGAGAGTATTGAGTTTAACTTATTCGAGTTACCTATGAAGTCGCGAAGAGTGTTTTAATGACAAAAGATTGAATCTTCAAATGAAAATTCCTCAATACAGGAACCTATTATGTTACTAGATCTTTTTGATGTATAAAGATTGAATCTTTGAAAGAAAATTAGAGTTTTGAGTTAAACTTATTCGAGTTCCTTTTGACATCCCGGAGAGTGTTTTAATGAATAAAGATTGAATCTTTGATTGAAATTACATCAATCGAGGTACCTATTAAGTCACTAGAAATTTTTATTGTATAAAGATTGAATCTTTGAAAAGAAATGAGAGTTTTGAGTTAAAGTTATTCGAGTTCCCTTTGACGTCACGAAGAGTGTTTTAATGAGTAAAGATTGAATCTTTGAATGAAATTACCTCAATCAAGGTACCTATTCTACCACTAGACCTTTGTAATGTATAAAGATTGAATCTTTATAAGAAAATGAGTGTTTTGAGTTTAACTTATTCGAGTTACCTTGGAAATCGCGAAGAGTGTTTTAATGACTGAAGATTGAATCTTTGAACGAAAAATACCACAATAAAGGTACCAATTCTGTTACTTGACCTTTCTAATGTATAAAGATTGAATCTTTGAAAGAAAATGAGATTTTTGAGTTAAACATATTCGAGTTCCCTGTAACGTCCCGAAGAGTGTTTTAATGACTAAAGATTGAATCATTGAATGAAATTACCTCAATCAAGGTAGCTATTACATCACTAGACCTTTTTAATTTATAAAGATTGACGTTTTGAAAAGAAAAGAGTGTTTCGAGTTAAAGTTATTCAAGTTCCCTTTGACGTCACGAAGAGTGTTTTAATGAGTAAAGATTGAATCTTTGAATGAAATTACCTCAATCAAGGTACCTATTCTGTCACTAAACCTTCTTAATGTATAAAGATTGAATCTTTGAAAGAACATGAGAGTTTTGAGTTCAACTTATTCGAGTTACCTATGAAGTTGCGAAGAGTGTTTTAATGACTAAAGATTGAATCTTTGAATGAAAATACCTCAATAAAGGTACTTATTTTGTTAGTAGACCTTTTTAATGTATAAAGATTGTATCTTTGAAAGAAAATGAGAGTTTTGAGTTAAACTTATTCATATTCCCTGTAACGTCCCAAAGAGTGTTTTAATGAGTAAATATTGAATCTTTGAATGTAATTACCTCAATCAAGGTAGCTATTATGTCACTAGACCTTTTTAATGTACAAAGATTGAATCTTGGAAAGAAAGTGAGAGTTTTGAGTTTAACTCATTCGAGTTACCGATGAAGTCGCGAAGAGTGTTTTAATGAATAAAGATTGAATCTTTGAATGAAAACACCTCAATAAAGGTACCTATTATGTTACTAGACCTTTTTAATGTCTAAAGATTGAATCTTTAGAATGAAATGATAGTTCTGAGTTCAACTTATTCGATTTACCTATGAAGTCGTGAACAGTGTTTTAATGACTAAATAATGAATCTTTGAATGAAAATACCTTAGTAAAGGTACCTATTTTGTTACAAGACCTTTTAATGTATAAAGATTGAATATTCGAAAGAAAATGACTATTTTGAGTTAAACTTATTCGAGTTCCCTATGACATCCTGAAGAGTATTTCAACGAGTAAAGATTGAATCTTTGATTGAAATTACTTAAATCAAAGGACTTATTTTGTCCCTGGACCTTTTATATATAAAGATTGAATCTTTAAAAAGAATTGAGCGTTATGAGTTAAACCTATCCGAGTTCCCTATGACGACCCGAATATTGTTTTAATGCATAAGGATTGAATCTTTGTATGAAATTACCTCAATAGAGGTACTTATTATGTCACTAGACCTTTTTAATGTATAAAGGTTTAATCTTTGAAAGAAAATAAGAGTTTTGAGTTAAACGTATTCGAGTTCCCTGCGACGTCTTGAAGAGTGTTTTAAAGAGTAAATATTGAATCTTTGAATGAAATTACCTCAATCAAGGTACCTATTATGTCAGTAGACCTTTTTAATGTATAAAGATTGAATATTTGTAAAGAACTACGAGTTTTGAGTTAAAGTTATTTAAGTTCCCTTTGACGTCACGAAGCGTGTTTTAATGAGTAAAGATTGAATCTTTGAACGAAATTATCTCAATCAATGTACCTATTATGTCAGTAGACCTTTTTAATGTATAAAGATGGAATCTTTGAAAAAAATGAGAGTATTGAGTTTAACTTATTCGAGTAACCTATGAAGTCGCGAAGAGTGTTTTGATGACCAAAGATTGAATCTTCAAATGAAAATTCCTCAATACAGGAACCTATTATGTTACTAGATCTTTTTGATGTATAAAGATTGAATCTTTGAAAGAAAATTAGAGTTTTGAGTTAAACTTATTTGAGTTCCTTTTGACATCCCGGAGAGTGTTTTAATGAATAAAGATTGAATCTTTGAATGAAATTACCTCAATCGAGGTACCTATTAAGTCACTAGAAATTTTTATTGTATAAAGATTTAATCTTTGAAAAGAAATGAGAGTTTTGAGTTAAAGTTATTCGAGTTCCCTTTGACGTCACGAAGAGTGTTTTAATGAGTAAAGATTGAATCTTTGAATGAAATTACCTCAATCAAGGTACCTATTCTACCACTAGACCTTTGTAATGTATAAAGATTGAATCTTTGAAAGAAAATGTGTGTTTTGAGTGTTTCAATGAGTAAAGATTGAATCATTAAATGAAATTACCTCAATCAAGGTAGCTATTACATCACTAGAACTTTTTAATTTATAAAGATTGACGTTTTGAAAAGAAATGAGTGTTTCGAGTTAAAGTTATTCAAGTTCCCTTTGACATCACGAAGAGTGTTTTAATGAGTAAAGATTGAATCTTTGAATGAAATTACCTCAATCAAGGTACCGATTCTGTCACTAAAACTTTTTAATGTATAAAGATTGAATCTTTGAAAGAACATGAGAGTTTTGAGTTCAACTTATTCGAGTTACCTATGAAGTTGTGAAGAGTGTTTTAATGACTAAAGATTGAATCTTTGAATGAAAATACTTCAATAAAGGTACTTATTTTGTTAGTAGACCTTTTTAATGTATAAAGATTGTATCTTTGAAAGAAAATGAGAGTTTTGAGTTAAACTTATTCATGTTCCCTGTTACGTCCCAAAGAGTGTTTTAATGAGTAAATATTGAATCTTTGAATGTAATTACCTCAATCAAGGTAGCTATTATGTCACTAGACCTTTTAAATGTACAAAGATTGAATCTTGGAAAGAAAGTGAGAGTTTTGAGTTTAACTTATTCGAGTTACCTATGAAGTCGCGAAGAGTGTTTTAATGAATAAAGATTGAATCTTTAAATGAAAACACCTCAATAAAGGTACCTATTATGTTACTAGACCTTTTTAATGTCTAAAGATTGAATCTTTGGAATGAAATAATAGTTCTGAGTTCAACTTATTCGATTTACCTATGAAGTCGTGAACAGTGTTTTAATGACTAAATAATGAATCTTTGAATGAAAATACCTTAGTAAAGGTACCTATTATATTACAAGACCTTTTTAATGTATAAAGATTGAATCTTGGAAAGAAAATGACTGTTTTGAGTTAAACTTATTCGAGTTCCCTATGACATCCCGAAGGGTATTTCAATGAGTAAAGATTGAATCTTTGATTGAAATTACTCGGATCAAGGGACTTATTTTGTCCCTGGACCTTTTATATATAAAGATTGAATCTTTAAAAAGAAATGAGCGTTATGAGTTAAACCTATCCGAGTTCCCTATGACGTCCCGAATAGTGTTTTAACGCGTAAGGATTGAATCTTTGTATGAAATAATTACCTCAATAGAGGTACTTATTATGTCACTAGACCTTTTTAATGTATAAAGGTTTAATCTTTGAAAGAAAATGAGAGTTTTGAGTTAAACATATTCGAGTTCCCTACGACATCTCGAAGAGTGTTTTAAAGAGTAAATATTAAATCTTTGAATGAAATTACCTCAATCAAGGTACCTATTAGGTCACTAGACCTTTTTAATGTATAAAGATTGAATATTTGTAAAGAACTACGAGTTTTAAGTTAAAGTTATTTGAGTTTCCTTTGACGTCACGAAGCGTGTTTTAATGAGTAAAGATTAAATCTTTGAACGAAATTATCTCAATCAATGTACCTATTATGTTAGTAGACCTTTTTAATGTATAAAGATGGAATCTTTGAAAAAAATGAGAGTACTGAGTTTAACTTATTCGAGTTACCTATGAAGTCGCGAAGAGTGTTTTAATGACCAAAGATGGAATCTTCAAGTGAAAATTCCTCAATATAGGAACCTATTATGTTACTAGATCTTTTTGATGTATAAAGATTGAATCTTTGAAAGAAAATTAGAGTTTTGAGTTAAACTTATTCGAGTTCCTTTTGACATCCCGTAGAGTGTTTTAATGAATAAAGATTGAATCTTTGAATGAAATTACATCAATCGAGGTACCTATTAAGTCACTAGAAATTTTTATTGTATAAAGATTGAATCTTTGAAAAAAATGAGAGTTTTGAGTTAAAGTTATTCGAGTTCCCTTTGACGTCACGAAGAGTGTTTTAATGAGTAAAGATTGAATCTTTGAATGAAATTACCTCAATCAAGGTACCTATTCTACCACTAGACCTTTGTAATGTATAAAGATTGAATCTTTGAAAGAAAATGAGTGTTTTGAGTTTAACTTATTCGAGTTACCTTGGAAATCGCGAAGAGTGTTTTAATGACTGAAGATTGAATCTTTGAACGATAAATACCACAATAAAGGTACCAATTCTGTTACTTGACCTTTCTAATGTATAAAGATTGAATCTTTGAAAGAAAATGAGATTTTTGAGTTAAACTTATTCGAGTTCCCTGTAACGTCCCGAAGAGTGTTTTAATGACTAAAGATTGAATCATTGAATGAAATTACCTCAATCAAGGTAGCTATTACATCACTAGACCTTTTTAATTTATAAAGATTGACGTTTTGAAAAGAAAAGAGTGTTTCGAGTTAAAGTTATTCAAGTTCCCTTTGACGTCACGAAGAGTGTTTTAATGAGTAAAGATTGAATCTCTGAATGAAATTACCTCAATCAAGGTACCTATTCTGTCACTAAACCTTCTTAATGTATAAAGATTGAATCTTTGAAAGAACATGAGAGTTTTGAGTTCAACTTATTCGAGTTACCTATGAAGTTGCGAAGAGTGTTTTAATGACTAAAGATTGAATCTTTGAATGAAATACCTCAATAAAGGTACTTATTTTGTTAGTAGACCTTTTTAATGAATAAAGATTGTATCTTTGAAAGAAAATGAGAGTTTTGAGTTAAACTTATTCATATTCCCTGTAACGTCCCAAAGAGTGTTTTAATGAGTAAATATTGAATCTTTGAATGTAATTACCTCAATCAAGGTAGCTATTATGTCACTAGACCTTTTTAATGTACAAAGATTGAATCTTGGTAAGAAAGTGAGAGTTTTGAGTTTAACTCATTCAAGTTACCTATGAAGTCGCGAAGAGTGTTTTAATGAATAAAGATTGAATCTTTGAACGAAAACACCTCAATAAAGGTACCTATTATGTTACTAGACCTTTTTAATGTCTAAAGATTGAATCTTTAGAATGAAATGATAGTTCTGAGTTCAACTTATTCGATTTACCTATGAAGTCGTGAACAGTGTTTTAATGACTAAATAATGAATCTTTGAATGAAAATACCTTAGTAAAGGTACCTATTTTGTTACAAGACCTTTTAATGTATAAAGATTGAATATTCGAAAGAAAATGACTGTTTTGAGTTAAACTTATTCGAGTTCCCTATGACATCCTGAAGAGTATTTCAACGAGTAAAGATTGAATCTTTGATTGAAATTACTTAAATCAAAGGACTTATTTTGTCCCTGGACCTTTTATATATAAAGATTGAATCTTTAAAAAGAACTGAGCGTTATGAGTTAAACCTATCCGAGTTCCCTATGACGACCCGAATATTGTTTTAATGCATAAGGATTGAATCTTTGTATGAAATTACCTCAATAGAGGTACTTATTATGTCACTAGACCTTTTTAATGTATAAAGGTTTAATCTTTGAAAGAAAATGAGAGTTTTGAGTTAAACGTATTCGAGTTCCCTGCGACGTCTTGAAGAGTGTTTTAAAGAGTAAATATAGAATCTTTGAATGAAATTACCTCAATCAAGGTACCTATTATGTCAGTAGACCTTTTTAATGTATAAAGATTGAATATTTGTAAAGAACTACGAGTTTTGAGTTAAAGTTATTTGAGTTCCCTTTGACGTCACGAAGCGTGTTTTAATGAGTAAAGATTGAATCTTTGAACGAAATTATCTCAATCAATGTACCTATTATGTCAGTAGACCTTTTTAATGTATAAAGATGGAATCTTTGAAAAAAATGAGAGTATTGAGTTTAACTTATTCGAGTTACCTATGAAGTCGCGAAGAGTGTTTTGATGACCAAAGATTGAATCTTCAAATGAAAATTCCTCAATACAGGAACCTATTATGTTACTAGATCTTTTTGATGTATAAAGATTGAATCTTTGAAAGAAAATTAGAGTTTTGAGTTAAACTTATTTGAGTTCCTTTTGACATCCCGGAGAGTGTTTTAATGAATAAAGATTGAATCTTTGAATGAAATTACCTCAATCAAGGTACCTATTAAGTCACTAGAAATTTTTATTGTATAAAGATTGAATCTTTGAAAAGAAATGAGAGTTTTGAGTTAAAGTTATTCGAGTTCCCTTTGACGTCACGAAGAGTGTTTTAATGAGTAAAGATTGAATCTTTGAATGAAATTACCTCAATCAAGGTGCCTATTCTACCACTAGACCTTTGTAATGTATAAAGATTGAATCTTTGAAAGAAAATGAGTGTTTTGAGTGTTTCAATGAGTAAAGATTGAATCATTAAATGAAATTACCTCAATCAAGGTAGCTATTACATCACTAGAACTTTTTAATTTATAAAGATTGACGTTTTGAAAAGAAATGAGTGTTTCGAGTTAAAGTTATTCAAGTTCCCTTTGACGTCACGAAGAGTGTTTTAATGAGTAAAGACTGAATCTTTGAATGAAATTACCTCAATCAAGGTACCGATTCTGTCACTAAAACTTTTTAATGTATAAAGATTGAATCTTTGAAAGAACATGAGAGTTTTGAGTTCAACTTATTCGAGTTACCTATGAAGTTGCGAAGAGTGTTTTAATGACTAAAGATTGAATCTTTGAATGAAAATACTTCAATAAAGGTACTTATTTTGTTAGTAGACCTTTTTAATGTATAAAGATTGTATCTTTGAAAGAAAATGAGAGTTTTGAGTTAAACTTATTCATGTTCCCTGTAACGTCCCAAAGAGTGTTTTAATGAGTAAATATTGAATCTTTGAATGTAATTACCTCAATCAAGGTAGCTATTATGTCACTAGACATTTTAAATGTACAAAGATTGAATCTTGGAAAGAAAGTGAGAGTTTTGAGTTTAACTTATTCGAGTTACCTATGAAGTCGCGAAGAGTGTTTTAATGAATAAAGATTGAATCTTTAAATGAAAACACCTCAATAAAGGTACCTATTATGTTACTAGACCTTTTTAATGTCTAAAGATTGAATCTTTGGAATGAAATAATAGTTCTGAGTTCAACCTATTCGATTTACCTATGAAGTCGTGAACAGTGTTTTAATGACTAAATAATGAATCTTTGATTGAAAATACCTTAGTAAAGGTACCTATTATATTACAAGACCTTTTTAATGTATAAAGATTGAATCTTGGAAAGAAAATGACTGTTTTGAGTTAAACTTATTCGAGTTCCCTATGACATCCCGAAGGGTATTTCAACGAGTAAAGATTGAATCTTTGATTGAAATTACTTGGATCAAGGGACTTATTTTGTCCCTGGACCTTTTATATATAAAGATTGAATCTTTAAAAAGAAATGAGCGTTATGAGTTAAACCTATCCGAGTTCCCTATGACGTCCCGAATAGTGTTTTAACGCGTAAGGATTGAATCTTTGTATGAAATAATTACCTCAATAGAGGTACTTATTATGTCACTAGACCTTTTTAATGTATAAAGGTTTAATCTTTGAAAGAAAATGAGAGTTTTGAGTTAAACATATTCGAGTTCCCTACGGCATCTCGAAGAGTGTTTTAAAGAGTAAATATTGAATCTTTGAATGAAATTACCTCAATCAAGGTACCTATTAGGTCACTAGACCTTTTTAATGTATAAAGATTGAATATTTGTAAAGAACTACGAGTTTTAAGTTAAAGTTCTTTGAGTTTCCTTTGACGTCACGAAGCGTGTTTTAATGAGTAAAGATTGAATCTTTGAACGAAATTATCTCAATCAATGTACCTATTATGTCAGTAGACCTTTTTAATGTATAAAGATGGAATCTTTGAAAAAAATGAGAGTATTGAGTTTAACTTATTCGAGTTACCTATGAAGTCGCGAAGAGTGTTTTAATGACCAAAGATTGAATCTTCAAATGAAAATTCCTCAATACAGGAACCTATTATGTTACTAGATCTTTTTGATGTATAAAGATTGAATCTTTGAAAGAAAATTAGAGTTTTGAGTTAAACTTATTCGAGTTCCTTTTGACATCCCGGAGAGTGTTTTAATGAATAAAGATTGAATCTTTGAATGAAATTACATCAATCGAGGTACCTATTAAGTCACTAGAAATTTTTATTGTATAAAGATTGAATCTTTGAAAAGAAATGAGAGTTTTGAGTTAAAGTTATTCGAGTTTCCTTTGACGTCACGAAGAGTGTTTTAATGAGTACAGATTGAATCTTTGAATGAAATTACCTCAATCAAGGTACCTATTCTACCACTAGACCTTTGTAATGTATAAAGATTGAATCTTTGAAAGAAAATGAGTGTTTTGAGTTTAACTTATTCGAGTTACCTTGGAAATCGCGAAGAGTGTTTTAATAACTGAAGATTGAATCTTTGAACGAAAAATACCACAATAAAGGTACCAATTCTGTTACTTGACCTTTCTAATGTATAAAGATTGAATCTTTGAAAGAAAATGAGATTTTTGAGTTAAACTTATTCGAGTTCCCTGTAACGTCCCGAAGAGTGTTTTAATGACTAAAGATTGAATCATTGAATGAAATTACCTCAATCAAGGTAGCTATTACATCACTAGACCTTCTTAATTTATAATGATTGACGTTTTGAAAAGAAAAGAGTGTTTCGAGTTAAAGTTATTCAAGTTCCCTTTGACGTCACGAAGAGTGTTTTAATGAGTAAAGATTGAATCTTTGAATGAAATTACCTCAATCAAGGTACCTATTCTGTCACTAAACCTTCTTAATGTATAAAGATTGAATCTTTGAAAGAACATGAGAGTTTTGAGTTCAACTTATTCGAGTTACCTATGAAGTTGCGAAGAGTGTTTTAATGACTAAAGATTGAATCTTTGAATGAAAATACCTCAATAAAGGTACTTATTTTGTTAGTAGACCTTTTTAATGTATAAAGATTGTATCTTTGAAAGAAAATGAGAGTTTTGAGTTAAACTTATTCATATTCCCTGTAACGTCCCAAAGAGTGTTTTAATGAGTAAATATTGAATCTTTGAATGTAATTACCTCAAACAAGGTAGCTATTATGTCACTAGACCTTTTTAATGTACAAAGATTGAATCTTGGAAAGAAAGTGAGAGTTTTGAGTTTAACTCATTCGAGTTACCGATGAAGTCGCGAAGAGTGTTTTAATGAATAAAGTTTGAATCTTTGAATGAAAACACCTCAATAAAGGTACCTATTATGTTACTAGACCTTTTTAATGTCTAAAGATTGAATCTTTAGAATGAAATGATAGTTCTGAGTTCAACTTATTCGATTTACCTATGAAGTCGTGAACAGTGTTTTAATGACAAAATAATGAATCTTTGAATGAAAATACCTTAGTAAAGGTACCTATTTTGTTACAAGACCTTTTAATGTATAAAGATTGAATATTCGAAAGAAAATGACTGTTTTGAGTTAAACTTATTCGAGTTCCCTATGACATCCTGAAGAGTATTTCAACGAGTAAAGATTGAATCTTTGATTGAAATTACTTAAATCAAAGGACTTATTTTGTCCCTGGACCTTTTATATATAAAGATTGAATCTTTAAAAAGAACTGAGCGTTATGAGTTAAACCTATCCGAGTTCCCTATGACGACCCGAATATTGTTTTAATGCATAAGGATTGAATCTTTGTATGAAATTACCTCAATATAGGTACTTATTATGTCACTAGACCTTTTTAATGTATAAAGGTTTAATCTTTGAAAGAAAATGAGAGTTTTGAGTTAAACGTATTCGAGTTCCCTGCGACGTCTTGAAGGGTGTTTTAAAGAGTAAATATTGAATCTTTGAATGAAATTACCTCAATCAAGGTACCTATTATGTCAGTAGACCTTTTTAATGTATAAAGATTGAATATTTGTAAAGAACTACGAGTTTTGAGTGAAAGTTATTTGAGTTCCCTTAGACGTCACGAAGTGTGTTTTAATGAGTAAAGATTGAATCTTTGAACGAAATTATCTCAATCAATGTACCTATTATGTCAGTAGACCTTTTTAATGTATAAAGATGGAATCTTTGAAAAAAATGAGAGTATTGAGTTTAACTTATTCGAGTTACCTATGAAGTCGCGAAGAGTGTTTTGATGACCAAAGATTGAATCTTCAAATGAAAATTCCTCAATACAGGAACCTATTATGTTACTAGATCTTTTTGATGTATAAAGATTGAATCTTTGAAAGAAAATTAGAGTTTTGAGTTAAACTTATTTGAGTTCCTTTTGACATCCCGGAGAGTGTTTTAATGAATAAAGATTGAATCTTTGAATGAAATTACCTCAATCGAGGTACCTATTAAGTCACTAGAAATTTTTATTGTATAAAGATTGAATCTTTGAAAAGAAATGAGAGTTTTGAGTTAAAGTTATTCGAGTTCCCTTTGACGTCACGAAGAGTGTTTTAATGAGTAAAGATTGAATCTTTGAATGAAATTACCTCAATCAAGGTACCTATTCTACCACTAGACCTTTGTAATGTATAAAGATTGAATCTTTGAAAGAAAATGTGTGTTTTGAGTGTTTCAATAAGTAAAGATTGAATCATTAAATGAAATTACCTCAATCAAGGTAGCTATTACATCACTAGAACTTTTTAATTTATAAAGATTGACGTTTTGAAAAGAAATGAGTGTTTCGAGTTAAAGTTATTCAAGTTCCCTTTGACGTCACGAAGAGTGTTTTAATGAGTAAAGATTGAATCTTTGAATGAAATTACCTCAATCAAGGTACCGATTCTGTCACTAAAACTTTTTAATGTATAAAGATTGAATCTTTGAAAGAACATGAGAGTTTTGAGTTCAACTTATTCGAGTTACCTATGAAGTTGCGAAGAGTGTTTTAATGACTAAAGATTGAATCTTTGAATGAAAATACTTCAATAAAGGTACTTATTTTGTTAGTAGACCTTTTTAATGTATAAAGATTGTATCTTTGAAAGAAAATGAGAGTTTTGAGTTAAACTTATTCATGTTCCCTGTAACGTCCCAAAGAGTGTTTTAATGAGTAAATATTGAATCTTTGAATGTAATTACCTCAATCAAGGTAGCTATTATGTCACTAGACCTTTTAAATGTACAAAGATTGAATCTTGGAAAGAAAGTGAGAGTTTTGAGTTTAACTTATTCGAGTTACCTATGAAGTCGCGAAGAGTGTTTTAATGAATAAAGATTGAATCTTTAAATGAAAACACCTCAATAAAGGTACCTATTATGTTACTAGACCTTTTTAATGTCTAAAGATTGAATCTTTGGAATGAAATAATAGTTCTGAGTTCAACCTATTCGATTTACCTATGAAGTCGTGAACAGTGTTTTAATGACTAAATAATGAATCTTTGAATGAAAATACCTTAGTAAAGGTACCTATGATATTACAAGACCTTTTTAATGTATAAAGATTGAATCTTGGAAAGAAAATGACTGTTTTGAGTTAAACTTATTCGAGTTCCCTATGACATCCCGAAGGGTATTTCAACGAGTAAAGATTGAATCTTTGATTGAAATTACTTGGATCAAGGGACTTATTTTGTCCCTGGACCTTTTATATATAAAGATTGAATCTTTAAAAAGAAATGAGCGTTATGAGTTAAACCTATCCGAGTTCCCTATGACGTCCCGAATAGTGTTTTAACGCGTAAGGATTGAATCTTTGTATGAAATAATTACCTCAATAGAGGTACTTATTATGTCACTAGACCTTTTTAATGTATAAAGGTTTAATCTTTGAAAGAAAATGAGAGTTTTGGGTTAAACATATTCGAGTTCCCTACGGCATCTCGAAGAGTGTTTTAAAGAGTAAATATTGAATCTTTGAATGAAATTACCTCAATCAAGGTACCTATTAGGTCACTAGACCTTTTTAATGTATAAAGATTGAATATTTGTAAAGAACTACGAGTTTTAAGTTAAAGTTCTTTGAGTTTCCTTTGACGTCCCGAAGCGTGTTTTAATGAGTAAAGATTGAATCTTTGAACGAAATTATCTCAATCAATGTACCTATTATGTCAGTAGACCTTTTTAATGTATAAAGATGGAATCTTTGAAAAAAATGAGAGTATTGAGTTTAACTTATTCGAGTTACCTATGAAGTCGCGAAGAGTGTTTTAATGACCAAAGATTGAATCTTCAAATGAAAATTCCTCAATACAGGAACCTATTATGTTACTAAATCTTTTTGATGTATAAAGATTGAATCTTTGAAAGAAAATTAGAGTTTTGAGTTAAACTTATTCGAGTTCCTTTTGACATCCCGGAGAGTGTTTTAATGAATAAAGATTGAATCTTTGAATGAAATTACATCAATCGAGGTACCTATTAAGTCACTAGAAATTTTTATTGTATAAAGATTGAATCTTTGAAAAGAAATGAGAGTTTTGAGTTAAAGTTATTCGAGTTTCCTTTGACGTCACGAAGAGTGTTTTAATGAGTACAGATTGAATCTTTGAATGAAATTACCTCAATCAAGGTACCTATTCTACCACTAGACCTTTGTAATGTATAAAGATTGAATCTTTGAAAGAAAATGAGTGTTTTGAGTTTAACTTATTCGAGTTACCTTGGAAATCGCGAAGAGTGTTTTAATGACTGAAGATTGAATCTTTGAACGAAAAATACCACAATAAAGGTACCAATTCTGTTACTTGACCTTTCTAATGTATAAAGATTGAATCTTTGAAAGAAAATGAGATTTTTGAGTTAAACTTATTCGAGTTCCCTGTAACGTCCCGAAGAGTGTTTTAATGACTAAAGATTGAATCATTGAATGAAATTACCTCAATCAAGGTAGCTATTACATCACTAGACCTTCTTAATTTATAATGATTGACGTTTTGAAAAGAAAAGAGTGTTTCGAGTTAAAGTTATTCAAGTTCCCTTTGACGTCACGAAGAGTGTTTTAATGAGTAAAGATTGAATCTTTGAATGAAATTACCTCAATCAAGGTACCTTCTCTGTCACTAAACCTTCTTAATGTATAAAGATTGAATCTTTGAAAGAACATGAGAGTTTTGAGTTCAACTTATTCGAGTTACCTATGAAGTTGCGAAGAGTGTTTTAATGACTAAAGATTGAATCTTTGAATGAAAAAACCTCAATAAAGGTACTTATTTTGTTAGTAGACCTTTTTAATGTATAAAGATTGTATCTTTGAAAGAAAATGAGAGTTTTGAGTTAAACTTATTCATATTCCCTGTAACGTCCCAAAGAGTGTTTTAATGAGTAAATATTGAATCTTTGAATGTAATTACCTCAATCAAGGTAGCTATTATGTCACTAGACCTTTTTAATGTACAAAGATTGAATCTTGGAAAGAAAGTGAGAGTTTTGAGTTTAACTCATTCGAGTTACCTATGAAGTCGCGAAAAGTGTTTTAATGAATAAAGATTGAATCTTTGAATGAAAACACCTCAATAAAGCTACCTATTATGTTACTAGACCTTTTTAATGTCTAAAGATTGAATCTTTAGAATGAAATGATAGTTCTGAGTTCAACTTATTCGATTTACCTATGAAGTCGTGAATAGTGTTTTAATGACTAAATAATGAATCTTTGAATGAAAATACCTTAGTAAAGGTACCTATTTTGTTACAAGACCTTTTAATGTATAAAGATTGAATATTCGAAAGAAAATGACTGTTTTGAGTTAAACTTATTCGAGTTCCCTATGACATCCTGAAGAGTATTTCAACGAGTAAAGATTGAATCTTTGATTGAAATTACTTAAATCAAAGGACTTATTTTGTCCCTGGACCTTTTATATATAAAGATTGAATCTTTAAAAAGAACTGAGCGTTATGAGTTAAACCTATCCGAGTTCCCTATGACGACCTGAATATTGTTTTAATGCATAAGGATTGAATCTTTGTATGAAATATTTACCTCAATAGAGGTACTTATTATGTCACTAGACCTTTTTAATGTATAAAGGTTTAATCTTTGAAAGAAAATGAGAGTTTTGAGTTAAACATATTCGAGTTCCCTACGACATCTCGAAGAGTGTTTTAAAGAGTAAATATTGAATCTTTGAATGAAATTACCTCAATCAAGGTACCTATTAGGTCGCTAGACCTTTTTAATGTATACAGATTGAATCTTGGAAAGAAAGTTAGAGTTTTGAGTTTAACTCATTCGAGTTACCTAAGAAGTCGCGAAGAGTGTTTTAATGAATAAAGATTGAATCTTTGAATGAAAACACCTCAATAAAGGTACCTATTATGTTACTAGACCTTTTTAATGTCTAAAGATTGAATCTGTGGAATGAAATGATAGTTCTGAGTTCAACTTATTCGATTTACCTATGAAGTCGTGAACAGTGTTTTAATGACTAAATAATGAATCTTTGAATGAAAATACCTTAGTAAAGGTACCTATTATATTACAAGACCTTTTTAATGTATAATGATTGAATCTTGGAAAGAAAATGACTGTTTTGAGTTAAACTTATTCGAGTTCCCTATGACATCCCGAAGGGTATTTCAACGAGTAAAGATTGAATCTTTGATTGAAATTACTTGGATCAAGGGACTTATTTTGTCACTGGACCTTTTATATATAAAGAATGAATCTTTAAAAAGAAATGAGCGTTATGAGTTAAACCTATCCGAGTTCCCAATGACGTCCCGAATAGTGTTTTAACGCGTAAGGATTGAATCTTTGTATGAAATATTTACCTCAATAGAGGTACTTATTATGTCACTAGACCTTTTTAATGTATAAAGGTTTAATCTTTGAAAGAAAATGAGAGTTTTGAGTTAAACATATTCGAGTTCCCTACGACATATCGAAGAGTGTTTTAAAGAGTAAATATTGAATCTTTGAATGAAATTACCTCAATCAAGGTACCTATTAGATCACTAGACCTTTTTAATGTATAAAGATTGAATATTTGTAAAGAACTACGAGTTTTAAGTTAAAGTTCTTTGAGTTTCCTTTGACGTCACGAAGCGTGTTTTAATGAGTAAAGATTGAATCTTTGAACGAAATTATCTCAATCAATGTACCTATTATGTCAGTAGACCTTTTTAATGTATAAAGATGGAATCTTTGAAAAAAATTAGAGTATTGAGTTTAACTTATTCGAGTTACCTATGAAGTCGCGAAGAGTGTTTTAATGACCAAAGATTGAATCTTCAAATGAAAATTCCTCAATACAGGAACCTATTATGTTACTAGATCTTTTTGATGTATAAAGACTGAATCTTTGAAAGAAAATTAGAGTTTTGAGTTAAACTTATTCGAGTTCCTTTTGACATCCCGGAGAGTGTTTTAATGAATAAAGATTGAATCTTTGAATGAAATTACCTCAATCGAGGTACCTATTAAGTCACTTGAAATTTTTATTGTATAAAGATTCAATCTTTGAAAATAAATGAGAGTTTTGAGTTAATGTTATTCGAGTGCCCTTTGACGTCCCGAAGAGTGTTTTAATGAGTAAAGATTGAATCTTTTAATGAAATTACCTCAATCAAGGTACCTATACTACCACTAGACCTTTGTAATGTATAAAGATTGAATCTTTGAAAGAAAATGAGTGTTTTGAGTTTAACTTATTCGAGTTACCTAGCAAATCGCGAAGAGTGTTTTAATGACTGAAGATTGAATCTTTGAATGAAAAATACCACAATAAAGGTACCAATTTTGTTACTAGACCTTTCTAATGTATAAAGATTGAATCTTTGAAAGAAAATGAGATTTTTGAGTTAAACTTATTCGAGTTTCCTGTAACGTCCCGAAGAGTGTTTCAATGAGTAAAGATTGAATCATTGAATGAAATTACCTCAATCAAGGTAGCTATTACATCACTAGACCTTTTTAATTTATAAAGATTGACGTTTTGAAAAGAAATGAGTGTCTCGAGTTAAAGTTATTCAAGTTCCCTTTGACGTCACGAAGAGTGTTTTAATGAGTGAAGATTGAATCTTTGAATGAAATTACCTCAATCAAGGTACCTATTCTGTCACTAAACCTTTTTAATGTATAAAGATTGAATCTTTGAAAGAACATGAGAGTTTTGAGTTCAACTTACTCGAGTTACCTATGAAGTTGCGAAGAGTGTTTCAATGACTAAAGATTGAATCTTTGAATGAAAATACCTCAATAAAGGTACTTATTTAGTTAGTAGACCTTTTCAATGTATAAAGATTGTAACTTTGAAAGAAAATCAGAGTTTAAGTGTTAAACTTATTCATGTTCCCTGTAACGTCCCAAAAAGTGTTTTAATGTGTAAATATTGAATCTTTGAATGTAAGTACCTCAATCAAGGTAGCTATTATGTCACTAGACCTTTTTAATGTTCAAAGATTGAATCTTGGAAAGAAAGTGAGAGTTTTGAGTTTAACTTATTCGAGTTACCTATGAAGTCACGAAGAATGTTTTAATGAAGAAAGATTGAATCTTTGAATGAAAACACCTCAATAAAGGTACCTATTATCTTACTAGACCTTTTTAATGTCTAAAGATTGAATCTTTGGAATGAAATGATAGTTCTGAGTTCAACTTATTCGATTTACCTATGAAGTCGTGAACAGTGTTTTAATGACTAAATAATGAATCTTTGAATGAAAATACCTTAGTAAAGGTACCTATTATGTTACAAGACCTTTTTAATGTATAAAGATTGAATCTTGGAAAGAAAATGACCGTTTTGAGTTAAATTTATTCGAGTTCCCTATGACATCCCGGAAAGTATTTCAACGAGTAAAGATTGAATCTTTGATTGAAATTACTTGAATCAAGGGACTTATTTTGTCCCCGGACCTTTTATATATAAAGATTGAATCTTTAAAAAGAAATAAGCGCTATGAGTTAAACCTATCCGAGTTCCCTATGACGTCCCGAATAGTGTTTTAACGCGTAAGGATTGAATCTTTGTATTAAATTACCTCAATTGAGGTACTTATTATGTCACTAGACCTTTTTAATGTATAAAGGTTCAATCTTTGAAAGAAAATGAGAGTTTTGAGTTAAACATATTCAAGTTCCCTGCGACGTCTCGAAGAGTGTTTTAAAGAGTAAATATTGAATCTTTGAATGAAATTACCTCAATCAAGGTACCTATTAGGTCACTAGACCTTTTTAATGTATAAAGATTGAATATTTGTAAAGAACTACGAGTTTTAAGTTAAAGTTATTTGAGTTCCCTTTGACGTCACGAAGCGTGTTTTAATGAGTAAAGATTGAATCTTTGAACGAAATTATCTCAATCAATGTACCTATTATGTCAGTAGACCTTTTTAATGTATAAAGATGGAATCTTTGAAAAAAATGAGAGTATTGAGTTTCACTTATTCGAGTTACCTATGAAGTCGCGAAGAGTGTTTTAATGACCAAAGATTGAATCTTCAAATGAAAATTCCTCAATACAGGAACCTATTATGTTACTAAATCTTTTTGATGTATAAAGATTTAATCCTTGAAATAAAATTAGAGTTTTGAGTTAAACTTATTCGAGTTCCTTTTGACTTCCCAGAGAGTGTTTTAATGAACAAAGATTGAATCTTTGAATGAAATTACCTCAATCGAGGTACCAATTAAGTCACTAGAAATTTTTATTGTATAAAGATTGAATCTTTGAAAAGAAATGAGAGTTTTGAGTTAAAATTATTCGAGTTCCCTTTGACGTCACGAAGAGTGTTTTAATGAGTAAAGATTGAATCTTTGAATGAAATTACCTCAATTAAGGTACCTATTCTACCACTAGACCTTTGTAATGTATAAAGATTGAATCTTTGAAAGAAAATGAGTGTTTTGAGTTTAACTTATTCGAGTTACGTAGGAAATCGCGAAGATTATTTTAATGACTGAAGGCTGAATCTTTGAATGAAAAATACCACAATAAAGGTAGCAATTCTGTTACTAGACCTTTCTAATGTACAAAGATTGAATCTTTGAAAGAAAATGAGATTTTTGAGTAAAATATTATTCGAGTTCCCTGTAACGCCCCGAAGAGTGTTTCAATGAGTAAAGATTGAATCATTAAATGAAATTACCTCAATCAAGGTAGCTATTACATCACTAGACCTTTTTAATTTATAAAGATTGACGTTTTGAAAAGAAATGAGTGTTTTGAGTTAAAGTTATTCAAGTTCCCTTTGACGTCACGAAGGGTGTTTTAATGGGTAAAGATTGAATCTTTGAATGAAATTACCTCAATCAAGGTACCTATTCTGTCACTAAACCTTTTTAATGTATAAAGATTGAATTTTTGAAAGAACATGTGAGTTTTGAGTTCAACTTATTCGAGTTACCTATGAAGTTGCGAAGAGTGTTTTAATGACTAAAGATTAAATCTTTGAATAAAAATACCTCAATAAAGGTACTTATTTTGTTAGTAGACCTTTTTAATGTATAAAGATTGTTTCTTCGAAAGAAAATGAGAGTTTTGAGTTAAACTTATTCCTGTTCCCTGTAACGTCCCAAAGAGTGTTTTAATGAGTAAATATTGAATCTTTGAATGTAATTACCTCAATCAAGGTAGCTATTATGTCACTAGACCTTTTAAATGTACAAAGATTGAATCTTGGAAAGAAAGTGAGAGTTTTGAGTTTAACTTATTCGAGTTACCAATGAAGTCACGAAGAGTGTTTTAATGAATAAAGATTGAATCTTTGAATGAAAACACCTCAATAAAGGTACCTATTATGTTACTAGACCTTTTTAATGTCTAAAGATTGAATCTTTGGAATGAAATGATAGTTCTGAGTTCAACTTATTCGATTTACCTATGAAGTCGTGAACAGTGGTTTAATGACTAAATAATGAATCTCTGAATGAAAATACCTTAGTAAGTGTACCTATTATGTTACAAGACCTTTTTAATGTATAAAGATTGAATCTTGGAAAGAAAATGACTGTTTTGAGTTAAACTTATTCGAGTTCCCTATGACATCCCGAAGGGTATTTCAACGAGTAAAGATTGAATCTTTGATTGAAATTACTTGAATCAAGGGACTTATTTTGTCCCCGGACCTTTTATATATAAAGATTGAATCTTTAAAAAGAAATGTGCATTATAAGTTAAACCTATCCGAGTTCCCTATGACATCCCGAATAGTGTTTTAACGCGTAAGGATTGAATCTTTGTATGAAATTACCTCAATAGAGGTACTTATTATGTCACTAGACCTTTTTAATGTATAAAGGTTTAATCTTTGAAAGAAAATGATAGTTTTGAGTTAAACATATTCGAGTTCTCTGCGACGTCTCGAAGAGTGTTTTAAAGAGTAAATATTGAATCTTTGAATGAAATTACCTCAATCAAGGTACCTATTAGGTCACTAGACCTTTTTAATGTATAAAGATTGAATATTTGTAATGATCTACGAGTTTTAAGTTAAAGTTATTTGAGTTCCCTTTGACGTCACGAAGCGTGTTTTAATGAGTAAAGATTGAATCTTTGAACGAAATTATCTCAATCAATGTACCTATTATTTTAGTAGACATTTTTAATGTATAAAGATGGAATCTTTGAAAAAAATGAGAGTATTGAGTTTAACATATTCGAGTTACCTATAAAGTCGCGTAGAGTGTTTTAATGACCAAAGATTGAATCTACAAATGAAAATTCCTCAATACAGGAACCTATTATGTTACTAGATCTTTTTGATGTATAAAGATTGAATCTTTGAAAGAAAATTAGAGTTTTGAATTAAACTTATTCGAATTCCTTTTGACATCCCGGATAGTGTTTTAATGAATAAAGATTGGATCTTTGAATGAAATAACCTCAATCGAGGTACCTATTATGTCACTAGAAATTTTTATTGTATAAAGATTGAACCTTTGAAAAGAAATGAGAGTTTTGAGTTAAAGTTATTCGAGTTCCCTTTGACGTCACGAAGAGTGTTTTAATGAGTAAAGATTGAATCTTTGAATGAAATTACCTCAATCAAGGTACTTATTCTACCAGTAGACCTTTGTAATGTATAAAGATTTAATCTTTGAAAGAAAATGAGTGTTTTGAGTTTAACTTATTCAAGTTACCTAGGAAATCGCGAAGAGTGTTTTAATGACTGAAGATTGAATCTTTGAATGAAAAATACCACAATAAAGGTAGCAACCCTGTTACTAGACCTTTCTAATATATAAAGATTGAATCTTTGAAAGAAAATGAGATTTTTGAGTTAAACTTATTCGAGTTCCCTGTAACGTCCCGAAGAGTGTTTCAATGAGTAAAGATTGAATCATTGAATGAAATTACCTCAATCAAGGTAGCTATTACATCACTAGACCTTTTTAATTTATAAAGATTGACGTTTTGAAAAGAAATGAGTGTTTCGAGTTTAAGTTATTAGAGTTCCCTTTGACGTCACGAAGAGTGTTTTAATGAGTAAAGATTGAATCTTTGAATGAAATTACCTCAATCAAGGTACCTATTCTGTCACTAAACCTTTTTAATGTATAAAGATTGAATATTTGAAAGAACATGAGAGTTTTGAGTTCAACTTATTCGAGTTACCTATGAAGTTGCGAAGAGTGTTTTAATGACTAAAGATTGAATTTTTGAAAGAAAATACCTCAATAAAGGTACTTATTTTGTTAGTAGACCTTTTTAATGTATAAAGATTATATCTTTGAAAGAAAATGAGAGTTTTGAGTTAAACTTATTCATGTTCCCTGTAACGCCCCAAAGAGTGTTTTAATGTGTAAATATTGAATCTTTGAATGTAATTACCTCAATCAAGGTAGCTATTATGTCACTAGACCTTTTTAATGTACAAAGATTGAATCTTGGAAAGAAAGTGAAAGTTTTGAGTTTAATTTATTCGAGTTACCTATGAAGTCACGAAGAGTGTTTTAATGAATAAAGATTGAATCTTTGAATGAAAACACCTCAATAAAGGTACCTATTATGTTACTAGACCTTTTTAATGTCTAAAGATTGAATCTTTGAAATGAAATGATAGTTCTGAGTTCAACTTATTCGATTTACCTATGAAGTCATGAACAGAATTTTAATGACTAAATAATGAATCTTTGAATGAAAATACCTTAGTAAAGGTACCTATTATGTTACAAGACCTTTTCAATGTATAAAGATTGAATCTTGGAAAGAAAATGACCGTTTTGAGTTAAATTTATTCGAGTTCCCTATGACATCCCGAAGAGTATTTAAACGAGTAAAGATTGAATCTTTGATTGAAATTACTTGAATCAAGGGACTTATTTTGTCCCCGGACCTTTTATATATAAAGATTGAATCTTTAAAAAGAAATGAGCGTTATGAGTTAAACCTATCCGAGTTCCCTATGACGTCCCGAATAGTGTTTTAACGCGTAAGGATTGAATCTTTGTATTAAATTACCTCAATTGAGGTACTTATTATGTCACTAGACCTTTTTAATGTATAAAGGTTTAATCTTTGAAAGAAAATGAGAGTTTTGAGTTAAACATATTCGAGTTCCCTGCGACGTCTCGAAGAGTGTTTTAAAGAGTAAATATTGAATCTTTGAATGAAATTACCTCAATCAAGGTACCTATTAGGTCACTAGACCTTTTTAATGTATAAAGATTGAATATTTGTAAAGAACTACGAGTTTTAAGTTAAGGTTATTTAAGTTCCCTTTGACGTCACGAAGCGTGTTTTAATGAGTAAAGATTCAATCTTTGAACGAAATTATCTCAATCAATGTACCTATTATGTCAGTAGACCTTTTTAATGTATAAAGATGGAATCTTTGAAAAAAATGAGAGTATTGAGTTTAACTTATTCGAGTTACCTATGAAGTCGTGAAGAGTGTTTTAATGACCAAAGATTGAATCTTCAAATGAAAATTCCTCAATACAGGAACCTATTATGTTACTAGATCTTTTTTATGTATAAAGATTTAATCTTTGAAAGAAAATTAGAGTTTTGAGTTAAACTTATTCGAGTTCCTTTTGACATCCCAGAGAGTGTTTTAATGAATAAAGATTGAATCTTTGAATGAAATTACCTCAATCGAGGTACCTATTAAGTCACTAGAAATTTTTATTGTATAAAGATTGAATCTTTGAAAAGAAATGAGAGTTTTGAGTTAAAGTTATTCGAGTTCCCTTTGACGTCACGAAGAGTGTTTTAATGAGTAAAGATTGAATCTTTGAATGAAATTACCTCAATCAAGGTACCTATTCTACCACTAGACCTTTGTAATGTATAAAGATTGAATCTTTGAAAGAAAATGAGTGTTTTGAGTTTAACTTATTCGGGTTACCTAGGAAATCGCGAAGAGTGTTTTATTGACTGAAGATTGAATCTTTTAATGAAAAATACCACAATAAAGGTAGCAATTCTGTTACTAGACCTTTCTAATGTATAAAGATTGAATCTTTGAAAGAAAATGAGATTTTTGAGTTAAATTTATTCGAGTTCCCTGTAACGTCCCGGAGAGTGTCTCAATGAGTAAAGATTGAATCATTAAATGAAATTTCCTCAATCAAGGTTGCTATTACATCACTAGACCATTTTAATTTATAAAGATTGAAGTTTTGAAAAGAAATGAGTGTTCCGAGTTAAAGTTATTGAAGTTCCCTTTGACGTCACGAAGAGTGTTTTAATGAGTAAAGATTGAATCTTTGTATGAAATTACCTCAATCAAGGTACCTATTCTGTCACTAAACCTTTTTAATGTATAAAGATTGAATCTTTGAAAGAACATGAGAGTTTTGAGTTCAACTTATTCGAGTTACCTATGAAGTTGCGAAGAGTGTTTTAATGACTAAAGATTGAATCTTTGAATGAAAATACCTCAATAAAGGTACTTATTTTGTTAGTAGACCTTTTTAATGTATAAAGATTGTATCTTAGAAAGAAAATGAGAGTTTTGAGTAAAACTTATTCGTGTTCCCTGTAACGTCCCAAAGAGTGTTTTAATGAGTAAATATTGAATCTTTGAATGTAATTACCGCAATCAAGGTAGATATTATGTCACTAGACCTTTTTAATGTACAAAGATTGAATCTTGGAAAGAAAGTAGGAGTTTTGAGTTTAACTTATTCGAGTTACCTATGAAGTCACGAAGAGTGTTTTAATGAATAAAGATTGAATCTTTGAATGAAAACACCTCAATAAAGGTACCTGTTATGTTACTAGACCTTTTTAATGTCTAAAGATTGAATCTGTGGAATGAAATTATAGTTCTGAGTTCAACTTATTCGATTTACCTATGAAGTCGTGAACAGTGTTTTAATGACTAAATAATGAATCTTTGAATGAAAATACCTTAGTAAAGGTACCTATTATATAACAAGACCTTTTTAATGTATAAAGATTGAATCTTGGAAAGAAAATGACAGTTTGAGTTAAACTTATTCGAGTTCCCTATGACATCCCGAAGAGTATTTCAACGAGTAAAGATTGAATCTTTGATTGAAATTACTTGAATCAAGGGGCTTATTTTGTCCCTGGGCCTTTTATATATAAAGATTGAATCTTTAAAAAGAAATGAGCGTTACGAGTTAAACCTATCCGAGTTCCCTATGACGTCCTGAATAGTGTTTTAACGCGTAAGGATTGAATCTTTTTATGAAATTACCTCAATAGAGGTACTTATTATGTCACTAGACCTTTTTAATGTATAAAGATTGAATCTTTGAAAGAAAATGAGTGTTTTGAGTTTAACCTATTCGAGTTACCTAGGAAATCGCGAAGAGTGTTTTAATGACTGAAGATTGAATCTTTGAATGAAAAATTCCACAATAAAGGTACCAATTCTGTTAGTAAACCTTTCTAATGTATAAAGATTGACTCTTTTAAAGAAAATGAGTGTTTTGAGTTTAACTTATTCGAGTTACCTAGGAAATCGGGAAAAGTGTTTTAATAACTGAAGATTGAATCTTTGAATGAAAAATATCACAATAAAGGTACCAATTCTGTTACTAGACCTTTCTAATGTATAAAGATTGAATCTTTGAAAGAAAATGAGATTTTTTAGTTAAACTTATTCGAGTTCCCTGTAACGTCCCGAAGAGTGTTTCAATGAGTAAAGATTGAATCATTGAATGAAATTACCTCAATCAAGGTAGCTATTACATCACTAGACCTTTTTAATTTATAAAGATTGACGTTTTGAAAAGAAATGAGTGTTCCGAGTTAAAGTTATTCAAGTTCCTTTTGACGTCCCGAAGAGTGTTTTAATCAGTAAAGATTGAATCTTTGAATGAAATTACCTCAATCAAGGTACCTATTCTGTCACTAAACCTTTTTAATGTATAAAGATTGAATCTTTGAAAGAACATGTGAGTTTTGAGTTCAACTTATTCGAGTTACCTATGAAGTTGCGAAGAGTGTTTTAATGACTAAAGATTGAATCTTTGAATGAAAATACTTCAATAAAGGTACTTATTTTGTTAGTAGACCTTTTTAATGTATAAAGATTGTATCTTTGAAAGAAAATGAGAGTTTTGAGTTAAACTTATTCATGTTCCCTGTAACGTCCCAAAGAGTGTTTTAATGAGTAAATATTGAATCTTTGAATGTAATTACCTCAATCAAGGTAGCTATTATGTCACTAGACCTTTTTAATGTACAAAGATTGAATCTTGGAAAGAAAGTGAGAGTTTTGAGTTTAACTTATTCGAGCTACCTATGAAGTCGCGAAGAGTGTTTTAATGAATAAAGATTGAATCTTTGAATGAAAACACCTCAATAAAGGTACCTGTTATGTTACTAGACCTTTTTAATGTCTAAAGATTGAATCTGTGGAATGAAATGATAGTTCTGAGTTCAACTTATTCGATTTACCTATGAAGTCGTGAATAGTGTTTTAATGACTAAATAATGAATCTTTGAATGAAAATACCTTAGCAAAGGTACCTATTATATTACAAGACCTTTTTAATGTAGAAAGATTGAATCTTGGAAAGAAAATGACTGTTTTGAATTAAACTTATTCGAGTTCCCTATGACATCCCGAAGAGTATTTCAACGAGTAAAGATTGAATCTTTGATTGAAATTACTTGAATCAAGGGACTTATTTTGTCCCTGGGCCTTTTATATATAAAGATTGAATCTTTAAAAAGAAATGAGCGTTATGAGTTAAACCTATCCGAGTTCCCTATGATGTCCCGAATAGTGTTTTAACGCGTAAGGATTGAATCTTTGTATGAAATAATTACCTCAATAGAGGTACTTATTATGTCACTAGACCTTTTTAATGTATAAAGGTTTAATCTTTGAAAGAAAATGAGAGTTTTGAGTTAAACATATTCGAGTTCCCTGCGACGTCTCGAAGAGTGTTTTAAAGAGTAAATATTGAATCTTTGAATGAAATTACCTCAATCAAGGTACCTATTAGGTCACTAGACATTTTTAATGTATAAAGATTGAATATTTGTAAAGAACTACAAGTTTTAAGTTAAAGTTCTTTGAGTTTCCTTTGACGTCACGAAGCGGGTTTTAATGAGTAAAGATTGAATCTTTGAACGAAATTATCTCAATCAATGTACCTATTATGTCAGTAGACCTTTTTAATGTATAAAGATGTAATCTTTGAAAAAAATGAGAGTATTGAGTTTAACTTATTCGAGTTACCTATGAAGTCACGAAGAGTGTTTTAATGACCAAAGATTGAATCTTCAAATTAAAATTCCTCAATACAGGAACCTTTTATGTTACTAGATCTTTTTGATGTATAAAGATTGAATCTTTGAAAGAAAATTAGAGTTTTGAGTTAAACTTATTCGAGTTCCTTTTGACATCCCGGAGAGTGTTTTAATGAATAAAGATTGAATCTTTGAATGAATTTACCTCAATCGAGGTACCTATTAAGTCAGTAGAAATTTTTATTGTATAAAGATTGAATCTTTGAAAAGAAATGAGAGTTTTTAGTTAAAGTTATTCGAGTGCCCTTTGACGTCACGAAGAGTCTTTTAATGAGTAAAGATTGAATCTTTGAATGAAATTACCTCAATCAAGGTACCTATACTACCACTAGACCTTTATAATGTATAAAGATTGAATCTTTAAAAGAAAATGAGTGTTTTGAGTTTAACTTATTCGAGTTACCTAGGAAATCGCGTAGTGTGTTTTAATGACTGAAGATTGAATTTTTGAATGAAAAATACCACAATAAAGGTACCAATTCTGTTACTAGACCTTTCTAATGTATAAAGATTGGATCTTTGAAAGAAAATGAGATTTTTGAGTTAAAGTTATTTGACTTCCCTGTAACATCCCGAAGAGTGTTTCAATGAGTAAAGATTGAATCATTGAATGGAATTACCTCAATCAAGGTAGCTATTACATCACTAGACCTTTTTAATTTATAGAGATTGACGTTTTGAAAAGAAATGAGTGTTCCGAGTTAAAGTTATTCGAGTTCCCTTGACGTCAGGAAGAGTGTTTTAATGAGTAAAGATTGAATCTTTGAATGAAATTACCTCAATCAAGGTACCTATTCTGTCACTAAACCTTTTTAATGTATAAAGATTGAATCTTTGAAAGAACATGAGAGTTTTGAGTTCAACTTATTCGAGTTACCTATGAAGTTGCGAAGAGTGTTTTAATGACTAAAGATTGAATCTTTGAATGAAAATACCTCAATAAAGGTACTTATTTAGTTAGTAGACCTTTTTAATGTATAAAGATTGTATCTTTGAAAGAAAATGAGAGTTTTGAGTTAAACTTATTCATGTTCCCTGTAACGTCCCAAAGAGTGTTTTAATGAGTAAATATTGAATCTTTGAATGTAATTACCTCAATCAAGGTAGCTATTATGTCACTAGACCTTTTCAATGTACAAAGATTGAATCTTGGAAATAAAGTGAGAGTTTTGAATTTAACTTATTCGAGTTACCTATGAAGTCACGAAGAATGTTTTAATGAATAAAGATTGAATCTTTGAATGAAAACACCTCAATAAAGGTACCTATTATGTTACTAGACCTTTTTAATGTCTAAAGATTGAATCTTTGGAATGAAATGATAGTTTTGAGTTCAACTTATTCGATTTACCTATGAAGTCGTGAACAGTGTTTTAATGACTAAATAATGAATCTTTGAATGAAAATACCTTAGTAAAGGTACCTATTATGTTACAAGACCTTTTTAATGTATAAAGATTGAATCTTGGAAAGAAAATGACCGTTTTGAGTTAAATTTATTCGAGTTCCCTATGACATCCCGAAGAGTATTTAAACGAGTAAAGATAGAATCTTTGATTGAAATTACTTGAATCAAGGGACTTTTTTGTCCCCGGACCTTTTATATATAAAGATTGAATCTTTAAAAAGAAATGAGCGTTATGAGTTAAACCTATCCGAGTTCCCTATGACGTCCCGAATAGTGTTTTAACGCGTAAGGATTGAATCTTTGTATTAAATTACCTCAATTGAGGTACTTATTATGTCACTAGACCTTTTTAATGTATAAAGGTTTAATCTTTAAAAGAAAATGAGAGTTTTGAGTTAAACATATTCGAGTTCCCTACGACGTCTCGAAGAGTGTTTTAAAGAGTAAATATTGAATCTTTGAATGAAATTACCTCAATCAAGGTACCTATTAGGTCACTAGACCTTTTTAATGTATAAAGATTGAATATTTGTAAAGAACTACGAGTTTTAAGTTAAAGTTATTTGAGTTCCCTTTGACGTCAGGAAGCGTGTTTTAATGAGTAAAGATTCAATCTTTGAACGAAATTATCTCAATCAATGTACCTATTGTGTCAGTAGACCTTTTCAATGTATAAAGATGGAATCTTTGAAAAAAATGAGAGTATTGAGTTTAACTTATTCGAGTTACCTATGAAGTCGCGAAGAGTGTTTTAATGACCAAAGATTGAATTTTCGAATGAAAATTCCTCAATACAGGAACCTATTATGTTACTAGATCTTTTTGATGTATAAAGATTTAATCTTTGAAAGATAATTAGAGTTTTGAGTTAAACTTATTCGAGTTCCTTTTGACATCCCAGAGAGTGTTTTAATGAATAAAGATTGAATCTTTGAATTAAATTACGTCAATCGAGGTACCTATTAAGTCATTAGAAATTTTTATTGTATAAAGATTGAATCTTTGAAAAGAAATGAGAGTTTTGAGTTAAAGTTATTCGAGTTCCCTTTGACGTCACGAAGAGTGTTTTAATGAGTAAAGATTGAATCTTTGAATAAAATTACCTCAATCAAGGTACCTATTCTACCACTAGACCTTTGTAATGTATAAAGATTGAATCTTTGAAAGAAAATGAGTGTTTTGAGTTTAACTTATTCGAGTTACCTAGGAAATCGCGAAGAGTGTTTTAATGACTGAAGATTGAATCTTTGAATGAAAAATACCACAATAAAGGTAGCAATTCAATTACTAGACCTTTCTAATGTATAAAGATTGAATCTTTGAAAGAAAATGAGATTTTTGAGTTAAATTTATTCGAGTTCCCTGTAACGTCCCGAAGAGTGTCTCAATGAGTAAAGATTGAATCATTAAATGAAATTTCCTCAATCAAGGTAGCTATTACATCACTAGACCTTTTTAATTTATAAAGATTGACGTTTTGAAAAGAAATGAGTGTTTCGAGTTAAAGTTATTGAAGTTCCCTTTGACGTCATGAAGAGTGTTTTAATGAGTAAAGATTGAATCTTTGAATGAAATTACCTCTATCACGGTACCTATTCTGTCACTAAACCTTTTTAATGTATAAAGATTGAATCTTTGAAAGAACATGTGAGTTTTGAGTTACCTATGAAGTTGCGAAGAGTGTTTTAATGACTAAAGAATGAATCTTTGAATGAAAATACCTCAATAAAGGTACTTATTTTGTTAGTAGACCTTTTTAATGTATAAATATTGTATCTTTGAAAGAAAATGAGATTTTGGAGTTAAACTTATTCATGTTCCCTGTAACGTCCCAAAGAGTGTTTAAATGAGTAAATATTGAATCTTTGAATATAATTTCCTCAATCAAGGTAGCCATTATGTCACTAGACCTTTTTAATGTACAAAGATTGAATCTTGGAAAGAAAATGAGAGTTTTGAGTTTAACTTATTCGAGTTGCCTATGAAGTCGCGAAGAGTGTTTTAATGAATAAAGATTGAATCTTTGAATGAAAACACCTCAATAAAAGTACCTTTTATGTTACTAGACCTTTTTAATGTCTAGAGATTGAATCTTTGGAATGAAATGATAGTTCTGAGTTTAACTTATTCGATTTACCTATGAAGTCGTGAACAGTGTTTTAATGACTAAATAATAAATCTTTGAATGAAAATACCCTAGTAAAGGTACCTATTATGTTACAAGACCTTTTTAATATTTAAAGATTGAATCTTGGAAAGAAAATGACTGTTTTGAGTTAAACTTATTCGAGTTCCCTATGACATCCCGAAGAATATTTCAACGTGTAAAGATTGAATCTTTGAAAAGAAATGAGAGTTTTGAGTTAAAGTTATTCGAGTTCCCTTTGACGTCACGAAGAGTGTTTTAATGAGTAAAGATTGAATCTTTGAATGAAATTACCTCAATCAAGGTACCTATTCTACCACTAGACCTTTTGAATGTATAAAGATTGAATCTTTGAAAGAAAATGAGTGTTTTGAGTTTAACTTATTCGAGTTACCTAGGAAATCGCGAAGAGTGTTTTAATGACTGAAGATTGAATCTTTGAATGAAAAATACCACAATAAAGGTACCAATTCTGTTACTAGACCTTTCTAATGTATAAAGATTGAATCTTTGAAAGAAAATGAGATTTTTGAGTTAAACTTATTCGAGTTCCCTGTAACGTCCCGAAGAGTGTTTCAATGAGTAAAGATTGAATCATTGAATGAAATTACCTCAATCAAGGTAGCTATTACATCACTAGACCTTTTTGATTTATAAAGATTGACGTTTTGAAAAGAAATGAGTGTTTCGAGTTTAAGTTATTAGAGTTCCCTTTGACGTCACGAGGAGTGTTTTAATGAGTAAAGATTGAATCTTTGAATGAAATTACCTCAATCAAGGTACCTATTCTGTCACCAAACCTTTTTAATGTATAAAGATTGAATCTTTGAAAGAACGTGAGAGTTTTGAGTTCAACTTATTCGAGTTACCTATGAAGTTGCGAAGAGTGTTTTAATGACTAAAGATTGAATCTTTGAATGAAAATACCTCAATAAAGGTACTTATTTTGTTAGTAGACCTTTTTAATGTATAAAGATTATATCTTTGAAAGAAAATGAGAGTTTTGAGTTAAACATATTCATGTTCCCTGTAACGTCCCAAAGAGTGTTTTAATGTGTAAATATTGAATCTTTGAATGTAATTACCTCAATCAAGGTAGCTATTATGTCACTAGACCTTTTTAATGTACAAAGATTGAATCTTGGAAAGAAAGTGAGAGTTTTAAGTTTAACTTATTCGAGTTACCTATGAAGTCTCGAAGAGTGTTTTAATGAATAAAGATTGAATCTTTGAATGAAAACACCACAATAAAGGTACCTATTATGTTACTAGACCTTTTTAATGTCTAAAGATTGAATCTTTGGAATGAAATGATAGTTCTGAGTTCAACTTATTCGATTTACCTATGAAGTCGTGAACAGTGTTTTAATGACTAAAAATTAATCTTTGAATGAAAATACCTTAGTAAAGGTACCTATTATGTTACAAGACCTTTTAATGTATAAAGATTGAATCTTGGAAAGAAAATGACTGTTTTGAGTTAAACTTATTCGAGTTCCCTATGACATCCCGAAGAGTATTTCAACGAGTAAAAATTGAATCTTTGATTTAAATTACTTGAATCAAGGGACTTATTTTGTCCCCGGACCTTTTACATATAAAGATTGAATCTTTAAAAAGAAATGAGCGTTATGAGTTAAACCTATCCGAGTTCCCTATGACATCCCGAATAGTGTTTTAACGCGTAAGGATTGAATCTTTGTATGAAATTACCTCAATAGAGGTACTTATTATGTCACTAGACCTTTTTAATGTATAAAGGTTTAATCTTTGAAAGAAAATGAGAGTTTTGAGTTAAACATATTCGAGTTCCCTGCGACGTCTCGAAGAGTGTTGTAAAGAGTAAATATTGAATCTTTTAATGGAATTACCTCGATCAAGGTACCTATTAGGTCACTAGACCTTTTCAATGTATAAAGATTGAATATTTGTAAAGATCTACGAGTTTTAAGTTAAAGTTAGTTGAGTCCCCTTTGACGTCACGAAGCGTGTTTTAATGAGTAAAGATTGAATCTTTGAAAAAAATGGGAGTATTGAGTTTGACTTATTCGAGTTACCTATGAAGTCGCGAAGAATGTTTTAATGAACAAAGGTTGAATCTTCAAAAGAAAATTCCTCAATACAAGAACCTATTATGTTACTAGATCTTTTTTATGTATAAAGATTGAATCTTTGAAAGAAAATTAGAGTTTTGAGTTAAACTTATTCGAGTTACTTTTGACATCCCGGAGAGTGTTTTAATGAATAAAGATTGAATCTTTGAATGAAATAACCTCAATCGAGGTACCTATTAAGTCACTAGAAATTTTTATTGTATAAAGTTTGAATCTTTGAAAAGAAATGAGAGTTTTGAGTTAAAGTTATTCGAGTTCCCTTTGACGTCACGAAGAGTGTTTTAATGAGAAAAGATTGAATCTTTGAATGAAATTACCTCAATCAAGGTACCTATTCTACCACTAGACCTTTGTAATGTATAAAGATTGAATCTTTGAAAGAAAATGTGTGTTTTGAGTTTAACCTATTCGAGTTACCTAGGAAATCGCGAAGAGTGTTTTAATGACTGAAGATTGAATCTTTGAATGAAAAATTCCACAATAAAGGTACCAATTCTGTTACTAAACCTTTCTAATGTATAAAGATTGAATCTTTTAAAGAAAATGAGTGTTTAGAGTTTAACTTATTCGAGTTACCTAGGAAATCGGGAAGAGTGTTTTAATGACTGAAGATTGAATCTTTGAATGAAAAATACCACAATAAAGGTACCAATTCTGTTACTAGACCTTTCTAATGTATAAAGATTGAATCTTTGAAAGAAAATAAGATTTTTTAGTTAAATTTATTCGAGTTTCCTGTAACGTCCCGAAGAGTGTTTCAATGAGTAAAGATTGAATCATTGAATGAAAATACCTCAATCAAGGTAGCTATTACATCACTAGACCTTTTTAATTTATAAAGATTGACGTTTTGAAAAGAAATGAGTGTTTCGAGTTAAAGTTATTCAAGTTCCTTTTAACGTCACGAAGAGTGTTTTAATGAGTAAAGATTGAATCTTTGAATGAAATTACCTCAATCAAGGTACCTATTCTGTCACTAAACCTTTTTAATGTATAAAGATTGAATCTTTGAAAGAACATGTGAGTTTTGAGTTCAGCGTATTCGAGTTATCTATGAAGTTGCGCAGAGTGTTTTAATGACTAAAGATTGAATCTTTGAATGAAAATACCTCAATAAAGGTACTTATTTTGTTGGTAGACCTTTTTAATGTATAAAGATTGTATCTTTGAAAGAAAATGAGAGTTTTGAGTTAAACTTATTCATGTTCCCTGTAACGTCCCAAAGAGTGTTTTAATGAGTAATATTGAATCTTTGAATGTAATTACCTCAATCAATGTAGCTATTATGTCACTAGACCTTTTTAATGTACAAAGATTGAATCTTGGAAAGAAAGTGAGAGTTTTGAGTTTAACTTATTCGAGTTACCTATGAAGTCGCGAAGAGTGTTTTAAAGAATAAAGATTGAATCTTTGAATGAAAAAACCTCAATAAAGGTACCTATTATGTTACTAGACCTTTTTAATGTCTAAAGATTGAATCTTTGGAATGAAATGATAGTTCTGAGTTCAACTTATTCGATTTACCTATGAAGTCGTGAACAGTGTTTTAATGACTAAATAATGAATCTTTGAATGAAAATACCTTAGTATAGGTAGCTATTATGTTACAAGACCTTTTTAATGTATAAAGATTGAATCTTGGAAAGAAAATGACTGTTTTGAGTTAAACTTATTCGAGTTCCTTATGACATACCGAAGAGTATTTCAACGAGTAAAGATTGAATCTTTGATTGAAATTGCTTGAATCAAGGGACTTATTTTGTCCCTGGACCTTTTATATATAAAGATTGAATCTTTAAAAAGAATTGAGCGTTATGAGTTAAACCTATCCGAGTTCCCTATGACGTCCCGAATAGTGTTTGAACGCGTAAGGATTGAATCTTTGTATGAAATTACCTCAATAGAGGTACTTATTATGTCACTAGACCTTTTTAATGTATAAAGGTTTAATCTTTGAAAGAAAATGAAAGTTTTGAGTTAAACATATTCGAGTTCCCTGCGACGTCTCGAAGAGTGTTTTAAAGAGTAAATATTGAATCTTTGAATGAAATTACCTCAATCAAGGTACCTATTATGTCACTAGACCTTTTTAATGTATAAAGATTGAATATTTGTAAAGAACTACGAGTTTTGAGTTAAAGTTATTTGAGTTCCCTTTGACGTCACGAATCGTGTTCTAATGAGTAAAGATTGAATCTTTGAACGAAATTATCTCAATCAATGTACCTATTATGTCAGTAGACCTTTTTAATGTATAAAGATGGAATCTTTGAAAAAAATGAGAGTATTGAGTTTAACTTATTCGAGTTACCTATGAAGTCGCGAAGAGTGTTTTAATGACCAAAGATTGAATCTTTAAATGAAAATCCTCAATACAGGAACCTATTATGTTACTAGATCTTTTTGATGTATAAAGATTGAATCTTTGAAAGAAAATTAGAGTTTTGAGTTAAACTTATTCGAGTTCCTTTTGACATCCCGGAGAGTGTTTTAATGAATAAAGATTGAATCTTTGAATGAAATTACCTCAATCGAGGTACCTATTAAGTCACGAGAAATTTTTATTGTATAAAGATTGAATCTTTGAAAAGAAATGAGAGTTTTGAGTTAAAGTTATTCGAGTTCCCTTTGACGTCACGAAGAGTGTTTTAATGAGTAAAGATTGAATCTTTGAATGAAATTACCTCAATCAAGGTACCTATTCTACCACTAGACCTTTGTAATGTATAAAGATTGAATCTTTGAAAGAAAATGAGTGTTTTTAGTTTAATTTATTCGAGTTAACTATGAAATCGCGAAGAGTGTTTTAATTACTGAAGATTGAATCTTTGAAAGAAAAGTACCACAATAAAGGTACAAATTCTGTTACTAGACCTTTCTAATGTATAAAGATTGAATCTTTGAAAGAAAATGAGGTTTTTGAGTTAAACTTATTCGAGTTCCCTCTAACGTCCCGAAGAGTGTTTTGATGAGTAAAGATTGAATCATTGAATGAAATTACCTCAATCGAGGTAGCTATAACATCACTAGACCTTTTTAATTTATAAAGATTGAAGTTTTGAAAAGAAATGAGTGTTTCGAGTTAAAGTTAGTCAAGTTCCATTTGACGTCACGAAGAGTGTTTTAATGAGTAAAGATTGAATCTTTGAATGAAATTACCTCAATCAAGGTACCTATTCTGTCACTAAACCTTTTTAATGTATAAAGATTGAATCTTTGAAAGAACATGAGAGTTTTGAGTTCAACTTATTCGAGTTACCTATGAAGTTGCGAAGAGTGTTTTAATGACTAAAGATTGAATCTTTGAATGAAAATACTTTAATAAAGGTACATATTTTGTTAGTAGACCTTTTTAATGTATAAAGATTGTATCTTTGAAAGAAAATGAGAGTTTTGAGTTAAACTTATTCATGTTCCCTGTAACGTCCCAAAGAGTGTTTTAATGAGTAAATATTGAATCTTTGAATGTAATTACCTCAATCAAGGTAGCTATTATGTCACTAGACCTTTTTAATGTACAAAGATTGAATCTTGGAAAGAAAGTGAGAGTTTTGAGTTTAAATTATTCGAGTTACCTATGAAGTCGCAAAGAGTGTTTTAATGAATAAAGATTGAATCTTTGAATGAAAACACCTCAATAAAGGTACCTATTATGTTACTAGACCTTTTAAATGTCTAAAGATTGAATCTTTGGAATGAAATGATAGTTCTGAGTTCAAATTATTCGATTTACCTATGAAGTCGTGAACAGTGTTTTAATGACTAAATAATGAATCTTTGAATGAAAATACCTTAGTAAAGGTACCTATTATGTTACAAGACCTTTTTAATGTATAAAGATTGAATCTTGGAAAGAAAATGGCTGTTTTGAGTTAAACTTATTCGAGTTCCATATGACATCCCGAAGAGTATTTCAACAAGTAAAGATTGAATCTGTGATTGAAATTACTTGAATCAAGGGACTTATTTTGTCCCTGGACCTTTTATATATAAAGATTGAATCTTCATAAAGAAATGAGCGTTATGAGTTAAACCTATCCGAGTTCCCTATGACGTCCCAAATAGTGTTTTAACGCATAAGGATTTAATCTTTATATGAAATTACCTTAATAGAGGTACTTATTATGTCACTAGACCTTTTTAATGTATAATGGTTTAATCTTTGAAAGAAAATGAGAGTTTTGAGTTAAACATATTCGAGTTCCCTGCGACGTCTCGAAGAGTGTTTGAAAGTGTAAATATTGAATCTTTGAATGAAATTACCTCAATCAAGGTACCTATTATGTCACTAGACCTTTTTAATGTATAAAGATTAAATATTTGTAAAGAACTACGAGTTTTGAGTTAAAGTTATTTGAGTTCCCTTTGACGTCACGAAGCGTGTTTTAATGAGTAAAGATTAAATCTTTGAACGAAATTATCTCAATCAATGTACCTAATATGTCAGTAGACCTTTTTAATGTATAAAGATGGAATCTTTGAAAAAAATAAGATTATTGAGTTTAACTTATTCGAGTTACCTATGAAGTCGCGAAGAGTGTTTTAATGACCAAAGATTGAATCTTCAAATGAAAATTCCTCAATACAGGAACCTATTATATTACTAGATCTTTTTGATGTATAAAGATTGAATCATTGAAAGAAAATTAGAGTTTTGAGTTAAACTTATTCGAGTTCCTTTTGACATCCCGGAGAGTGTTTTAATGAATAAAGATTGAATCTTTGAATGAAATTACCTCAATCGAGGTACCTATTAAGTCACTAGAAATTTTTATTGTATAAAGATTGAATCTTTGAAAAGAAACGAGAGTTTTGAGTTAAAGTTATTCGAGTTCCCTTTGACGTCACGAAGAGTGTTTTAATAAGTAAAGATTGAACCTTTGAATGAAATTACCTCAATCAAGGTACCTATTCTACCACTAGACCTTTGTAATGTATAAAGATTCAATCTTTGAAAGAAAATGAGTGTTTTGAGTTTAACTTATTCGATTTACCTATGAAATCGCGAAGAGTGTTTTAATGACTGAATATTGAATCTTTGAATGAAAAATACCACAATAAAGGTACCAATTCTGTTACCAGACCTTTCTAATGTATAAAGATTGAATCTTTGAAAGAAAATGAGATTTTTGAGTTAAACTTATTCTAGTTCCCTGTAACGTCCCGAAGAGTGTTTTAATGAGTAAAGATTGAATCATTGAATGAAATTACCTCAATCAAGGTAGCTATTACATCACTTGACCTTTTTAATTTATAAAGATTGACGTTTTGAAAAGAAATGAGTGTTTCGAGTTAAAGTTATTCAAGTTCCCTTTGACGTCACGAAGAGTGTTTTAATGAGTAAAGATTGAATCTTTGAATGAAATTACCTCAATCAAGGTACCTATTCTGTCACTAAACCTTTTTAATGTATAAAGATTGAATCTTTGAAAGAACAAGAGAGTTTTGAGTTCAACTTATTCGAGTTACCTATGAAGTTGTGAAGAGTGTTTTAATGACTAAAGATTGAATCTTTGAATGAAAATACCTCAAATAAGGTACTTATTTTGTTAGTAAACCTTTTTAATGTATAAAGATTGTATCTTTGAAAGAAAATGAGAGTTTTGAGTTAAACTTATTCATGTTCCCTTTAACGTCCCAAAGAGTGTTTTAATGATTAAATATTGAATCTTTGAATGTAATTACCTCAATTAAGGTAGCTATTATGTCACTAGACCTTTTTAATGTACAAAGATTGAATCTTTGAAAGAAAGAGAGAGGTTTGAGTTTAACTTATTCGAGTTACCTATGAAGTCGCGAAGAGTGTTTTAATGAATAAAGATTGAATCTTTGAATGAAAACACCTCAATAAAGGTACCTATTATGTTACTAGACCTTTTTAATGTCTAAAGATTGAATCTTTGGAATGAAATGATAGTTCTGAGTTCAACTTATTCGATTTACCTATGAAGTCGTGAATAGTGTTTTAATGACTAAATAATGAATCTTTGAAAGAAAATACCTTAGTAAATGTACCTATTATGTTACTAGACCTTTTTAATGTATAAAGATTGAATCTTGGAAAGAAAATGACTGTTTTGAGTTAAACTTATTCGAGTTACCTATGACATTCCGAAGAGTGTTTCAACGAGTAAAGATTGAATCTTTGATTTAAATTACTTGAATCAAGGGAATTATTTTGTCCCTGTACCTTTTATATATAAAGATTGAATCTTTGAATGAAATTACCTCAATCGAGGTACCTATTAAGTCACTAGAAATTTTTATTGTATAAAGATTGAATCTTTGAAAAGAAATGAGAGTTTTGAGTTAAAGTTATTCGAGTTCCCTTTGACGTCACGAAGAGTGTTTTAATGAGTAAAGATTGAATCTTTGAATGAAATTACCTCAATCAAGGTACCTATTCTACCACTAGACCTTTGTAATGTATAAAGATTGAATCTTTGAAAGAAAATGAGTGTTTTGAGTTTAACTTATTCGAGTTACTTATGAAATCACGAAGAGTGTTTTAATGACTGAAGATTGAATCTTTGAATGAAAAATACCACAATAAAGGTACCAATTCTGTTACTAGACCTTTCTAATGTATAAACATTGAATCTTTGAAAGAAAATGAGATTTTTGAGTTAAACTTATTCGAGTTCCCTGTAACATCCCGAAGAGTGTTTTAATGAGTAAAGATTGAATCATTGAATGAAATTACCTTAATCAAGGTAGCTATTACATCACTAGACCTCTTTAATTTATAAAGATTGACGTTTTGAAAAGAAATGAGTGTTTCGAGTTAAAGTTATTCAAGTTCCCTTTGACGTCACGAAGAGTGTTTTAATGAGTAAAGATTGAATCTTTGAATGGAATTACCTCAATCAGGGTACCTATTCTGTCACTAAACCTTTTTAATGTATAAAGATTGAATCTTTCAAAGAACATTAGAGTTTTGAGTTCAACTTATTCGAGTTACCTATGAAGTTGCGAAGAGTGTTTTAATGACTAAAGATTGAATCTTTGAATGAAAATACCTCAATAAAGGTACTTATTTTGTTAGTAGACCTTTTTAATGTATAAAGATTGTATCTTTGAAAGAAAATGAGAGTTTTGAGTTAAACTTATTCATGTTCCCAGTAACGTCCCAAAGAGTGTTTTAATGAGTAAATATTGAATCTTTGAATGTAATTATCTCAATCAAGGTAGCTATTATTGTTGGGAAACGTGCTAGTTTTAAAAACTTTTCGAGGGATTTAAATTCATAGATCTTGATTCATCACATAGAGACAAGTTTTATGCAAAAAATAAAATAAAATATGATGTATTATTCAACTAAAAGATTGAATACTTACTTCAAGGTTTGAGTAAACCTCAGATCTCTCCTCTAAAGTGAATGTTCTCACTTATTGTAGATCCCTTTTGCTAGACATCTTTTCTATGGATCTCCATCTTCTTGGTAATGGTCTTGCCTTTAGGAATCACTCATAAGCCTCCTTGAATGACCTTGGAAAACTAGGCTTGTGGGAGCCTCCATTAGATGAGAACATAAACCCTAATTTTCTAGAGAGAAAAAATTTATTCCTTTTTCCTTCTCATAAAAATCACCCCCTAAAATATACATAGACCATGTATATTTATAGGCAACATAAAAATAAAGAAAAGGAAACAACAAATCCTTCTCCATCTCTAATTCATATGTCTCAAATCTAATATGATTCCAATATCAAGTTGGGCTATGAGTGAGAATCCATTGGGCCTATTATTTTATTGGCTACAATGAATTAATAATTGGCCCGGTCCATGGACCCAATTCAATTAATTCATAAATTAATTTCTACTCCACTAAAAGAAATTAATTGAACTCCAATTAAATAATAAATAACCTCTAAGTCAATATTGCACTTTGACCCCTCTATGCATAATTAGTTATCGGATAAATATAGCCATCAATCCGACTACTTAATTAATATATTTATTTTGGTACCTTTGATTATTTCTGGCTCGATCACAATAAAACATTTGTTTGACAAAAATAATAATTTAAATAAATAAATATATAATAAATCATTTTGTCTAAAAACACACGAAGGCCTTCGAATTTACTTTGTGATCAACCATAATCAATACAAAATAAATACAAGTAGCAATGATGCAAATATTGAAAATATAACCCTCTAACTATTAATTACATAACTACCCAAAGTGTCGGTCTAAGGATCCCGAAAAATCCGCCGAACAAATCAAAGTAATTATTAATTAATAAAAGAGTCTATACTTTTCTCATGCTTAAGAGTCAAATGCCATGACGGTGATAGGGAGTAATTGCATACGACGGCTCTCGCAATATATCTCAACCTAACGCAGATCCAGTTCAAGTCTTAATTAATTATGAGTCCATCCATAATTACCGACTATGAACAATTTATAATTACTATTTATATATCATGCATTGATTGTCATCACATACATATATATAAATATTTCTTGTAATTAACTGGACACTATCAATTTCATAGTGAATCGAAACATAATACATTGAATTCACCAATTATATAAATCATAAATATTTCAGATATGTCAAGAACATATGTCAATACAATCCAGATAGGAATTTGCTATGCCAGGGCATATAAATCCCAACAGCTCCCACTTGCCCTCATAGCCAATTCAAATTGCACCTAACTCCAATGTTATCCAGATGATGATCAAAATTATTGATCAATGACACCTTTGATAATGGATCAACAAAGTTGTGTTCCAATGCAATGTTTTAACTACAAGTGCATTTTCTTGCCGGACAATATCATGTGGAACATGATACTTCCTCTCAGTGTATCTTGTTCCTCTATGGAACCTTGGGTCATTGGTTTGGACTACTTCTGCACTATTGTCACAACATAGCTCAATAGGCAGGCTAGTATACTCCACAACCTCTAAATCAGTGAGATCAAACTAACAGGCTTCCTTTGCCACCTTTAAGGCTGCAATATATTCCACCTACAGGTTTGAGTCAGCAGTTGAAATCTGCTTAACAATCTACCAACTGATCTCCCTTCCATTAAGTGAACTTACACTGAGTCATGAACCTCATAGTCTCTACTTCTGATTGAAAATCAGAACTAGCATACCTGACTAGGACCATATCATCACATCCATAAATGAATATGATATCATTGGTTCTCCTTAAGTACTTAATGATATTTTTCACAATAGACCAGTTGTCAAGTCCAGTATTGGACTGATTTCTACTGACTATCCCTACTATGTAGCGGATGTCCTGTTTGGTATAGACCATAGCATATATGAGACTCTCATATGCCGAAACATATTGTTCCAGTCCCATTTGCTCAATCTCCTTTGATAGTCTTGAAAAACTACTTATTAGAGAGAGCCATCCATATCAATAAAGCAAGAACTCATTCTTTGAGTTATGCATACCAAACTTGGTCAAAACTTTATCAATGTAGGATTATTAAGATAAGCCTATTTTCCTTTTAACCTGATCTTGCAAAAGCTTGATCCTAGGAATATAGCTTACATCTTGAAAATCCTTCATTTAAAAGTAATTGAACAACTACCTTTTAATTGATGACAAAACTTCCACGTCATTATAAATGAGTAGGATGTCATCAATATATAGAATTAAGAAAAATAATGACATTCCCTTGTACACTCATGATTTATTCACTAAGAGATCTTCTGGTATCTTTTTGTAGATTAACTTGCCTTCCATAGGAATCACCCTACTAGAAAGTTCTACAAGATCCCATAATTTATTAGAATACATAGATTCCAACTCTGATTTCATAGTAACTCACCAAAACGATCTGTATCCACATCGGTTCATGCTTCCGTGTAGCTTACTGGGTCCAACTCATGTTTAACAGGGATGTCCATAATGGTCTCACCTAAAAACATGATTCTGTCGAATTGGATGATAATCCTCCCACTACATCAATGTACCGATGCAAGAATCTGTGTAATAGATGATGCTAACGCATCAATAGGGAATTCATATATTATTCTCAATCTCTATAATAAGTGTGTTCACATGTGGTACATCTGGTACTCATACCAAATTCTCTAACATTATGCTACTAGGTATGTGATTCATAATATGATTCTCCTATAGATAAACAGTGAGTGAAAACAATTAACTTTTATCTTTGAGATCATAAAATAATCCATCCTAGTGACATTTAGAGTAGCTATCAAATCTAGCATGCCTATGATCTGCTTCCAACTTACTTGTCCATATCAAGCGCACATGTGCAAGACTACCCCATATGTGCATATAATTCAAACTAATATTTAGTCAAAAACACAGCTCAACGGTATCCTTGAGACAGACTAAGATGGAATGCAGTTCATAATGTGCATCGATGTCATTAACGCTAAACTCTTAAATGAAAGAGATAATGTAGCATAGCTGATCATAGATCTACCCATGTTAAGTGGAATTCTGTTATTCCTATTTGACACCTAAATATATTTAGCGTCAATTGCGGAAAACTGGTACATAATACCCTCATTGACCATATAGTCTTTGCACTATCCCAAGAAATACTCATATCCTCGATCAGATCGAAGTGTCTTGATAAGTTTACCTAATATGTGTTCCACATCAGTCTTAACCTTCTCAGAAAATACCAAGAGTTTAAGACTTGTGTTGCATCAGATAAACTTATCCAAAACGTGAGTAATCTTGCTTGGATGTTCATAAGACCACACGTGTCAGTGTGTACCGACTCCAATTGTCCTTTATGTCTATTTAATCTGGCTGATTAAGCCCTAAGAGTTATCTATCCTTCAAAACAGGGTTCACAAGTTTGGTTTAGGCTCCCCTGCCTTACTAGGTAATTAACCTTTTTTGACCAATCTTTGAATCTTATTTTGATTGATAATAAACCAAAAATAGACATTAAAAATACAATGAGTCAGGAATAACAAATTTGCTCTTAACATTCAATCTAGAAGATGCAACATTAGTTTCTACATCCTGCAAATCTTTAAGAGTTTGTGATTATAGTATATTAACCATCTTTCAACACACCAGAAGTAATCGCATATCTATTCAATTTTATAAAACCAGTTTTACAAAATAGCAACACAGTTTTTATAAACCACAAGTGAAACAAGAATAAGATAGCGTCTAACTTCTGTGCATAAAAATAGTTCTCTAATACTAATATCCTCATACTCTCTATTTTCAGATGTAATACTCCCACTGACTTAGTTACAACCTTGGCATCAGGTCAAAAGATAAATATATACCCATATCATCAAGGCTTCTGGATTCCTGAAATCCTTACAATAAATTACAAACATGTTTAGTGGCTCCAGAATCTATCCATCAGGAATCAATAGATACAACCACATAACATGGCTCAATGATTAAATATATATTTTCCTATGCCACGTCATTGCTTAGACAATTTGTCCTTTAGTGTCTTAGTTAACGGCAAAAGAAACAGTTTCATTCGCCCTCAACATACACTGCCTTATTCCCTTTAACCTTTTAGATACCTATGTTTTGTGCTAGCCTAGTCCTATTATCATCCTTCTTCTTTGCTTTGCCCATCCACTTGGGCCTAGAAGAAGATGGTATAGACTAGGTTAGATTGATAGGAATGCCCATACTCTTGATTATCCCTTCATCTGTTACCAATTCTATAAGAGTGTGAACTCAAACTGATTCCTTATTTAGTTCACTCTAACAGAGTCGAATGAGTTTGGTAACAAGGTAATAATCATGTCAACTTGAAACTTAACACCCAAGTCAGCCTTATTGATCTCCAGCTAATTTTTAAATATTAAACAATCATTTTCCAAAATTTGATTTCAAATTGGAGTTCATCAGGCTATCTTGATGGTATTTAAATTTGACACAGTACTTAGGCATATGCTCTATCTAATCTCACCAAAATATCTTATTGACATTTAATATGATGCTTGAAGAAAATAAAATAATACAAATGTTAGCTTTGGAGTATATTCGAGCTAAACTCTAGAATATTGCACCAAGTCATATCATTTGCCTTATCTAATTTATTAAAAGCATTAATGTCAAATTTGGTATCTCAAAGTAAAAGAGATAGGTATAGGAGTAATAAACACATTTTGTACCCTTACGTTGTGAATAAAATATCTAAGTTCATTTTCCAGTCATTATAAATAAGGTCCAATATCATAGAATATGTAAGCAAGTAGATAAACTGGATTAGACATAATTAATCTGAATATAAATGCATTCATACAACATGCAAGGTGAATTATTAATTCTGTCATGCATATTTAAAATTAAAATGAGTTTGTTAACCACATAATATAATAAATCTCAATCGAACAAGAGATCATTATCATTATTGGTGAATAATCCCTTTTAATTAATGCGGGTCCCTCAACTCTGTAGCATAATAAATCAACCAATCAATATGTCAATAACTTATCCTGTTGGAGGAGTTCATTATTACTATTGTTGAGATTCATTTACTATTAGGTGAGCACTTCCATTAAAATAATAATATGTGGGTCCCTTAACCACTGCATGAAAAATCGAATAACCAATACGCCAATAACTTATTCGGTTGGCGAAGTTCATTATTGCTATTGGCGGGCAAATCCCATCATTTCCATATCTCTTAAGACAATGCCTTGTCTATCATATGAAATGATTCCCGATTTAATTTAGCCTTTCTAAAATCACCTAGTATAGACCACTTCGTTGGGAAGCTAACACTATTGATTTTAGATTGAGTGTATAACGTTATTAATGCTCTAATGAAAAATAAAATATTAAATATCTTATCATTATAATCTAGACTCTTTAAATCATGCGTAGGGCCTTATTTTTAAAGATCTAAGTACAATGAACATTTAATATTATTATTTTCATGAGACAACCATTCTTGTAATATTAAGACTCTTCAAATCATGCGTGGGGCCTTATTTTTGAAGATCTAATTACAATGGTGTTAATAACAAAGGCCATGGGGTAATGTATAAAAATCCCCGCTCCCACTCAATTTTTAGTCATTAATAATTAGGGCTTTCAATTTACATGATATAATGCATGGAAAACGTCTTGATTTTAATCCCATTAAATTTAGAAAATATTTGGACTTTAAACGATTCACTAATATTTAATTTGAAGCACACTTTAAAAATAATTTAAAAATAATTTTTCGTTTCCCAATAAGTGCCCTCAAATTAATTAGTAATCTAATCCAATTAATTTTCATAATTTAATTAATATAAATCAAGCCATTTAAATAAATATCATGGATCCAATGCATGAATAATAATTAACAATTATATATTCCATGCATTTCATACATCGCATAAATAAACAAATAACAGATAAAGCAAATAAAATGGCCAATGGAATCAGCTTTTAACATTTAAAAACTATTCTTGCTGTACGGGCATCCTTCAACTGTCTGTAAACACCCATAGGAAGCTTGTACGCGTCAGGAGAAGCAAAACGCCGCTTGAAACGAGCCCGGAGGACCTCACACGCGCTGGCACGCGCCTAGGGCAAGCTGCACGTGCTCCCACGCGCCGGCACGCGCCTGGGGCGTGTGGAATGCACACTCACGCGCTCCCACGCGCCTCCACGCGCCTTCACGCGCGTGGAGGTCAAGCTCCCTTGGCTGGCGCGTGCAATGCACGCGCCAGCATGTGCACTCTCCTGGCGCGTGTGGAACACGCGCCAGGCTCACCATCTTGACACCACACCTGATCCGGGCCACCTCCGACGCCCCTTCTCGCCGTCGGCGAAGCTCCGGCCACCGGAAAAACGCCGAAAAAAATCCAAAAAATCCGGAAAAATGCCAGAAAATTAAATTAAGTCTCAAAAAATTCCAGAAAAATTCCAAAAAATTCAAAAAAATTCCAGAAAATTACTGAAGCATAATTTAACTCTTTTGGACCTTCTTGAAGCTTCATAGCATCCTTTGACGAAGATTACATGGCTTTAAAAATATTTACAATTTGAAATACAATGGAAAAAACTAAATTACATCATTGAACTTTCAAACGGCTAAATCAAAGCCTTAATTACATTCATCCAAAGATAAAATTACATTAATTTAACCTATAAGCTTCATCCATGGCCCAACCATACATCATCATTCATTCACAATTATTCATACATCATTATGTATCAATATATATCAACATATTAAATCATACATCAACATACATCAAAAAATATATATGAATATAATTTTGGATCCATGAATGATGATTTTCATAAAATCATGATCTCTAGTAATGAATCAAACCATGCTCTGATACCACTGTTGGGAAACGTGCTAGTTTTAAAAACTTTTCGAGGGATTTAAATTCATAGATCTTGATTCATCACATAGAGACAAGTTTTATGCAAAAAATAAAATAAAATATGATGTATTATTCAACTAAAAGATTGAATACTTACATCAAGGTTTGAGTAAACCTCAGATCTCTCCTCTAAAGTGAATGTTCTCACTTATTGTAGATCCCTTTTGCTAGACATCTTTTCCATGGATCTCCATCTTCTTGGTAATGGTCTTGCCTTTAGGAATCACTCATAAGCCTCCTTGAATGACCTTCGAAAACTAGGCTTGTGGGAGCCTCCATTAGATGAGAACATAAACCCTAATTTTCTAGAGAGAGAAAATTTATTCCTTTTTCCTTCTCATAAAAATCACCCCCTAAAATATACATAGACCATGTATATTTATAGGCAACATAAAAATAAAGAAAAGGAAACAACAAATCCTTCTCCATCTCTAATTCATATGTCTCAAATCTAATATGATTCCAATATCAAGTTGGGCTATGAGTGAGAATCCATTGGGCCTATTATTTTATTGGCTACAATGAATTAATAATTGGCCCGGTCCATGGACCCAATTCAATTAATTCATAAACTAATTTCTACTCCACTAAAAGAAATTAATTGAACTCCAATTAAATAATATATAACCTCCAAGTCAATATTGCACTTTGACCCCTCTATACATAATTAGTTATCGGATAAATATAGCCATCAATCCGACTACTTAATTAATATATTTATTTTGGTACCTTTGATTATTTCTGGCTCGATCACAATAAAACATTTGTTTGACAAAAATAATAATTTAAATAAATAAATATATAATAAATCATTTTGTCTAAAAACACACGAAGGCCTTCGAATTTACTTTGTGATCAACCATAATCAATACAAAATAAATACAAGTAGCAATGATGCAAATATTGAAAATATAACCCTCTAACTATTAATTACATAACTACCCAAAGTGCCGGTCTAAGGATCCCGAAAAATCCGCCGAACAAATCAAAGTAATTATTAATTAATAAAAGAGTCTATACTTTTCTCACGCTTAAGAGTCAAATGCCATGACGGTGATAGGGAGTAATTGCATACGACGGCTCTCGCAATATATCTCAACCTAACGCGGATCCAGTTCAAGTCTTAATTAATTATGAGTCCATCCATAATTACCGACTATGAACAATTTATAATTACTATTTATATATCATGCATTGATTGTCATCACATACATATATATAAATATTTCTTGTAATTAACTGGACACTATCAATTTCATAGTGAATCGAAACATAATACATTGAATTCACCAATTATATAAATCATAAATATTTCAGATATGTCAGGAACATATGTCAATACAATCCAGATAGGAATTTGCTATGCCAGGGCATATAAATCCCAACAATTATGTCACTAGACCTTTTTAATGTACAAAGATTGAATCTTGGAAAGAAAATGAGAGTTTTGAGTTTAACTTATTCGAGTTACCTATGAAGTCGCGAAGAGTGTTTTAATGAATAAAGATTGAATCTTTGAATGAAAACACCTCAATAAAGGTACATTTTATGTTACTAGACCTTTTTAATGTGTAGAGATTGAATCTTTGGAACGAAATGATAGTTCTGAGTTCAACTTATTCGATTTACCTATGAAGTCGTGAACAGTGTTTTAATGACTAAATAATGAATCTTTGCAAGAAAATACCTTAGTAAAGGTACCTATTATGTTACAAGACCTTTTTAATATATAAAGATTGAATCTTGGAAAGAAAATGACTGTTTTGAGTTAAACTTATTCGAGTTCCCTATGACATCCCGAAGAGTATTTCAACGAGAAAAGATTGAATCTTTGATTGAAATTACTTGAATCAAGGGACTTATTTTGTTCCTGGACCTTTTATATATAAAGATTGAATCTTTAAAAAGAAATGAGAATTATGAGTTAAACCTATCCGAGTTCCCTATGACGTCCCGAATAGTGTTTTAACGCGTAAGGATTGAATCTTTGTATGAAATTACCTCAATAGAGGTACTTATTATTTCACTAGACCTTTTTAATGTATAAAGGTTTAATCTTTGAAAGAAAATGAGAGTTTTGAGTTAAACATATTCGAGTTCCCTGCGACGTCTCGAAGAGTGTTTTAAAGAGTAAATATTGAATCTTTGAATGAAATTACCTCAATCAGGGTACCTATTATGTCACTAGACCTTTTTAATGTATAAAGATTGAATATTTGTAAAGAACTACGAGTTTTGAGTTAAAGTTATTTGAGTTCCCTTTGACATCACGAATCGTGTTCTAATGAGTAAAGATTGAATCTTTGAACGAAATTATCTCAATCAATGTACCTATTATGTCAGTAGACCTTTTTAATGTATAAAGATGGAATCTTTGAAAAAAATGAGAGTATTGAGTTTAACTTATTCGAGTTACATATGAAGTCGCGAAGAGTGTTTTAATGACCAAAGATTGAATCTTCAAATGAAAATTCCTCAATACAGGAACCTATTATGTTGCTAGATCTTTTTGATGTATAAAGATTGAATCTTTGAAAGAAAATTAGAGTTTTGAGTTAAACTTCTTCGAGTTTCTTTTAACATTCCGAAGAGTGTTTTAATGAATAAAGATTGAATCTTTGAATGAAATTACCTCAATCGAGGTACCTATTAAGTCACTAGAAATTTTTATTATATAAAGATTGAATCTTTGAAAAGAAATGAGAGTTTTGAGTTAAAGTTATTCGAGTTCCCTTTGACGTCACGAAGAGTGTTTTAATGAGTAAAGATTAAATCTTTGAATGAAATTACCTCAATCAAGGTACCTATTCTCCCACTAGACCTTTGTAATGTATACAGATTGAATCTTTGAAAGAAAATGAGTGTTTTGAGTTTAACTTATTCGAGTTACCTATGAAATCGCGAAGAGTGTTTTAATGACTGAAGATTGAATCTTTGAATGAAAAATACCATAATAAAGGTACCAATTCTGTTACTAGACCTTTCTAATGTATAAAGATTGAATCTTTGAAAGAAAATGAGATTTTTGAGTTAAACTTATTCGAGTTCCCTATAACGTCCCGAAGAGTGTTTTAATGAGTAAAGATTGAATCATTGAATGAAATTACCTCAATCAAGGTAGCTATTACATCACTAAACCTTTTTAATTTATAAAGATTGACGTTTTGAAAAGAAATGAGTGTTTCGAGTTAAAGTTATTCAAGTTCCCTTTGACGTCACGAAGAGTGTTTTAATGAGTAAAGATTGAATCTTTGAACGAAATTACCTCAATCAAGGTACCTATTCTGTCACTAAACCTTTTTAATGTATAAATATTGAATCTTTGAAAGAACATGACAGTTTTGAGTTCAACTTATTCGAGTTACCTATGAAGTTGCGAAGAGTGTTTTAATGACTAAAGATTGAATCTTTGAATGAAAATACCTCAATAAAGGTACTTATTTTGTTAGTAGACCTTTTTAATGTATAAAGATTGTATCTTTGAAAGAAAATGAGAGTTTTGAGTTAAACTTATTCATGTTCCCTGTAACGTCCCAAAGAGTGTTTTAATGAGTAAATATTGAATCTTTCAATGCAATTACCTCAATCAAGGTAGCTATTATGTCACTAGACCTTTTTAAAGTACAAAGATTGACTCTTGGAAAGAAAGTGAGAGTTTTGAGTTTAACTTATTCGAGTTACCTATGAAGTCGCGAAGAGTGTTTTAATGAATAAAGATTGAATCTTTGAATGAAAACACCTCAATAAAGGTACCTATTATATTACAAGACCTTTTTAATGTCTAAAGATTGAATCTTTGGAATGAAATGATAGTTCTGAGTTCAACTTATTCGATTTACCTATGAAGTCGTGAACAATGTTTTAATGACTAAATAATGAATCTTTGAATGAAAATACCTTAGTAAAGGTACCTATTATGTTACAAGACCTTTTTAATGTATAAAGATTGAATCTTGGAAAGAAAATGACCGTTTTGAGTTAAATTTATTCGAGTTCCCTATGACATCCCGAAGAGTATTTAAACGAGTAAAGATTGAATCTTTGATTGAAATTACTTGAATCAAGGGACTTATTTTGTCCCCGGTCCTTTTATATATAAAGATTGAATCTTTAAAACGAAATGAGCATTATGAGTTAAACCTATCCGAGTTTCCTATGACGTCCCGAATAGTGTTTTAACGCGTAAGGATTGAATCTTTGAAAGAAATTACCTCAATAGAGGTACTTATTATGTCAGTAGACATTTTTAATGTACAACGGTTTAATCTTTGAAAGAAAATGAAGTTTTAAGTTAAACATATTGGAGTTCCCTGCGACGTCTCGAAGAGTGTTTTGAAGAGTAAATATTGAATCTTTGAATGAAATTACCTCAATCAAGGTACCTATTATGTCACTAGACCTTTTTAATGTATAAAGATTGAATATTTGTAAAGAACTACGAGTTTTGAGTTAAAGTTATTTGAGTTCCTTTTGACGTCACGAATCGTATTCTAATGAGTAAAGATTGAATCTTTGAACGAAATTATCTCAATCAATGTACCTATTACGTCAGTAGACCTTTTTAATGTATAAAGATGGAATCTTTGAAAAAAATGAGAATACTGAGTTTAACTTATTCGAGTTACCAATGAAGTCGCGAAGAGTGTTTTAATGACCAAAGATTGAATCTTCAAATGAAAATTCCTCAATACAGGAACCTATTATGTTACTAGATCTTTTTGATGTATAAAGATTAAATCTTTGAAAGAAAATTAGAGTTTTGAGTTAAACTTATTCGAGTTCCTTTTGACATCCCGAAGAGTATTTTAATGAATAAAGATTGAATCTTTGAATGAAATTACCTCAATCGAGGTACCTATTAAGTCACTAGAAATTTTTATTGTATAAATATTGAATCTTTGAAAAGAAATGAGAGTTTTGAGTTAAAGTTATTCGAGTTCCCTTTGACGTCACGAAGAGAGTTTTAATGAGTAAAGATTGAATCTTTGAATGAAATTACCTCAATCAAGGTACCTATTGTACCACTAGACCTTTGTAATGTATAAAGATTGAATCTTTGAAAGAAAATGAGTGTTTTGAGTTTAACTTATTCGAGTTAACTATGAAATCGCGAAGAGTGTTTTAATGACTGAAGATTGAATCTTTGAATGAAAAATACCACAATAAAGGTACCAATTCTGTTACTAGACCTTTCTAATGTATAAAGATTGAATCTTTGAAAGAAAATGAGATTTTTGAGTTAAACTTATTCGAGTTCCCTGTAACGTCCCGAAGAGTGTTTTAATGAGTAAAGATTGAATCATTGAATGAAATTACCTTAATCAAGGTAGCTATTACATCACTAGACCTTTTTAATTTATAAAGATTGACGTTTTGAAAAGAAATGAGTGTTTCGAGTTAAAATTATTCAAGTTCCCTTTGACGTCACGAAGAGTGTTTTAATGAGTAAAGATTGAATATTTGAATGAAATTACCTCAATCAGGGTACCTATTCTGTCACTAAACCTTTTTAATGTATAAAAATTGAATCTTTGAAAGAACATGATAGTTTTGAGTTCAACTTATTCGAGTTACCTATGAAGTTGCGAAGAGTGTTTTAATGACTAAAGATTGAATCTTTGAATGAAAATACCTCAATAAAGGTACTTATTTTGTTAGTAGACCTTTTTAATGTATAAAGATTGTATCTTTGAAAGAAAATGAGAGTTTTGAGTCAAACTTATTTATGTTCCCTGTAACGTCCCAAAGTGTGTTTTAATGAGTAAATATTGAATGTCTGAATGTAATTACCTCAATCAAGGTAGCTATTATATCACTAGACCTTTTTAATGTACAAAGATTGAATCTTGGAAAGAAAATGAGAGTTTTGAGTTTAACTTATTCGAGTTACCTATGAAGTCGCGAAGAGTGTTTTAATGAATAAAGATTGAATCTTTGAATGAAAACACCTCAATAAAGGTACCTTTTATGTTACTATACCTTTTTAATGTCTAGAGATTGAATCTTTGAAATGAAATGATAGTTTTGAGTTCAACTTATTCGATTTACCTATGAAGTCGTGAACAGTGTTTTAATGACTAAATAATGAATCTTTGAATGAAAATACCTTAGTAAAGGTACCTATTATGTTACAAGACCTTTTTAATATATAAAGATTGAATCTTGGAAAGAAAATGACTGTTTTGAGTTAACCTTATTCGAGTTCCCTATGACATCCCGAAGAGTATTTCAACGAGTAAAGATTGAATCTTTGATTGAAATTACTTGAATCAAGGGACTTATTTTGTCCCTGGACCTTTTATATATAAAGATTGAATCTTTAAAAAGAAATGAGAATTATGAGTTAAACCTATCCGAGTTCCCTATGACGTCCCGAATAGTGTTTTAACGCGTAAGGATTGAATCTTTGTACGAAATTACCTCAATAGAGGTACTTATTATGTCACTAGACCTTTTTAATGTATAAAGGTTTAATCTTTGAAAGAAAATGAGAGTTTTGAGTTAAACATATTCGAGTTCCCTGCGACGTCTCGAAGAGTGTTTTAAAGAGTAAATATTGAATCTTTGAATGAAATAACCTCAATCAAGGTACCTATTATGTCACTAGACCTTTTTAATGTATAAAGATTGAATATTTGTAAAAAACTACGAGTTTTGAGTTAAATTTATTTGAGTTCCCTTTGACGTCATGAAGCGTGTTTTAATTACTAAAGATTGGATCTTTGAACGAAATTATCTCAATCAATGTACCTATTATGTCAGTAGACCTTTTTAATGTATAAAGATGGAATCTTTGAAAAAAATGAGAGTATTGAGTTTAACTTATTCGAGTTACCTATGAAGTCGCAAAGAGTGTTTTAATGACCAAAGATTGAATCTTCAAATGAAATTCCTCAATACACGAACCTATTATGTTACTAGATCTTTTTGATGTGTAAAGATTGAATCTTTGAAAGAAAATTAAAGTTTTGAGTTACACTTTTTTGAGTTTCTTTTGACATCCCGAAGAGTGTTTTAATGAATAAAGATTGAATCTTTGAATGAAATTACCTCAATCGAGGTACCTATTAAGTCACTAGAAATTTTTATTGTATAAAGATTGAATCTTTGAAAAGAAATGAGAGTTTTGAGTTAAAGTTATTCGAGTTGCCTTTGACGTCATGAAGAGTGTTTTAATGAGTAAAGATTGAATCTTTGAATGAAATTACCTCAATCAAGGTACCTATTCTACCGCTAGACCTTTGTAATGTATAAAGATTGAATCTTTGAAAGAAAATGAGTGTTTTGAGTTTAACTTATTCGAGTTACCTATGAAATCGCGAAGAGTGTTTTAATGACTAAAGATTGAATCTTTGAATGAAAAATACCACAATAAAGGTACCAATTCTGTTACTAGACCTTTCTAATGTATAAAGATTGATTCTTTGAAAGAAAATGAGATTTTTGAGTTAAACTTATTCGAGTTCCCTGTAACGTCCCGAAGAGTGTTTTAATGAGTAAAGATTGAATCATTGAATGAAATTACCTCAATCAAGGTAGGTATTACATCACTAGACCTTTTTAATATATAAAGATTGACGTTTTGAAAATAAATGAGTGTTTCGAGTTAAAGTTATTCAAGTTCCCTTTGACGTCACGAAGAGTGTTTTAATAAGTAAAGATTGAATCTTTGAATGAAATTACCTCAATCAAGGTACCTATTCTGTCACTAAACCTTTTTAATGTATAAAGATTGAATCTTTGAAAGAACATGAGAGTTTTGAGTTCAACTTATTCGAGTTACCTATGAAGTTGCGAAGAGTGTTTTAATGACTAAAGATGGAATCTTTGAATGAAAATACCTCAATAAAGGTACTTATTTTGTTAGTTGACCTTTTTAATGTATAAAGATTGTATCTTTGAAAGAAAATGAGAGTTTTGAGTTAAACTTATTCATGTTCCCTGTAACGTCCCAAAGAGTGTTTTAATGAGTAAATATTGAATCTTTGAATGTAATTACCTCAATCAATGCAGTTATTATGTCACTAGACCTTTTTAATGTACAAAGATTGAATCTTGGAAAGAAAGCGAGAATTTTGCGTTTAACTTATTCGAGTTACCTATGAAGTCGCGAAGAGTGTTTTAATGAATAAAGATTGAATCTTTGAATGAAAATACATTAGTAAAGGTACCTATTATGTTACAAGACCTTTTTAATGTATAAAGATTAAATCTTGGAAAAAAAATGACTGTTTTGAGTTAAACTTATTCGAGTTCCCTATGACATCCCGAAGAGTATTTCATCGAGTAAAGATTGAATCTTTGATTGAAATTACTTGAATCAAGGGACTTATTTTGTCCCTAGACCTTTTATATATAAAGATTGAATCTTTAAAAAGAAATGTGCGTTATGAATTAAACCTATCCGAGTTCCGTTGACGTCCCGAATAGTGTTTTAACGCGTGAGGATTGAATCTTTGTATGAAATTACCTCAATTGAGGTACTTATTATGTCACTAGAGCTTTTTAATGTATAAAGGTTTAATCTTTGAAAGAAAATGAGAGTTTTGAGTTAAACTTATTCGAGTTCCCTGCGACGTCTCGAAGAGTGTTTTAAAGAGTGAATATTGAATCTTTGAATGAAATTACCTCAATCAGGGTACCTATTATGTCACTAGACTTTTTTAATGTATAAAAATTGAATTTTTGTAAAAAACTACGGGTTTTGAGTTAAAGTTATTTGAGTTCCCTTTGACGTCATGAAGCGTGTTTTAATTAGTAAAGATTGAATCTTTGAATGAAATTATCTCAATCAATGTGCCTATTATGTCAGTAGACCTTTTTAACGTATAAAGATGGAATCTTTGAAAAAAATGAGAGTATTAAGTTTAACTTATTCTAGTTACCTATGAAGTCACGAAGAGTGTTTTAATGACCAAAGATTGAATCTTCAAATGAAAATACCTCAATACAGGAACCTATTATGTTACTAGATCTTTTTGATGTATAAAGATTGAATCTTTGAAAGAAAATTAGAGTTTTGAGTTAAACTTATTCGAGTTCCTTTTGACATCCCGAAGAGTGTTTTAACGAATAAAGATGGAATCTTTGATTGAAATTACCTCAATCAAGTTACATATTAAGTCACTAGAAATTTTTATTGTATAAAGATTGAATCTTTGAAAAGAAATGAATGTTTTGAGTTAAAGTTATTCGAGCTCCCTTTGACGTCACGAAGAGTGTTTTAATGAGTAAAGATTGAATCTTTGAATGAAATTAACTCAATCAAGGTACCTATTCTACCACTAGACCTTTGTAATATATAAAGATTGAATCTTTGAAAGAAGATGAGTGTTTTGAGTTTAACTTATTCGAGTTACCAATGAAATCACAAAGAGTGTTTTAATGACTGAAGATTGAATCTTTGAATGAAAAATACCACAATAAAGGTACCAATTCTGTTACTAGACCTTTTTAATGTATAAAGGTTGAATCTTTGAAAGAAATTGAGATTTTTGAGTTAAACTTATTCGAGTTCCCTGGAACGTCCCGAAGAGTGTTTCAATGAGTAAAGATTGAATCATTGAATGAAATTACCACAATCAAGGTAGCTATTACATCACTAGACCTTTTTAATTTATAATGATTGACGTGTTGAAAAGAAATGAGTGTTTCGAGTTAAAGTTATTCAAGTTCCCTTTGACGTCACGAAGAGTGTTTTTATGAGTAAAGATTGAATCTTTGAATGAAATTACCTCAATTAAGGTACCTATTCTGTCACTAAACCTTTTAATGTATAAAGATTGAATCTTTGAAAAAACATGAGAGTTTTGAGTTCAACTTATTCGAGTTACCTATGAAGTTGCGAAGAGTGTTTTAATGACTAAAGATTGAATCTTTGAATAAAAATACCTCAATAAAGGTACTTATTTTGTTAGTAGACCTTTTTAATATATAAAGATTGTATCTTTGAAAGAAAACGAGAGTTTTGAGTTTAACTTATTCATGTTCCCTATAACGTCCCAAAGAGTGTTTTAATGTGTAGATATTGAATCTTTGAATGTAATTACCTCAATCAAGGTAGCTATTATGTCACTAGACCTTTTTAATGTACAAAGATTGAATCTTGGAAAGAAAGTGAGAGTTTTGCGTTTAACTTATTCGAGATACCTATGAAGTCGCGAAGAGTGTTTTAATGAATAAAGATTGAATCTTTAAATAAAAACACCTCAATAAAGGTTCCTATTATGTTACTAGACCTTTTTAATGTCTAAAGATTGAATCTTTGGAATAAAATGATAGTTCTGAGTTTAACTTATTCTATTTACCTATGAAGTCGTGAACAGTGTTTTAATGACTAAATAATGAATCTTTGAATGAAAATACCTTAGTAAAGGTACCTATTATGTTACAAGACCTTTTTAATGTATAAAGATTGAATCTTGGAAAGAAAATGACTGTTTTGAGTTAAACTTATTCGAGTTCCCTATGACATCCCGAAGAGTATTTCAACGAGTAAAGATTGAATCTTTGATTGAAATTACTTGAATCAAGGGACTTATTTTGTCCCTGGACCTTTTATATATAAAGATTGAATCTTTAAAAAGAAATGAGCGTTATGAGTTAAACCTATCCGAGTTCCCTATGACGTCCCGAATAGTGTTTTAATGCGTGAGGATTGAATCTTTGTATGAAATTACCTCAATAGAGGTACTTACTATGTCACTAGAACTTTTTAATGTATAAAGGTTTAATCTTTGAAAGAAAATGACAGTTTTGAGTTAAACATATTCGAGTTCCCTGCGACTTCTCGATGAGTGTTTTAAAGAGTAAATATTGAATCTTTGAATGAAATTACCTCAATCAAGGTACCTATTATGTCACTAGAACTTTTTAATGAATAAAGATTGAATATTTGTAAAGAACTACGAGTGTTGAGTTAAGGTTATTTGAGTTCCCTTTGATGTCACGAAACGTGTTTTAATGAGTAAAGATTGAATCTTTGAACGAAATTATCTCAATCAATGTACCTATTATGTCAGTAGACCTTTTTAATGTATAAAGATGGAATCTTTGAAAAAAATGAGAGTATTGAGTTTAACTTATTCGAGTTACCTATGAAGTAGCGAAGAGTGTTTTAATGATCAAAGATTGAATCTTCAAATGAAAATTCCCCAATAAAGGAACCTATTGTGTTACTAGATCTTTTTGATTCATAAAGATTGAATCTTTGAAAGAAAAATACAGTTTTGAGTTAGGCTTATTCGAGTTCCTTTTAACATCCCGAAGAGTGTTTTAATGAATAAAGATTGAATCCTTGAATGAAATTACCTCAATCAAGGTACCGATTAAGTCACTAGAAATTTTTATTGTATAAAAATTGAATCTTTGAAAAGAAATTAAAGTTTTGAGTTAAAGTTATTCGAGTTCTATTTGACGTAACGAAGGGTGGTTTAATGAGTAAAGATTGAATCTTTGAATGAAATTACCTCAATCAAGGTACCTATTCTACCATTAGACCTTTGTAATGTAGAAAGATTGAATCTTTAAAAGAAAATGAGTGTTTTGAGTTTAACTTATTCGAGTTACCCATGAAATCGCGAAGAGTGTTTTAATGACTGAAGATTGAATCTTTGAATGAAAAATACCACAATAAAGGTACCAATTCTGTTACTAGACCTTTTTAATGTATAAAGATTGAATCTTTGAAAGAAAGAGAGATTTTTGAGTTAAACTTATTCGAGTTCCCTGTAACGTCCCGAAGAGTGTTTTAATGAGTAAAGATTGAATCATTGATTGAAATTACCTCAGTCAAGGTAGCTATTACATCACTAGACCTTTTTAATTTATAATGATTGACGTTTTGAAAAGAAATGAGTGTTTCGAGTTAAAGTTTTTCAAGTTCCCTTTGACGTCACGAAGAGTGTTTTAATGAGTAAAGACTGAATCTTTTAATGAAATTACCTCAATCAAGGTACCTATTCTGTCACTAAACCTATTTAATGTATAAAGATTGAATCTTTGAAAGAACATGAAAGTTTTGAGTTCAACTTATTCGAGTTAGCTATGAAGTTGCGAAGAGTGTTTTAATGACTAAATATGGAATCTTTGAATGAAAATACCTCAATAAAGGTACTTATTTTGTTAGTAGACCTTTTCGATGTATAAAGATTGTATCTTTGAAAGAAAATGAGAGTTTTGAGTTAAACTTATTCATTTTCCCTGTAACGTCCCAAAGAGTGTTTTAATGAGTAAATATTGAATCTTTGAAATTAATTACCTCAATCAAGGTAGTTATTATGTCACTAGACCTTTTTAATGTACAAAGATTGAATCTTGGAAAGAAAGTGATAGTTTTGCGTTTAACTTATTCGAGTTACCTATGAAGTCGCGAAGAGTGTTTTAATGAATAAAGATTGAATCTTTGAATGAAAACACCTCAATAAAGGTACTTATTATGTTACTAGACCTTTTTAATGTCTAAAGATTGAATCTTTGGAATAAAATGATAGTTCTGAGTTTAACTTATTCTATTTACCTATGAAGTCGTGAACAGTGTTTTAATGACTAAATAATGAATCTTTGAATGAAAATACCTTAGTAAAGGTACCTATTATGTTACAAGACCTTTTTAATGTATAAAGATTGAATCTTGGAAAGAAAATGACTGTTTTGAGTTAAACTTATTCGAGTTCCCTATGACATCCCGAAGAGTATTTCAATGATTAAAGATTGAATCTTTGATTGAAATTACTTGAACCAAGGGACTTATTTAGTCCCTGGACCTTTTATATATAAAGATTGAATCTTTAAAAAGAAATGAGCGTTATGAGTTAAACCTATCCGAGTTCCCTATGACGTCTCGAATAGTGTTTTAACGCGTGAGGATTGAATCTTTGTATTAAATTACCTCAATAGAGGTACTTATTATGTCACTAGACCTTTTTAATGTATAAAGGTTTAATCTTTGAAGGAAAATGACAGTTTTGAGTTAAGCAAATTTGAGTTCCCTGCGACGTCTCGAAGAGTGTTCTAAAGAGTAAATATTGAATCTTTGAATGAAATTACCTTAATCAAGGTACCTATTATGTCACTAGACCTAGTTAATGTGTAAAGATTGAATATTTGTAAAGAACTACGAGTTTTGAGTTAAAGTTATTTGAGTTCCCTTTGACGTCACGAAGCGTGTTTTAATGAGTAAAGATTGAATCTTTGAACGAAATTATCTCAATCAGTGTACCTATTATGTCAGTAGACCTTTTTAATGTATAAAGATGGAATCTTTGAAAAAAATGAGAGTATTGAGTTTAACTTATTCGAGTTACCTATGAAGTCGCGAAGAGTGTTTTAATGACCAAAGATTGAATATTCAAATGAAAATTCCTCAATACAGGAACTTATTATGTTACTAGATCTTTTGATGTATAAAGATAGAATCTTTGAAAGAAAATTAGAGTTTTGAGTTAAACTTATTCTAGTTCCTTTTGACATCCCGAAGAGTGTTTTAATGAATAAAGATTGAATCTTTGAATAAAATTACCTCAATCGAGGTACCTATTAAGTCACTAGAAATTTTTATTGTATAAAGATTGAATCTTTGAAAAGAAATGAGAGTTTTGAGTTAAAGTTATTCGAGTTCCCTTTGACGTCACGAAGAGTGTTTTAATGAGTAAAGATTGAATCTTTGAATGAAATTACCTCAATCAAGGTACCTATTCTACCACTAGACCTTTGTAATGTATAAAGATTGAATCTTTGAAAGAAAATGAGTGTTTTGAGTTTAACTTATTCGAATTACCTATGAAATCGCGAAGAGTGTTTTAATGACTGAAGATTGAATCTTTGAATGAAAAATACCATAATAAAGGTACCAATTCTGTTACTAGACCTTTCTAATGTATAAAGATTGAATCTTTGAAAGAAAATGATATTTTTGAGTTAAACTTATTCGAGTTCCCTGTAACGTCCCGAAGAGTGTTTTAATGGGTAAAGATTGAATATTTGAATGAAATTACCTCAATCAAGGTAGCTATTACATCACTAGACCTTTTTAATTTATAAAGATTGACGTTTTGAAAAGAAATAAGTGTTTCGAGTTAAAGTTTTTCAAGTTCCCTTTGACGTCACGAAGAGTGTTTTAATGAGTAAAGATTGAATCTTTGAATGAAATTACCTCAATCAAGGTACCTATTCTGTCACTAAACCTTTTTAATATATAAAGATTGAATCTTTGAAAGAACATGAGAGTTTTGAGTTCAACTTATTCGAGTTACCTATGAAGTTGCGAAGAGTGTTTTAATGACTAAAGATTGAATCTTTGAATGAAAATACCTCAATAAAGGTACTTATTTTCCTAGTAGACCTTTTTAATGTATATAGATTGTATCTTTGAAAGAAAACGAGAGTTTTGAGTTAAAGTTATTCATGTTCCCTGTAACGTCCCAAAGAGGGTTTTAATGAGTAAATATTGAATCTTTGAATGTAATTACCTCAATCAAGGTAGGTATTGTGTCACTAGACCTTTTTAATGTACAAAGATTGAATCTTGGAAAGAAAGTGAGAGTTTTGCGTTTAATTTATTCGAGTTACCTATGAAGTCGCGAAGAGTGTTTTAATGAATAAAGATTGAATCTTTGAATAAAAACACCTCAATAAAGGTACCAATTATGTTACTGGACCTTATTAATGTCTAAAGATTGAATCTTTGGAATAAAATGATAGTTCTGAGTTTAACTTATTCTATTTACCTATGAAGTCGTGAACAGTGTTTTAATGACTAAATAATGAATCTTTGAATGAAAATACCTTAGTAAAGGTACCTATTATGTTACAAGACCTTTTTAATGTATAAAGATTGAATCTTGGAAAGAAAATGACTATTTTGAGTTTAACTTATTCGAGTTCTCTATGACATCCCGAAGAGTATTTCAACGAGTAAAGATTGAATCTTTGATTGAAATTACTTGAATCAAGGGACTTATTTTATCCCTGGACCTTTTATATGTAAAGATTGAATCTTTAAAGGGAAATGAGCGTTATGAGTTAAACCTATCCGAGTTCCCTATGTCGTCCCGAATAGTGTTTTAACGCGTGAGGATTGAATCTTTGTATGAAATTACCTCAATAGAGGTACTTATTATGTCACTAGACCTTTTTAATGTATAAAGGTTTAATCTTTGAAAGAAAATGAGAGTTTTGAGTTAAACTTATTCGAGTTCCCTGTAACGTCCCGAAGAGTGTTTTAATGAGTAAAGATTGAATCATTGAATGAAATTATCTCAATCAAGGTAGCTAGTACATCACTAGGCCTTTTTAATTTATAAAGATTGACGTTTTGAAAAGAAATGAGTGTTTCGAGTTAAAGTTATTCAAGTTCCCTTTAACGTCACGAAGAGTGTTTTAATGAGTAAAGATTGAATCTTTGAATGAAATTATCTCAATCAAGGTACCTATTCTGTCACTAAACCTTTTTAATGTATAAAGATTGAATCTTTGAAAGAACATGAGAGTTTGAGTTCAACTTATTCGAGTTACCTATGAAGTTGCGAAGAGTGTTTTAATGACTAAAGATTGAAACTTTGAATTAAAATACCTCAATAAAGGTACTTATTTTGCTTGTAGACCTTTTTAATGTATAAAGATTGTATCTTTGAAAGAAAACGAGAGTTTTGAGTTAAAGTTATTCATGTTCCCTGTAACGTCCCAAAGAGTGTTTTAATGAGTAAATATTGAATCTTTGAATGTAATTACCTCAATCAAGGTAGCTATTATGTCACTAGACCTTTTTAATGTACAAAGATTGAATCTTGAAAAAAAAGTGAGAGTTTTGCGTTTAATTTATTCGAGTTACCTATGACATCCCGAAGAGTATTTCAACGAGTAAAGATTGAATCTTTGATTGAAATTACTTGAATCAAGGGACTTATTTTATCCCTGGACCTTTTTTATATAAAGATTGAATCTTTAAAAGGAAATGAGTGTTATGAGTTAAACCTATCCGAGTTCCCTATGACGTCCCAAATAGTGTTTTAACGCGTGATGATTGAATCTTTGTATGAAATTACCTCAATAGAGGTACTTATTATGTCACTAGACCTTTTTAATGTATAAAGGTTTAATCTTTGAAAGAAAATGAGAGTTTTGAGTTAAACATATTCGAGTTCCCTGCGACGTCTCGAAGAGTGTTTTAAAGAGTAAATATTGAATCTTTGAATGAAATTACCTCAATCAAGGTACCTATTATGTCAATAGACCTTGTTAATGTATAAAGATTGAATATTTATAAAGAACTACGAGTTTTGAGTTAAAGTTATTCGAGTTCCCTTTGACGTCACGAAGCGTGTTTGAACGAGTAAAGATTGAATCTTTGAACGAAATTATCTCAATCAATGTACCTATTATGTCAGTAGACCTTTTTGATGTATAAAGATGGAATCTTTGAAAAAAATGAGAGTATTGAGTTTAACTTATTCGAGTTACCTATGAAGTCGCGAATAGTGTTTTAATGACCAAAGATTGAATCTTCAAATGAAAATTCCTTAATAAAGGAACGTATTGTGTTACTAGATATTTCTGATGTTTAAAGATTGAATCTTTGCAAAAAAAATAGAGTTTTGAGTTAAACTTATTCGAGTTCCTTTTGACGTCCCGAAGAGTGTTTTAATGAATAAAGATTGAATCTTTGAATGAAATTACCTCAATCGAGGTACCTATTAAGTCACTAGAAATTTTTATTGTATAAGGATTGAATCTTTGAAAAGAAATGAGAGTTCTGAGTTAAAGTTATTCGAGTTCCCTTTAACGTCACGAAGAGTGTTTTAATGAGTAAAGATTGAATCTTTGAATGAAATTACCTCAATCAAGGTACCTATTCTACCACTAGACCTTTGTAATGTATAAAGATTGAATCTTTGAAAGAAAATGAGTGTTTTGAGTTTAACTTATTCGAGTTACCTATGAAATCGCGAAGAGTGTTTTAATGACTGAAGATTGAATCTTTGAATTAAAAATACCACAATAAAGGTACCAATTCTGTTACCAGACCTTTTTAATGTATAAAGATTGAATCTTTGATAGAAAATGAGAGTTTTGAGTTAAACATATTCGAGTTCCCTGCGACCTCTCGAAAAGTGTTTTACAGAGTAAATATTGAATCTTTGAATGAAATTACCTCAATCAAGGTACCTATTACGTCACTAGACCTATTAATGTATAAAGATTGAATATTTGTAAAGAATTACGAGTTATGAGTTAAAGTAATTTGAGTTCCCTTTGACGTCACGAAGCGTGTTTTAACAAGTAAAGATTGAATATTTGAACGAAATTATCTCAATCAATGTACCTATTATGTCAGTAGACCTTTTTAATGTATAAAGATGGAATCTTTGAAAAAAATGAGAGTATTGAGCTTAACTTATTCGAGTTACCTATGAAGTCGCGAAGAGTGTGTTAATGACCAAAGATTGAATCTTCAATTGAATATTCCTCAATACAGGAACCTATTATGTTACTAGATCTTTTTGATGTATAATGATTGAATCTTTGAAAGAAAATTAGAGTTTTGAGTTAAACTTATTCGAGTTCCTTTTGACATCCCGAAGAGTATTTTAATGAATAAAGATTGAATCATTGAATGAAATTACCTCAATCAAGGTACCTATTACGTCACTAGACCTATTAATGTATAAAGATTGAATATTTGTAAAGAATTACGAGTTATGAGTTAAAGTTATTCGAGTCCCTTTGACGTCACGAAGCGTGTTTGAACGAGTAAAGATTGAATCTTTGAACGAAATTATCTCAATCAATGTACCTATTATGTCAGTAGACCTTTTTGATGTATAAAGATGGAATCTTTGAAAAAAATGAGAGTATTGAGTTTAACTTATTCGAGTTACCTATGAAGTCGCGAATAGTGTTTTAATGACCAAAGATTGAATCTTCGAATGAAAATTCCTCAATAAAGGAACGTATTGTGTTACTAGATCTTTCTGATGTTTAAAGATTGAATCTTTGAAAAAAAAATAGAGTTTTGAGTTAAACTAATTCGAGTTCCTTTTGACATCCCGAAGAGTGTTTTAATGAATAAAGATTGAATCTTTGAATGAAATTACCTCAATCGAGGTACCTATTAAGTCACTAGAAATTTTTATTGTATAAAGATTGAATCTTTGAAAAGAAATGAGAGTTTTGAGTTAAAGTTATTCGAGTTCCCTTTGACGTCACGAACAGTGTTTTAATGAGTAAAGATTGAATCTTTGAATGAAATTACCTCAATCAAGGTACCTATTCTACCACTAGACCTTTGTAATGTAAATAGATTGAATCTTTGAAAGAAAATGAGTGTTTTGAGTTTAACTTATTCGAGTTACCTATGAAATCGCGAAGAGTGTTTTAATGACTGAAGATTGAATCTTTGAATGAAAAATACCACAATAAAGGTACCAATTCTGTTACTAGACCTTTCTAACGTATAAAGATTGAACTTTAAAAGAAAATGAGATTTTTGAGTTAAACTTATTCGAGTTCCCTGTAACGTCCCGAATAGTATTTTAATGAGTAAAGATTGAATCATTGAATGAAATTACCTCAGTCAAGGTAGCTATTACATCACTAGACCTTTTTAATTTATAAAGATTGACGTTTTGAAAAGAAATGAGTGTTTCGAGTTAAAGTTATTCGAGTTAAAGTTAAAGTTATTTATAGGAATTACCTCAATCAAGGTAGATATTATGTCACTAGACCTTTTTAATATACAAAGATTGAATCTTGGAAAGAAAGTGAGAGTTTTGAGTTTAACTTATTCGAGTTACCTATGAAGTCGCGAAGAGTTTTTTAATGAATAATGATTGAATCTTTGAATGAAAACACCTCAATAAAGGTACCTATTATGTTACTAGACCTTTTTAATGTATAAAGATTGAATCTTGGAAAGAAAATGACTGTTTTGAGTTAAACTTATTCGAGTTCCCTATGACATCCCGAAGAGTATTTCAACGAGTAAAGGTTGAATCTTTGATTGAAATTACTTGAATCAAGGGACTTATTTTGTCCCTGGACCTTTTATATATAGAGATTGAATCTTTAAAAAGAAATGAGCGTTATGAGTTAAACCTATCCGAGTTCCCTATGACGTCCCGAATAGTGTTTTAACGCGTGAGGATTGAATCTTTGTATGAAATTACCTCAATAGAGGTACTTATTATGTCACTAGACCTTTTTAATGTATAAAGGTTTAATCTTTGAAAGAAAATGAGAGTTTTGAGTTAAACATATTCGAGTTCCTTGCGACGTCTCGAAAAGTGTTTTAAAGAGTAAATATTGAATCTTTGAATGAAATTACCTCAATCAAGGTACCTATTATGTCACTAGACCTTTTTAATGTATAAAGATTGAATATTTCTAAAGAACTACGAGTTTTGAGTTAAAGTTATTTGAGTTCCCTTTGACGTCACGAAGCGTGTTTTAATGAGTAAAGATTGAATCTTTAAACGAAATTATCTCAATCAATGTACCTATTATGTCAGTAGACCTTTTTAATGTATAAAGATGGAATCTTTGAAAAATATGAGAGTATTGAGTTTAACTTATTCGAGTTACCTATGAAGTCGCGAAGAGTGTTTTAATGACCAAAGGTTGAATCTTCAATTGAAAATTCCTCAATAAATGAACCTATTGTGTTACTAGATCTTTTTGATATATAAAGATTGAATCTTTGAAAGAAAATTAGAGTTTTGAGTTAAACTTATTCGAGTTCCTTTTGACATCCCGAAGAGTGTTTTAATGAATAAAGATTGAATCTTTGAATGAAATTACCTCAATCGAGTTACCTATTAAGTCACTAGAAATTTTTATTGTATAAAGATTGAATCTTTGAAAAGAAATGAGAGTTTTGAGTTAAAGTTATTCGAGTTCCCTTTGACGTCACGAAGAGTGTTTTAATGAGTAAAGTTTGAATCTTTGAGTGAAATTACCTCAATCAAGGTACCTATTCTACCACTAGACCTTTGTAATGTATAAAGATTGAATCTTTCAAAGAAAATGAGATTTTTGAGTTAAACTTATTCGAGTTCCCTGTACCGTCCCGAAGAGTGTTTTAATGAGTAAAGATTGAATAATTGAATGAAATTGCCTCAATCAAGGTAGCTATTACATCACTAGACCTTTTTAATTTGTAAAGATTGACGTTTTGAAAAGAAATGAGTGTTTCGAGTTAAAGTTATTCAAGTTCCCTTTGACGTCACGAAGAGTGTTTTAATGAGTAAAGATTGAATCTTTAATGAAATTACCTCAATCTAGGTACCTGTTCTGTCACTAAACCTTTTTAATGTATAAAGATTGAATCTTTGAAAGAACATGAAAGTTTTGAGTTCAACTTATTCGAGTTACCTATGAAGTTGCGAAGAGTGATTTATTGACTAAAGATTGAATCTTTGAATGAAAATACCTCAATAAAGGTACTTATCTTGTTAGTAGACCTTTTTAATGTATAAAGATTGTATCTTTGAAATAAAATGAGAGTTTTGAGTTAAACTTATTCATGTTCCCTGTAACGTCCCAAAGAGTGTTTTAATGAGTAAATATTGAATCTTTGAATGTAATTATCTCAATTAAGGTAGCTATTATGTCACTAGACCTTTTTAATGTACAAAGATTGAATCTTGGGAAGAAAGTGAGAGTTTTGAGTTTAACTTATTCGAGTTACCTATGAAGTCACGAAGAGTGTTTTAATGAATAAAGATTGAATCTTTGAATGAAAACACCTCAATAAAGGTACCTATTATGTTACTAGACGTTTTTAATGTCTAAAGATTGAATCTTTGGAATAAAATGATAGTTCTGAGTTTAACCTATTCGATTTACCTATGAAGTCGTGAACAGTGTTTTAATGACTAAATAATGAATCTTTGAATGAAAATACCTTAGTAAAGGTACCTATTATGTTACTAGACCTTTTTAATATATAAAGATTGAATCTTGGAAAGAAAATGACTGTTTTGAGTTAAACTTATTCGAGTTCCCAATGAAATCCCGAAGAGTATTTCAACGAGTAAAGATTAAATCTTTGATTGAAATTACTTGAATCAATGGACTTATTTTGTCCCTGGACCTTTTATATAAAAAGATTGAATCTTTAAAAAGAACTGAGCGTTATGAGTTAAACCTATCCGAGTTCCCTACGACGTCCCGAATAGTGTTTTAACGCGTAAGGATTGAATCTTTGTATGAAATTACCGCAATAGAGGTACTTATTATGCCACTAGACCTTTTTAATGTATAAAGGTTTAATCTTTGAAGGAAAATGACAGTTTTGAGTTAAACATATTCGAGTTCCCTGCGACGTTTCGAAAAGTGTTTTAAAGAGTAAATATTGAATCTTTGAATGAAATTACCTCAATCAAAGTACCTATTATGTCACTAGACCTTTTTAATGTATAAAGATTGAATATTTGTAAAGAATTACGAGTTTTGAGTTAAAGTTATTCGAGTTCCCTTTGACGTCAGGAAGGGTGTTTTAATGAGTAAAGATTGAATCTTTGAATGAAATTATGTCAATCAATGTACCTATTATGTCAGTAGACCTTTTTAATTTATAAAGATGGAATCTTTGAAAAAAATGAGAGTATTGAGTTTAACTTATTCGAGTTACCTATGAAGTCGCGAAGAGTGTTTTAATGACCAAAGATTGAATCTTCAAATGAAAATTCCGCAATAAAGGAACCTATTATGTTACTAGATCTTTTTGATGTATAAAGATTGAATCTTTGAAAGAAAATTAGAGTTTTGAGTTAAACTTATTCGAGTTCCTTTTGACATCCCGAAGAATGTTTTAATGAATAAAGATTGAATCTCTGAATGTAATTACCTCAATCAAGGTAGTTATTATGTCACTAGACCTTTTTAATGTACAAAGATTGAATCTTGGAAAGGAAGTGAGAGTTTTGCATTTAACTTATTCGAGTTACCTATAAAGTCGCGAAGAGTGTTTTAATGAAAAAAGATTGAATCTTTGAATGAAAACACCTCAATAAAGGTACCTATTATGTTACTAGACCTTTTTAATGTCTAAAGATTGAATCTTTGGAAAAAAATGATAGTTCTGAGTTTAACTTATTCTATTTACCTATGAAGTAGGGAACAGTGTTTTAATGACTAAATAATGAATCTTTGAATGAAAATACCTTAGTAAAGGTACCTATTATGTTATAAGACCTTTTTAATGTATAAAGATTGAATCTTGGAAAGAAAATGACTGTTTTGAGTTAAACTTATTCGAGTTCCCTATGACATCCCGAAGAGTATTTCAACGAGTAAAGATTGAATCTTTGATTGAAATTACTTGAATCAAGGGACTTATTTTGTCCCTGGACCTTTTATATATAAAGATTGAATCTTTAAAAAGAAATGAGTGTTATGAGTTAAACCTATCCGAGTTCCCTTTGACGTCCCGAATTGTGCTTTAACGCGTGAGGATTGAATCTTTGTATGAAATTACCTCAATAGAGGTACTTATTATGTCACTAGACCTTTTTAATGTATAAAGGTTTAATCTTTGAAAGAAAATGAGAGTTTTGAGTTAAACATATTCAAGTTCCCTATGACGTCTCGAAAAGTGTTTTAAAGAGTAAATATTGAATCTTTGAATGAAATTACCTCAATCAAGGTACCTATTATGTCACTAGACCTTTTTAATGTATAAAGATTGAATATTTGTAAAGAACTACGAGTTTTGAGTTAAAGTTATTTGAGTTCCCTTTGACGTCACGAAGCGTGTTTTAATGAGTAAAGATTGAATCTTTGAACGAAATTATCTCAATCAATGTACCTATTATGTCAGTAGACCTTTTTAATGTATAAAGATGGAATCTTTGAAAAAAATGAGAGTATTGAGTTTAACTTATTCGAGTTACCTATGAAGTCGCGAAGAGTGTTTTAATGACTAAAGATTGAATCTTCAAATGAAAATTCCGCAATAAATGAACCTATTATGTTACTAGATCTTTTTGATGTATAAAGATTGAATCTTTGAAAGAAAAATAGAGTTTTCAGTTAAACTTATTCGAGTTCCTTTTGACATCCCGAAGAGTGTTTTAATGAATAAAGATTGAATCTTTGAATGAAATTACCTCAATCAAGGTACATATTAAGTCACTAGAAATTTTTATTGTATAAAGATTGAATCTTTGAAAAGAAATGTAAGTTTTGAGTTAAAGTTATTCGAGTTCCTTTTGACGTCACGAAGAGTGTTTTAATGAGTAAGGATTGAATATTTGAATGAAATTACCTCAATCAAGGTACCTATTCTACCACTAGACCTTTGTAATGTATAAAGATTGAATCTTTGAAAGAAAATGAGTGTTTTGAGTTTAACTTATTCGAGTTACCTATGAAATCGCGAAGAGTGTTTTAATGACTGAAGATTGAATCTTTGAATGGAAAATACCACAATAAAGGTACCAATTCTGTTACTAGACCTTTCTAATGTATAAAGATTGAATCTTTGAAAGAAAATGAGATTTTTGAGTTAAACTTATTCGAGTTCCCTGTAACGTCCCGAAGAGTGTTTTAATGAGTAAAGATTGAATCATTGAATGAAATTACCTCAATCAAGGTAGCTATTACATCACTAGACCTTTTTAATTTATAAAGATTGACGTTTTGAAAAGAAATGAGTGTTTCGAGTTAAAGTTATTCAAGTTCCCTTTGACGTCACGAAGAGTGTTTTAATGAGTAAAGATTGAATCTTTGAATGAAATTACCTCAATCAAGGTACCTATTCTGTCACTAAACCTTTTTAATGTATAAAGATTGATTCTTTGAAAGAACATGAGAGTTTTGAGTTCAACTTATTCGAGTTACCTATGAAGTTGCGAAGAGTGTTTTAATGACTAAAGATTGAATCTTTGAATGAAAATACCTCAATAAAGGTACTTATTTTGTTAGTAGACCTTTTTAATGTATAAAGATTGTATCTTTGATATAAAATGAGAGTTTTGAGTTAAACTTATTCATGCTCCCTGTAACGTCCCAAAGAGTGTTTTAATGAGTAAATATTGAATCTTTGAATGTAATTACCTCAATCAAGGTAGCTATTATGTCACTAGACCTTTTTAATGTACAAAGATTGAATCTTGGAAAGGAAGTGAGAGTTTTGCGTTTCACTTATTCGAGTTACCTATAAAGTCGCGAAGAGTGTTTTAATGAATAAAGATTGAATCTTTGAATGAAAACACCTCAATAAAGGTACCTATTATGTTACTAGACCTTTTTAATGTCTAAAGATTGAATCTTTGGAATAAAATGACAGTTCTGAGTTTAACTTATTCGATTTACCTATGAAGTCTTGAACAGTGTTTTAATGACTAAATAATGAATCTTTGAATGAAAATACCTTAAAGATTGAATCTTTGAAAAGAAATGAAAGTTTTGAGTTAAACTTATTCGAGTTTCCTTTGACGTCACGAACGGTGTTTTAATGAGTAAAGTTTGAATCTTTGAATGAAATTACCTCAATCAAGGTACCTATTCTACCACTAGACCTTTGTAATGTATAAAGATTGAATCTTTGAAAGAAAATGAGTGTTTTGAGTTTAACTTATTCGAGTTACCTATGAAATCGTGAAGAGTGTTTTAATGACTGAAGATTGAATCTTTGAATGAAAAATACCCCAATAAAGGAACCAATTCTGTTACTAGACCTTTTTAATGTATAAAGATTGAATCTTTGAAAGAAAATGAGATTTTTGAGTTAAACTTATTTGAGTTCCCTATAACGTCCCGAAGAGTGTTTTAATGAGTAAAGATTGAATCATTGAATGAAATTACCTCAATCAAGGTAGCTATTACATCACTAGACCTTTTTAATTTATAAAGATTGACGTTTTGAAAAGAAATGAGTGTTACGAGTTAAAGTTATTCAAGTTCCCATTGACGTCACGAAGAGTGTTTGAATGAGTAAAGATTGAATCTTTGAATAAATACCTTAGTAAAGGTACCTAAGGTACCTGTAACGTCCCGAAGAGTGTTTTAAAGAGTAAAGATTGAATCATTGAATGAAATTACCTCAATCAAGGTAGCTATTACATCACCAGACCTTTTTAATTTATAAAGATTGACGTTTTGAAAAGAAATGAGTGTTACGAGTTAAAGTTATTCAAGTTCCCTTTGACGTCACGAAGAGTGTTTGAATGAGTAAAGATTGAATCTTTGAATAAAATTACCTCAATCAAGGTACCTTTTCTGTCACTAAACTTTTTTAATGTATAAAGATTGAATCTTTGGAAGAACATGAGAGTTTTGAGTTCAACTTATTCGAGTTACCTATGAAGTTGCGAAGAGTGTTTTAATGACTAAAGATTTAATCTTTGAATGAAAATACCTCAATAAAGGTACTTATTTTGTTAGTAGACCTTTTTAATGCATAAAGATTGTATCTTTGAAAGAAAATGAGAGTTTTGAGTTAAACTTATTCATGTTCCCTGTAACGTCCCAAAGAGCGTTTTAATGAGTAAATATTGAATCTTTGAATGTAATTACCTCAATTAAGGTAGCTATTATGTCACTAGACCTTTTTAATGTACAAAGATTGAATCTTCGAAAGAAAGTGAGAGTTTTGAGTTTAACTTATTCGAGTTACCTATGAAGTTGCGAAGAGTGTTTTAATGAATAAAGATTGAATCTTTGAATAAAAACATCTCAATAAAGGTACCTATTATGTTAATAGACCTTTTTAATGTCTAAAGATTGAATCTTTGGAATAAAATGATAGTTCTGAGTTTAACTTATTCGATTTACCTATGAAGTCGTGAACAGTGTTTTAATGACTAAATAATGAGTCTTTGAATGAAAATACCTTAGTAAAGGTAGCAATTATGTTACTAGACCTTTTTAATGTACAAAAATTGAATCTTGGAAAGAAAATGACAGTTTGGAGTTAAACTTATTCGAGTTCCCAATCACATCCCGAAGAGTATTTCAACGAGTAAAGATTGAATCTTTGATTGAAATTACTTGAATCAATGGACTTATTTTGTCCCTGGACCTTTTATATATAAAGATTGAATCTTTAAAAAGAAATGAGCGTTATAAGTTAAACCTATCCGAGTTCCCTATGACGTCCCGAATAGTGTTTTAACGCGTAAGGATTGAATCTTTGTATGAAATTACCTCAATAGAGGTATTTATTATGTCACTGGACCTTTTTTAATGTATAAAGGTTCAATCTTTGAAGGAAAATGAGAGTTTTGAGTTAAACATATTCGAGTTCCCTGCGACGTCTCGAAGAGTGTTTTAATGAGTAAATATTGAATCTTTGAATGAAATTACCTCAATCAAGGTACCTATTATGTCACTAGACCTTTTTAATGTATAAAGATTGAATATTTGTAAAGAACTACGAGTTTTGAGTTAAAGTAATTTGAGTTCCCTTTCACGTCACGAAGCGTGTTTTAATGAGTAAAGATTGAATCTTTGAACGAAATTATCTCAATCAATGTACCTATTATGTCAGTAAACCTTTTTAATGTATAAAGATAGAATCTTTGACAAAAATGAGAGTATTGAGCTTAACTTATTCGAGTTACCTATGAAGTCGCGAAGAGTGTTTCAATGACCAAAGATTGAATCTTCAAATGATAATTCCTCAATACAGGAACCTATTATGTTACTAGATCTTTTTGATATATAAAGATTGAATCTTTGAAAGAAAATTAGAGTTTTGAGTTAAACTTATTCGAGTTCCTTTTGACATCCCGAAGAGTGTTTTAATGAATAAAGATTGAATCTTTGAATGAAATTACCTCAATCGAGGTACCTATTAAGTCACTAGAAATTTTTATTGTATAAAGATTGAATCTTTGAAAAGAAATGAGAGTTTTGAGTTAAAGTTATTCGAGTTCCTTTGACGTCACGAACAGTGTTTTAATGAGTAAAGATTGAATCTTTAAATGAAATTACCTCAATCAAGGTACCTATTCTACCACTAGACCTTCGTAATGTATAAAGATTAAAACTTTGAAAGAAAATTAGTGTTTTGAGTGTAACTTATTCGACTTACCTATGAAATCGTGAAGAGTGTTTTAATGACTGAAGTTTGAATCTTTGAATGAAATATACCACAATAAAGGTACCAATTCTGTTACTAGACCTTTCTAATGTATAAGGATTGACTCTTTAAAAGAAAATGAGATTTTTGAGTTAAACTTATTCGAGTTCCCTGTAACGTCCCGAAGAGTGTTTTAATGAGTAAAGATTGAATCATTGAATGAAATTACCTCAATCAAGGTAGCTATTACATCACTAGACCTTTTTAATTTATAAAGATTGACGTTTTGAAAATAAATGAGTGTTTCGAGTTAAAGTTATTCAAGTTCCCTTTGACGTCACGAAGAGTGTTTTAATGAGTAAAGATTGAATCTTTGAATGAAATTACCTCAATCAAGGTACCTATTCTGTCACTAAACCTTTTAAATGTATAAAGATTGAATCTTTGAAAGAACATGAGAGTTTTGAGTTCAACTTATTCGAGTTACCTATGAAGTTGCGAAGAGTGTTTTATTGACTAAAGATTGAATCTTTGAATGAAAATACCTCAATAAAGGTACTTATTTTGTTAGTAGACCTTTTTAATGTATAAAGATTGTATCTTTGAAAGAAAATGAGAGTTTTGAGTTAAACTTATTCATGTCCCTGTAATGTCCCAAAGAGTGTTTTAATGAGTAAATATTGAATCTTTGAATGTAATTACCTTAATTAAGGTAGCTATTATGTCACTAGACCTTTTTAATGTACAAAGATTGAATCTTGGATAGAAAGTGAGAGTTTTGAGTTTAACTTATTCGAGTTACCTATGAAGTCGCGAAGAGTGTTTTAATAAATAAAGATTGAATCTTTGAATGAAAACACCTCAGTAAATGTACTTATTATGTTACTAGACGTTTTTAATGTCTAAAGATTGAATCTTTGGAATAAAATGATAATTCTGAGTTTAACTTATTCTATTTACCTATGAAGTCGTGAACAGTGTTTTAATGACTAAATAATGAATCTTTGAATGAAAATACCTTAGTAAAGGTACCTATTATGTTACTAGACCTTTTTAATGTATAAAGATTGAATCTTGGAAAGAAATGACTATTTTGAGTTAAACTTATTCGAGTTCCCTATGACATCCCGAAGACTATTTCAATGAGTAAAGATTGAATCTTTGATTGAAATTTCTTGAATCAAGGGACTTATTTTGTCCCTGGACCCTTTATATATAAAGATTGAATCTTTAAAAAGAAATGAGCGTTATGAGTTAAACCTATCCGAGTTCCCTATGACGTCCCGAATAGTGTTTTAACGCGTGAGGATTGAATCTTTGTCTGAAATTACCTCAATAGAGGTACTTATTATATCACTAGACCTTCTTAATGTATAAAGGTTTAATCTTTGAAATTAAATGAGAGTTTTGAGTTAAACATATTCGAGTTCCCTGCAACGTCTCGAAGTGTGTTCTAAAGAGTAAATATTGAATCTTTGAATGAAATTTCCTCAATCAAGGTACCTAGTATGTCACTAGACCTTTTTAATGTATAAAGATTGAATATTTGTAAAGAACTACGAGTTTTGAGTTAAAGTTATTTGAGTTCCCTTAGACGTCACGAAGCGTGTTTTAATGAGTAAAGATTGAATCTTTGAACGAAATTATCTCAATCAATGTACCTATTATGTCAGTAGAACTTTTTAATGTATAAAGATGGAATCTTTGAAAAAAATGAGAGTATTGAGTTTAACTTATTCGAGTTACCTATGAAGTCGCGAGGAGTGTTTTAATGACCAAAGATTGAATCTTCAAATGAAAATTCCCCAATAAAGGAACCTATTGTGTTACTAGATCTTTTTGATGTATAAAGATTGAATCTTTGAAAGAAAATTAGAGTTTTGAGTTAAACTTATTCGAGTTCCTTTTGACATCCCGAAGAGTGTTTTAATGAATAAAGATTGAATCTTTGAATGAAATTACCTCAATCGAGGTACCTCTTAAGTCACTAGAAATTTTTATTGTATAAAGATTGAATCTTTGAAAAGAAAAGAGAGTTTTGAGTTAAAGTTATTCGAGTTCCCTTTGACGTCACGAAGAGTGTTTTAATGAGTAAAGTTTGAATCTTTGAATGAAATTACCTCGATCAAGGTACCTATTCTACCACTAGACCTTTGTAATGTATAAAGATTGATTCTTTGAAAGAAAATCAGTGTTTTGAGTTTAACTTATTCGAGTTCCCTATGACATCCCGAAGAGTATTTCAATGAGTAAAGAATGAATCTTTGATTGAAATTACTTGAATCAAGGGACTTATTTTGTCCCTGGACCTTTTATATATAAAGATTGAATCTTTAAAAAGAAATGAGCGTTATGAGTTAAACCTATCCGAGTTCCCTATAACGCCCCGAATAGTGTTTTAACGCGTGAGGATTGAATCTTTGTATGAAATTACCTCAATAGAGATACTTATTATGTCACTAGACCTTTTTAATGTATAAAGGTTTAATCTTTGAAAGAAAATGAGAGTTTTGAGTTAAACATATTTGAGTTCCCTGCGACGTCTCGAAGTGTGTTTTAAAGAGTAAATATTGAATCTTTGAATGAAATTACCTCAATCAAGGTACCTATTATGTCACTAGACCTTTTTAATGTATAAAGATTGAATATTGTAAAGAACTACGAGTTTTGAGTTAAAGTTATTTGAGTTCCCTTTGACGTCACGAAGCGTGTTTTAATGAGTAAAGATTGAATCTTTGAACGAAATTATCTCAATCAATGTACCTATTATGTCAGTAGACCTTTTTAATGTATAAAGATGGAATCTGTGAAAAAAATTAGAGTATTGAGTTTAACTTATTCGAGTTACCTATGAAGTCGCGAAGAGTGTTTTAATGACCAAAGATTGAATCTTCAAATGAAAATTCCTCAATAAAGGAACCTATTGTGTTACTAGATCTTTTTGATGTATAAAGATTGAATCTTCGAAAGAAAATTAGAGTTTTGAGTTAAACGTATTCGAGTTCTTTTTGACATCCCGAAGAGTGTTTTAATGAATAAAGATTGAATCTTTGAATGAAATTTCCTCAATCGAGGTACCTATTAAGTCACTAGAAATATTTATTGTATAAAGATTGAATCTTTGAAAAGAAATGAGAGTTTTGAGTTAAAGTTATTCGAGTTCCCTTTGATGTCATGAAGAGTGTTTTAATGAGTAAAGTTTGAATCTTTGAGTGAAATTACCTCGATCAAGGTACCTATTCTACCACTAGACCTTTGTAATGTATAAAGATTGAATCTTTGAAAGAAAATGAGTGTTTTGAGTTTAACTTATTCAAGTTCCCTATGACATCCCGTAGAGTATTTCAACGAGTAAAGATTGAATCTTTGATTGAAATTACTTGAATCAAGGGACTTATTTTATCCCTGGGCCTTTTATATATAAAGATTGACTCTTTAAAAAGAAATGAGCGTTATGAGTTAAACCTATCCGAGTTCCCTAGGACGTCCCGAATAGTGTTTTAACGCGTGAGGATTGAATCTTTCTATGAAATTACCTCAATAGAGGTACTTCTTATGTCACTAGACCTTTTTAATGTATAAAGGTTTAATCTTTGAAAGAAAATGAGAGTTTTGAGTTAAACATATTCGAGTTCCCTGCGACATCTTGAAGAGTGTTTTAAAGAGTAAATATTGAATCTTTGAATGAAATTACCTCAATCAAGGTACCTATTATGTCAGTAGACCTTTTTAATGTATAAAGATTGAATATTTGTAAAGAACTACGAGATTTAAGTTAAAGTTATTTGAGTTCCCTTTGACATCACGAAGCGTGTTTTAATGAGTAAAGATTGAATCTTTGAATAAAATTATCTCAATCAATGTACCTATTATGTCAGTAGACCTTTTTAATGTATAAAGATGGAATCATTGAAAAATATGAGAGTATTGAGTTTAACTTATTCGAGTTACCTATGAAGTCGCGAAGAGTGTTTTAATGACCAAAGATTGAATCTTCGAATGAAAATTCCTTAATAAAGGAATCTATTGTCTTACTAGATCTTTTTGATGTATAAAGATTGAATCTTTGAAAGAAAATTAGAGTTTTGAGTTAAACTTATTCGAGTTCCTTTTGACATCCCGAAAAGTGTTTTAATGAATAACGATTGAATCTTTGAATGAAATTACCTCAATCGAGGAACCTATTAAGTCACTAGAAATTTTTATTGTATAAGGATTGAATCTTTGAAAAGAAATGAGAGTTTTGAGTTAAAGTTATTCGAGTTCCCTTTGACGTCACGAACAGTGTTTTAATGAGTAAAGATTGAATCTTTGAATGAAATTATCTCAATCAAGGTACCTATTCTACCACTAGACCTTTGTAATGTATAATGATTGAATCTTTGAAAGAAAATGAGTGTTTTGAGTTTAACTTATTCGAGTTACCTATGAAATCGCGAAGAGTGTTTTAATGACTGAAGATTAAATTTTTGAATGAAAAATACCACAATAAAGGTACCAATTCTGTTACTAAACCTTTTTAATGTATAAAGATTGAATCTTTGAAAGAAAATGAGATTTTTGAGTTAAACTAATTCGAGTTCCCTGTAACGTCTCGAAGAGTGTTTTAATGAGTAAAGATTGAATCATTGAATGAAATTACCTCAATCAAGGTAGCTATTACATCACTAGACCTTTTTAATTTATAAAGATTGACGTTTTGAAAAGAAAATGAGTGTTTCGAGTTAAAGTTGTTCAAGTTCCCTTTGACGTCACGAAGAGTGTTTTAACGAGTAAAGATTGAGTCTTTGAATGAAATTACCTCAATCAATGTACCTATTCTGTCACTAAACCTTTTTAATGTATAAAGATTGAATCGTTGAAAGAACATGAGAGTTTTGAGTTCAACTTATTCGAGTTACCTATGAAGTTGCGAAGAGTGTTTTAATGACTAAAGATTGAATCTTTGAATGAAAATACCTCAATAAAGGTACTTATTTTGTTAGCAGAACTTTTTAATGTATAAAGATTGTATCTTTGGAAGAAAATGAGAGTTTTGAGTTAAACTTATTCATGTTCCCTGTAACATCCCAAAGAGTGTTTTAATGAGTAAATATTGAATCTTTGAATGTAATTACCTCAATCAAGGTAGCTATTATGTCACTAGACCTTTTTAATGTACAAAGATTGAATCTTGGAAAGAAAGTGAGAGTTTTGAGTTTAACTTATTCGAGTTACCTATGAAGTCACGAAGAGTGTTTTAATGAATAAAGATTGAATCTTTGAATGAAAACACCTCAATAAAGGTACCTATTATGTTACTAAACCTTTTTAGTGTCTAAAGATTGAATATTTGGAATAAAATGATAGTTCTGAGTTTAACTTATTCGATTTGCCTATGAAGTCGTGAACAGTGTTTTAATGACTAAATAATGAATCTTTGAATGAAAATACCTTAGTAAAGGTACCTATTATGTTACTAGACCTTTTTAATGTATAAAGATTGAATCTTGGAAAGAAAATGACTGTTTTGAGTTAAACTTATTCGAGTTCCCTATGACATCCCGAAGAGTATTTCAATGAGTAAAGATTGAATCTTTGATTGAAATTACTTCAATCAAGGGACTTATTTTGTCCCTGGACCTTGTATATATAAAGATTAAATCTTTAAAAAGAAATGAGCGTTATGAGTTAAACCTATCCGAGTTCCCTATGACGTCCCGAATAGTGTTTTAACGCGTGAGCATAGAATCTTTGTATGAAATTACCTCAATAGAGGTACTTATTATGTCACTAGACCTTTTTAATGTATAAAGGTTTAATCTTTGAAAGAAACTAAGAGTTTTGAGTTAAACATATTCGAGTTCCCAGTGACCTCTCGAAGAGTGTTTTAAAGAGTAAATATTGAATCTTTGAAAGAAATTACCTCAATCAAGGTACCTATTGTGTCACTAGACCTTTTTAATGTATAAAGATTGAATATTTGTAAAGAACTACGAGTTTTGAGTTAAAGTTATTTGAGTTTCCTTTGACGTCACCAAGCGTGTTTTAATGAGTAAAGATTGAATCTTTGGACGAAATTATCTCAATCAATGTACCTATTATGTCTGTAGACCTTTTTAATGTATAAAGATGGAATCTTTGAAAAAATTGAGAGTATTGAGTTTAACTTATTCGAGTTACCTATGAAGTCGCGAAGAGTGTTTTAATGACCAGAGATTGAATCTTTAAATGAAAATTCCTCAATAAAGGAACCTATTGTGTTACTAGATCTTTTTGATGTATAAAGATTGAATCTTTGAAAGAAAATTAGAGTTTTGAGTTAAACTTATTCGAGTTCCTTTTGACATCCCGAAATGTGTTTTAATGGATAAAGATTGAATCTTTGAATGAAATTACCTCAATCGAGGTACCTATTAAGTCACTAAAAATTTTTATTGTATAAAGATTGAATCTTTGAAAAGAAATGAGAGTTTTGAGTTAAAGTTATTCGAGTTCCCTTTGACGTCACGAAGAGTGTTTTAATGAGTAAAGATTGAATCTTTGAATGAAATTACCTCAATCAAGGAACCTATTCTACCACTAGACCTTTGTATTGTATAAAGATTGAATCTTTGAAAGAAAATGAGTGTTTTGAGTTTAACTTATTCGAGTTACCTATGAAATCGCGAAGAGTGTTTTAATGACTGAAGATTGAATCTTTGAATGAAAAATACCACAATAAAGGTACCAATTCTGTTACTAGACTTTTCTAATGTATAAAGATTGAATCTTTGAAAGAAAATGAGATTTTTGAGTTAAACTTATTCGAGTTCCCTGTAACGTCCCGAAGAGTGTTTTAATGAGTAAGGATTGAATCATTGAATGAAATTACCTCAATCAAGGTAGCTATTACATCACTAGACCTTTTAAATTTATAAAGATTGACGTTTTGAAAATAAATGAGTGTTTCGAGTTAAAGTTATTCAAGTTCCCTTTGACTCCACGAGGTGTGTTTTAATGAGTTAAGATTGAATCATTGAATGAAATTACCTCAATCAAGGTACCTATTATGTCACTAAACCTTTTTAATGTATAAAGATTGAATCTTTGAAGGAACATGAGAGTTTTGAGTTCAACTTATTCGAGTTACCTATGAAGTTGCGAAGAGTGTTTTAATGACTAAAGATTAAATCTTTGAATGAAAATACCTCAATAAAGGTACTTATTTTGTTAGTAGACCTTTTTAATGTATAAAGATTGTATCTTTGAAAGAAAACGAGAGTTTTGAGTTAAACTTATTCATGTTCCCTGTAACGTCCCAAAGAGTGTTTTAATGAGTAAATATTGAATCTTTGAATGTAATTACCTCAATCAAGGGAGCTATTATGTCACTAGACCTTTTTAATGTATAGAGATTGAATCTTGGAAAGAAAGTGAGAGTTTTGCGTTTAACTTATTCGAGTTACCTATGAAGTCGCGAAGAGTGTTTTAATGAATAAAGATTGAATCTTTGAATGAAAACACCTCAATAAAGGTACCTATTAAGTTACTAGACCTTTTTAATGTCTAAAGATTGAATCTTTGGAATAAAATGATAGTTCTGAGTTTAACTTATTCTATTTACCTATGAAGTCATGAACAGTGTTTTAATGACTAAATAATGAAACTTTGAATGAAAATACCTTAGTAAAGGTACCTATTATGTTACAAGACCTTTTTAATGTATAAAGATTGAATCTTTGAACGAAAATGACTGTTTTGAGTTAAACTTATTCGAGTTCCCAATGACATCCCGAAGAGTATTTCAACGAGTAAAGATTGAGTCTTTGATTGAAATTACTTGAATCAAGGGAATTATTTTGTCCCTGGACCTTTTATATATAAAGATTGAATCTTTAAAAAGAAAAGAGCGTTATGAGTTAAACCTATTCGAGTTCCCTATGACGTCCCGAATAGTGTTTTAACGCAAGAGAATTGAATCTTTGTATGAAATTACCTGAATAGAGATACTTATTATGTCACTAGACCATTTTAATGTATAAAGGTTTAATCTTTGAAAGAAAATGAGAGTTTTGAGTGAAACATATTCGAGTTCCCTGCGACGTCTCGAAGAGTGTTTTAAAGAGTAAATATTGAATCTTTGAATGAAAGTACCTCAATCAAGGTACCTATTATGTCATTAGACCTTTTTAATGTATAAAGATTGAATATTTGTAAAGAACTACGAGTTTTGAGTTAAAGTTATTTGAGATCCCTTTGACGTAACGAAGTTAATTTTAATAAGTAAAGATTGAATCTTTGAATGAAATTATCTCAATCAGTGTACCTATTTTGTCAGTAGACCTTTTTAATGTATAAAGATGGAATCTTTGAAAAAAATGAGAGTATTGAGTTTAACTTATTCGAGTTACCTATGAAGTCACGAAGAGTGTTTTAATGACCAAAGATTGAATCTTCAAATGAAAATTCCTCAATAAAGTAACCTATTATGTTACTAGATCTTTTTGATGTATAAAGATTAAATCTTTGAAAGAAAAATAGGGTTTTGAGTTAAACTTATTCGAGTTCCTTTTGACATCCCGAAGAGTGTTTTAATGAATAAAGATTGAATCTTTGAATGAAATTACCTCAATCAAGGTACCTATTAAGTCACTAGAAATTTTTATTGTATAAAGATTGAATCTTTGAAAAGAAATGAAAGTTTTGAGTTAAAGTTATTCGAGTTCCCTTTGACGTCACGAAGAGTGTTTTAATGAGTAAAGATTGAATCTTTGAATGAAATTACCTCAATCAAGGTACCTATTCTACCACTAGACCTTTGTAATGTATAAAGATTGAATCTTTGAAAGAAAATGAGTGTTTTGAGTTTAACTTATTCGAGTTACCAATGAAATCGCGAAGAGTGTTTTAATGACTGAAGATTGAATCTTTGAATGAAAAATACCACAATAAAGGTACCAATTCTGTTACTAGACCTTTTTAATGTATAAAGATTGAATCTTTGAAAGAAAATGAGATTTTTGAGTAAAACTTATTCGAGTTCAATGTAACGTCCCGAAGAGTGTTTTAATGAGTAAAGATTGAATCATTGAATGAAATTACCTCAATCAAGGTAGCTATTACATCACTAGACCTTTTTAATTTATAAAGATTGACGTTCTGAAAAGAAATGAGTGTTTCGAGTTAAAGTTATTCAAGTTCCCTTTGACGTCACGAAGAGTGTTTTAATGAGTAAAGATTGAATCTTTGAATGAAATTACCTCAATCAAGGTACCTATTCTATCACTAAACCTTTTTAATGTATAAAGATTGAATCTTTGAAAGAACATGAGAGTTTTGAGTTCAACTTATTCGAGTTACCTATGAAGTTACGAAGAGTGTTTTAATGACTAAAGATTGAATGTTTGAATGAAAATACCTCAATAAAGGTACTTATTTTGTTAGTAGACCTTTTTAATGTATAAAGATTGTATCTTTGAAAGAAAATGAGAGTTTTGAGTTAAACTTATTCATGTTCCCGATAACGTCCCAAGGAGTGTTTTAATGAGTAAATATTGAATCTTTGAATGTAATTACCTCAATCAAGGTAGTCATTATGTCACTAGACCTTTTTAATGTACAAAGATTGAATCTTGGAAAGAAAGTGAGAGTTTTGAGTTTAACTTATTCGAGTTACCTATGAAGTCCCGAAGAGTGTTTTAATGAATAAAGATTGAATCTTTGAATGAAAACACCTCAACAAAGGTACCTATTATGTTACTAGACCTTTTTAATGTCTAAAGATTGAATCTTCGGAATAAAATGATAGTTCTGAATTTAACTTATTTGATTTACCTACGAAGTCGTGAACAGTGTTTTAATGACTATATGATGAATCTTTGAATGAAAATACCTTAGTTAAGGTACCTATTATGTTACAAGACCTTTTTAATGTATAAAGATTGAATCTTGGAAAGAAAATGACTGTTTTGAGTTAAACTTATTCGAGTTCCCTATGACATTCCGAAGAGTATTTCAACGAGTAAAGATTGAATCTTTGATTGAAATTACTTGAATCAAGGGACTTATTTTGTCCCTGGACCTTTTATATATAAAGATTGAATCTTTAAAAAGAAATGAGCGTTATGAGTTAAACCTATCCGAGTTCCCTATGACGTCCCGAATAGTGTTTTAACGCGTGAGGATTGAATCTTTGTATGAAATTACCACAATAGAGGTACTTATTTTGTCACTAGACCATTTTAATGTATAAAGTTTTAATCTTTGAAAGAAAATGAGAGTTTTGAGTTAAACATATTCGAGTTCCCAGCGACGTCTCGAAGAGTGTTTTAAAGAGTAAATAATGAATCTTTGAGTGAAATTACCATAATCAAGGTACCTATTATGTCACTAGACCTTTTTAATGTATAAAGATTGAATATTTGTAAAGAACTACGAGTTTTGAGTTAAAGTTATTTGAGTTCCCTTTGACGTCACGAAGCGTGTTTAAATGAGTAAAGATTGAATCTTTGAACGAAATTATCTCAATCAATGTACCTATCATGTCAGTAGACCTTTTTAATGTATAAAGATGGAATCTTTGAAAAAAATGAGAGTATTGAGTTTAACTTATTCGAGTTACCTATGAAGTCGCGAAGAGTGTTTTAATGACCAAAGATTGAATCTTCAAATGAAAATTCCTCAATAAAGGACCCTATTGTGTTACAAGATCTTTTTGATGTATAAAGATTGAATCTTTGAAACAAAATTAGAGTTTTGAGTTAAACTTATTCAAGTTCCTTTTGACATCCCGAAAAGTGTTTTAATGAATAAAGATTGAATCTTTGAATGAAATTACCTCAATCGAGGTACCTATTAAGTCACTAGAAATTTTTATTGTATAAAGATTGAATCTTTGAAAAGAAATGAGAGTTTTGAGTTAAAGTTATTCGAGTTCCCTTTGACGTCACGAAGAGTGTTTTAATGAGTAAAGTTTGAATCTTTGAATGAAATTACCTCAATCAAGGTACCTATTCTACCACTAGCCCTTTGTAATGTATAAAGATTGAATCTTTGAAAGAAAATGAGTGTTTTGAGTTTAACTTATTCGAGTTACCAATGAAATCGCGAAGAGTGTTTTAATGACTGAAGATTGAATCTTTGAATGAAAAATACCACAATAAAGGTACCAATTCTGTTACTATACCTTTTTAATGTATAAAGATTGAATCTTTGAAAGAAAATGTGATTTTTGAGTTAAACTTATTCGAATTCCCTGTAACGTCCCGAAAAGTGTTTTAATGAGTAAAGATTGAATCATTGAATGAAATTAACTCAATCAAGGTAGCTATTACATCACTAGACCTTTTTAATTTTTAAAGATTGACGTTTTGAAAAGAAATGAGTGTTTCGAGTTAAAGTTATTCGAGTTCCCTTTGACGTCACGAAGAGTGTTTTAATGAGTAAAGTTTGAATCTTTGAATGAAATTACCTCAATCAAGGTACCTATTCTACCACTAGACCTTTGTAATGTATAAAGATTGAATCTTTGAAAGAAAATGAGTGTTTTGAGTTTAACTTATTCGAGTTACCAATGAAATCGCGAAGAGTGTTTTAATGACTGAAGATTGAATCTTTGAATGAAAAATACCACAATAAAGGTACAAATTCTGTCACTAGACCTTTTTAATGTATAAAGATTGAATCTTTGAAAGAAAATGAGATTTTTGAGTTAAACTTATTCAAGTTCCCTGTAACGTCCCGAAGAGTGTTTTAATGAGTAAAGATTTAATCATTCAATGAAATTACCTCTACAAAGGTAGCTATTACATCAGTAGACCTTTTTAATTTATAAAGATTGACGTTTTGAAAAGAAATGAGTGTTTCGAGTTAAAGTTATTCAAGTTCCCTTTGACGTCACGAAGAGTGTTTTAATGAGTAAAGATTGAATCTTTGAATAAAATTACCTCAATCAAGGTACCTAATCTGTCACTAAACCTTTTTAATGTATAAAGATTGAATCTTTGAAAGAACATGAGAGTTTTGAGTTCAACATATTCGAGTTACCTATGAAGTTGCGAAGAGTGTTTTAATGACTAAAGATTGAATCTTTGAATGAAAATACCTCAATAAAGGTACTTATTTTGTTAGTAGACCTTTTTAATGTATAAAGATTGTATCTTTGAAAGAAAATGAGAGTTTTGAGTTAAACTTATTCATGTTCCCTGTAACGTCCCAAAGAGTGTTTTAATGAGTAAATATTGAATCTTTGATTGTAATTACCTCAATCAAGGTTGCTATTATGTCACTAGACCTTTTTAATGTACAGAGATTGAATCTTGGAAAGAAAGTGAGAGTTTTGAGTTTAACTTATTCGAGTTACCTATGAAGTCGCGAAGAGTGTTTTAATGAATAAAGATTGAATCTTTGAATGAAAACACCTCAATAAAGGTACCTATTATGTTACTAGACCTTTTTAATGTCTAAAGATTGAATGTTTGGAATAAAATGATAGTTCTGAGTTTAACTTATTCGATTTACCTATGAAGTCGTGAACAGTGTTTCAATGACTAAATAATGAATCTTTGAATGAAAATACCTTAGTAGAGGTACCTATTATGTTACTAGACCTTTTTAATGTATAAAGATTGAATCTTGGAAAGAAAATGACTGTTTTGAGTTAAACTTATTCGAGTTCCCTATGACATCCCGAAGAGTATTTCAACGAGTAAAGATTGAATCTTTGATTGAAATTACTTGAATCAAGGGACTTATTTTATCCCTGGACCTTTTATATATAAAGATTGAATCTTTAAAAAGAAATGAGCGTTATGAGTTAAACCTATCCGAGTTCCCTATGACGTCCCGAATAGTGTTTTAACGCGTGAGAATTGAATCTTTGTATGAAATTACCTCAATAGAGGTACTTATTATGTCTCTAGACCATTTTAATGTATAAAGTTTTAATCTTTGAAAGAAAATGAGAGTTTTAAGTTAAACATATTCGAGTTCCCAGCGACGTCTCGAAGAGTGTTTTAAAGAGTAAATATTGAATCTTTGAGTGAAATTACCTCAATCAAGGTACCTATTATGTCACTAGACCTTTTTAATGTATAAAGATTGAATATTTGTAAAGAACTACGAGTTTTGGGTTAAAGTTATTTGAGTTCCCTTTGACGTCACGAAGCGTGTTTTAATGAGTAAAGATTGAATCTTTGAACGAAATTATCTCAATCAATGTACCTATCATGTCAGTAGACCTTTTTAATGTATAAAGATGGAATCTTTGAAAAAAATAAGAGTATTGAGTTTAACTTATTCGAGTTACCTATGAAGTCGCGAAGAGTGTTTTAATGACCAAAGATTGAATCTTCAAATGAAAATTCCTCAATAAAGGAACCTATTGTGTTACAAGATCTTTTTGATGTATAAAGATTGAATCTTTGAAAGAAAATTAGAGTTTTGATTTAAACTTATTCGAGTTCCTTTTGAAATCCCGAAGAGTGTTTTAATGAATAAAGATTGAATCTTTGAATGAAATTACCTCAATAGAAGTACCTATTAAGTCACTAGAAATTTTTATTGTATAAAGATTGAATCTTTGAAAAGAAATGAAAGTTTTGAGTTAAAGTTATTCGAGTTCCCTTTGACGTCACGAAGAGTGTTTTAATGAGTAAAGTTTGAATCTTTGAATGAAATTACCTCAATCGAGGTACCTATTCTACCACTAGACCTTTGTAATGTATAAAGATTGAATCTTTGAAAGAAAATGAGTGTTTTGAGTTTAACTTATTCGAGTCACCTATGAAATCGCGAAGAGTGTTTTAATGACTGAAGATTGAATCTTTGAATAAAAAATACCACAATAAAGGTGCCAATTCTGTTACTAGACCTTTTTAATGTATAAAGATTGAATCTTTGAAAGAAAATGAGATTTTTGAGTTAAACTTATTCGAGTTCCCTGTAACGTCCCGAAGAGTGTTTTAATGAGTAAAGATTGAATCATTGAATGAAAATACCTCAATCAAGGTAGCTATTACATCACTAGACCTTTTTAATTTATAAAGATTGACGTTTTGAAAAGAAATGAGTGTTTCGAGTTAAAGTTATTCAAGTTCCCTTTGACGTCACGAAGAGTGTTTTAATGAGTAAAGATTGAATCTTTGAATGAAATTACCTCAATCAAGGTACCTATTCTGTCACTAAACCATTTTAATGTATAAAGATTGAATCTTTGAAATAACATGAGAGTTTTGAGTTCAACTTATTCGAGTTACCTATGAAGTTGCGAAAAGTGTTTTAATGACTAAAGATTGAATCTTTGAATGAAAATACCTCAATAAAGGTACTTATTTTGTTAGTAGACCTTTTTAATGTATAAAGATTGTATCTTTGAAAGAAAATGAGAGTTTTCAGTTAAACTTATTCATGTTCCCTGTAACGTCCCAAAGAGTGTTTTAATGAGTAAATATTGAATCTTTGAATGTAATTACCTCAATCAAGGTAGCTATTATGTCACTAGACCTTTTTAATGTACAAAGATTGAATCTTGGAAAGAAAGTGCGAGTTTTGAGTTTAACTTATTCGAGTTACCTATGAAGTCGCGAAGAGTGTTTTAATGAATAAAGATTGAATCTTTGAATGAAAACACCTCAATAAAGGTACCTATTGTGTTACTAGACCTTTTTAATGTCTAAAGATTGAATCTTCAGAATAAAATGATAGTTCTGAGTTTAACTTATTCGATTTACCTATGAAGTCGTGAACAGTGTTTTAATGACTAAATAATGAATCTTTGAATGAAAATACCTTAGTAAAGGTACCTATTATGTTACTAGACCTTTTTAATGTATAAAGATTGAATCTTGGAAAGAAAATGACTATGTTGAGTTAAACTCATTCGAGTTCCCTATGACATCCCGAAGGATATTTCAACGAGTAAAGATTGAATCTTTGATTGAAATTACTTGAATCAAGGGACTTATTTTGTCCCTGGACCTTTTATATATAAAGATTGAATCTTTAAAAAGAAATGAGCGTTATGAGTTAAACCTATCCGAGTTCCCTATGACGTCCCGAATAGTGTTTTAACGCGTGAGGATTGAATCTTTGTATGAAATTACCTCAATAGAGGTACTTATTATGTCTCTAGACCATTTTAATGTATAAAGTTTTAATCTTTGAAAGAAAATGAGAGTTTTGAGTTAAACATATTCGAGTTCCCAGCGACGTCTCGAGGAGTGTTTTAAAGAGTAAATGTTGAATCTTTGAGTGATATTACCTCAATCAAGGTACCTATTATGTCACTAGACCTTTTTAATGTATAAAGATTGAATATTTGTAAAGAACTACGAGTTTTGAGTTAAAGTTATTTGAGTTCCCTTTGATGTCACGAAGCGTGTTTTAATGAGTAAAGATTGAATCTTTTAACGAAATTATCTCAATCAATGTACCTATCATGTCAGTAGACCTTTTTAATGTATAAAGATGGAATCTTTGAAAAAACTGAGAGTATTGAGTTTAACTGATTCGAGTTACCTATGAAGTCGCGAAGAGTGTTTTAATGACCAAAGATTGAATCATCAAATGAAAATTCCTCAATAAAGGAACCTATTGTGTTACAAGATCTTTTTGATGTATAAAGATTGAATCTTTGAAAGAAAATTAGAGTTTTGAGTTAAACTTATTCGAGTTCCTTTTGACATCCCGAAGAGTGTTTTAATGAATAAAGATTGAATCTTTGAATGAAATTACCTCAATCGAGGTACCTATTAAGTCACTATAAATTTTTATTGTATAAAGATTGAATCTTTGAAAAGAAATGAGAGTTTTGAGTTAAAGTTATTCGAGTTCCCTTTGACGTCACGAAGAGTGTTTTAATGAGTAAAGTCTGAATCTTTGAATGAAATTACCTCAATCAAGGTACCTATTCTACCACTAGACCTTTGTAATGTATAAAGATTGAATCTTTGAAAGAAAATGAGTGTTTTGAGTTTAACTTATTCGAGTTACCTATGAAATCGCGAAGAGTGTTTTAATGACTAAAGATTGAATCTTTGAATGAAAAATACCACAATAAAGGTACCAATTCTGTTACTAGACCTTTTTAATGTATAAAGATTGAATCTTTGAAAGAAAATGAGATTTTTGAGTTAAACTTATTCGAGTTCCCTGTAACGTCCTGAAGAGTGTTTTAATGAGTAAAGATTGAATCATTGAATGAAATTACCTCAATCAAGGTAGCTATTACATCACTAGACCTTTTTAATTTTTAAAGTTTGACGTTTTGAAAAGAAATGAGTGTTTCGAGTTAAAGTTATTCAAGTTCCCTTGGACGTCACGAAGAATGTTTTAATGAGTAAAGATTAAATCTTTGAAAGAAATTACCTCAATCAAGGTACCTATTCTACCACTAGACCTTTATAGTGTATAAAGATTGAATTTTTGAAAGAAAATGAGTGTTTTGAGTTTAACTTATTCTGGTTACCTATGAAATCGCGAAGAGTGTTTTAATGACTGAAGATTGAATCTTTGAGTGAAAAATACCACAATAAAGGTACCAATTCTGTTACTAGACCTTTTTAATGTATAAAGATTGAATCTTTGAAAGAAAATGAGATTTTTGAGTTAAACTTAATCGAGTTCCCTGTAACGTCCCGAAGAGTGTTTTAATGAGTAAAGATTGAATCATCGAATGAAATTACCTCAATCAAGGTAGCTATTACATCACTAGACCTTTTTAATTTATAATGATTGACGTTTTGAAAAGAAATGAGTGTTTCGAGTTAAAGTTATTTAAGTTCCCTTTGACGTCACGAAGAGTGTTTTAATGAGTAAAGATTGAATCTTTGAATGAAATTACCTCATTCAAGGTACCTATTCTGTTACTAAACCTTTTTAATTTATAAAGATTGAATCTTTGAAAGAACAAGAGAGTTTTAAGTTCAACTTATTCGAGTTACCTATGAAGTTGCGAAGAGTGTTTTAATGACTAAAGATTGAATCTTTGAATGAAAATACCTTAATAAAGGTACTTATTTTGTTAGTAGACCTTTTTAATGTATAAAGATTGTATCTTTGAAAGAAAATGAGAGTTTTGAGTTAAACTTATTCATGTTCCCTGCAACGTCCCAAAGAGTGTTTTAATAAGTAAATATTGAAACTTTGAATGTAATTATATCAATCAAGGTAGCTATTATGTCACTAGACCTTTTTAATGTATAAAGATTGAATCTTGGAAAGAAAGTGAGAGTTTTGAGTTTAACTTATTCGAGTTATCTATGAAGTCGCGAAGAGTGTTTTAATGATTGAAGATTGAATCTTTGAATGAAAACACCTCAATAAAGGTGCCTATTATGTTACTAGACCTTTTTAATGTCTAAAAATTGAATCTTCGGAATAAAATGATAGTTCTGAGTTTAACTTATTCGATTTACCGATGAAGTCGTGAACAGTGTTTTAATGACTAAATAATGAATCTTTGAATGAAAATACCTTAGTAAAGGTACCTATTATATTACTAGACCTTTTTAAGGTATAAAGATTGAATCTTGGAAAGAAAATGACTGTTTTGAGTTAAACTTATTCGAGTTCCCTATGACATCCCGAAGAGTATTTCAACGAGTAAAGATTGAATCTTTGATTGAAATTACTTGAATCAAGGGACTTATTTTGTCCCTGGACCATTTATATATAAAGATTGAATCTTTAAAAAGAAATAAGCGTTATGAGTTAAACCTATCCGAGTTCCCTATGACGTCCCGAATAGTGTTTCAACGCGTGAGGATTGAATCTTTGTATGAAATTACCTCAATAGAGGTACTTATTATGTCTCTAGACCATTTTAATGTATAAAGTTTTAATCTTTGAAAGAAAATGAGAGTTTTGAGTTAAACATATTCGAGTTTCCAGCGACGTCTCGAAGAGTGTTTTAAAGAGTAAATATTGAATCTTTGAGTGAAATTACCTCAATCAAGGTACCTAATATGTCACTAGACCTTTTTAATGTATAAAGATTGAATATTTGTAAAGAACTACGAGTTTTGAGTTAAAGTTATTTGAGTTCCCTTTGACGTCACGAAGTGTGTTTTAATGAGTAAAGATTGAATCTTTGAACGAAATTATCTCAATCAATGTACCTATCATGTCAGTAGACCTTTTTAATGTATAAAGATGGAATCTTTGAAAAAAATGAGAGTATTGAGTTTAACTTATTCGAGTTACCTATGAAGTCGCGAAGAGTGTTTTAATGACCAAAGATTGAATCTTCAAATGAAAATTCCTCAATAAAGGAACCTGTTGTGTTACAAGATCTTTTTGATGTATAAAGATTGAATCTTTGAAAGAAAATTAGAGTTTTGAGTTAAACTTATTCGGGTTCCTTTTGACATCCCGAAGAGTGTTTTAATGAATAAAGATTGAATCTTTGAATGAAATTACCTCAATCGAGGTACCTATTAAGTCACTAGAAATTTTTATTGTATAAAGATTGAATCTTTGAAAAGAAATGAGAGTTTTGAGTTAAAGTTATTCGAGTTCCCTTTGACGTCACGAAGAGTGTTTTAATGAGTAAAGTTTGAATCTTTGAATGAAATTACCTCAACGAAGGTGCATATTCTACCACTTGACCTTTGTAACGTATAAAGATTGAATCTTTGAAAGAAAATGAGTGTTTTGAGTTTAACTTATTCGAGTTACCTATGAAATCGCGAAGAGTGTTTTAATGACTGAAGATTGAATCTTTGAATGAAAAATACCACAATAAAGGTACCAATTCTGTTACTAGACCTTTTTAATGTATAAAGATTGAATCTTTGAAAGAAAATGAGATTTTTGAGTTAAACTTATTCGAGTTCCCTGTAACGTCCCGAAGAGTGTTTTAATGTGTAAAGATTGAATCATTGAATGAAATTACCTCAATCAAGGTAGCTATTACATCACTAGACCTTTTTAATTTATAAAGATTGACGTTTTGAAAAGAAATGAGTGTTTTGAGTTAAAGTTATTCAAGTTCCCTTTGACTTCACGAAGAGTGTTTTAAAGAGTAAAGATTGAATCTTTGAATGAAATTACCTCAATCAAGGTACATATTCTGTCACTAAACCTTTTTAATGTATAAAGATTGAATCTTTGAAAGAACATGAGAGTTTTGAGTTCAACTTATTCGAGTTATCTCTGAAGTTGCGAAGAGTGTTTTAATGACTAAAGATTGAATCTTTGAATGAAAATGCCTCAATAAAGGTACTTATTTTGTTAGTAGACCTTTTTAATGTATAAAGATTGTATCTTCGAAAGAAAATGAGAGTTTTGAGTTAAACTTATTCATTTTCCCTGTAACGTCCCAAAGAGTGTTTTAATGAGTAAATATTGAATCTTTGAATGTAATTACCTCAATCAAGGTAGCTATTATGTCACTAGACCTTTTTAATGTACAAAGATTGAATCTTGGAAAGAAAGTGAGAGTTTTGAGTTTAACTTATTCGAGTTACCTATGAAGTAGCGAAGAGTGTTTTAATGAATAAAGATTGAATCTTTGAATGAAAACACCTCAATAAAGGTACCTATTATGTTACTAAACCTTTTTAATGTCTAAAGATTGAATCTTCAGGAATAAAATGATAGTTCTGAGTTTAACTTATTCGATTTACCTGTGAAGTCGTGAACAGTGTTTTAATGACTAAATAATGAATCTTTGAATGAAAATACCTTAGTAAAGGTACCTATTATGTTACTAGACCTTATTAATTTATAAAGATTGAATCTTGGAAAGAGAATGACTGTTTTGAGCAAAACTTATTCGAGTTCCCCATGACATCCCGAAGAGTATTTCAACGAGTAAAGATTGAATCTTTGATTGAAATTACTTGAACCAAGGGACTTATTTTGTCCCTTGACCTTTTATATATAAAGATTGAATCTTTAAAAAGAAATGAGCGTTATGAGTTAAACCTATCCGAGTTCCCTATGACATCCCGAATAGTGTTTTAACGCGTGAGGATTGAATCTTTGTATGAAATTACCTCAATAGAGGTACTTATTATGTCACTAGACCATTTTAATGTATAAAGGTTTAATCTTTGAAAGAAAATGAGAGTTTTGAGTTAAACATATTCGAGTACCCAGCGACGTCTAGAAGAGTGTTTGAAAGAGTAAATAATGAATATTTGAATGAAATTACCTCAATGAAGGTACCTTTTATGTCACTAGACCTTTTTAATGTATAAAGATTGAATATTTGTAAAGAATTACGAGTTTTTAGTTAAAGTTATTTGAGTTCCCTTTGACGTCACGAAGCGTGTTTTAAAGAGTAAAGATTGAATCTTTGAACGAAATTATCTCAATCAATGTACTTATCAAGTCAGTAGACCTTTTTAATGTATAAAGATGGAATCTTTGAAAAAAATGAGAGTATTGAGTTTAACTGATTCGAGTTACCTATGAAGTCGCGAAGAGTTTTTTAATGACCTAAGATTAAATCTTCAAATGAAAATTCCTCAATAAAGGAACCTATTGTGTTACAAGATCTTTTTGATGTATAAAGACTGAATCTTTGAAAGAAAATTAGAGTTTTGAGTTAAACTTATTCGAGTTCCTTTTGACATCCCGAAGAGTGTTTTAATGAATAAAGATTGAATCTTTAAATGAAATTACCTCAATCGAGGTACCTATTAAGTCGCTAGAAATTTTTATTGTATAAAGATTGAATCTTTGAAAAGAAATGAGAGTTTTGAGTTAAAGTTATTCGAGTTCCCTTTGACGTCACGAAGAGTGTTTTAATGAGTAAAATTTGAATCTTTGAATGAAATTACCTCAATCAAGGTACCTATTGTACCACTAGACCTTTGTAATGTATAAAGATTGAATCTTTGAAAGAAAATGAGTGTTTTGAGTTTAACTTATTCGAGTTACCTATGAAATCGCGAAGAGTGTTTTAATGACTGAAGATTGAATCTTTGAATGAAAAATAGCACAATAAAGGTACCAATTCTGTTACTAGACCTTTTTAATGTATAAAGATTGAATCTTTGAAAGAAAATGAGATTTTTGAGTTAAACTTATTCGAGTTCCCTTTAACGTCCCGAAGAGTGTTTTAATGAGTAAAGATTGAATCATTGAATGAAATTACCTCAATCAAGGTAGCAATTACATCACTAGACCTTTTTAATTTTTAAAGATTGACGTTTTGAAAAGAAATGAGTGTTTCGAGTTAAAGTTATTCAAGTTCCCTTGGACGTCACGAAGAGTGTTTTAATGAGTAAAGATTGAATCTTTGAAAGAAATTACCTCAATCAAGGTACCTATTCTACCACTAGACCTTTGTAGTGTATAAAGATTGAATTTTTGAAAGAAAATGAGTGTTTTGAGTTTAACTTATTCTGGTTACCTATGAAATCGCGAAGAGTGTTTTAATGACTGAAGATTGAATCTTTGAATGAAAAATACCACAATAAAGGTACTAATTCTGTTACTAGACCTTTTTAATGTATAAAGATTGAATCTTTGAAAGAAAATGAGATTTTTGAGTTAAACTTAATCGAGTTCCCTCTAACGTCCCGAAGAGTGTTTTAATGAGTAAAGATTGAATCATCGAATGAAATTACCTCAATCAAGGTAGCTATTACATCACTAGACCTTTTTAATTTATAAAGATTGACGTTTTGAAAAGAAATGATTGTTTCGAGTTAAAGTTATTCAAGTTCCCTTTGACGTCACGAAGAGTGTTTTGATGAGTAAAGATTGAATCTTTGAATGTAATTACCTCAATCAAGGTAGCTATTATGTCACTAGACCTTTTTAATGTACAAAGATTGAATCCTGGAAAGAAAGTGAGAGTTTTGAGTTTAACTTATTCGAGTTACCTATGAAGTCGCGAAGAGTGTTTTAATGATTGAAGATTGAATCTTTGAATGAAAACACCTCAATAAAGGTGCCTATTCTGTTACTAGACCTTTTTAATGTCTAAAGATTGAATCTTCGGAATAAAATGATAGTTCTGAGTTTAACTTATTCGATTTACCTATGAAGTCGTGAACAGTGTTTTAATGACTAAATAATGAATCTTTGAATGAAAATACCTTAGTAAAGGTACCTATTATTTTACTAGACCTTTTTAAGGTATAAAGATTGAATCTTGGAAAGAAAATGACTGTTTTGAGTTAAACTTATTCGAGTTCCCTATAACATCCCGAAGAGTATTTCAACGAGTAAAGATTGAATCTTTGATTGAAATTACTTGAATCAAGGGACTTATTTTGTCCCTGGACCATTTATATATAAAGATTGAATCTTTAAAAAGAAATAAGCGTTATGAGTTAAACCTATCCGAGTTCCCTATGACGTCCCGAATAGTGTTTTAACGCGTGAGGATTGAATCTTTGTATGAAATTACCTCAATAGAGGTACTTATTATGTCTCTAGACCATTTTAATGTATAAAGTTTTAATCTTTGAAAGAAAATGAGAGTTTTGAGTTAAACATATTCGAGTTTCCAGCGACGTCTCGAAGAGTGTTTTAAAGAGTAAATATTGAATCTTTGAGTGAAATTACCTCAATCAAGGTACCTATTATGTCACTAGACCTTTTTAATGTATAAAGATTGAATATTTGTAAAGAACTACGAGTTTTGAGTTAAAGTTATTTGAGTTCCCTTTGACGTCACGAAGCGTGTTTTAATGAGTAAAGATTGAATCTTTGAACGAAGTTATCTCAATCAATGTACCTATCATGTCAGTAGACCTTTTTAATATATAAAGATGGAATCTTTGAAAAAAATGAGAGTATTGAGTTTAACTTATTCGAGTTACCTATGAAGTCGCGAAGAGTGTTTTAATGACCAAAGATTGAATCTTCAAATGAAAATTCCTCAATAAAGGAGCCTATTGTGTTACAAGATCTTTTTGATGTATAAAGATTGAATCTTTGAAAGAAAATTAGAGTTTTGAGTTAAACTTATTCGAGTTCCTTTTGACATCCCGAAGAGTGTTTTAATGAATAAAGATTGAATCTTTGAATGAAATTACCTCAATCGAGGTACCTATTAAGTCACTAGAAATTTTTATTGTATAAAGATTGAATCTTTGAAAAGAAATGAGAGTTTTGAGTTAAAGTTATTCGAGTTCCCTTTGACGTCACGAAGAGTGTTTTAATGAGTAAAGTTTGAATCTTTGAATGAAATTACCTCAATGAAGGTACATATTCTACCACTAGACCTTTGTAACGTATAAAGATTGAATCTTTGAAAGAAAATGAGTGTTTTGAGTTTAACTTATTCGAGTTACCTATGAAATCGCGAAGAGTGTTTTAATGACTGAAGATTGAATCTTTGAATGAAAAATACCACAATAAAGGTACCAATTCTGTTACTAGACCTTTTTAATGTATAAAGATTCAATCTTTGAAAGAAAATGAGATTTTTGAGTTAAACTTATTCGAGTTCCCTGTAACGTCCCGAAGAGTGTTTTAATGAGTAAAGATTGAATCATTGAATGAAATTACCTCAATCAAGGTAGCTATTACATCACTAGACCTTTTTAATTTATAAAGATTGACGTTTTGAAAAGAAATGAGTGTTTCGAGTTAAAGTTATTCAAGTTCCCTTGGACGTCACGAAGAGTGTTTTAATGAGTAAAGATTGAATCTTTGAAAGAAATTACCTCAATCAAGGTACCTATTCTACCACTAGACCTTTGTAGTGTATAAAGATTGAATTTTTGAAAGAAAATGAGTGTTTTTAGTTTAACTTATTCTGGTTACCTATGAAATCGCGAAGAGTGTTTTAATGACTGAAGATTGAATCTTTGAATGAAAAATACCACAATAAAGGTACTAATTCTGTTACTAGACCTTTTTAATGTATAAAGATTGAATCTTTGAAAGAAAATGAGATTTTTGAGTTAAACTTAATAGAGTTCCCTCTAACGTCCCGAAGAGTGTTTTAATGAGTAAAGATTGAATCATCGAATGAAATTACCTCAATCAAGGTAGCTATTACATCACTAGACCTTTTTAATTTATAAAGATTGACGTTTTGAAAAGAAATGAGTGTTTCGAGTTAAAGTTATTCAAGTTCCCTTTGACGTCACGAAGAGTGTTTTAATGAGTAAAGATTGAATCTTTGAATGAAATTACCTCAATCAAGGTACCTATTCTGTCACTATACCTTTTTAATTTATAAAGATTGAATCTTTGAAAGAACAAGAGAGTTTTAAGTTCAACTTATTCGAGTTACCTATGAAGTTGCGAAGAGTGTTTTAATGACTAAAGATTGAATCTTTGAATGAAAATACCTCAATAAAGTACTTATTTTGTTAGTAGACCTTTTTAATGTATAAAGATTGTATCTTTGAAAGAAAATGAGAGTTTTGAGTTAAACTTATTCATGTTCCCTGTAACGTCCCAAAGAGTGTTTTAATGAGTAAATATTGAATCTTTGAATGTAATTACCTCAATCAAGGTAGCTATTATGTCACTAGACCTTTTTAATGTACAAAGATTGAATCTTGGAAAGAAAGTGAGAGTTTTGAGCTTAACTTATTCGAGTTACCTATGAAGTCGCGAAGAGTGTTTTAATGAATAAAGATTGAATCTTTGAATGAAAACACCTCAATAAAGGTACCTATTATGTTACTAGACCTTTTTAATGTCTAAAGATTGAATCTTTAGGAATAAAATGATAGTTCTGGGTTTAACTTATTCGATTTACCTGTGAAGTCGTGAACAGTGTTTTAATGACTAAATAATGTATCTTTGAATGAAAATACCTTAGTAAAGGTACCTATTATGTTACTAGACCTTTTTAATGTATAAAGTTTTAATCTTGGAAAGAAAATGACTGTTTTGAGTTAAACTCATTCGAGTTCCCTATGACATCCCGAAGAGTATTTCAACGAGTAAAGATTGAATCTTTGATTGAAATTACTTGAATCAAGAGACTTATTTTGTCCCTGGACCTTTTATATATAAAGATTGAATCTTTAAAAAGAAATGAGCGTTATGAGTTAAACCTATCCGAGTTCCCTATGACGTCCCGAATAGTGTTTTAACGTGTGAGGATTGAATCTTTGTATGAAATTACCTCAATAGAGGTACTTATTATGTCACTAGAACATTTTAATGTATAAAGGTTTAATCTTTGAAAGAAAATGAGAGTTTTGAGTTAAACATATTCGAGTTCCCAGCGACGTCTCGAAGAGTGTTTGAAAGAGTAAATAATGAATCTTTGAATGAAATTACCTCAATGAAGGTACCTATTATGTCACTAGACCTTTTTAATGTATAATGATTGAATATTTGTAAAGAACTACGAGTTTTGAGTTAAAGTTATTTGAGTTCCCTTTGACGTCACGAAGCGTGTTTTAAAGAGTAAAGATTGAATCTTTGAACGAAATTATCTCAATCAATGTACCTATCATGTCAGTAGACCTTTTTAATGTATAAAGATGGAATCTTTGAAAAAAATGAGAGTATTGAGTTTAACTGATTCGAGTTACCTATGAAGTCGCGAAGAGTGTTTTAATGACCAAAGATTGAATCTTCAAATGAAAATTCCTCAATAAAGGAACCTATTGTGTTACAAGATCTTTTTGATGTATAAAGATTGAATCTTTGAAAGAAAATTAGAGTTTTGAGTTAAACTTATTCGAGTTCCTTTTGACATCCCGAAGAGTGTTTTAATGAATAAAAATTGAATCTTTGAATGAAATTACCTCAATCGAGGTACCTATTAAGTCACTAGAAATTTTTTTTGTATAAAGATTGAATCTTTGAAAAGAAATGAGAGTTTTGAGTTAAAGTTATTCGAGTTCCCTTTGACGTCACGAAGAGTGTTTTAATGAGTAAAATTTGAATCTTTGAATGAAATTACCTCAATCAAGGTACCTATTGTACCACTAGACCTTTGTAATGTATAAAGATTGAATCTTTGAAAGAAAATGAGTGTTTTGAGTTTAACTTATTCGAGTTACCTATGAAATCGCGAAGAGTGTTTTAATGACTGAAGATTGAATCTTTGAATGATAAATACCACAATAAAGGTACCAATTCTGTTACTAGACCTTTTTAATGTATAAAGATTGAATCTTTGAAAGAAAATGAGATTTTTGAGTTAAACTTATTCGAGTTCCCTGTAACGTCCCGAAGAGTGTTTTAATGAGTAAAGATTGAATCATTGAATGAAATTACCTCAATCAAGGTAGCTATTACATCACTAGACCTTTTTAATTTTTAAAGATTGACGTTTTGAAAAGAAATGAGTGTTTCGAGTTAAAGTTATTCAAGTTCCCTTGGACGTCACGAAGAGTGTTTCAATGAGTAAAGATTGAATCTTTGAAAGAAATTACCTCAATCAAGGTACCTATTCTACCACTAGACCTTTGTAGTGTATAAAAATTGAAGTTTTGAAAGAAAATGAGTGTTTTGAGTTTAACTTATTCTGGTTACCTATGAAATCGCGAAGAGTGTTTTAATGACTGAAGATTGAATCTTTGAATGAAAAATACCACAATAAAGGTACCAATTCTATTACTAGACCTTTTTAATGTATAAAGATTGAATCTTTGAAAGAAAATGAGATTTTTGAGTTAAACTAAATCGAGTTCCCTGTAACGTCCCGAAGAGTGTTTTAATGAGTAAAGATTGAATCATCGAATGAAATTACCTCAATCAAGGTAGCTATTACATCACTAAACCTTTTTAATTTATCTAGATTGACGTTTTGAAAAGAAATGAATGTTTCGAGTTAAAGTTATTCAAGTTCCCTTTGACGTCACGAAGAGTGTTTTAATGAGTAAAGATTGAATCTTTGAATGAAATTACCTCAATCAAGGTACCTATTCTGTCACTAAACCTTTTTAATTTATAAAGATTGAATCTTTGAAAGAACAAGAGAGTTTTAAGTTCAACTTATTCGAGTTACCTATGAAGTTGCGAAGAGTGTTTTAATGACTAAAGATTGAATCTTTGAATGAAAATACCTCAATAAAGGTACTTATTTTGTTAGTAGACCTTTTTAATGTATAAATATTGTATCTTTGAAAGAAAATGAGAGTTTTGAGTTAAACTTATTCATGTTCCCTGTAACGTCCCAAAGAGTGTTTTAATGAGTAAATATTGAATCTTTGAATGTAATTACCTCAATCAAGGTAGCTATTATGTCACTAGACCTTTTTAATGTACAAAGATTGAATCTTGGAAAGAAAGTGAGAGTTTTGAGTTTAACTTATTCGAGTTACCTATGAAGTCGCGAAGAGTGTTTTAATGAATAAAGATTGAATCTTTGAATGAAAACACCTCAATAAAGGTACCTATTATGTTACTAGACCTTTTTAATGTCTAAAGATGGAATCGTCGGAATAAAATGATAGTTCTGAATTTAACTAATTCGATTTACCTATGAAGTCGTGAACAGTGTTTTAATGACTAAATTCTGAATCTTTGAATTAAAATACCTTAGTAAAGGTACCTATTATGTTACTAGACCTTTTTAATGTATAAAGATTGAATCTTGGGAAGAAAATGACTGTTTTGAGTTAAACTTGTTCCAGTTCCCTACGACATGCCGAAGAATATTTCAACGAGTAAAGATTGAATCTTTGATTGAAATTACTTGAATCAAGGGACTTATTTTGTCCCTGGACCTTTTATATATAAAGATTGAATCTTTAAAAAGAAATGAGCGTTATGAGTTAAACCTATCCGAGTTCCCTATGACGTCCCGAATAGTGTTTTAACGCGTGAGGATTGAATCTTTGTATGAAATTACCTCAATAGAGGTACTTATTATGTCACTAGACCTTTTTAATGTATAAAGGTTTAATCTTTGAAAGAAAATGAGAGTTTTGAGTTAAACATATTCGACTTCCCTGCGACGTCTCGAAGAGTGTTTTAAAGAGTAAATATTGAATCTTTGAATGAAATTACCTCAATCAAGGTACCTATTATGTCACTAGACCTTTTTAATGTATAAAGATTGAATATTTGTAAACAACTACGAGTTTTGAGTTAAAGTTATTTGAGTTCCCTTTGACGTCACGAAGCGTGTTTTAATGAGTAAAAATTGAATCTTTGAACGAAATTACCTCAATCAATGTACCTATCATGTCAGTTGACCTTTTTAATGTATAAAGATGGAATCTTTGAAAAAAATGAGAGTATTGAGTTTAACTTATTCGAGTTACCTATGAAGTCGCGAAGAGTGTTTTAATGACCCAAGATTGAATCTTCAAATGAAAATTCCTCAATAAAGGAACCTATTGTGTTACTAGATCTTTTTGATGTATAAAGATTGAATCTTTGAAAGAAAATTAGAGTTTTGAGTTAAACTTATTCGAGTTCCTTTTGACATCCCGAAAAGGGTTTTAATGAATAAAGATTGAATCTTTGAATGAAATTACCTCAATCGAGGTACCTATTAAGTCACTAGAAATTTTTATTATATAAAGATTGAATCTTTGAAAAGAAATGAGAGTTTTGAGTTAAAGTTATTCGAGTTCCCTTTAACGTCACGAAGAGTGTTTTAATGAGTAAAGATTGATTCTTTGAATGAAATTACCCCTAGACCTTTGTAATGTATAAGGATTGAATCTTTGAAAGAAAATGAGTGTATTGAGTTTAACTTATTCGAGTTACCTACGAAATCGCGAAGAGTGTTTTAATGACTGAAGATTGAATCTTTGAATGAAAAATACCACAATAAAGGTACCAATTCTATTACTAGACCTTTTTAATGTATAAAGATTGAATCTTTGAAAGAAAATGAGATTTTTGAGTTAAACTTATTCGAGTTCCCTGTAACGTCCCGAAGAGTGTTTTAATGAGTAAAGATTGAATCATTGAATGAAATTACCTCAATCAAGGTAGCTATTACATCACTAGACCTTTTTAATTTATAAAGACTGACGTTTTGAAAAGAAATGAGTGTTTCGAGTTAAGTTATTCAAGTTCCCTTTGACCTCATGAAGAGTGTTTTAATGAGTAAAGATTGAATCTTTGAATGAAATTACCTCAATCAAGGTACCTATTATGTCACTAAACCTTTTTAATGTATAAAGATTGAATCGTTGAAAGAACATAAGAGTTTTCAGTTCAACTTATTCGAGTTACCTATGAAGTTGCGAAGAGTGTTTTAATGACTAAAGATTGAATCTTTGAATGAAAATACCTCAATAAAGGTACTTATTTTGTTAGTAGACCTTTTTAATGTATAAAGATTGTATCTTTGAAATAAAATGAGAGTTTTGAGTTAAACTTATTTATGTTCCCTGTAACGTCCCAAAGAGTGTTTTAATGAGTAAATATTGAATCTTTGAATGTAATTAGCTCAATCAAGGTAACTATTATGTCACTAGACCTTTTTAATGTACAAAGATTGAATCTTGGAAAAAAAGTGAGATTTTTGAGTTTAACTTATTCGAGTTACCTATGAAGTCGCGAACAGTGTTTTAATGAATAAAGATTGAATCTTTGAATGAAAAGACCTCAATAAAGGTATCTATTATGTTACTAGACCTTTTTTATGTCTAAAGATTGAATCTTCGGAATAAAATGATAGTTCTGAATTTAACTTATTCGATTTACCTATGAAGTCGTGAGCAGTGTTTTAATGACTAAATAATGAATCTTTGAATTAAAATTCCTTAGTAAAGGTACCTATTATGTTAGTAGACCTTTTTAATGTATAAAGATTGAATCTTGGAAAGAAAATGACTGTTTTGAGTTAAACTTATTCGAGTTCCCTATGACATCCCGAAGAGTATTTCAACGAGTAAAGATTGAATCTTTGATTGAAATTACTTGAATCAAGGGTCTTATTTTGTCCCTGGACCTTTTATACATAAAGATTGAATCTTTAGAAAGAAATGAGCGTTATGAGTTAAACCTATCCTAGTTCCCTATGATGTCTCGAATAGTGTTTTAACGCGTGAGGATTGAATCTTTGTATGAAATTACCTCAATAGAGGTACTTATTATGTCACTAGACCTTTTTAATGTATAAATGTTAAATCTTTGAAAGAAAATGAGAGTTTTGAGTTAAACATATTCGAGTTCCCTGCGACGTCTCGAAGAGTGTTTTAAAGATTAAATATTGAATCTTTGAATGAAATTACCTCAATCAAGGTACCTATTATGTCACTAGACCTTTTTAATGTATAAAGATTGAATATTTGTAAAGAACTTTGAGTTTTGAGTTAAAGTTATTTGAGTTCCCTTTGACGTCACGAAGCGTGTTTTAATGAGTAAAGATTGAATCTTTGAACGAAATTATCTCAATCAATGTACCTATCATGTCAGTAGACATTTTTAATGTATAAAGATGGAATCTTTGAAAAAAATGAGAGTATTGAGTTTAACTTATTCGAGTTACCTATGAAGTCGCGAAGAGTGTTTTAATGACCAAAGATTGAATCTTCAAATGAAAATTCCTCAATAAAGGAACCTATTGTGTTACTAGATCTTTTTGATGTATAAAGATTGAATCTTTGAAAGAAAATTAGAGTTTTGAGTTAAACTTATTCGAGTTCCTTTTGACAACCCGAAGAGTGTTTTAATGAATAAAGATTGAATTTTTGAATGAAAGAAATTTTTATTGTATAAAGATTGAATCTTTGAAAAGAAATGAGAATTTTGAGTTGAAGTTATTCGAGTTCCCTTTGACGTCACGAAGAGTGTTTTAATGAGTAAAGATTGAATCTTTGAATGAAATTACCTCACTCAAGGTACCTATTCTACCACTAGACCTTTGTAATGTATAAAAATTGAATCGTTGAAAGAAAATGGGTGTTTTGAGTTTAACTTATTCTGGTTACCTATGAAATCGCGAAGAGTGTTTTAATGACTGAAGATTGAATCTTTGAATGAAAAATACCACAATAAAGGTACCAATTCTGTTACTAGACCTTTTTAATGTATAAAGATTGAATCTTTGAAAGAAAATGAGATTTTTGAGTTAAACTTAATCGAGTTCCCTGTAACGTCCCGAAGAGTGTTTTAATGAGTAAAGATTGAATCATTGAATGAAATTACCTCAATCAAGGTAGCTATTACATCACTAGACCTTTTTAATTTATAAAGATTGAAGTTTTGAAACGAAATGAGTGTTTCGAGTTAAAGTTATTCAACTTCCCTTTGACGTCACGAAGAGTGTTTTAATGAGTAAATATTGAATCTTTGAATGAAATTACCTCAATCAAAGTACCTATTCTGTCACTAAACCTTTTTAATGTATAAAGATTGAATCTTTGAAAGAACATGAGAGTTTTGAGTTCAACTTATTCGAGTTACCTATGAAGTTGCGAAGAGTGTTTTAATGACTAAAGATTGAATCTTTGAATAAAAAAACCTCAATAAAGGTACTTACTTTGTTAGTAGACCTTTTTAATGTATAAAGATTGTATCTTTGAAAGAAAATGAGAGTATTGAGTTTAACTTATTCGAGTTACCTATGAAGTCGCGAAGAGTGTTTTAATGACCAAAGATTGAATCTTCAAATGAAAATTCCTCAATAAAGGAACCTATTGTGACACTAGATCTTTTTTATGTATAAAGATTGAATCTTAGAAAGAAAATTAGAGTTTTGAGTTAAACTTATTCGAGTTCCTTTTGACATCCCGAAGAGTGTTTTAATGAATAAAGATTGAATCTTTGAATGAAATTACCTCAATCGAGGTACCTATTAAGTCACTATAAATTTTTATTGTATAAAGATTGAATCTTTGAAAAGAAATGAGAGTTTTGAGTTAAAGTTATTCGAGATCCCTTTGACGTCACGAAGAGTGTTTTAATGAGTAAAGTTTGAATCTTTGAATGAAATTACCTCAATCAAGGTACCTATTCTGTCACTAAACCTTTTTAATTTATAAAGATTGAATCTTTGAAAGAACAAGAGAGTTTTAAGTTCAACTTATTCGAGTTACCTATGAAGTTGCGAAGAGTGTTTTAATGACTAAAGATTGAATCTTTGAATGAAAATACCTCAATAAAGGTACTTATTTTGTTAGTAGACCTTTTTAATGTATAAATATTGTATCTTTGAAAGAAAATGAGAGTTTTGAGTTAAACTTATTCATGTTCCCTGTAACGTCCCAAAGAGTGTTTTAATGAGTAAATATTGAATCTTTGAATGTAATTACCTCAATCAAGGTAGCTATTATGTCACTAGACCTTTTTAATGTACAAAGATTGAATCTTGGAAAGAAAGTGAGAGTTTTGAGTTTAACTTATTCGAGTTACCTATGAAGTCGCGAAGAGTGTTTTAATGAATAAAGATTGAATCTTTGAATGAAAACACCTCAATAAAGGTACCTATTATGTTACTAGACCTTTTTAATGTCTAAAGATGGAATCGTCGGAATAAAATGATAGTTCTGAATTTAACTAATTCGATTTACCTATGAAGTCGTGAACAGTGTTTTAATGACTAAATTCTGAATCTTTGAATTAAAATACCTTAGTAAAGGTACCTATTATGTTACTAGACCTTTTTAATGTATAAAGATTGAATCTTGGGAAGAAAATGACTGTTTTGAGTTAAACTTGTTCCAGTTCCCTACGACATGCCGAAGAATATTTCAACGAGTAAAGATTGAATCTTTGATTGAAATTACTTGAATCAAGGGACTTATTTTGTCCCTGGACCTTTTATATATAAAGATTGAATCTTTAAAAAGAAATGAGCGTTATGAGTTAAACCTATCCGAGTTCCCTATGACGTCCCGAATAGTGTTTTAACGCGTGAGGATTGAATCTTTGTATGAAATTACCTCAATAGAGGTACTTATTATGTCACTAGACCTTTTTAATGTATAAAGGTTTAATCTTTGAAAGAAAATGAGAGTTTTGAGTTAAACATATTCGACTTCCCTGCGACGTCTCGAAGAGTGTTTTAAAGAGTAAATATTGAATCTTTGAATGAAATTACCTCAATCAAGGTACCTATTATGTCACTAGACCTTTTTAATGTATAAAGATTGAATATTTGTAAACAACTACGAGTTTTGAGTTAAAGTTATTTGAGTTCCCTTTGACGTCACGAAGCGTGTTTTAATGAGTAAAAATTGAATCTTTGAACGAAATTACCTCAATCAATGTACCTATCATGTCAGTTGACCTTTTTAATGTATAAAGATGGAATCTTTGAAAAAAATGAGAGTATTGAGTTTAACTTATTCGAGTTACCTATGAAGTCGCGAAGAGTGTTTTAATGACCCAAGATTGAATCTTCAAATGAAAATTCCTCAATAAAGGAACCTATTGTGTTACTAGATCTTTTTGATGTATAAAGATTGAATCTTTGAAAGAAAATTAGAGTTTTGAGTTAAACTTATTCGAGTTCCTTTTGACATCCCGAAAAGGGTTTTAATGAATAAAGATTGAATCTTTGAATGAAATTACCTCAATCGAGGTACCTATTAAGTCACTAGAAATTTTTATTATATAAAGATTGAATCTTTGAAAAGAAATGAGAGTTTTGAGTTAAAGTTATTCGAGTTCCCTTTAACGTCACGAAGAGTGTTTTAATGAGTAAAGATTGATTCTTTGAATGAAATTACCCCTAGACCTTTGTAATGTATAAGGATTGAATCTTTGAAAGAAAATGAGTGTATTGAGTTTAACTTATTCGAGTTACCTACGAAATCGCGAAGAGTGTTTTAATGACTGAAGATTGAATCTTTGAATGAAAAATACCACAATAAAGGTACCAATTCTATTACTAGACCTTTTTAATGTATAAAGATTGAATCTTTGAAAGAAAATGAGATTTTTGAGTTAAACTTATTCGAGTTCCCTGTAACGTCCCGAAGAGTGTTTTAATGAGTAAAGATTGAATCATTGAATGAAATTACCTCAATCAAGGTAGCTATTACATCACTAGACCTTTTTAATTTATAAAGACTGACGTTTTGAAAAGAAATGAGTGTTTCGAGTTAAGTTTTTCAAGTTCCCTTTGACGTCATGAAGAGTGTTTTAATGAGTAAAGATTGAATCTTTGAATGAAATTACCTCAATCAAGGTACCTATTATGTCACTAAACCTTTTTAATGTATAAAGATTGAATCGTTGAAAGAACATAAGAGTTTTCAGTTCAACTTATTCGAGTTACCTATGAAGTTGCGAAGAGTGTTTTAATGACTAAAGATTGAATCTTTGAATGAAAATACCTCAATAAAGGTACTTATTTTGTTAGTAGACCTTTTTAATGTATAAAGATTGTATCTTTGAAATAAAATGAGAGTTTTGAGTTAAACTTATTTATGTTCCCTGTAACGTCCCAAAGAGTGTTTTAATGAGTAAATATTGAATCTTTGAATGTAATTAGCTCAATCAAGGTAACTATTATGTCACTAGACCTTTTTAATGTACAAAGATTGAATCTTGGAAAAAAAGTGAGATTTTTGAGTTTAACTTATTCGAGTTACCTATGAAGTCGCGAACAGTGTTTTAATGAATAAAGATTGAATCTTTGAATGAAAAGACCTCAATAAAGGTATCTATTATGTTACTAGACCTTTTTTATGTCTAAAGATTGAATCTTCGGAATAAAATGATAGTTCTGAATTTAACTTATTCGATTTACCTATGAAGTCGTGAGCAGTGTTTTAATGACTAAATAATGAATCTTTGAATTAAAATTCCTTAGTAAAGGTACCTATTATGTTAGTAGACCTTTTTAATGTATAAAGATTGAATCTTGGAAAGAAAATGACTGTTTTGAGTTAAACTTATTCGAGTTCCCTATGACATCCCGAAGAGTATTTCAACGAGTAAAGATTGAATCTTTGATTGAAATTACTTGAATCAAGGGTCTTATTTTGTCCCTGGACCTTTTATACATAAAGATTGAATCTTTAGAAAGAAATGAGCGTTATGAGTTAAACCTATCCTAGTTCCCTATGATGTCTCGAATAGTGTTTTAACGCGTGAGGATTGAATCTTTGTATGAAATTACCTCAATAGAGGTACTTATTATGTCACTAGACCTTTTTAATGTATAAAGGTTAAATCTTTGAAAGAAAATGAGAGTTTTGAGTTAAACATATTCGAGTTCCCTGCGACGTCTCGAAGAGTGTTTTAAAGATTAAATATTGAATCTTTGAATGAAATTACCTCAATCAAGGTACCTATTATGTCACTAGACCTTTTTAATGTATAAAGATTGAATATTTGTAAAGAACTTTGAGTTTTGAGTTAAAGTTATTTGAGTTCCCTTTGACGTCACGAAGCGTGTTTTAATGAGTAAAGATTGAATCTTTGAACGAAATTATCTCAATCAATGTACCTATCATGTCAGTAGACATTTTTAATGTATAAAGATGGAATCTTTGAAAAAAATGAGAGTATTGAGTTTAACTTATTCGAGTTACCTATGAAGTCGCGAAGAGTGTTTTAATGACCAAAGATTGAATCTTCAAATGAAAATTCCTCAATAAAGGAACCTATTGTGTTACTAGATCTTTTTGATGTATAAAGATTGAATCTTTGAAAGAAAATTAGAGTTTTGAGTTAAACTTATTCGAGTTCCTTTTGACAACCCGAAGAGTGTTTTAATGAATAAAGATTGAATTTTTGAATGAAAGAAATTTTTATTGTATAAAGATTGAATCTTTGAAAAGAAATGAGAGTTTTGAGTTGAAGTTATTCGAGTTCCCTTTGACGTCACGAAGAGTGTTTTAATGAGTAAAGATTGAATCTTTGAATGAAATTACCTCAATCAAGGTACCTATTCTACCACTAGACCTTTGTAATGTATAAAAATTGAATCGTTGAAAGAAAATGAGTGTTTTGAGTTTAACTTATTCTGGTTACCTATGAAATCGCGAAGAGTGTTTTAATGACTGAAGATTGAATCTTTGAATGAAAAATACCACAATAAAGGTACCAATTCTGTTACTAGACCTTTTTAATGTATAAAGATTGAATCTTTGAAAGAAAATGAGATTTTTGAGTTAAACTTAATCGAGTTCCCTGTAACGTCCCGAAGAGTGTTTTAATGAGTAAAGATTGAATCATTGAATGAAATTACCTCAATCAAGGTAGCTATTACATCACTAGACCTTTTTAATTTATAAAGATTGAAGTTTTGAAACGAAATGAGTGTTTCGAGTTAAAGTTATTCAACTTCCCTTTGACGTCACGAAGAGTGTTTTAATGAGTAAATATTGAATCTTTGAATGAAATTACCTCAATCAAAGTACCTATTCTGTCACTAAACCTTTTTAATGTATAAAGATTGAATCTTTGAAAGAACATGAGAGTCTTGAGTTCAACTTATTCGAGTTACCTATGAAGTTGCGGAGAGTGTTTTAATGACTAAAGATTGAATCTTTGAATAAAAAAACCTCAATAAAGGTACTTACTTTGTTAGTAGACCTTTTTAATGTATAAAGATTGTATCTTTGAAAGAAAATGAGAGTATTGAGTTTAACTTATTCGAGTTACCTATGAAGTCGCGAAGAGTGTTTTAATGACCAAAGATTGAATCTTCAAATGAAAATTCCTCAATAAAGGAACCTATTGTGATACTAGATCTTTTTTATGTATAAAGATTGAATCTTAGAAAGAAAATTAGAGTTTTGAGTTAAACTTATTCGAGTTCCTTTTGACCTCCCGAAGAGTGTTTTAATGAATAAAGATTGAATCTTTGAATGAAATTACCTCAATCGAGGTACCTATTAAGTCACTATAAATTTTTATTGTATAAAGATTGAATCTTTGAAAAGAAATGAGAGTTTTGAGTTAAAGTTATTCGAGATCCCTTTGACGTCACGAAGAGTGTTTTAATGAGTAAAGTTTGAATCTTTGAATGAAATTACCTCAATCAAGGTACCTATTCTGTCACTAAACCTTTTTAATTTATAAAGATTGAATCTTTGAAAGAACAAGAGAGTTTTAAGTTCAACTTATTCGAGTTACCTATGAAGTTGCGAAGAGTGTTTTAATGACTAAAGATTGAATCTTTGAATGAAAATACCTCAATAAAGGTACTTATTTTGTTAGTAGACCTTTTTAATGTATAAATATTGTATCTTTGAAAGAAAATGAGAGTTTTGAGTTAAACTTATTCATGTTCCCTGTAACGTCCCAAAGAGTGTTTTAATGAGTAAATATTGAATCTTTGAATGTAATTACCTCAATCAAGGTAGCTATTATGTCACTAGACCTTTTTAATGTACAAAGATTGAATCTTGGAAAGAAAGTGAGAGTTTTGAGTTTAACTTATTCGAGTTACCTATGAAGTCGCGAAGAGTGTTTTAATGAATAAAGATTGAATCTTTGAATGAAAACACCTCAATAAAGGTACCTATTATGTTACTAGACCTTTTTAATGTCTAAAGATGGAATCGTCGGAATAAAATGATAGTTCTGAATTTAACTAATTCGATTTACCTATGAAGTCGTGAACAGTGTTTTAATGACTAAATTCTGAATCTTTGAATTAAAATACCTTAGTAAAGGTACCTATTATGTTACTAGACCTTTTTAATGTATAAAGATTGAATCTTGGGAAGAAAATGACTGTTTTGAGTTAAACTTGTTCCAGTTCCCTACGACATGCCGAAGAATATTTCAACGAGTAAAGATTGAATCTTTGATTGAAATTACTTGAATCAAGGGACTTATTTTGTCCCTGGACCTTTTATATATAAAGATTGAATCTTTAAAAAGAAATGAGCGTTATGAGTTAAACCTATCCGAGTTCCCTATGACGTCCCGAATAGTGTTTTAACGCGTGAGGATTGAATCTTTGTATGAAATTACCTCAATAGAGGTACTTATTATGTCACTAGACCTTTTTAATGTATAAAGGTTTAATCTTTGAAAGAAAATGAGAGTTTTGAGTTAAACATATTCGACTTCCCTGCGACGTCTCGAAGAGTGTTTTAAAGAGTAAATATTGAATCTTTGAATGAAATTACCTCAATCAAGGTACCTATTATGTCACTAGACCTTTTTAATGTATAAAGATTGAATATTTGTAAACAACTACGAGTTTTGAGTTAAAGTTATTTGAGTTCCCTTTGACGTCACGAAGCGTGTTTTAATGAGTAAAAATTGAATCTTTGAACGAAATTACCTCAATCAATGTACCTATCATGTCAGTTGACCTTTTTAATGTATAAAGATGGAATCTTTGAAAAAAATGAGAGTATTGAGTTTAACTTATTCGAGTTACCTATGAAGTCGCGAAGAGTGTTTTAATGACCCAAGATTGAATCTTCAAATGAAAATTCCTCAATAAAGGAACCTATTGTGTTACTAGATCTTTTTGATGTATAAAGATTGAATCTTTGAAAGAAAATTAGAGTTTTGAGTTAAACTTATTCGAGTTCCTTTTGACATCCCGAAAAGGGTTTTAATGAATAAAGATTGAATCTTTGAATGAAATTACCTCAATCGAGGTACCTATTAAGTCACTAGAAATTTTTATTATATAAAGATTGAATCTTTGAAAAGAAATGAGAGTTTTGAGTTAAAGTTATTCGAGTTCCCTTTAACGTCACGAAGAGTGTTTTAATGAGTAAAGATTGATTCTTTGAATGAAATTACCCCTAGACCTTTGTAATGTATAAGGATTGAATCTTTGAAAGAAAATGAGTGTATTGAGTTTAACTTATTCGAGTTACCTACGAAATCGCGAAGAGTGTTTTAATGACTGAAGATTGAATCTTTGAATGAAAAATACCACAATAAAGGTACCAATTCTATTACTAGACCTTTTTAATGTATAAAGATTGAATCTTTGAAAGAAAATGAGATTTTTGAGTTAAACTTATTCGAGTTCCCTGTAACGTCCCGAAGAGTGTTTTAATGAGTAAAGATTGAATCATTGAATGAAATTACCTCAATCAAGGTAGCTATTACATCACTAGACCTTTTTAATTTATAAAGACTGACGTTTTGAAAAGAAATGAGTGTTTCGAGTTAAGTTATTCAAGTTCCGTTTGACGTCATGAAGAGTGTTTTAATGAGTAAAGATTGAATCTTTGAATGAAATTACCTCAATCAAGGTACCTATTATGTCACTAAACCTTTTTAATGTATAAAGATTGAATCGTTGAAAGAACATAAGAGTTTTCAGTTCAACTTATTCGAGTTACCTATGAAGTTGCGAAGAGTGTTTTAATGACTAAAGATTGAATCTTTGAATGAAAATACCTCAATAAAGGTACTTATTTTGTTAGTAGACCTTTTTAATGTATAAAGATTGTATCTTTGAAATAAAATGAGAGTTTTGAGTTAAACTTATTTATGTTCCCTGTAACGTCCCAAAGAGTGTTTTAATGAGTAAATATTGAATCTTTGAATGTAATTAGCTCAATCAAGGTAACTATTATGTCACTAGACCTTTTTAATGTACAAAGATTGAATCTTGGAAAAAAAGTGAGATTTTTGAGTTTAACTTATTCGAGTTACCTATGAAGTCGCGAACAGTGTTTTAATGAATAAAGATTGAATCTTTGAATGAAAAGACCTCAATAAAGGTATCTATTATGTTACTAGACCTTTTTTATGTCTAAAGATTGAATCTTCGGAATAAAATGATAGTTCTGAATTTAACTTATTCGATTTACCTATGAAGTCGTGAGCAGTGTTTTAATGACTAAATAATGAATCTTTGAATTAAAATTCCTTAGTAAAGGTACCTATTATGTTAGTAGACCTTTTTAATGTATAAAGATTGAATCTTGGAAAGAAAATGACTGTTTTGAGTTAAACTTATTCGAGTTCCCTATGACATCCCGAAGAGTATTTCAACGAGTAAAGATTGAATCTTTGATTGAAATTACTTGAATCAAGGGTCTTATTTTGTCCCTGGACCTTTTATACATAAAGATTGAATCTTTAGAAAGAAATGAGCGTTATGAGTTAAACCTATCCTAGTTCCCTATGATGTCTCGAATAGTGTTTTAACGCGTGAGGATTGAATCTTTGTATGAAATTACCTCAATAGAGGTACTTATTATGTCACTAGACCTTTTTAATGTATAAAGGTTAAATCTTTGAAAGAAAATGAGAGTTTTGAGTTAAACATATTCGAGTTCCCTGCGACGTCTCGAAGAGTGTTTTAAAGATTAAATATTGAATCTTTGAATGAAATTACCTCAATCAAGGTACCTATTATGTCACTAGACCTTTTTAATGTATAAAGATTGAATATTTGTAAAGAACTTTGAGTTTTGAGTTAAAGTTATTTGAGTTCCCTTTGACGTCACGAAGCGTGTTTTAATGAGTAAAGATTGAATCTTTGAACGAAATTATCTCAATCAATGTACCTATCATGTCAGTAGACATTTTTAATGTATAAAGATGGAATCTTTGAAAAAAATGAGAGTATTGAGTTTAACTTATTCGAGTTACCTATGAAGTCGCGAAGAGTGTTTTAATGACCAAAGATTGAATCTTCAAATGAAAATTCCTCAATAAAGGAACCTATTGTGTTACTAGATCTTTTTGATGTATAAAGATTGAATCTTTGAAAGAAAATTAGAGTTTTGAGTTAAACTTATTCGAGTTCCTTTTGACAACCCGAAGAGTGTTTTAATGAATAAAGATTGAATTTTTGAATGAAAGAAATTTTTATTGTATAAAGATTGAATCTTTGAAAAGAAATGAGAGTTTTGAGTTGAAGTTATTCGAGTTCCCTTTGACGTCACGAAGAGTGTTTTAATGAGTAAAGATTGAATCTTTGAATGAAATTACCTCAATCAAGGTACCTATTCTACCACTAGACCTTTGTAATGTATAAAAATTGAATCGTTGAAAGAAAATGAGTGTTTTGAGTTTAACTTATTCTGGTTACCTATGAAATCGCGAAGAGTGTTTTAATGACTGAAGATTGAATCTTTGAATGAAAAATACCACAATAAAGGTACCAATTCTGTTACTAGACCTTTTTAATGTATAAAGATTGAATCTTTGAAAGAAAATGAGATTTTTGAGTTAAACTTAATCGAGTTCCCTGTAACGTCCCGAAGAGTGTTTTAATGAGTAAAGATTGAATCATTGAATGAAATTACCTCAATCAAGGTAGCTATTACATCACTAGACCTTTTTAATTTATAAAGATTGAAGTTTTGAAACGAAATGAGTGTTTCGAGTTAAAGTTATTCAACTTCCCTTTGACGTCACGAAGAGTGTTTTAATGAGTAAATATTGAATCTTTGAATGAAATTACCTCAATCAAAGTACCTATTCTGTCACTAAACCTTTTTAATGTATAAAGATTGAATCTTTGAAAGAACATGAGAGTCTTGAGTTCAACTTATTCGAGTTACCTATGAAGTTGCGGAGAGTGTTTTAATGACTAAAGATTGAATCTTTGAATAAAAAAACCTCAATAAAGGTACTTACTTTGTTAGTAGACCTTTTTAATGTATAAAGATTGTATCTTTGAAAGAAAATGAGAGTATTGAGTTTAACTTATTCGAGTTACCTATGAAGTCGCGAAGAGTGTTTTAATGACCAAAGATTGAATCTTCAAATGAAAATTCCTCAATAAAGGAACCTATTGTGATACTAGATCTTTTTTATGTATAAAGATTGAATCTTAGAAAGAAAATTAGAGTTTTGAGTTAAACTTATTCGAGTTCCTTTTGACATCCCGAAGAGTGTTTTAATGAATAAAGATTGAATCTTTGAATGAAATTACCTCAATCGAGGTACCTATTAAGTCACTATAAATTTTTATTGTATAAAGATTGAATCTTTGAAAAGAAATGAGAGTTTTGAGTTAAAGTTATTCGAGATCCCTTTGACGTCACGAAGAGTGTTTTAATGAGTAAAGTTTGAATCTTTGAATGAAATTACCTCAATCAAGGTACCTATTCTGTCACTAAACCTTTTTAATTTATAAAGATTGAATCTTTGAAAGAACAAGAGAGTTTTAAGTTCAACTTATTCGAGTTACCTATGAAGTTGCGAAGAGTGTTTTAATGACTAAAGATTGAATCTTTGAATGAAAATACCTCAATAAAGGTACTTATTTTGTTAGTAGACCTTTTTAATGTATAAATATTGTATCTTTGAAAGAAAATGAGAGTTTTGAGTTAAACTTATTCATGTTCCCTGTAACGTCCCAAAGAGTGTTTTAATGAGTAAATATTGAATCTTTGAATGTAATTACCTCAATCAAGGTAGCTATTATGTCACTAGACCTTTTTAATGTACAAAGATTGAATCTTGGAAAGAAAGTGAGAGTTTTGAGTTTAACTTATTCGAGTTACCTATGAAGTCGCGAAGAGTGTTTTAATGAATAAAGATTGAATCTTTGAATGAAAACACCTCAATAAAGGTACCTATTATGTTACTAGACCTTTTTAATGTCTAAAGATTGAATCTTTGAAAGAACATGAGAGTTTTGAGTTCAACATATTCGAGTTACCTATGAAGTTGCGAAGAGTGTTTTAATGACTAAAGATTGAATCTTTGAATGAAAATACCTCAATAAAGGTACTTATTTTGTTAGTAGACCTTTTTAATGTATAAAGATTGTATCTTTGAAAGAAAATGAGAGTTTTGAGTTAAACTTATTCATGTTCCCTGTAACGTCCCAAAGAGTGTTTTAATGAGTAAATATTGAATCTTTGAATGTAATTACCTCAATCAAGGTAGCTATTATGTCACTAGACCTTTTTAATGTACAGAGATTGAATCTTGGAAAGAAAGTGAGAGGTTTGAGTTTAACTTATTCGAGTTATCTATGAAGTGGCGAAGAGTGTTTTAATGAATGAAGATTGAATCTTTGAAAGAAAACACCTCAATAAAGGTACCTATTATGTTACTAGACCATTTTAATGTCTAAAGATTGAATCTTCGGAATAAAATGATAGTTCTGAGTTTAACTTATTCGATTTACCTATGAAGTCGTGAACAGTGTTTTAATGACTAAATAATGAATCTTTGAATGAAAATACCTTAGTAAAGGTACCTATTATGTTACTAGACCTTTTTAATATATAAAGATTGAATCTTGGAAAGAAATTGACTGTTTTGATTTAAACTTATTCGAGTTCCCTATGACATCCCGAAGAGTATTTCAACGAGTAAAGATTGAATCTTTGATTGAAATTACTTGAATCAAGGGACTTATTTTGTCCCTGGACCATTTATATATAAAGATTGAATCTTTAAAAAGAAATGAGCGTTATGAGTTAAACGTATCCGAGTTCCCTATGACGTCCCGAATAGTGTTTTAACGCGTGAGGAATGAATCTTTGTATGAAATTACCTCAATAGAGGTACTTATTATGTCTCTAGACCATTTTAATGTATAAAGTTTTAATCTTTGAAAGAAAATGAGAGTTTTGAGTTAAACATATTCGAGTTCCCAGCGACGTCTCGAATAGTGTTTTAAAGAGTAAATATTGAATCTTTGAGTGAAATTACTTCAATCAAGGTACCTATTATGTCACTAGAACTTTTTAATGTATAAAGATTGAATATTTGTAAAGAACTAAGAGTTTTGAGTTAAAATTATTTGAGTTCCCTTTGACGTCACGAAGCGTGTTTTAATGAGTAAAGATTGAATCTTTGAACGAAATTATCTCAATCAATGTACCTATCATGTTAGTAGACCTTTTTAATGTATAAAGATGGAATCTTTGAAAAAAATGAGAGTATTGAGTTTTACTTATTCGAGTTACCTATGAAGTCGCGAAGAGTGTTTTAATGACCAAAGATTGAATCTTCAAATGAAAATTCCTCAATAAAGGAACCTATTGTGTTACAAGATCTTTTTGATGTATAGAGATTGAATCTTTGAAAGAAAATTACAGTTTTGAGTTAAACTTATTCGAGTTCCTTTTGACATCCCGAAGTGTGTTTTAATGAATAAAGATTGAATCTTTGAATGACATTACCACAATCGAGGTACCTATTAAGTCACTAGAAATTTTTATTATATAATGATTGAATCTTTGAAAAGAAATGAGAATTTTGAGTTAAAGTTATTCGAGTTCCCTTTGACGTCACGAAGAGTGTTTTAATGAGTAAAGTTTGAATCTTTGAATGAAATTACCTCAATCAAGGTACCTATTCTACCACTAGACCTTTGTAATGTATAAAGATTGAATCTTTGAAAGAAAATGAGTGTTTTGAGTTTAACTTATTCGAGTTACCTATGAAATCGTGAAGAGTGTTTTAATGACTGAAGATTGAATCTTTGAATGAAAAATACCACAATAAAGGTACCAATTCTGTTACTAGACCTTTTTAATGTATAAAGATTGAATCTTTGAAAGAAAATGAGATTTTTGAGTGAAAGTTATTCGAGTTCCCTGTAACGTCCCGAAGAGTGTTTTAAGAAGTAAAGATTGAATCATTGAATTAAATTACATCAATCAAGGTAGCTATTACATCACTAGAGCTTTTTAATTTATAAAGATTGACGTTTTGAAAAGAAATGAGTGTTTCGAGTTAAAGTTATTCAAGTTCCCTTTGACGTCACGAAGAGTGTTTTAATGAGTAAAGATTGAATCTTTGAATGAAATTACCTCAATCAAGGTACCTATTCTGTCACTAAACCTTTTTAATGTATAAAGATTGAATCTTTGAAAGAACATGGGAGTTTTGAGTTCAACTTATTCGAGTTATCTCTGAAGTTGCGAAGAGTGTTTTAATGACTAAAGATTGAATCTTTGAATGAAAATGCCTCAATAATGGTACTTATTTTGTTAGTAGGCCTTTTTAATGTATAAAGATTGTATCTTTGAAAGAAAATGAGAGTTTTGAGTTAAACTTATTCATGTTCCCTGTAACGTCCCAAAGAGTGTTTTAATGAGTGAATCTTGGAAAGAAAGTGAGAGTTTTGAGTTTAACTTATTCGAGTTACCTATGAAGTCGCGAAGAGTGTTTTAATGAATAAAGATTGAATCTTTGAATGAAAACACCTCAATAAAGGTACCTATTATGTTACTAGACCTTTTTAATGTCTAAAGATTGAATCTTCGGAATAAAATGATAGTTCTGAGTTTAACTTATTCGATTTACCTATGAAGTCGTGAACAGTGTTTTAATGACTAAATAATGAATCCTTGAATGAAAATACCTTAGTAAAGATACCTATTATGTTACTAGACCTTTTTAATGTATAAAGATTGAATCTTGGAATGAAAATGACCGTTTTGAGTTAAACTTATTCGAGTTCCTATGACATCCCGAAGAGTATTTCAACGAGTAAAGATTGAATCTTTGATTGAAATTACTTGAATCAAGGGACTTATTTTGTCCCTGGACCTTTTATATATAAAGATTGAATCTTTAAAAAGAAATGAGCGTTATGAGTTAAACCTATCCGAGCTCCCTATGACGTCCCGAATAGTGTTTTAACGCGTGAGGATTGAATCTTTGTATGAAATTACTCAATAGAGGTACTTATTATGTCACTAGACCATTTTAATGTATAAAGGTTTAATCTTTGAAAGAAAATGAGAGTTTTGAGTTAAACATATTCGAGTTCCCAGCGACGTCTCGAAGAGTGTTTTAAAGAGTAAATATTGAATCTTTGAATGAAATTACCTCAATCAAGGTACATATTATGTCACTAGACCTTTTTAATGTATAAAGATTGAATATTTGTAAAGAACTACAAGTTTTGAGTTAAAGTTATTTGAGTTCCCTTTGACGTCACGAAGCGTGATTTAATGAGTAAAGATTGAATCTTTGAACGAAATTATCTCAATCAATGTACCTATCATGTCAGTAGACCTTTTTAATGTATAAAGATGGAATCTTTGAAAAAAGTGAGAGTATTGAGTTTAACTTATTCGAGTTACCTATGAAGTCGCGAAGAGTGTTTTAATGACCAAAGATTGAATCTTCAAATGAAAATACCTCAATAAAGGAACCTATTGTGTTACAAGATCTTTTTCATGTATAAAGATTGAATCTTTGAAAGAAAATTAGAGTTTTGTGTTAAACTTATTCGAGTTCCTTTTGACATCCCAAAGAGTGTTTTAATGAATAAAGATTGAATCTTTGAATGAAATTACCTCAATCGAGGTACCTATTAAGTCACTAGAAGTTTGTATTGTATAAAGATTGAATCTTTGAAAAGAAATGAGAGTTTTGAGTTAAAGTTATTCGAGATCCCTTTGATGTCACGAAGAGTGTTTTAATGAGTAAAGTTTGAATCTTTGAATGAAATTACCTCAATCAAGGTACCTATTCTACCACTAGACCTTTGTAATGTATAAAGATTGAATCTTTGAAAGAAAATGAGTGTTTTGAGTTTAATTTATTCGAGTTTCCTACGAAATCGCGAAGAGTGTTTTAATGACTGAAGATTGAATCTTTGAATGAAAAATACCACAATAAAGGTACAAATTCTGTTGCTAGACCTTTTTAATGTATAAAGATTGAATCTTTGAAAGAAAATGAGATTTTTGAGTTAAACTTATTCGAGTTCCCTGTAACGTCCCGAAGAGTGTTTTAATGAGTAAAGATTGAATCATTGAATGAAATTACCTCAACCAAGGTAGCTAGTACATCACTAGACCTTTTTAATTTATAAAGATTGACGTTTTGAAAAGAAGTGAGTGTTTCGAGTTAAAGTTATTCAAGTTCACTTTGACGTCACGAAGAGTGTTTTAATGAGTAAAGATTGAATCTTTGAATGAAATTACCTCAATCAAGGTACCTATTCTGTCACTAAACCTTTTTAATGTATAAAGATTGAATATTTGAAAGAACATGAGAGTTTTGAGTTCAACTTATTCGAGTTACCTATGAAGTTGCGAAGAGTGTTTTAATGACTAAAGATTCAATCTTTGAATGAAAATACCTCAATAAAGGTACTTATTTTGTTAGCAGACCTTTTTAATGTATAAAGATTGTATCTTTGAAAGAAAATGAAAGTTTTGAGTTGAACTTATTCATGTTCCCTGTAACGTCCCAAAGAGTGTTTTAATGAGTAAATATTGAATCTTTGACTGTAATTATCTCAATCAAGGTAGCTATTATGTCACTAGACCTTTTTAATGTACAAAGATTGAATCTTGGAAAGAAAGTGAGAGTTTTGAGTTTAACTTATTCGAGTTACCTATGAAGTCGCGAAGAGTGTTTTAAAGAATAAAGATTGAATCTTTGAATGAAAACACCTCAATAAAGTTACCTATTATGTTACTAGACCTTTTTAATGTCTAAAGACTGAATCTTTGGAATAAAATGATAGTTCTGAGTTTAACCTATTCGATTTACCTATGAAGTCGTGAACAGTGTTTTAATGACTAAATAATGAATCTTTGAATGAAAGTACCTTAGTAGAGGTACCTATTATGTTACTAAACCTTTTTAATGTATAAAGATTGAATGTTGGAAAGAAAATGACTATTTGGAGTTAAACTTATTCGAGTACCCTATGACATCCCGAAGAGTATTTCAACGAGTAAAGATTGAATCTTTGATTGAAATTACTTGAATCAAGGGACTTATTTTGCCCCTGGACCTTTTATATATAAAGATTGAATCTTTAAAAAGAAATGAGCGTTATGAGTTAAACCTATCCGAGTTCCCTATGACGTCCCGAATAGTGTTTTAACGCGTGAGGATTGAATCTTTGTATGAAATTACCTCAATAGAGGTACTTATTATGTCACTAGACCTTTTTAATGTATAAAGGTTTAATCTTTGAAAGAAAATGAGAGTTTTGAGTTAAACACATTCGAGTTCCCTGCGACGTCTCGAAGAGTGTTTTAAAGAGTAAATATTGAATCTTTGAATGAAATTACCTTAATCAAGGCACCTATTATGTCACTAGGCCTTTTCAATGTATAAAGATTGAATATTTGTAAAGAACTACGAGTTTTGAGTTAAAGTTATTTGAGTTCCCTTTGACGTCACGAAGCGTGTTTTAATGAGTAAAGATTGAAACTTTGAAAAAAATTATCTCAATCAATGTACCTATCATGTCAGTAGACCTTTTTAATGTATAAAGATGGAATCTTTGAAAAAAATGAAAGTATTGAGTTTAACTTATTCGGGTTACCTATGAAGTCGCGAAGAGTGTTTTAATGATCAAAGATTGAATCTTCAAATGAAAATACCTCAATAATGGAACCTATTGTGTTACAAGATCTTTTTGGTGTATAAAGATTGAATCTTTGAAAGAAAATTAGAGTTTTGTGTTAAACTTATTCGAGTTCCTTTTGACATCCCGAAGAGTGTTTTAATGAATAAAGATTGAATCTTTGAATGAAATTACCTCAATCGAGGTACCTATTAAGTCACTATAAATTTTTATGGTATAAAGATTGAATCTTTGAAAAGAAATGAGAGTTTTGAGTTAAAGTTATTCGAGATCCCTTTGACGTCACGAAGAGTGTTTTAATGAGTAAAGTTTGAATCTTTGAATGAAATTACCTCAATGAGGGTACCTATTCTACCACTAGACCTTTGTAATGTATAAAGATTGAATCTTTGAAAGAAAATGAGTGTTTTGAGTTTAATTTATTCGAGTTTCCTATGAAATCGCGAAGAGTGTTTTAATGACTGAAGATTGAATCTTTGAATGAAAAATACCACAATAAAGGTACAAATTCTGTTACTAGACCTTTTTAATGTATAAAGATTGAATCTTTGAAAGAAAATGAGATTTTTGAGTTAAACTTATTCGAGTTCCCTGTAACGTCCCGAATAGTGTTTTAAAGAGTAAAGATTGAATCATTGAATGAAATTACCTCAACCAAGGTAGCTATTACATCACTAGACCTTTTTAATTTATAAAGATTGACGTTTTGAAAAGAAATGAGTGTTTCGAGTTAAAGTTATTCAAGTTTACTTTGACGTCACGAAGAGTGTTTTAATGAGTAAAGATTGAATCTTTGAATGAAATTACCTCAATCAAGGTACCTATTCTGTCACTAAACCTTTTTGATGTATAAAGATTGAATCTTTGAAAGAACATGAGAGTTTTGAGTTCAACTTATTCGAGTTCCCAGCGACGTCTCGAAGAGTGTTTTAAAGAGTAAATATTGAATCTTTAAATGAAATTACCTCAATCAAGGTACCTATTATGTCACTAGACATTTTTAATGTATAAAGATTGAATATTTGTAAAGAACTACAAGTTTTGAGTTAAAGTTATTTGAGTTCCCTTTGACGTCACGAAGCGTGATTTAATGAGTAAAGATTGAATCTTTGAACGAAATTATCTCAATCAATGTACCTATCATGTCAGTAGACCTTTTTAACGTATAAAGATGGAATCTTTGAAAAAAGTGAGAGTATTGAGTTTAACTTATTCGAGTTACCTATGAAGTCGCGAAGAGTGTTTTAATGACCAAAGATTGAATCTTCAAATGAAAATACCTCAATAAAGGAACCTATTGTGTTACAAGATCTTTTTCATGTATAAAGATTGAATCTTTGAAAGAAAATTAGAGTTTTGTGTTAAACTTATTCGAGTTCCTTTTGACATCCCAAAGAGTGTTTTAATGAATAAAGATTGAATCTTTGAATGAAATTACCTCAATCGAGGTACCTATTAAGTCACTAGAAGTTTGTATTGTATAAAGATTGAATCTTTGAAAAGAAATGAGAGTTTTGAGTTAAAGTTATTCGAGATCCCTTTGACGTCACGAAGAGTGTTTTAATGAGTAAAGTTTGAATCTTTGAATGAAATTACCTCAATCAAGGTACCTATTCTACCACTAGACCTTTGTAATGTATAAAGATTGAATCTTTGAAAGAAAATGAGTGTTTTGAGTTTAATTTATTCGAGTTTCCTACGAAATCGCGAAGAGTGTTTTAATGACTGAAGATTGAATCTTTGAATGAAAAATACCACAATAAAGGTACAAATTCTGTTACTAGACCTTTTTAATGTATAAAGATTGAATCTTTGAAAGAAAATGAGATTTTTGAGTTAAACTTATTCGAGTTCCCTGTAACGTCCCGAAGAGTGTTTTAATGAGTAAAGATTGAATCATTGAATGAAATTACCTCAACCAAGGTAGCTAGTACATCACTAGACCTTTTTAATTTATAAAGATTGACGTTTTGAAAAGAAGTGAGTGTTTCGAGTTAAAGTTATTCAAGTTCACTTTGACGTCACGAAGAGTGTTTTAATGAGTAAAGATTGAATCTTTGAATGAAATTCCCTCAATCAAGGTACCTATTCTGTCACTAAACCTTTTTAATGTATAAAGATTGAATCTTTGAAAGAACATGAGAGTTTTGAGTTCAACTTATTCGAGTTACCTATGAAGTTGCGAAGAGTGTTTTAATGACTAAAGATTCAATCTTTGAATGAAAATACCTCAATAAAGGTACTTATTTTGTTAGCAGACCTTTTTAATGTATAAAGATTGTATCTTTGAAAGAAAATGAGAGTTTTGAGTTAAACTTATTCATGTTCCCTGTAACGTCCCAAAGAGTATTTTAATGAGTAAATATTGAATCTTTGAATGTAATTATCTCAATCAAGATAGCTATTATGTCACTAGACCTTTTTAATGTACAAAGATTGAATCTTGGAAAGAAAGTGAGAGTTTTGAGTTTAACTTATTCGAGTTACCTATGAAGCCGCGAAGAGTGTTTTAATGATTAAAGATTGAATCTTTGAATGAAAACACCTCAATAAAGGTACCTATTATGTTACTAGACCTTTTTAATGTCTAAAGATTGAATCTTCGGAATAAAATGATAGTTCTGAGTTTAACTTATTCGATTTATCTATGAAGTCGTGAACAGTGTTTTAATGACTAAATACTGAATCTTTGAATGAAAATACCTTAGTAAAGGTACCTATTATGTTACTAAACCTTTTTAATGTATAAAGATTGAATCTTGGAAAGAAAATGACTGTTTTGAGTTAAACTTGTTCGAGTTCCCTATGACATCCCGAAGAGTATTTCAACGAGTAAAGATTGAATCTTTGATTGAAATTACTTGAATCAAGGGACTTATTTTGTCCCTGTACCTTTTATATATAAAGATTGAATCTTTAAAAAGAAATGAGCGTTATGAGTTAAACCTATCCGAGTTTCCTATGACCTCCTGAATAGTGTTTTAACGCGTGAGGATTGAATCTTTGTATGAAATTACCTCAATAGAGGTACTTATTATGTCACTAGACCTTTTTAATGTATAAAGGTTTAATCTTTGAAAGAAAATGAGAGTTTTGAGTTAAACATATTCGAGTTCCCTGCGACGTCTCGAAGAGTGTTTTAAAGAGTAAATATTGAATCTTCGAATGAAATTACCTCAATCAAGGTACCTATTATGTCAGTAGACCTTTTTAATGTATAAAGATTGAATATTTGTAAAGAACTACGAGTTTTGAGTTAAAGTTATTTGAGTTCCCTTTGACGTCACGAAGCGTGTTTTAATGAGTAAGGATTGAATCTTTGAACGAAATTACCTCAACTAATGTACCTATTATGTCAGTTGACCTTTTTAATGTATAAAGATGGAATCTTTGAAAAAAATGAGAGTATTGAGTTTAACTTATTCGAGTTACCTATGAAGTCACGAAGTGTGTTTTAATGACCAAAGACTGAATCTTCAAATGAAAATTCCTCAATCAAGGAACCTATTATGTTACTAGATCTTTTTGATGTATAAAGATTGAATCTTTGAAAGAAAAATAGAGTTTTGAGTTAAACTAATTCGAGTTCCTTTTGATATCCCGAAGAGTGTTTTAATGAATAAAGATTGCATCTTTGAATGAAATTACCTCAATCGAGATACCTATTAAGTCACTAGAAATTTTTATTGTATAAAGATTGAATCTTTGAAAAGAAATTAGAGTTTTGATTTAAAGTTATTCGAGTTCCCTTTGACGTCACGAACAGTGTTTTAATGAGTAAAGATTGAATCTTTGAATGAAATTAACTCAATCAAGGTACCTATTCTACCACAAGACCTTTGTAATGTATAAAGATTTAATCTTTGAAAGAAAATGAGTGTTTTGAGTTTAACTTATTCGAGTTACCTATGAAATCGCGTAGAGTGTTTTAATGACTGAAGATTGAATCTTTGAATGAAAAATACCACAATAAAGGTACTAATTCTGTTACTAGACCTTTTTAATGTATAAAGATTGAATCTTCGAAAGAAAATGAGATTTTTGAGTTAAACTTATTCGAGTTCCCTGTAACGTCCCGAAGAGTGTTTTAATGAGTAAAGATTGAATCATTGAATGAAATTACCTCAATCACGGTAGCTATTACATCACTAGACCTTTTTAATTTATAAAGATTGACGTTTTGAAAAGAAATGAGTGTTTCGAGTTAAAGTTATTCAAGTTCCCTTTGATGTCACGAAGAGTGTTTTAATGAGTAAAGATTAAATCTTTGAATGAAATTACCTCAATCAAGATACCTATTCTGTCACTAAACCTTTTTAATGTATAAAGATTGAATCTTTGAAAGAACATGAGAGTTTTGAGTTCAACTTATTCGAGTTATCTCTGAAGTTGCGAACAGTGTTTTAATGACTAAAGATTGAATCTTTGAATGAAAATGCCTCAATAAAGGTACTTATTTTGTTAGTAGACATTTTTAATGTATAAAGATTGTATCTTTGAAAGAAAATAAGAGTTTTGAGTTGAAATACATGTTCCCTATAACGTCCCAAAGAGTGTTTTAATGAGTAAATATTGAATCTTTGAATGTAAATACCTCAATCAAGGTAGCTATTATGTCACTAGACCTTTTTAATGTACAAAGATTGAATCTTGGAAAGAATGTGAGAGTTTTGAGTTTAACTTATTCGAGTTACCTATGAAGTCGCGAAGAGTGTTTTAATGAATAAAGATTGAATCTTTGAATGAAAACACCTCAATAACGGTACCTATTATGTTACTAGACCTTTTTAATGTCTAAAGGTTGAATCTTCGGAATAAAATGATAGTTCGGAGTTTAACTTATTCGATTTACCGATGAAGTCGTGAACAGTGTTTTAATGACTAAATAATGAATCTTTGAATGAAAATACCTTAGTAAAGGTACCTATTATGTTACTAGACCTTTTTAATGTGTAAAGATTGAATCTTGGAACGAAAATGACTGTTTTGAGTTAAACTTATTCGAGTTCCCTATGACATCCCGGAGTGTATTTCAACAAGTAAAGATTGAATCTTTGATTGAAATTACTTGAATCAAGGGACTTATTTTGTCCCTGGACCTTTTATATATAAAGATTAAATCTTTAAAAAGAAATGAGCGTTATGAGTTAAACTTATCCGAGTTCCCTATGACGTCCCGAATTGTGTTTTAACGCATGAGGATTGAATCTTTGTATGAAATTACCTCAATAGAGGTACTTACTATGTCACTAGACCTTTTTATTGTATAAAGGTTTAATCTTTGAAAGAAAATGAGAGTTTTGAGTTAAACATATTCGAGTTCCCAGCGACGTCTCGAAGAGTGTTTTAAAGAGTAAATATTGAATCTTTGAATGAAATTACCTCAATCAAGGTCCCTATTATGTCACTAGACCTTTTTAATGTATAAAGATTGAATATTTGTAAAGAACTACGAGTTTTGAGTTCCCTTGGACGTCACGAAGCGTGTTTCAAAGAGTAAAGATTGAATTTCTGAACGAAATTATCTCAACCAATGTACCTATCATGTCAGTAGACCTTTTTAATGTATAAAGATGGAATCTTTGAAAAAAATGAGAGTATTGAGTTTAACTTATTCGGGTTACCCATGAAGTCGCGAAGAGTGTTTTAATGACCCAAGATTGAATCTTCAAATGAAAATTCCTCAATAAAGGAACCTATTGTGTTACTAGATCTTTTTGATGTATAAAGATTGAATCTTTGAAAGAAAATTAGAGTTTTGAGTTAATCTTATTCGAGTTCCTTTTGACATCCCGAAGAGGGTTTCAATGAATAAAGATTGAATCTTTGAATGAAATTACCTCAATCAAGGTACCTATTAAGTCACTAGAAATTTTTATTGTATAAAGATTGAATCTTTGAAAAGAAATGAGAGTTTTGAGTTAAAGTTATTCGAGTTCCCTTTGACGTCACGAATAGTGTTTTAATAAGTAAAGATTGAATCTTTGAATGAAATTACCTGAATCAAGGTATCTATTCTACCACTAGAACTTTGTAATGTATAAAGATTGAATCTTTGAAAGAAAATGAGTGTTTTGAGTTTAACTTATTCGAGTTACCTATGAAATCGCGAAGAGTGTTTTAATAACTGAAATTTGAATCTTTGAATGAAAAATACCACAATAAAGGTACCAATTCTGTTACTAGACCTTTTTAATGTATAAAGATTGAATCTTCGAAAGAAAATGAGATTTTTGTGTTAAACTTATTCGAGTTCCCTGTAACGTGCCGAAAAGTGTTTTAAGGAGTAAAGATTGAATCATTGAATGAAATTACCTCAATCAAGGTAGCTATTACATCACTAGACCTTTTTAATTTATAAAATTGACGTTTTGAAAAGAAATGAGTGTTTCGAGTTAAAGTTATTCAAGTTACCTTTGACGACACGAAGAGTGTTTTAATGAGTAAAGATTGAATCTTTGAATGAAATTACCTCAATCAAGGTTCCTATTCTGTCACTAAACCTTTTTAATGTATAAAGATTGAATCGTTGAAAGAACATGAGAGTTTTGAGTTCAACTTATTCGAATTACCTATGAAGTTGTGAAGAGTGTTTTAATGACTAAAGATTGAATCTTTGAATGAAAATACCTCAATAAAGGTACTTATTTTGTTAGTAGACCTTTTTAATGTATAAAGATTGTATCTTTGAAAGAAAATGAGAGTTTTGAGTTAAACTTATTCACGTTCCCTGTAATGTCCCAAAGAGTGTTTTAATGTGTAAATATTGAATCTTTGAATGTAATTACCTCAATCAAGGTAGCTATTATGTCACTAGACCTTTTTAAGGTACAAAGATTGAATCTTGGAAAGAAAGTGAGAGTTTTGAGTTTAACTTATTCGAGTTACCTATGAAGTCGCGAATAGTGTTTTAATGAATAAAGATTGAATCTTTGAATGAAAACACCTCAATAAAGTTACCTATTATGTTACTAGACCTTTTTAATGTCTAAAGATTGAATCTTTGGAATAAAATGATAGTTCTGAGTTTAACCTATTCGATTTACCTATGAAGTCGTGAACAGTGTTTTAATGACTAAATAATGAATCTTTGAATGAAAATGCCTTAGTAGAGGTACCTATTATGTTACTAGACCTTTTTAATGTATAAAGATTGAATCTTGGAAAGAAAATGACTGTTTTGAGTTAAACTTATTTGAGTTCCCTATGACATCCCGAAGGGTATTTCAACGAGTAAAGATTGAATCTTTGACTGAAATTACTTGAATCAAGGGACTTATTTTGTCCCTGGACCTTTTATATATAAAGATTGAATCTTTAAAAAGAAATTAGCGTTATGAGTTAAACCTATCTGAGTTCCCAATGACGTCCCGAATAGAGTTTTAACGCGTGAGGATTGAATCTTTGTATGAAATTACCTCAATAGAGGTACTTATTATGTCACTAGACCTTTTTAATGTATAAAGGTTTAATCTTTGAAAGAAAATGAGAGTTTTGAGTTAAACATATTCGAGTTCCCTGCGACGTCTCGAAGAGTGTTTTAAAGAGTAAATATTGAATCTTTGAATGAAATTACCTCAATCAAGGTACCTATTCTGTCACTAAACCTTTTTAATGTATAAAGATTGAATCGTTGAAAGAACATGAGAGATTTGAGTTCAACTTATTCGAATTACCTATGAAGTTGTGAAGAGTGTTTTAATGACTAAAGATTGAATCTTTGAATGAAAATACCTCAATAAAGGTACTTATTTTGTTAGTAGACCTTTTTAATGTATAAAGATTGTATCTTTGAAAGAAAATGAGAGTTTTGAGTTAAACTTATTCACGTTCCCTGTAACGTCCCAAAGAGTGTTTTAATGTGTAAATATTGAATCTTTGAATGTAATTACCTCAATCAAGGTAGCTATTATGTCACTAGACCTTTTTAAGGTACAAAGATTGAATCTTGGAAAGAAAGTGAGAGTTTTGAGTTTAACTTATTCGAGTTACCTATGAAGTCGCGAATAGTGTTTTAATGAATAAAGATTGAATCTTTGAATGAAAACACCTCAATAAAGTTACCTATTATGTTACTAGACCTTTTTAATGTCTAAAGATTGAATCTTTGGAATAAAATGATAGTTCTGAGTTTAACCTATTCGATTTACCTATGAAGTCGTGAACAGTGTTTTAATGACTAAATAATGAATCTTTGAATGAAAATGCCTTAGTAGAGGTACCTATTATGTTACTAGACCTTTTTAATGTATAAAGATTGAATCTTGGAAAGAAAATGACTGTTTTGAGTTAAACTTATTCGAGTTCCCTATGACATCCCGAAGAGTATTTCAACGAGTAAAGATTGAATCTTTGACTGAAATTACTTGAATCAAGGGACTTATTTTGTCCCTGGACCTTTTATATATAAAGATTGAATCTTTAAAAAGAAATTAGCGTTATGAGTTAAACCTATCTGAGTTCCCAATGACGTCCCGAATAGAGTTTTAACGCGTGAGGATTGAATCTTTGTATGAAATTACCTCAATAGAGGTACTTATTATGTCACTAGACCTTTTTAATGTATAAAGGTTTAATCTTTGAAAGAAAATGAGAGTTTTGAGTTAAACATATTCGAGTTCCCTGCGACGTCTCGAAGAGTGTTTTAAAGTGTAAATATTGAATCTTTGAATGAAATTACCTCAATCAAGGTACCTATTCTGTCACTAAACCTTTTTAATGTATAAAGATTGAATCATTGAAAGAACATGAGAGTTTTGAGTTCAACTTATTCGAGTTACCTATGAAGTTACGAAGAGTGTTTTAATGACTAAAGATTGAATCTTTGAATGAAAATACCTCAATAAAGGTACGTATTTTGTTAGTAGACCTTTTTAATGTATAAAGATTGTATCTTTGAAATAAAAGGAGAGTTTTGAGTTAAACTTATTTATGTTCCCTGTAATGTCCCAAAGAGTGTTTTAATGAGTAAATATTGAATCTTTGAATGTAATTACCTCAATCAAGTTAGCTATTATGTCACTAGACCTTTTTAATGTACAAAGATTGAATCTTGGAAAGAAAGTGTGATTTTTGAGTTTAACTTATTCGAGTTACCTATGAAGTCGCGAACAGTGTTTTAATGAATAAAGATTGAATCTTTGAATGAAAACACCTCAATAAAGGTATCTATTACGTTACTAGACCTTTTTTATGTCTAAGGATTGCATCTTCGGAATAAAAGGATAGTTCTGAATTTAACTTATTCGATTTACCTATGGAGTCGTGAACAGTGTTTTAATGACAAAATAATGAATCTTTGAATTAAAATTCCTTAGTAGAGGTACTTATTATGTCACTAGACCTTTTCAATGTATAAGGGTTTAATCTTTGAAAGAAAATTAGAGTTTTGAGTTAAACATATTCGAGTTCCCTGCGACGTCTCAAAGTGTGTTTTAAATAGTAAATATTAAATCTTTGAATGAAATTACCTCAATCAAGGTACCTATTATGTCACTAGACCTTTTTAATGTATAAAGATTCAGTATTTGTAAAGAACAACGAGTTTTGAGTTAAAGTTATTTGAGTTCCCTTTGACGTCACGAAACGTGTTTTAATGAGTAAAGAATGAATCTTTGAACGAAATTATCTCAATCAATGCACCTATCATGTCAGTAGACCTTTTTAATGTATAAAGATGGAATCTTTGAAAAAAATGAGAGTATTGAGTTTAACTTATTCGAGTTATCTATGAAGTCACGAAGAGTGTTTTAATGACCAAAGATTGAATCTTCAAATGAAAATTCCTCAATAAAGGAACCTATTGTGTTACTAAATCTTTTTGATGTATAAAGATTGAATCTTTGAAAGAAAATTAGAGTTTTGAGTTAAACTTATTCGAGTTCCTTTTGACATCCCAAAGAGTGTTTTAATGAATAAAGATTGAATCTTTGAATGAAATTACCTCAATCGAGGTACCTATTAAGTCACTAGAAATTTTTATTGTATAAAGATTGAATCTTTGAAAAGAAATGAGAGTTTTGAGTTAAAGTTATTCGAGTTCCCTTTGACGTCACGAAGAGTATTTTAATGAGTAAGGATTGAATCTTTGAATGAAATTACCTCAATCAAGGTACCTATTCTACCACTAGACCTTTGTAATGTATAAAGATTGAATCTTTGAAAAAAATGAGTGTTTTGAGTTTAACTTATTCGAGTTACCTATGAAATCGCGAAGAGTGTTTTAATGACTGAAGATTGAATCTTTGAATGAAAAATGCCACAATAAAGGTACCAATTCTCTTACTAGACCTTTTTAATGTATAAAGATTGAATCTTTGAAAGAAAATGAGATTTTTGGTTAAACTTATTCGAGTTCCCTGTAACGTCCCGAAGAGTGTTTTAATGAGTAAAGATTGAATCATTGAATGAAATTACCTCAATCAAGGTAGCTATTAAATCACTAGACCTTTTTAATTTATAAAGATTAACGTTTTGAAAAGAAATGAGTGTTTCGAGTTAAAGTTATTGAAGTTCCCTTTGACGTCACGAAGAGTGTTTTAATGAGTAAAGATTGAATCTTTGAATGAAATTACCTCAATCAAGGTACCTATTCTGTCACTAAACCTTTTTAATGTATAAAGATTGAATCTTTGAAAGAACATGAGAGTTTTGAGTTCAACTTATTCGAGTTACCTATGAAGTTGCGAAGAGTGTTTTATTGACTAAAGATTGAATCTTTGAATGAAAATACCATAATAAAGGTACTTATTTTGTTAGTAGACCTTTTTAATGTATAAAGATTTTATCTTTGAAAGAAAATGAGAGTTTTGAGTTAAACTTATTCATGTTCCCCGTAACGTCCCAAAGAGTGTTTTAATGAGTAAATATTGAATCTTTGAATGTAATTACCTCAATCAAGGTAGCTATTATGTCACTAGACTTTTTAATGTACAAAGATTGAATCTTGGAAAGAAAGTGAAAGTTTTGAGTTTAACTTATTCGAGTTACCTATGAAGTCGCGAAGAGTGTTTTAATGAATGAAGATTAAATCTTTGAATGAAAACACCCCAATAAAGGTACCTATTATGTTACTAGACCTTTCTAATGTCTAAAGATTGAATCTTCGGAATAAAATGATAGTTCTGAGTTCAACTTATTCGATTTACCTATGATGAATCTTTGAATGAAAATACCTTAGTAAAGGTACCTATTATGTTACAAGACCTTTTTAATGTATAAAGATTGAATCCTGGAAAGAAAATGACTGTTTTAAGTTAAACTTATTCGAGTTCCCTATGACATCCGGAAGAGTATTTCAACGAGTAAAGATTGAAACTTTGATTGAAATTACTTGAATCAAGGGACTTATTTTGTCCCTGGACCTTTTATATATAAAGATTGAATCTTTAAAAAGAAATGAGCGTTATGAGTTAAACCTATCCGAGTTCCCTATGACGTCCCGAATAGTGTTTTAACGCGTGAGGATTGAATCTTTGTATGAAATTATCTCAATAGAGGTACTTATTATGTCACTAGACCTTTTTAATGTATAAAGGTTTAATCTTTGAAAGAAAATGAAAGTTTTGAGTTAAACATATTCGACTTCCCTGCGACGTCTCGAAGAGTGTTTTAAAGAGTAAATATTGAATCTTTGAATGAAATTACCTCAATCAAGGTACCAATTATGTCACTAGACCTTTTTAATGTATAAAGATTGAATATTTGTAAAGAACTACGAGTTTTGAGTTAAAGTTATTTGAGTTCCTTTTGACGTCACGAAACGTGTTTTAATGAGTAAAGATTGAATCTTTGAACGAAATTATCTCAATCAGTGTACCTATCATGTCAGTAGACCTATTTAATGTATAAAGATGGAATCTTTGAAAAAAATGAGAGTATTGAGTTTAACTTATTCGAGTTACCTATGAAGTCGCGAAGAGTGTTTTAATGGCCAAAGATTGAATCTTCAAATGAAAATTCCTCAATAAAGGAACCTATTGTGTTACTAGATCTTTTTGATGTATAAAGATTGAATCTTTTCAACTTATTCGAGTTCCTTTTGACATCCTGAAAGAGTGTTTTAATGAATAAAAATTGAATCTTTGAATGAAATTACCTCAATCGAGGTACCTATTAAGTCACTAGAAATTTTTATTGTTTAAAGATTGAAACTTTGAAAAGAAATGAGAGTTTTGAGTTAAAGTTATTCGAGTTCCCATTGACGTCACGAAGAGTGGTTTAATGAGTAAAGATTGAATCTTTGAATGAAATTACCTCAATCAAGGTACCTATTCTACCACTAGACCGTTGTAATGTATAAAGATTGAATCTTTGAAAAAAAATGAGTGTTTTGAGTTTAACTTATTCGAGTTACCTATGAAATCGCGAAGAGTGTTTTAATGACTGAAGATTGAATCTTTGAATGAAAAATACCACAATAAAGGTACCAATTCTGTTACTAGACCTTTTTAATGTATAAAGATTGAATCTTTGAAAGAAAATGAGATTTTTTTGTTAAACTTATTCGAGTTCCCTGTAACGTCCCGAAGAGTGTTTTAATGAGTAAAGATTGAATCTTTGAATGAAATTACCTCAATCGAGGTACCTATTAAGTCACGAGAAATTTTTATTGTATAAAGATTGAATCTTTGCAAAGAAATGAGAGTTTTGAGTTAAAGTTATTCGAGTTTCCTTTGACGTCACGAAGAGTATTTTAATGAGTAAAGATTGAATCTTTGAACGAAATTACCTCAATCAAGGTACCTATTCTGTCACTAAACCTTTTAATTTATAAAGATTGAATCTTTGAAAGAACATGAGAGTTTTGCTTATCGAGTTACCTATGAAGTTGCGAAGAGCGTTTTAATGACTAAAGATTGAATCTTTGAATGAAAATACCTCAATAAAGGTACTTATTTTGTTAGTAGACCTTTTTATTGTATAAAGATTGTATCTTTGAAAGAAAATGAAAGTTTTGAGTTAAACATATTCATGTTCCCTGTAACGTCCCAAAGAGTGTTTTAATGAGTAAATATTGAATCTTTGAATGTAATTACCTCAATCAAGATAGCTATTATGTCACTAGACCTTTTTAATGTACAAAGATTGAATCTTGGAAAGAAAGTGAGAGTTTTGAGTTTAACTGATTCGAGATACCTATGAAGTCGCGAAGAGTGTTTTAATGATTGAAGATTGAATCTTTGAATGAAAACACCTCAATAAAGGTACCTATTATGTTAGTAGACCTTTTTAATGTCTAAAGATTGAATCTTCGGAATAAAATGATAGTTCTGAGTGTAACTTATTCGATTTACCTATGAAGTCGTGAACAGTGTTTTAACGACTAAATAATGAATGTTTGAATGAAAATACCTTAGTGAAGGTACCTATTATGTTACTAGACCTTTTTAATGTATAAAGATTGAATCTTGGAAAGAAAATGACTATTTTGAGTTAAACTTATTCGAGTTCCCTATGACATCCCGAAAAGTATTTCAACGAGTGAAGATTGAATCTTTGATTGAAATCACTTGAATCAAGGGACTTATTTTGTCCTTGGGCCTTTTATATATAAAGATTGAATCTTTAAAAAGAAATGAGCGTTATGAGTTAAACCTATCCGAGTTCCCTATGACGTCCCGAATAGTGTTTTAACGCGTGAGGATTGAATCTTTGTATGAAATTACCTTAATAGAGGTACTTATTACGTCACTAGACCTTTTTAATGTATAAAGGTTTAATCTTTGAAAGAAATTGAGAGTTTTGAGTTAAACATATTCGAGTTCCCTTCGACGTCTAAAAGAGTGTTTTAAAGAGTAAATATTAAATCTTTGAGTGAAATTACCTCAATCAAGGTACCTATTATGTCACTAGACCTTTTTAATGTATAAAGATTGAGTATTTGTAAGGAACAACGAGTTTTGAGTTAAAGTTATTTGAGTTCCCTTTGACGTCACGAAGCGTGTTTTAATGAGTAAAGATTGAATTTTGAGACGAAATTATCTCAATCAATGTACCTATCATGTCAGTAGACCTTTTTAATGTATAAAGAGGGAATCTTTGAAAAAAATCAGAGTATTGAGTTTAACTTATTCGAGTTACCTATGAAGTCACGAAGAGTGTTTTAATGACCAAAGATTGAATCTTCAAATGAAAATTCCTCAACAAAGGAACCTATTGTGTTACTAGATCTTTTTTATGTATAAAGATTGAATCTTTGAAAGAAATTTAGAGTTTTGAGTTAAACTTATTCGTGTTCCTTTTGACATCCCGAAGAGTGTTTTAATGAATAAAGATTGAATGTTTGAATGAAATTACCTCAATCAAGGTACCTATTCTACCACTAGACCTTTGTAATGTATAAAGATTGAATCTTTGAAAGAAAATGAGTGTTTTGAGTTTAACTTATTCGAGTTACCTATGAAATCGCGAAGAGTGTTTTAATGACTAAGGATTGAATCTTTGAATGAAAATACCTCAATAAAAGTACTTATTTTTTTAGTAGACCTTTTTAATGTATAAAGATTTTATCTTTGAAAGAAAATGAGAGTTTTGAGTTAAACTTATTCATGTTCCCTGTAACATCCCAAAGAGTTTTTTAATGAGTAAATATTGAAATTTTGAATGTAATTACCTCAATCAAGGTAGTTATTATGTCACTAGACCTTTTTAATGTATAAAGATTGAACCTTGGAAATAAAGTGAGAGTTTTGAGTTTAACTTATTCGAGTTACCTATGAAGTCGCGAAGAGTGTTTTAAAGAATAAAGATTGAATCTTTGAATGAAAACACCTCAATAAAGGTACCTATTATGTTACTAGACTTTTTTAATGTCTAAAGATTGAATCTTTGGAATAAAAGGATAGTTCTGAGTTTAACTTATTCGATTTACCTATGAAGTCGTGAACAGTGTTTTAATGACTAAATAATGAATCTTTGAATGAAAATACCTTAGTAAAGGTACCTATTATGTTAGTAGACCTTTTTAATGTATAAAGATTGAATCTTGGAAAGAAAATGACTGTTTTGAGTTAAACTTATTCGAGTTCCCTATGACATCCCGAAGAGTATTTCAACGAGTAAAGATTGAAACTTTGATTGAATTTACTTGAATCAAGGGACTTATTTTGTCCCTGGACCTTTCATATATAAAGATTGAATCTTTAAAAAGAAATGAGCCTTATGAGTTAAACCTATCCGAGTTCCCTATGACGTTCCGAATAGTGTTTTAACGCGTGAGGATTGAATCTTTGTATGAAATTACCTCAATAGAGGAACTTATTATGTCACTAGACCTTTTTAATGTATAAAGGTTTAATCTTTGAAAGAAAATGAAAGTTTTGAGTTGAACATATTCGAGTTCCTGCGACGTCTGGAAGAGTGTTTTAAAGAGTAAATATTGAATCTTTGAATGAAATTACCTCAATAAAGGTACCAATTATGTCACTAGACCTTTTTAATGTATAAAGATTGAATATTTGTAAAGAACTACGAGTTTTGAGTTAAAGTTATTTGAGTTCCCTTTGACGTCACGCAGCGTGTTTTAATGAGTAAAGATTGAATCTTTGAACGAAATTATCTCAATCAGTGTACCTATCATGTCAGTAGACCTTTTTAATGTATAAAGATGGAATCTTTGAAAAAAATGAGAGTATTGAGTTTAACTTATTCGAGTTACCTATGAAGTCGCGAAGAGTGTTTTAATGACCAAAGATTGAATATTCAAATGAAAATTCCTCAATAAAGGAACCTGTTGTGTTACTAGATCTTTTTGATGTATAAAGATTGAATCTTTGATAGAAAATTAGAGTTTTGAGTTAAACTTATTCGAGTTCCTTTTGACATCCCGAAGTGTGTTTTAATGAATAAAGATTGAATCTTTGAATGAAATTACCCCAATCGAGGTGCCTATTAAGTCACTAGAAATTTTTATTTTATAAAGATTGAAACTTTGAAAAGAAATGAGAGTTTTGAGTTAAAGTTATTCGAGTTCCCTTTGACGTCACGAAGAGTGTTTTAATGAGTAAAGATTGAATCTTTGAATGAAATTACGTCAATCAAGGTACCTATTCTACCACCAGACCTTTGTAATGTATAAAGATTGAATATTTGAAAGAAAATGAGTGTTTTGAGTTTAACTTATTCGAGTTACCTATGAAATCGCGAAGAGTGTTTTAATGACTGAAGATTGAATCTTTGAATGAAAAATACCACAATAAAGGTACCAATTCTGTTACTAGACCTTTTTAATGTATAAAGATTGAATCTTTGAAAGAAAATGAGATTTTTTTGTTAAACTTATTCGAGTTCACTGTAACGCCCCGAAGAGTGTTTTAATGAGTAAAGATTTAATCATTGAATGAAATTACCTCAATCAAGGTAGCTATTACATCACTAGACCTTTTTAATTTATAAAGATTGACGTTTTGAAAAGAAATGAGTGTTTCGAGTTAAAGTTATTCAAGTACCCTTTGACGTCACGAAGAGTGATTTAATGAGTAAAGATTGAATCTTTGAATGAAATTACCTCAATCAAGGTACCTATTCTGTCACTAAACCTTTTTAATGTATAAAGATTGAATCTTTGAAAGAACATGAGAGTTTTGAGTTCAACTTATTCGAGTTACCTATGAAGTTGCAAAGAGTGTTTTAATGACTAAAGAATGAATCTTTGAATGAAAATACCTCAATAAAGGAACTTATTTTGTTAGTAGACCTTTTTAATGTATAAAGCTTGTATCTTTGAAAGAAAATGAGAGTTTTGAATTAAACTTATTCATGTTCCCTATAACGTCCAAAAGAGTGTTTTAATGAGTAAATATTGAATCTTTGAATGTAATTACCTCAATCGAGGTAGCTATTATGTCACTAGACCTTTTTAATGTACAAAGATTGAATCTTGGAAAGAAAGTGAGAGTTTTGAGTTTAACTTATTCGAGTTACCTATGAAGTCGCGAAGAGTGTTTTAATGAATGAAGATTGAATCTTTGAATGAAAACACCTCAATAAAGGTACCTATTATGTTACTAGACCTTTTTAATGTCTAAAAATTGAATCTTCGGAATAAAATGATAGTTCTGAATTTAACTTATTCGATTTACCTATGAAGTCGTGAACAGTGTTTTAATGACTAAATAATGAATCTTTGAATGAAAATACCTTAGTAAAGGTACCTATTATGTTACTAGACCTTTTTAATGTATAAAGATTGAATCTTGGAAAGAAAATGACTGTTTTGAGTTAAACTTATTCGAGTTACCTATGACATCCCGAAGAGTATTTCAACGAGTAAAGATTGAATCTTTGATTGAAATTACTTGAATCAAGGGACTTATTTTGTCCCTGCACCTTTTATATATAAAGATTGAATCTTTAAAAAGAAATGAGCGTTATGAGTTAAACCTATCCGAGTTCCCTATGACGTCCCGAATAGTGTTTTAACGCGTGAGGATTGAATCTTTGTATCAAATTACCTCAATAGAGGTACTTATTATGTCACTAGACCTTTTTAATGTATAAAGGTTTAATCTTTGAAAGAAAATGAGAGTTTTGAGTTAAACATATTGGAGTTCCCTGCGACATCTCGAAGAGTGTTTTAAAGAGTAAATATTGAATCTTTGAATGAAATTACCTCAATCAAGGTACTAATTATGTCACTAGACCTTTTTAATGTATAAAGATTGAAGATTTGTAAAGAACTACGAGTTTTGAGTTAAAGTTATTTGAGTTCCCCTTGACGTCACGAAGCGTGTTTTAATGAGTAAAGATTGAATCTTTAAACGAAATTATCTCAATCAATGTACCTATCATGTCAGTAGACCTTTTTAATGTATAAAGATGGAATATTTGAAAAAAATGAGAGTATTGAGTTTAAGTTATTCGAGTTACCTATGAAGTCGCGAAGAATGTTTTAATGACCAAAGATTGAATCTTCAAATGAAAATTCCTCAATAAAGGAACCTATTGTGTTACTAGATCTTTTTGATGTATAAAGATTGAATCTTTGAAAGAAAATTAGAGTTTTGAGTTAAACTTATTCGAGTTCCTTTTGACATCTTGAAGAGTGTTTTAATGAATAAAGATTAAATCTTTGAATGAAATTACCTCAATCGAGGTACCTATTAAGTCACTAGAAATTTTTATTGTATAAAGATTGAATCTTTGAAAAGAAATGAGAGTTTTGAGTTAAAGTTATTCAAGTTCCCTTTGACGTCACAAAGAGTGGTTTAATGAGTAAAGATTGAATCTTTGAATGAAATTACCTCAATTAAGGTACCTATTCTACCACTAGACCTTTGTACTGTATAAAGATTGAATCTTTGAAAGAAAATGATTGTTTTGAGTTTAACTTATTCGAGTTACCTATGAAATCGCGAAGAGTGTTTTAATGACTGAAGATTGAATCTTTGAATGAAAAATACCACAATAAGGGTACCAATATTGTTACTAGACCTTTTTAATGTATAAAGATTGAATCTTTGAAAGAAAATGAGATTTTTGAGTTAAACTTATTCGAGTTCCCTGTAACGTCCCGAAGAGTATTTTAATGAGTAAAGATTGAATCATTGAATGAAATTACCTCAATCAAGGTAGCTATTACATCACTAGACCTTTTTAATTTATAAAGATTGACGTTTTGAAAAAAATGAGTGTTTCGAGTTAAAGTTATTGAAGTTCCCTTTGACGTCACGAAGAGTGTTTCAATGAGTAAAGATTGAATCTTTGAATGAAATTACCTCAATCAAGGTACCTATTCTGTCACTAAACCTTTTTAATGTATAAAGATTGAATCTTTGAAAGAACATGAGAGTTTTGAGTTCAACTTATTCGAGTTACCTATGAAGTTGCGAAGAGTGTTTTAATGACTAAAGATTGAATCTTTGAATGAAAATACCTCAATAAAGGTACTTATTTTGGTTAGTAAACCTTTTTAATGTATAAAGATTGTATCTTCGAAAGAAAATGAGAGTTTTGAGTTAAACTTATTCATGTTCCCTGTAACGTCCCAAAGAGTGTTTTAATGAGTAAATATTGAATCTTTGAATGTAATTAACTCAATTAAGGTAGCTATTATGTCCCTAGACCTTTTTAATGTACAAAGATTGAATCTTGGAAAGAAAGTGAGAGTTCTGAGTTTAACTTATCCGAGTTACCTATGAAGTCGCGAAGAGTGTTTTAATGAATGAAGATTGAATCTTTGAATGAAAACACGTCAATAAAGGTACCTATTATGTTACTAGACCTTTTTAATGTCTAAAGATTGAATCTTCGGAATAAAATGATAGTTCCGAGTTTAACTTATTCGATTTACCTATGAAGTCGTGAACAGTGTTTTAATGACTAAATAATGAATCTTTGAATGAAAACACCTTAGTAAAGGTACCTATTATGTTACTAGACCTTTTTAATGTATAAAGGTGGAATCTTGGAAAGAAAATGACTGTTTTGAGTTAAACTTATTCGAGTTCCCTATGACATCCCGAAGAGTATTTCAACGTGTAAAGATTGAATCTTTGATTGAAATTACTTGAATCAAGGGACTTATTTTGTCCCTGGACCTTTTATATATAAAGATTGAATCTTTAAAAAGAAATGAGCGTTATGAGTTTAACCTGTCCGAGTTCCCTATGACGTCCCGAATAGTGTTTTAACGCGTGAGGATTGAATCTTTGTATGAAATTACCTCAATAGAGGTACTTATTATGTCACTAGACCTTTTTAATGTATAAAGGTTTAATCTTTGAAAGAAAATGAGAGTTTTGAGTTAAACATATTCGAGTTCCCTGCGACGTCTCGAAGAGTGTTTTAAAGAGTAAATATTGAATCTTTGAATGAAATTACCTCAATCAAGGTACCTATTATGTCACTAAACCTTTTTAATGTATAAAGATTGAATATTTGTAAAGAACTACGAGTTTTGAGTTAAAGTTATTTGAGTTCCCTTTGACGTCACGAAGCGTGTTTTAATGAGTAAAGATTGAATCTTTGAACGAAATTATCTCAATCAATGTACCTATCATGTCAGTAGACCTTTTTAATGTATAAAGATGGAATCTTTGAAAAAAAATGAGAGTATTGAGTTTAACTTATTCGAGTTACCTATGAAGTCGTGAAGAGTGTTTTAATGACCAAAGATTGAATCTTCAAATGAAAATTCCTCAATAAAGGAACCTATTGTGTTACTAGATCTTTTTGATGTATAAAGATTGAATCTTTGAAAGAAAATTAGAGTTTTGAGTTAAACTTATTCGAGTTCCTTTTACCATTCCGAAGAGTGTTTTAATGAATAAAGATTGAATTTTTGAATGAAATTACCTCAATCGAGGTAACTATTAACTCACTAGAAATTTTTATTGTATAAAGATTGAATCTTTGAAAAGAAATGAGAGTTTTGAGTTAAAGTTATTCGAGTTCTCATTGACGTCACGAAGAGTGTTTTAATGAGTAAAGATTGAATCTTTGAATGAAATTACCTCAATCAAGGTACCTATTCTACCACTAGACCTTTGTAATGTATAAAGATTGAATCTTTTAAAGAAAATGAGTGTTTTGAGTTTAACTTATTCGAGTTACCTATGAAATCGCGAAGAGTGTTTTAATGACTGAAGATTGAATCTTTGAAAGAAAAATACCACAATAAAGGTACCAATTCTGTTACTAGACCTTTTTAATGTATAAAGATTGAATCTTTGAAAGAAAATGAGATTTTTGAGTCAAACTTAATCGAGTTCCCTGTAATGTCCCGAAGAGTGTTTTAATGAGTAAAGATTGAATCATTGAATGAAATTACCTCAATCAAGGTAGCTATTACATCACTAGACCTTTTTAATTGATAAAGATTGACGTTTTGAAAAGAAATGAGTGTTTCGAGTTAAAGTTATTCAAGTTCCCTTTGACGTCACGAAGAGTGTTTTAATGAGTAAAGATGGAATATTTGAATGAAATTACCTCAATCAAGGTACCTATTTTGTCACTAAACCTTTTTAATGTATAAAGATTGAATCTTTGAAAGAACATAAGAGTTTTGAGTTCAACTTATTCGAGTTACCTATGAAGTTGCGAAGAGTGTTTTAATGACTAAAGATTGAGCCTTTGAATGAAAATACCTCAATAAAGGTACTTATTTTGTTAGTAGACGTTTTTAAGGTATAAAGATTGTATCTTTGAAAGAAAATGAGAGTTTTGAGTTAAACTTATTCATGTTCCCTGTAACGTCCCAAAGAGTGTTTTAATGAGTAAATATTGAATCTTTGAATGTAATTACCACAATCAAGGTAGCTATTATGTCACTAGACCTTTTAATGCACAAAGATTGAATCTTGGAAAGAAAGTGAGAGTTTTGAGTTTAACTTATTCGTGTTACCTATGAGGTCGCGAAGAGTGTTTTAATGAATGAAGATTGAATCTTTGAATGAAAACACCTCAATAAAGGTAACTATTATGTTAATAGACCTTTTTAATGTCTAAAGATTGAATCTTCGGAATAAAATGATAGTTCTGATTTTAACTTATTCGATTTACCTATGAAGTCGTGAACAGTGTTTTAATAACTAAATAATGAATCTTTGAATGAAAATACCTTAGTAAAGGTACCTATTATGTTACTAGACCTTTTTAATGTATAAAGATTGAATCTTGGAAAGAAAATGACTGTTTTGAGTTAAACTTATTCGAGTTCCCTATGACATCTCGAAGAGTATTTCAACGAGTAAAGATTGAATCTTTGATTGAAATTACTTGAATCAAGGGACTTATTTTGTCCCTGGACCTTTTATATATAAAGATTGAATCTTTAAAAAGAAATGAGCGTTACGAGTTAAACCTATCCGAGTTCCCTATGATGTCCCGAATAGTGTTTTAACGCGTGAGGATTGAATCTTTGTATGAAATTACCTCAATAGAGGTACTTATAATGTCACTAGACCTTTTTAATGTATAAAGGTTTAATCTTTGAAAGAAAATGAGAGTTTTGAGTTAAACATATTGGAGTTCCCTGCGACGTCTCGAAGAGTGTTTTAAAGAGTAAAGAAATGAGAGTTTTGAGTTAAAGTTATTCATGTCCCCTGTAACGTCCCAAAGAGTGTTTTAATGAGTAAATATTGAATCTT